>NC_091433.1:185031594-185680074 GCF_964237555.1 Oryctolagus cuniculus | reverse complement strand
TCATCCACCCATTTGTTTATGCCTCAGGTGTTTCTCCAATCCCCCTTGTAAGAGGGAGCCAGCAACATAGGAGGCCCAGCTCATTAACAAGCAGTCCTATGGGTTGTTCCAGCCCACCTGCCCAGCCGCTCCATTTCCAAGCCCTGGATCAACAGGAAGAGTGTAGTATTTCATGGGGACATAACTGACTGCCAAGTGTTGGGCAGCTAGCTGCTGACAGGAAGTGTTGACAGGCCCCTGGGAGCTCACTTGCTCAGCAGGACCCTGCTAAGTGCTGGCAGTCACAGAAAGCATTTTCTAATCCTCTTTAGAGATAAGTATGAAAGACCAGAAAAGGGGAGAGAACAAGGTGAGGACAGGACCTTAAGTGGGGACCCAGTTGACTGTAGACATTGGGACAGTGACCAGAAGGAGGAAGGAAAGGCAGAGGAAGAGAATGAGATTTATACCAGGGGGATTTCTGCGCATCTGCCTGATTTTTAATGCTTCTGTACGTATGGTTAAGAGAAGCATTAGAGTCCCAATTCAGGTTTCCACCCCTGCCCTCAGTGCAGCCCCCTCAGCTCACAGAATGAGGGGAACAAATTAATATCTGGTCTCTGGTACAAAAGCTGAGCTAGACATACAACTTTTGCACCAGACAAAGTTGGGTGTGCCCAAACAGGTTCTGGCTTCATGCACCATAGCATGGAGATGACTTTTATTTATTGACTGATTTAATGAATGCATTTTTACATAGATACAACTTTAGGAATACAGTGGTTCTTTCCCTCATGCCCCCCACCCTGCTCCCTTCCCACCTTCCATTCCCTCTCCCATCTCCGTCTTCATTATGGATCATTTTTAGTATGACTTTATATTTAGAGGACCATCTCTATGCTAATCATAGATTTCAACAATTTTCCTCCACACCCACACACAACATATAAAGTACAGTTTGGGGAGAGATTTTGTAGTCGATTCTCATACTGCAATTCAATAGGGACAGAGGTCCTACCTGGGGAGCAAGTGCACAGAGACTACTGTTGTTCCTTTAACAATTAACATTCTCTTTGCATGATGCCAGTGATCATCCAGAGGCTCTTGTCCTGAGCTGCCAGGGATATGGAGGCCTTTTGTGACCATAGACTCCATCATTATTTGGACACAGCCATAAGCAAAGAGGATGCTCTCCTCTACTTTCAGAGAAGAGTGTCATGGAGATGACTTTGAATTTGTGTATATGATATGCCCTTTCTGAGCAAGGATGACTTTCTCTGGAGCTCATTATGTCTTAAATCATGTATCATCATCTATATACCATTTCCAAATATTGTACATGAGGAAGAGGAAAAGGAAAGGAGAGGGGAGGAAGAAATTTTAAGTTGTCCTGCAATATAACAAAGAATCCTTGAGTCCTCAAACAAGATGGTCAAGAGAAAAAATTGGAAGGCAAAATTTGCCGTTTGATTGTCAATGAAATTTTTAATGGAAACAACACATAGAAGGAGACTTCAAAAACTGTTACAGAAAATGCATATTGTGAAAAATTACTCATGGAGGCAGTGTTGTGACACAGTAGGTTAAGCCACTATTTCCAATGCCAGCATCCCATATTGGAATGTGGGTTGGAATCCTGACTACTCTGTTTCTAATCCAGCTTCCTGCTAATATGCCTGGAAAAGCACTGGAAGATAGTACAAGTGCTTGGGCCCCTGCTACCCATGTTGGGGACCCATATGGAGTTCTGGGCTTCTAGTTTCATTTTAGTCCAATCCTTGCCATTGCAGCCATTTGGGGAATAAATGAGTAGATAGAACTCTCTCTCTCTCTCTCTCTCTCTCTCTCTCTAACTCTGCCAGTCAAATAAAATCAATAAATAGATCTTTAAAAAAGAAGAAACTATGCATGAGTTTTAAGACTGTTTTGTACCATAATAAACTCATCATTTAATTCCATTTCTCTAACACTGTTTGAAGTCCCCTTGGACAGAAGCAACTGTGTCATCTACTCTCTTTAATAGTTAGATGACACATAACTTAAGCCTCAAGAGGTCTCCAAATGGACATGGTCAGCCCACACAGCCAAGTCATTTGGAAATTGAGCTGAGACTCTGACAGTGTCAGGACACTGATAAGGATGCTGTGGCTTGAGTGTAAAAATATGAAAGATGGAAGAAATGGCCCCCACTCTAAATGTCAGGCACATTCATACTGGCTTTCCCACATCTCCAAGGAATACAGGAGGAATTGGAAATTTATATTGCTTGTAGCTAGGACAGTTCTGTATATGTAAGTGGACAAAAAATATCAGTTCAAAAGCACTGTTAAGTAAAGACAGATTGGCTCAAGTTTTGGAAACTAATTAAAATAAGAAGTTGGGATAAAACTTTGGTTTCTACACTGCTAATATCATACACCAAACACAATAGGTGCCTTTGTCCTCATGGGTTTCCCAATGCAGGTCTAGATCCCTACATGCCAAACTTCTTAGAGGACAAGTAGCACCAGATACCACCATCACAAAGATCCATTCTGCTGGAGTGTCAAGAAAATGATTCTTTAAAAACAAATTCAGGTTTGAATTTTTTAAAATGTCTTGTTTATTTTTCCTATCACCACATCAGGAAGTTAAAAGCTGTGGTACAGCAGGTGGTCTCCTAGAGAAAGCCTGGGGGAGAAACTGGTGAGATGGGCTCTGGGTGCCAGACTTGCTTGGTCAGAGAGCAGCGAAGGGTAAAAGAAGTCAAAAGAAGAAACACTTTTGAGTCATAAAGAGGAGTCCTACTCCCCTGAACAGAGTTCTCTTCCTTCCTTGTGTATACTCCTGAAAGTAGCAGTCATGAAAAAATATCCTTGTTCAACATGGAGTAGTAATAGTGATTTTAATATAATCTACTCTGTACAATTATACGAGGGGTTAGAAGGATAAAGACATTGGTGAAGAGTAGCAGAGAAAGAACTCTCCCCGGTAAATACATTGTGACAGAAATAAAAACTGCAGCCAAATGTATCAGCATGGATTAGAAAAATGACAGTCGTGTTCACAATGCAAGAACACAGAGGTATATGGGCTTAAGGAAGACTTTTGTGACAACAGAAAGAGGCAAATTCAAGCTGCCAGAGTCTAAGGACAACAAAGAAGGGACCCTAAGGGTTACACCAAGACTGAACATATCACATGGGGCATGAAAGCGGGAATGATAAGCGCAAAAGTCACAAAACTGTTAAGACACAGAAACAATCAGTGCATAAAAGGGAAAGGGTTTTCCAACTATGGCCATTAGTAGTCACCAAAAATCTCAATATGCTCAAAGCTAAATAAATACTAGGACAAAAAAGGTTAAGATAGAAGTCAAATGTGTTTTCAGAAATAAAAGAAAACTGAAATGTATGCACTGAAAGCACTGGACAGCAGACAATGAACAACAGTGAAAAATGGGAGATGGAAATTTAACAGCATGAGCCCTACAATTGTTCAACCATGGATCAGGGAGGTCTTGTGTTGAGAAAATGGAGCTGACACTCTGAGGAGACCACCATGCCTGGAGTTCAGAGGGCAGAGGACCAGAGAGGAGAGAGCTGTGCAAAGACAGAGCCTGGAAGATTTGGGAGACTCCTCTGAGTATTCAGCAAAGTACTGATCAGGGCATGCATTTGTGGAAACTGACTGAAGCATAGGATAAAATTAATTACAGGGAATAGTGCTCGCTGTTCACAGGGTTAGTAGTGGTATCTGTTTCTTCTAGCTGGACTGGACCACAGAAAGGGAAAAAAAGGTCGAGACTCTAAAAATACAATGAAAGCAAGCTCTGGATGAGGTAGCAAATCCAAATCAATCACAAGAAAGAGAGTGCTATCAGTGCTATTCCCAGCAAAAATATTAGCTTCAAATGATTGCACAAAGATAATTTGTCCAAACGTTTATGTGTGTATGTGTGTGTGTGTGTGTGTATATACATCTGAAGCAATTTAAATTCTTCCAGAGCAACAAAAAGGAAAAGAAAACCTTCCAAATTCATTTCATAAAGTTAGCACAATGCTGACATCAAAAATTCTGGCAAAGATAAGAAAACTAAAAATTCACTAAATATTAATAAAAACATAAATAAAATATCAGCAGCCAACCTATTGAAAGAAAAATATACCATGATAAAGAGGTACTTATTCTAGTAATGCAAAGATGGTTCCGTAGTAGTAAATATATTAAAGAGATTCCTGATGTTTATAGACAAAAGAGAAAATTCTTATAACCATTTACATGGAAGTTAAAATGGAATTTTGCAAGGCAATATATGATCCTAACAAGAAAAAAATACCTTTAATGAAAATGCATTGAAATTTTGAAAGATTCCTTCCACCTGTGCACCCACTTCCCCCATCCTGCATCCCTCTCCACACTTCTGTACTTTTGCTGCTACACCAAATCAACACAGATATAGCCACTTAAGACAGCACAAATGTATTGTCTTACAGTTGGCAGCTCTAGGGTGGAAACTTTTCCTTGCAACTCTTAGCCTCTATCTCCCTTTGTTGGCTCTCCAGCCTCTCAAATAAGGGCCATCCTGATTATATTGGACCTGCTCAAATAATCCAAGGTGGTTTCTTCATTGCAAATTCCTCAAGGTAATGACTTCTGCAAAGTCTATTGCACTATATAAAGTGACACATGCCCAAAATATGGGAATTGGGATATGGACATTTTTGGTGGAGGAAAGAGCAGTTTTATTCAGCCTATTACATTCACATAAAGAAAAGATGGATATCCCTTAGCATTATATAGATATTAAATGTAAGATATAATATTCTTTTTATCTTTTTTTCAGTTTTCTGGAATTCAAACTTAAAATGTTAGAGGATATATATATATATTTATGAGAGATAGCAATTTCATTTATTCTGCCCACTCATAAACCAATAAAGTTAAACCAGAAACATTCCCATTAAGGTTAAGAACAAAGTATCCCTCTAATTTAACTGTTTAAGAGGTACCAGTTAATACAATTGGAAAGATAAATTAAATGGAAATATTTGTTGGAAATCATTTCCTTTATGGAAATAACCAATAATGTGGGTTGTATTTTTTTATCTGAGAAAGGTAAGAAACTTGAAATGACAACTGAACAGAATAAAATAGCTATAAACAAAATCAATATATCCATGTAAATAAACTTTAGTTGTGAAATGAGATAAATGGAATAATCTCAAAAGTGATGAAATTAGCAACAATAATAACAAAAAGATACATACTTAGGAATGTACATGAGCAGAAATACGAAATATATGTATAAATAATCCTTGTAGCAAAGACAAGCATGCAGAAGAGAAAGACACACTATTAAATATCCAAAGAGACTTTCAATAGTTCATGGAAAAATTTTTAAAAAGATGCTTATTTTGGTGCAAAATATTCAAATCCATGCATAGTTATTTTTTAACACTTTTTCATGAACTTTTGAAAGACTATTGCATTCATTTTTCTTAGTTTATAAATTAAGCTATCCATTTTTTTTAACTTTTATTTTTTTTTTATTTATTTATTTTTTTTTTTTATTTTTGACAGGCAGAGTGGACAGAGAGAGAGACAGAGAGAAAGGTCTTCCTTTGCCGTTGGTTCACCCTCCAATGGCCGCCGCGGCCGGCGCGCTGCGGCCGGCGCACCGCGCTGATCCGATGGCAGGAGCCAGGAGCCAGGTGCTTTTCCTGGTCTCCCATGGGGTGCAGGGCCCAAGCACCTGGGCCATCCTCCACTGCACTCCCTGGCCACAGCAGAGGGCTGGCTTGGAAGAGGGACAACCGGGACAGAATCCGGCGCCCCGACCGGGACTAGAACCCGGTGTGCCGGCGCCGCTAGGCGGAGGATTAGCCTAGTGAGCCGCGGCGCCGGCCTCATTTTTTTTAACTTTTATTTAATGAATATTAATTTCCAAAGTACAGCTTATGGATTACAATGGCTTCCCCCCCATAACATCCCTCCCACCCACAACCCTCCCCTTTTCCACTCCCTCTCCCCTTCCGTTCACATCAAGATTCATTTTCGATTCTCTTTATATACAGAAGATCAGTTTAGCATACATTAAGTAAAGATTTCAACAGTTTGCTCCCACACAGAAACATAAAGTGAAAAATACTGTTTGAGTACTAGTTATAGCATTAAATCTCAATGTACAGCACACTAAGGACAAAGATCTTACATGAGGAGTAAGTGCAGAGTGACTCCTGTTGTTGACTTAACAAATTGACACTCTTGTTTATGGCCTCAGTAATCACCCTAGGCTCTTGTCATGAGCTGCCAAGGCTATGGAAGCCCCCTGAGTTCACCGACTCTGATCATATTTAGACAAGGCCATGGTCCAAGTGGAAGTTCTCTCCTCCCTTCAGAGAAAGTTACCTCCTTCTTTGATGACCTGTTCTTTCCACTGGGATCTCACTCGCGGAGATCTTTCATTTAGGTTTTGTTCCCCCCCCCCCCCAGAGTGTCTTGGCTTTCCATGCCTGAAATACTCTCATGGGATTTTCAGCCAGATCCGCATGCCTTAAGGGCTGATTCTGAGGCCAGAGTGCTGTTTAGGACATCTGCCATTCTATGGGTCTGCTGTGTATCTCACTTCCCATGTTGGATCGTTCTCTCCCTTTTTTATTCTATCAGCTAGTATTTGCAGACACTAGTCTTGTTTATGTGATCCCTTTGGCTCTTAGTCCTATCATTATGTTCAATTGTGAACAGAAATTGATCACCGGGACTAGTGAGATGGCATTGGTACATGCCACCTTGATGGGATTGAATTGGAATCCCCTGGTATGTTTCTAACTCTACCGTTTGAGGTAAGTCATAAGCTATCCATGTTAACAGGTAGTTTCCCCTCTTACTAGGTCACACATTTGTTAACAATGTACTAAAAACCAAGTATCCTTTCAGGCATACATTTGTTTTTATTTCTAATTTTTTGACAGGTAGAGTGGACAGTGAGAGAGAGAGACAGAGAGAAAGGTCTTCCTTTGCCGTTGGTTCACCCTCCAATGGCTGCCATGGCCGGCGCACCTCGCTGATCCGATGGCAGGAGCCAGGTGCTTCTCCTGGTCTCCCATGGGGTGCAGGGCCCAAGCACTTGGGCCATCCTCCACTGCACTCCCTGGCCACAGCAGAGAGCTGGCCTGGAAGAGGGGCAACTGGGACAGAATCCGGCGCCCTGACCGGGACTAGAACCTGGTGTGACGGCGCCGCAAGGAGGAGGATTAGCCTAGTGAGCTGCGGTGCCGGCTCAAGCATACATTTTATGTTCTCTCATTAATACTCTCAAAAAACTGGGGAAGAGATGTTCTAATCAAGGTTGTATTTTAAAGTCAATAAGTTGCTTATAAAATGTACTTGGAGAAAAAGATAAGCAATAGTCCCAGAAATATTCTAAAATAGAAAAGAAACAAGTAGGCATTAAATGGAGCCTGTTTTCAAATATTTTAAATTTCTAATAATTTAAATATATTATATTTCATGTTGAATAGATCAATTGAATAGATCGAACTATACAGGAAAACAAATCCCGATCCAAAACAGGAATTTATTGTATGATCAATTTGTCATTTCAAATCACTAATCAATTGACGGGTTATTTAATAATAATTTAATTGTTCTGGAGCAATTATAAAGAAATCTGGACAAAATAAATAGCATACATTCTTTGTATCTTAATCCAAAACAAATACTATAAATAATTTAAGTAATTATGTACATTTTACAATGAAACCACAAACAAAGCAGAAATAAATATGGATCATTGTTTTCAATAATCTTTAGATGGGAAAAACCTTCCAAGTATAACACAAGTCCTAGAAATCATAATATAAAGTACTGATAAATTGGCTCTGTGACGATGCTGGCGGTAGGGGAAGCTGGAGTTAAGCATAGAACAAGAGTGACCATGTGTTGCTGATTGCTATGGATGGGTAGTAAGTACAAAGAAGTTTATTGAATATATCTTCAACCCTTATGTTTTAAATTTGAAGAACAGAAAGCTTAAAAATGATAGAGTATTATATCTTATAAATAATTAAGAAAAGTATACACTTGATTCTATTTTGTCCAACAGATATAGCACATGATGTTGCTTTTCATTAAAAAGATAGAATTTATAAGATCTCACACTACAGTAATGAATGGACAATTAGATTATTGTGTATAGCAATATGGACAAAGTTATTTTAATTGAAGAAAAAAGTCCTGGGTATTGTCAATATAATCACATATGTCTTAATACATAATTTTTCAATAAAGTGAGCTAAAAAATTCAGAACATTTTTCAAGAGAAAAGCTGAAGTCAAAGACAAATGGAAAATAAAGAAATCAGAAAATAATTAAGTACAATCCGCAGCCAGATTATTATGCACAAGGCTTAGGGAAAATACTGCATGAATCTTTTGGTGACCTGGTGACAGAGGGTCTCTCTCCAACTGGCTGGATATAAGCTCAGGTCAGAGGCGAATGAACTTTCAGGGCTGTGCTTCCAGAGGAGAGCTTTGCTTCCTTGATGCTCTGCTATTTTGTAAGGAAAGCCTGAGGGAATCATGCAAGTCCAAGAAAAACGCCGTCTGAGCTTTAGTGCCAGCTCTTTGCAGAGTTGTGTATGGATCACTGCTAGCTATGGAGGCTGCTCCCATCTCCTCAGACTCTTGGAAGTTGAGCCTGAGTCCAGTCTGTGCTGCTAAGGAGAAAGGGAGCCTCCAGCTCACTACCAGGCAACCAGAAGAGAACTGCAGGCATTATGTACAGATATTCCACTTGGTAATACGAATGGGACTATCTTTGCTTCCTGCATTCCAGTGGTTCCCCTTTTATGGCCCAGTTCAAAGGCAGTGACTTCCATAAATCGTTGCTGAATGTCTCTGAAAGTAAGCTTTCCTCTCTGCATTATGACTTTTAACTTTCTTTTCTGCATGAAAGCTTATCTCCATTTTTTAATATTCATGAAGTTTTAGTTCATGTTCCTTCTCCTTGAAGACAAGGACTATTTTCTAGGCATCTCTGCATCTCCCATAACCTTTAACACATTATAATTAGTGAGAATTACATTGAACAAATCAATAAATGACCAAAACAATGAAAGAAGAACTGAACCAGTTGATGCAAAATTATCCTTGATAATATGCAAAATGACAGTGGTATTAAGGCATATCCATTCAGGGAAACTTATCTAGTAGGTGGTAAAGTAATTGAATATCTACCAAAAGAACGTCTTAGATCTGATTGATCAAGGGAAACAATCAGCAAAAATGAGGAGGAAGCACAAACTTCAGTAAACTACCTCCACCCGCTTCTTAATCCTCAGCAAGGCAAGTTCTCATCATCTGCTTCTTTTAAGCAAAAAGACTCTGTAAAACTCACACAAGCATTGAGGTTATTTTTAGACATAAAGAAGTATAATCTAGCACCTATTCTAACTGAAATCAACATGCTTATTACTTCCATGTGAGAGCATTGGTTTGCACATTACCCATTTATTTCAGCTGGAATGCTGAGCATAATATTCCTTTTAAATCAAAACCAGAAATATCTCCTATTTTAGAGTATTTGGCTTTGCATGCAGCTCCTCAATTTGAGCTACCGATGATCTTGTTAGATCCTGTTGCCTCCTGCCTATAATAAACCATCAGTGGCAGTACCACCAGTGTTCCCTTGGCCTGAGACACAGTGTATTTTCTTAGTTGAAAAAGATTCAAGCTGAGAATTCTAGAATTGTTGAACAATTTTATGTTCCACATATGTGGCTCCCTGCTGCCCTTTCTTCTGCATTGCTCAGTGCCTATACCAGGTTTATATTTGAAAATTCAGTTACTACATTGGAAAATGTACCATTTAAAAGCCCTTTTTCAAAGGCGTTATGACCCTTCTAATAGTTTCAGTAAACTCTGTTAACACAGGGAAACTTCAGAATTGGATATCTGACTTTACTTAGTTTCTTTCTTTTCACTCCAAGCTGTTGTGAACTAACTCTTCACTTGAAATCCCTCTCTCACTCTTTCTCTCCACCTCCTCCATCCTCCCTCCTTCCCCCACCCATCTTTCTCTAAATATACACAGAGAAGAGAGAATGCCTATTAATGAATGTTGTCAAATTGTACTCACACAATGAGTTAAGACAGAGACAATAACCAGTATTCCAGAAGTCAGCCTTGGATGTCCTTTATGTTTTGGCTTTGAACATCATAGGTTACCACTTCCTAATTTTGTTGAAGTAAGACGTAGTAATACAATATGTGCTTATTTGGCTCTGGCTTATTTCAGTCAAGACTGTATCTGTTAGATCCACTTTATTAGATATAGTGACAGGTTGTCCTCAAGGTTGTACAACATTCTAAATGTAAATATATCATCATTTATATTTCTCTTCCATACTTGCAGGGTTTTGGTGTTTTCAGTTTGGGCTAAGGGTGGCTATGAACATTCTAGTGCATGTATTTTGGTAAAATACATACAAACTCCTTGCTCATGGAGTACACACATGCTTAGCTTTGGGAGAAGTAACTGAGAGTTTCGTTAGTGTCACAGACTCACCAGGAGTATTTAAAAGTTCCAACTACTCCAAATGTTTGCAAACTCTTGCCATTTAACACTTTTTCCATTCCATCCATTTATAGGGTATATGGTGCCATCTCAATGTGATTTAAATTTTCATTTTAATGCTAATAAATTTAAGTACCATTGTATTTGTTATTTGCCATTTATATTGTTTTGTAGCCTGTTTTAGTAATTTGCTCATTTTTTAAAATAGGTGAGTAGATGACAGAGGGATGTTAGAAGATTGATTGATTTACTTTGTTGATTGTATGTTCCGTGAATGTTTATCCCATTCTGTGATTGTCTTTATGCTGTTTTATGGTTATAATTTTCTTTTCTTGAAATTGCATTTAAGTTATACAAGTTTCACGTATTTTACAAATACGTATTTAGGAATATAATGATTCAACCCTCCAACCTCCCTCCTGCCCATGCTCCAACTCTTCCTCTTCCTCTCTCTCACATTATCACTCTTAATTTCTGTAAAATCCTATTTTCTGTTTACTTAATGATTGTATAGTTAACCCTACACTTAGGAAAAACATCCAACACATACCATGAAGAAAAAAACCTGTTCTTCAATAGAAAAGACAAAGGCAATAAACAATCATCAAATCTCAAAAACTTTTTTCATTCCAATACATTACATTTCAGATACTCTATTGTTTACCTCAGATTAGGGAAAATATATGATCTATGTCTTTTTGGGACTGGCTTATCTCACTAAGTATAATGGTTTCCAGTTGAGTCAATTTTGTTGCAAAAAGCAGGATTTCATTATTTACAGCTGAGTAGTACTCCATAGTGTATATATACCATAATTTCTTTTTCCAGTCAGTAGTTGATAGAAATCTGAATTAATTCCGTATGTTAACTATTGTGAATTTAGCTGCAATGAACATAGGGGTACAGGTAACACTTTCATATGCTGATTTCTTTGGGTTTGGGTAAATTCCCAGGAGAGGATGGCTGGATTAAATAGTGGGTCTGTATTTAGATTTCTGAGGTATCTCCCTACTTCTTTCCATCTTCCACAGTGGCTGCACCAGTTTAACATTCCCACCAACAATGGATAAGTTCGCCAAATACACATCAGCATTTATCATTTGTTGACTTATGCACTAGAGCCATTCTAATGGGAATGAGGTGAAACTTTCTTGTGTTTTTTTTTTTAAAGATTTATTTGTTATTTGAAAGGCAGAGTTACGGAGAGGCAGAGGCAGAGACAGAGAGAGAGGGAGAGAGAGGGAGAGAGAGGGAGAGAGGTCTTTCATCTGCTGGTTCACTCCGCAGGTGGCCACAACAGCTGGAGCTTCGCTGATCTGAAGCCAGGAGTCAGGAGCTTCTTCCAGGTGCAAGGGCCCAAGGACTTGGGCCATCTTCCATTGCTTTCCCAGGCCATAGCAGAGAGATGGATCAGAAGTGGAGCAGCTGGGACTCAAACCAATACCCATATGGGATGCTGGCTCTACAGGGAGTGGCTTTACTTGTTACACCACAGCCCTGGCCCCTTCATTGTGGTTTTGATTTGCATTTGATAACTGGTGAACCTGAGCATTTTCTCAAGTGTCTGTTGGTCATTTGAATTTCCTCTCTTGAAAAATGCCTGTTCAAATCCTTTGCCCATTTCTTCACTGGGTTGTTTGTTGTTGTTGTTGTTGAATTTATTGAGTTCTTTATAGATTCTGTATGTTAACCCTTTATCAGTTGAGTAGTTTGAAAATATTTTCTGCCATTCTGTCAGTTGCCTCTTCATTTGCTGTGTGTTTCTTTTGCAGTATAAAGCTCCGCAGCTTGATGTAATTCCATTAGTCAATTCTGGCTTTGATTGCCTTGTTTTGGGATCTTTTTCGAAGAAGTCTTTGCCTCTGTCAGTTTCCTGCAAAGTTTCTCCAATGTTCTCTAGTAATTTGGTGGTTTCTGGTCATAAAGTTAGGCCCTTGCTATGTTAGTTTATACATCCATTTTGAGTGGATGTGTAAGATGTGAGGTAGGGGTCTAGTTTCATATTGCTGCACATTTCAAGTTACATACTTCTGCATCCTGGAGATCCATTTCTCTAGTAGCATTTGTTGAAAAGACTGTCCTTACTCCAAGGATTGATTTTAGCTCCTTTGTCAAAGATATGTTGGTTGTAGATGCATGGATTCATTTCTAGAGGTTATATTCTGTTCCATTGGTCTACATGTCTGTTCTTGTGCCAGTATTAAGCTGTTTTCATTATACTTGCCCTGTAGTACATTTAAAATCAGGTATTGTGATGCCTCTGGCTTTGTTTTTGTTACATAAGATTGTTTTAACTATTCCAGGACTCTTGTGTTTCCATATGAATTTTAGTATCATTTATCTGTGAAGAATGTCATTGGTATTGTGATTGGAATTGCACTGAATCCGTAAATTGCTTTTGATTGTATGGACATTTTTATGATGCTGCTTCTTCCAATTCAGGAACATAGGAGATTTTTCCATTTTTATCTAATATTTTGTTGAGGATTTTTACGTTTATGTTCATCACAGATATTGGTCTATAGTTCTCTTTCTCTCTTACATCTTTTTCAGGTTTACTTATTAAGGTGCTGCAGGCTTCATAAAAGGAATTTGGGAGGGTTCCTTCCCTTTCAATTGTCTTGAATAGCTTGAGAAGAATTGAAGTTAGTTCTTCTTAAATGTGTGGTAGAATTCAGCTGTGAAGCCCTCTGGTCCTGAGCTTTTCTTTGTTGGGAAGATCTTTATTATTGATTCAATTAAGACCTTAGTTATTGGTCTGTTATAAATTTTTCTGTCTTCATGACTCGATATTGGTAGATTGTATGTAACTAGGAATATATCGATTTCTTCTGTGTTTCCCAATTTGTTGACATACAGCTCTTTGTGCTAATTCCTGATGATTGTGATTTCTGTGGTATATGTTGTTATATTTTCTTTCTCATCAATGATTTTATTGATTTGGGTATTCTCCCTTTTTTTTGGTTAGTTGGGCTGATAGTGTATTAATTTTGTTTATTTTTTCAAAAAAACAGCTCTTGATTTCACTGATCTTTTGTGTTGTTTTTTAGGTTTCAATTCTATTTCTCTAATTTTAATGATTTCTTTTCTCCTGCTAGATTGGGGTTTGGTTTGTTGCTATTTTCCTAGGTCCTTGAGATTCACTGATAGTTACTTTACTTGGCTCTTTTCCAATTTCTTCATATAAGTATCAATTGCTATAAACCTACCACTTAAAAATGCTTTAGCAGTACCTCATAAGTTTTGATGTAATGTATTGTCTTCATTTGTTTCCAGAAATATTTTGATTTCTCTTTTGATTTCTTCTATGCCCCACTGTTCATTCAGGGACATGTTGTTCAGTCTCCATGATGTATTTGCTTATTATCTAGAGATTCTTAAGTTGTTGATTTCCAGCTTCATTCTGTTGAGGTCAGTGAAGAGTCATGGCATGATATCAAATTTTTTTAATTTGCTGAGACTTATTTTATGACCCAGAATATGGTCTATCCTGAGAAAGTTCCATGCACTGATAAGAAGAATGTGTATTTTGCAACTGTGTAGTCCAAAGTTCTGTAGATATTAGTTAGGACCATTTGGTGCATACTGTCAGTTAGCTCTGCTGCTTGTTTGTTGATTTTCTGTCTAGCTGATCTGTCCAATGATGAAAGAGGGGTTTTTGAAGTCCCCCATAACTATTGTATTGGAGTCTATATCTCCCTTTAGAACTTTTAATTTTTTTTTGACAGGCAGAGTTAGACAGTGAGAGAGAGAGAGACAGAGAGAAAGGTCTTCCTTCCTTTGGTTCACCCCCCAAGTGGCCACCATGGCTGACGCATTGTGGCCGGCACACTGCACCAACCCAAAGCCAGAAGCCAGGTGCTTCCTCCTGGTCTCCCATGTGAGTGCAGGGCCCCAGACCTGGGTCATCCTCCACTACACTCCTGGGCCACAGCAGAGAGCTGGACTGGAAGAGGAGCAACTGGGACAGAATCCAGCGCCCCAACCAGCACTAGAACCCAGGGTACCAGCGCCACAGGAGGAGGGTTAGCCTAGTGAGCCGCAGCACTGGCCAACATTTCTTTTGAATAGCCAGGCACCCTGTAATCAGATGTGCATGCATTTATTATAGTCACATATCTGTATTGAATTGATCCCTTAATCATTACATACTGCCTTTGTCTCTTTGAACAGTTTTACTGTTAAAGTCTACTGTGTCTGATATTAGGATGGCAGCATCTTCTCTTTTTTGCTTTCTGTTAGCATGGGGGTATCTTTTTCCATCCTCTCACTTTCAGTCTGTAGGTATTTTTTTGTGGAGATGTGTTTCTCAAATAGATGGGTCCTATTTTTTAATCCATGCAACTAGTCTGTACCTATTAACTGGAGAGTTCAGGCCATTGACATCCAAGGTGACTATTGATGTGTAACAATTTCACCCTGCCATTTTTCTATAACTGGGGGATTTTGTACGTTGATATTCCTTCATAATGATGGCTATCATACTGTGTTTTTGTGTTGCACATCCTTAAGCATTTTTTGTAAGGCTGGACGAGTGGTGACAAATTCTTTCAATTTCTTTTTGTTGTGGAAGGTCTTTATTTTACCTTCATTCACAAATGAGAGCTTTGCAGGGTACAGTATTCTGGGTTCACAGTTTTTTATCACTTAAGGCTTTGACCATGTCTCATCATTCTCTTCCAGTGTATAAGGAATCTGATGAGAAATACATTGTGAGTCTAGTTGGAGATCCTCTGAAAGTATTCTGGCATTCCAGGAAGAGAGTCCACACAAGACACCAGATCTCCCAGAGTCTTGGTTTTGAACTCCACAGATCCAGAACTGTGATAAATAAATGTTTATTGAAAATACCACCCATTATATGGTATTTTGCTATGTTATTTCATACTGAATTGATTGGACAAATACTATGCCTTACAAAGTCATACTTGGCATGCATGTGACTTAACAGATAAGTTCAAAAACATGCCAACTTGTGTTCAGACTTTTCAATGAATAAAACCTACAGATTACAAACTTGAACACTGCAGTAATTTCAAAATTTCTAAATTCTTACTCTTACTTTTTGCATTTGTCACTAACCAAAGAAAACAAAATCATTGACTCTGCTCCTGAGCCATACTTTAAATAGAAATGATATAGAAGTCTGGTACATATTTCATTACTTGCTTATTTGATGTTTATGTCTTTGTAAATGGTGTCATTTTAAAATATCCCAATATGATCTTTAAATTAATTGATTCCTTCAGCATTTTTCTTCCCTCAAGGAAATTAGTTTTCAGATGCCATTGTTTCCATGAACATCTGTTTTAAACAAATTCTTTAGTCTTTTTGATCTGTTATGCTTGGAAAAACAAGCAAGATTATCTTGGCATAAAACCCTTCCAGAAAGAAACATGCTTTTCTTATTCTTCGTTTTCTATTCTCTCAGTATTATCAAACTTCACTTAGATTAAGTGAATCACTTGAAATATATGAATGAGATTGTCATTTGCTTCCTAAAAGAGCATTAAAAATGGACATTTTTCTACCTATGTAAATTATAGATGAAAAATCCATGTATTGTAAAAAAATTGATACTTTTCTACCTACCTAAATTATAATTGAAAAATCCAGGCATTTTATGAAAATAATAACATTAGGCCATCATTGCTTCTCTATTTCACTTCAATGGCCAATTATAATATTCTTTTTAAAGCAAACCAATAACTCACATTTTGGATGTTATTTTTGCTAAGGCAGAACAGTTGGGCAAGAATTTAAGTGATCTATCTGAGGCTCCAGAGATTATCAAAGACAGAATCAATCTTTCTTCTGAAAGACACTTCTCAAAAATGTAGTTACAGCCTATGACAAAGAATCCTTTTTTACCCACTCTCTAGGCTTCTACACTAGCCATGCATGTTAGGTTGATTGACTAGCACAGTGGACTGAGTGTTGCTTTTTGGGTTTTGATCCTCTACTTTCTTCCATGGAGAATAAATGTCCGCTTTTCTTACCTACCAGCCTATAACTGGAAATACACACACAAACACACACACACACACACACCCCTTCATCAAAAAGTCAACTACATATATGATCTGCATCTAACAAAGTCTTGTTTATTTTATCTTTTTCTCCGTGGTGGATAAATAACTTTAACATTGTAGGCTGTGAGTTTGTTATATATTGCCTTGATTGTGTAGAGGTATGTTCTTTATATATTCAATAAAGTTTTTTTAATCATAAAAGGATGTTGTATTTTATCAAATGATTTTTCCACATATGTTGAATAATAATATGGTTTTTGATCTTTCTTTTTGTTGATGTGATATAACCTGTTAATTGATTTGCATATGTTTAACCATCCCTTCATCCCTGGATACATCCCCCTTATTCAGTTTGGATGATTTTTTTGATGTGCTATAGGATCATATTTGTTAGTGTCTTGATGAGGCTTTCTCTATCTATGTTCATTAGGGTTATTGTCTATAGTTCCCTATTTTTGTTGTATGACTCTCTGGTTTTGGAATGGTGGTCCAAAAAATGCGTTTAGAAGGGTGTGGGGAGCAACTCGGACTAGACTAAGTTACTGGAATTAAGACTTATTCTATGCATCTGCTCTCCCACAATATGGCGCTGAGAAGGGAGAAACAGCTTCTACGCAGCTGCCTCCAGTTCAACCAATAAACTGTAGGACCTGCTCCTGATTGGAGGAGAGCAGCGTACTCGGCGTGTGGGTAGCAGAGTTGGGATTGGTGGAAGAGGACTATAAAGGAGGAGAGAGACAACATGCACCAGGAACATCTATCTGAAGGAACACCTGAGCAGCCCCCGAGAGAGCCGGCTGGCGGTGTGCCGCTCCCCCGTGGAAGTGGGGAAAGTGGCAGGGGGAACCGCCCTTCCACGGAGGTGGAAGGGTCGGTAGCCAACCCGGGAAGAACCAGCAGCAAACCCGGGGAGGGCCAAGCAGACAGAAGAACAATGCAGGGTCCTGTGTCGTTCCTCCACGAAGACGGGGAGCGACAGAAGGGTCCTCTTTTTTTTTATTTTATTTTTTTTTTGACAGGCAGAGTGGACAGTGAGAGAGAGAGACAGAGAGAAAGGTCTTCCTTTGCCGTTGGTTCACCCTCCAATGGCTGCTGCGGCCAGCGCGCTGCGGCCGGCGCACCGCGCTGATCCGATGGCAGGAGCCAGGAGCCAGGTGCTTTTCCTGGTCTCCCATGGGGTGCAGGGCACAAGCACCTGGGCCATCCTCCACTGCACTGCCTGGCCACAGCAGAGAGCTGGCCTGGAAGAGGGGCAACCGGGACAGAATCTGGCGCCCCAACCGGGACTAGAACCCAGTGTGCCGGCACCGCTAGGCGGAGGATTAGCCTAGTGAGCCGCGGTGCCGGCCTAGAAGGGTCCTCTTGCTTTTTAATTGCTTTGAATAATTTAAGAAAAATTGGGATTGGTTCTTTTATAAAAGTTTGGTAGAATCGCTGTGAAGCCATCCAGTAATGTGCTTTTCTTTGTTAGGAGACTCTATTTCTGATTTAATCCCGGCCTCAGATATTGTCCTATTAAGGTTTTCTATGTCTCTGTACCTCAATTCTGGTAAATTATATGGCTCAGAAATACAATCACTTCTTGTAGATTTTCCAATTTGTTATAATTTCTGTGGTATCTGTTGTAACATCTTTTTTATCTCTGATTTATTAATTTGGTTCGCCTCATTTTTGGTTAGTTGGGCCAGTGAATTATTAATTTTGGATATTTTTTCAAAAAATAGCTCTTTTTTTCACTGACCTTTTACATAGATTTTTATTTCTATTTTGTTTATTTTTTTCTCTAATTTGTGTTATTTCTTTCTCCTACTAATTTGGTTTTTTTTTTTTTTCTTATTTTTCTGGGTCCATAGATGCATTGTTAGATCATTTATATGTTACCTTTCCGGTTTTTGTGGTATAGGAACTTATGGCTATAAACTTTCTTCTAACACTGCTTTTGCTATACATAACTTTTGTTATGATGTGTTTTCATTTTCATTCATTTTAAGGAATTTTAAAAATTTCTCTTTTGATTTCTTCTATGACCCACTATTTATTCAAGAGCATGCTGTTCAGTCTCTATGTGTTTGTATATTTTTTTTACAGTTTCTTACATTTTTTATTTATTTTAAAGTCAGAGTTATACAGAGAAGGAGAGAGAGAGAGAGAGAGAGAGAGAGAGAGAAATATCTTGTATGTGCTGGTTCACTCCCCAGATGGCCACGACGGCCGGAGCTGTGCTGATCCAAAGCCCCAGAACCAGGAGCTTCTTCAGGGTCTCCTACAGGGGTGCAGAGTCTCAAGGACTTGGGCCATCTTCTACTGCTTTCCCAGGCCATAGCAGAGAGATGGATCAGAAGTGCAGCAGCTGGGATACAATCCAGCACCCATATGGGAAGCCAGCACTGCAGGCGGTGGTTTTACCCTCTAAGATGCAGCGCAGGCCTCAATTCTCCACTTTTGATTCAGCTCCCTGTTAATGTGTCTGGGAAAGAAGCAGAAGATGGACCAAGTCCTTCTTCCCCTGCACCCATGAATGAGACCCAGATGAAGTGCCTGGCTCCTGGTTTCAACCTGGTCCAGGCTTGGCCTTTGCAGCCATCTGGGGAGTAAACTAGCAGGTGGAAAATCTCTTTTTTCTCTGTATATCCCTCTAAATAACTCTTACTTTGAAATAAAATAGTATGAATATTTTTAAAAAGAAAGTAGGCAGTTAAATCCCCCCAGTAATATTGTAGTAGAGTTCACGTCTCCCTTTAGAAACAAGGATATTTTTTGATAAAACTGGGTGCCCTGCCATTGAATTTATATACCATAGTCACTTCTAGTTGCTGAATTGATCCCTTAATCATTACATAAAGACATTATTTCTCTCTTTTAACCACTTTTGTCTTAAAGACTATTTTGTCTGGCATGAAAATAACTACTCTTGCTATTATTATTTCTATTTTTATGCAATATCTTTTCATCCCTTCACTTCCAGCCTGTGTGCATCTTTACTAATGAAATATGTTGCTTTTTTTAAAAAAGAGATTTATTTATTTATTTGAAGGGCAGAGTTACAGAGAAAGAGAGAGACAAAAAGACAGAAACAGAGAGAGCAAGGCCTTACATCCACTTGTTCACTCCAGTATCTAATATAAACAATCCTAAAATTCATGTGGAAACACAAAACAGCCTGAATAGCCAAAGCAATCTTAAATAGTAAAAAAAAAAGTTCAAGGCATTAAAATTCAAGATTCAAGATATACTACAGCACTGTTGTAATCAAAACAGCCTGGTACTGGCACAAAAATAGACACATAGATCAATAGATCAGAATAGAAACTCCAGAAATTAATCTGTTTAGCTACAGCCAACTAATCAAATAAGCTAAAATCACTTCATGAAAAAGGGGCTGTCTCTTTAACAAAAGCTGTTGGAAAGACTGGATTTCCACACACAGATGTGTGAAAATACCTTACACCTTATACAAAAATCAACCCAAAATGGATCAAAGATATAAAGTTATAACATGAAATCATCAAATTATTAGAGCAAAATATAAAGAAATGCTGCAATATATTTGTCTAGGCAAAGACTTCTTGGAGAAGATACAGAATCACAGGAAATAGTAGCAAAAGTAGACAAACTGGATTGCATCAAACGAAGAAGCTTCTGCACAGGAAAAGAAATAGTCAACAAAGAAAACAGGCAACCAATAGAATGTGAGAAAATATTTGAAAACTATGCATCCAGTGATAGTTTAAAATACAGAATACATAAGCAGCTCAACAAAATCAAAAAAACACAAAACAAATAACCCAAGAAGTGGGGAATGTATTTGAACAGGCATCTTCAATGGCAAAAATACAAATGGCCTGTAGACACATGAAAAATACTGAAGACCACTAGCCATCAGGAAAATAGAAATAAAAACCACATTGAGGTATCACCTCACCCCAGTTAGGATGACTATCCCCCAAAAATAAAAAAAAATGCTGGTGAGAATGCGGAATAAAAGTACCCTCATACACTGTTGGTGGGTATATAACCTGGTACAATGATAATGGAAGACAGTATGGAGATTCCTCAGAAAACTACAAATATCTTTACCATATGATCCAGCTATCCCACTCCTGGGAATATATCCAAGGGAAATGAAAACAGCCTATTAAAAGTGCCTGAATTTCATATAGCAGCTCAAATCACAATAGGTAAGATTTGGAATCAACACAGATGCTCATCAATTGATGACTGGATAAAGAAAATGTGGTATATGTGCAGAACAGAATAACTCACTCATAGAAAGAGTGAAATCCTGACATTTGCAACAAAATAAATTCAACTGGAAATTATTATGCAAAATAAAGTAAGAAAGATGGAAAAAGGGAAAAAAGGGTCATATTTTCTCCTATTTGTGGTGGTTAATACATATAGATGTACTACTACAGTTTTAATGATCTGTGATTTTTAAACATTAAGTGCATAGGAGTGAACATTTTATCTTTTCATTTGATTATGTTTATAGCCCTTGCATATATTCCTGCTGAACTATGGTCTTTTATGTATTGAATTCTTTATTTAGTGGAGCATTATGCTGTTAATTATAATATAAGTTCAAAATATATCACCTCAAAAATGAACAAATGGAAGAGAGAGAAATTTCATTATGTTTTAGAATAGTATCTATGAACTGCATTGTATCTGTTCTCTTTGTATTAATTTCACATTTCCATGAACATTGAGAATTGTGCTGTGGCCATCCTCGTGTATTTGCTGTGACCCTGAGAATCTAATGAATTCATAGATTCTGTATAAAAACATTCCAAGTAGAATTTTGACTTCAGTGAAAACTGTTATTCTCAAACATCAGCATTTAGAAAAACCTATAGGCAACCCTTCCTTTGATCATAAAAATAACATGTTAGATCTAGAAGCATCCTAAGGCAGGCGCCGCGGCTCACTAGGCTAATCCTCCACCTGCACACTGGCACACCGGGTTCTAGTCCTGGTCGGGGCACTGGATTCTGTCCCAGTTGCCCCTCTTCCAGTCCAGCTCTCTGCTGCGGCCCGGAAGTATAGTGGAGGATGGCCCAAGTCCTTGGGCCCTGCACCAGCATGGGAGACCAGGATAAGTACCTAGTTCCTGGCTTTGGATCAGAGTGGTGCGCCAGGCGCGGCGGCCATGGGAGGGTGAACCAATGGCAAAGGAAGACCTTTCTCTCTGTCTCTCTTTCTCTCTTTCACTGTCCACTCTGCCTGTCAAAAAAAAAATACTAAAAAAAATCTAGAAGCATCCTATTAAGTCATTCATCAGAGGAAATGACAACAAATATATTGGAATAAAGAGAAAATTCACTAAAAATAAGACAAATTAAAATGACAATAGTTCACTTTTATTAAGCACTTTGAATACAGGTGAGTTCTGTAAACTCATAAACTTCAGTGTCTCCCTGAGTAAAATGTTAATATCTACTTAGCATGTATTCTCTAAATAATAAGTGAGATAAGGCCTGTGAACTATACACAATGGCTGGTGCATAATATTTATTCATTGATACTGGCTCTTATTTAAAGGAATTACATTATATTCTGAGTAAAAAATAAATAGGTTTTCATTCTTTAACCTATGTCCTCCTCCCATCGTCTAATAAGGCTCTCTGTCAATGCCTGTTACACATCTCTGGGATTTGGTTTCTCTGTTTTCTCCCAGCAAGTTCTAAGCATAAATGTTCTCTGCAAGGAATGGTAGGCATGGTCTCTGGGAGAGGAATTTATGGCATCAAGGTGCTATGAACAGACTCCATCTGGGGTCCCAGCTATAACATATACTAGGCATTTGTTTCATTTACTTCCAGGAGATGCCAGCAGTATTATAAGTATACCCCATAGATAAATATAAGGTTATTTCAAAAAGTTCATGCAAAATATAATTGAAAAATAACTTTATCTAGATGTGTAAAATTGGAAATAAATCCATAGCTTTTTCATGATTCAAATTTGCATGAACTTCTTGAAGACCTATTATACTTGCTAAATGTATATTTGACCTTCAACTGTTAAGTAAATTTTTATTAAGCTCATTCTGTGGATTCAGATCTTGTCTGCATAGTTTTTATATTATAACTGAAAAAAATAGAGAGTCACATCTTGTCCAAAAGGAGTATAGGCCAGAAAAGAAATCAGTCAGTACTTCAGCAAAGAACTGCCTGTTCCATCATTTCAATTCTTGCTCCTTTGAACTTGCTCCTTGCACCTTGATAGCTACGCTTCATTCAGACAATTACCTGTATGCAGAATGTATACCTTTTCTTTTCCTAAGTTCTGAAACATCAATGCTGTCAAGAAAAAATTAAAAAAAACAGCTTGAGGTCAAAACGGGGTCTAGCAGTTTAGATGCTAGTTAAGATGCCCTCATCCCGCACTGGAAAACCTCATGTTAATTCTGCCCCTGCTGGGGACTCCTGCTTCCTGCAAACTCAGAACCTGAGCGGCAGTGGTGAGGACGCCTGGAATGATTTCCCAGCTCCCAGCTCCAGTCTCATTGTCTCCTCAGCTGTCACAGGCATCTGGGTTGTGCACTAGCAGATGGGAGGCCCCTCGTCCAGTGTGTCTCCCTGCCTCCTAAATAAAAAAATAAATAAATAAATAAATAAGAGCTTAAATGTCATCTGTACTAAGGAAATTTCTCCAAACATTTCAGCTTCATTTAAGTCTTTCTACTATGTGATCTCTTTATCATCTACTTAGTTCTTCTATGGCTGCTATTGTTGTTGTTGCAAATGTGTGTATCATTTATCCAATTGATTTTATTTTATGTCTATTCTGGCACTTTCCTGATCCAGGAGGATACTTGGTGATAAAAATGACTTCTGTGTCCTTAGAAAGCTCTAAATTTTACAGAGAAGTATCCAAGCAAATACTTTTTCAGAAGTATTCATGGAGGTATTGGTGTAGCACGAACAAAAGATAGAGCAATTAACTAAGAGAAGATAAAAAGGGAGAGGTCAAAGAAAGTTTGACAAGAAAGTTGCCACTTGAAGTATATCTTGATGTAAAATAAAAAAAAATGGCTAATATTCATTCAACACATAGCATCTATATCAAGTTCTAACTGCTTAATGTCTTGATCTTAATTAATCCTCACAATCACTTTACCTGGTAGATAGTATCTCCACTTTTAAAAATTTACTGTGCATATAAATATCTTTGAAATGTTGTTAAAATCTCAAGTTGGGCCTGAGATTCCACATTTCTAACAAATAAATAATGCTGCAGCTACAGATTTGAATCCACACTAGGTGTAGCAAGGGATACTATTTTGCTTTCCTACTTTATGGATAAGAAGACAGGTATAGGCCGGCACCAGGGCTCAATAGGCTAATCCTCCACCTTGCAGCGCCGGCACACCGGTTTCTAGTCCCGGTCAGGGCTCCGGATTCTGTCCCAGTTGCCTCTCTTCCAGGCCAGCTCTCTGCTGTGGCCAGGGAGTACAGTGGAGGATGGCCCAAGTACTTGGGCCCTGCACCCCATGGGAGACCAGGAGAAGTACCTGGCTCCTGCCATCGGATCAGCACGGAGCGCCGGCTGCAGTGCGCCGGCCGCGGTGGTCATTGGAGAGTGAAGCAATGGCAAAGGAAGACCTTTCTCTCTGTCTCTCTCTCACTGTCCACTCTGCCTGTCAAAAAAAAAAAAAAAGAAAAAAGAAAAAAAAAAGAAAACAGGTACAGAAAGGACATGTCATATGCTCAATTTTGCATAGCAGAATGGCTGGTGAAACCATCATTTTCACTCAGTTCATGAGGCTTCAGGGCCCACAATGTGAACAAGTATGGGGATAATAGGGTGAAAGCACTCTTGGCCAAGTGATCAGTATGAGCAAGTCATAATAACATTCAAGCAATTTAGAGTTCTGTAAGTAGGCATGTTTGATGATAGGATAAAGAAAGAGAAGGGAGGTCTTATGACTAGCTTTGGAGGAGTAAAATGAATATGTGCTGATTCTTTACCTGGAGGACCTCACTTTTACACACCTCCCGAGTCTCTGTTACATGAGATTTTCCTGAGAATCCTGCATCTTCTCCTATCCAGGAGTCTAATTCCTAGGAAGATGGGAGGTCTTTGCAGTGGATCTATGTCTGCGGACACTTCTGCTTTCTTTTAGAGACAGAATATTTACAGGGGGCAGTTCTGTGTCACACTTCACATCCTGACACAACCATCAGTAGACAGTTGGTCCCTGGTGCATGAATTAAGTCTTCCCCAGAGTGACAAGAACATAGAGCACCATTGTATTGTGGCTCCTCATTGTTCAACCACAAGTGTTGAACTGTTCAATTTCAGATGGCATGGTCATTGAAGGCATGTTGTGAAAGTGGGCACCATATTAGGGTGTATAGAGCCCATCATCTTCCTGTCAAATCAGCAACATAGCGATAATAACAGTTACTGCTTATTATGAACCAATAATGGGAGGAGTTACTGAGAAGCAGAGGTGGAATTCAACTCACATCTGCCTGGCTCCAAAGCACCTGTTTTCACCAGCAACCACATGTTGCAACTTTTATTCCTTTACTTGCCTTAGATGGCTTAGAAATAGCCTTTCAACGGGATTCCCCTGAAAGATTTGTCTCTTCATTGCGTATTGCACATAATGATCTCAATTTGCTGTACCAGAAATACTGACATTTGGAGCAGGAGATGATATTTCCCCAAACACGTTAACGTGCTTCGACTTGATCTACAAGAGCTAATTCTATACTTCATTATCACCTAGGAATGGAAACAAATTAAAGGGCTGTCAATGCCTGGAGAAAAAGCTCTTATGTTTTGACAAGTATTCCTTAGAATATAAGGTCAGCAGGGCACCTCCAGGCCCTAGTTGGGATCCCTGCATGGTCTGGGAAGAGGAAAACCATCTCATCCAGGCTGTATGGTTACTAGAGCTTAATCAGCAATGCAGATGTTGAAGGTCATCAGTGACCTCCCAGAGTAGCCAGGAAGAGAGATTCAGCATGAATGTGAATTTGCTGTTGTTTTCTCTGGCCCATGAAATCTATTACGGATTAATGACCAGATAAAGTAAGTATTGAGGTAGGTTAAACAAACACTCTGGATTCTATTTAAACTTTTTTTTTTTTGACAGGCAGAGTTAGACAGTGAGAGAGACAGAGAGAAAGGTCTTCCTTTTTCCATTGGTTCACCCCCCAAGTGGCTGCTACGGCTGGCATGTTGCAGCCGGCGCACAGCACCTGTCCGAAGCCAAGAGCCAGGTGCTTCCTCCTGGTCTCCCATGCAAGTGCAGGGCCCAAGGACCTGGGCCATCCTCCACTGCAATCCCAGGCCACAGCAGAGAGCCGGACTGGAAAAGGAGCAACCGGGACAGAATCCGGCACCCCAACTGGGACTAGAACCTGGGGTGCCGGCGCCGCAGGCAGATGATTAGCCTAGTGAGCCGCAGTGCTGGCCTCTATTTGAACTTTAATGTAGTTGATACTGTATTGTTTCTTCTTTTGCTAATAAATATTTTGAGACATTTTAGACAACTTGTTTCATTTTATCTTTATATGAACTTTATGAAATATATAGTATATATGTATCTATGTTTCTATCTATCTAGAATGATGAGCTCAGGAACTTGCTTGAAATCACACAATGAATACCAAATTCAATTCTAGCAGAACTCTGCCTTCCTCAAGGATATAGGACTTAGTCCATCGCTTTCAAGTTGCCTCCCATGTCCAGGGAAACCAAGATCCAAGGTTGCCCACTGTCAAAAACATATAGGAGAGTTCTTTAAAAATATCATGGAAATGCATATTATGAGCAAACAATGAATGAGTTTCCAAATATTTTTGTACCAGAATAAATTTATCCTCTAATCCTACTTTTCCACAGACTTTTTAAAGTTTCTTCTTTTAAGAAAGTTCCTTCTGGTAGAAATTATTTATAATCTAAGTAGCACAAAAATAAATATTTGAACATACTCTTCTGTCATTTTTACAGACTGGAGAGTTTGTGAAGATGACAACTTGCTCTATAAAGCTAACACATTTAACAATTTGTGTACCAAGGATTCGCTAGTTTTTAAAAAAAGTCAGTAATCAATAAAAACTGTGTAAAATCACTATGATTTCAATGGAAGTGCAAGTTCTGCACCATATTGATCTGTGTACCGTTGCAGCCTTGCCACAGCACAGCCTGCCTCAGCAAAGATGTCTGCCAAGAGGAAAAATCAAGAACTGCAGAAAGCATGGCAGCCTTAATCAGAGAAAACATCTTTGTTGAATATCACAAGTCATTTGATTAAGTGCTCTCTCTCCAAGACACCAACATTTTCAAGTTGAGGTTCAGAGCTGAGTTGTCCCAACACTAATTAGTTGGAAAACAGATTGTGATTAGGGAGCTTAAAATATAATAGGAGAATAAGACAGAAGAGGCTAGTGACCTAATTGGTTGCCCTTGGAAAGGAATTTTGCTTTATGAGCCAGCAGTGTTGCCAGAGAGCTACATATCTGATCTCTTCACTCAGGAAACTTGAAAGAAAAACAGAAAACAGATGGAGAAACCAATTGAACGGTTTCCGAGAGAGCTGGCCATGGAGACACAACCATGACTCCAACACTAGGGCTGTCTAACCACAGGTGAGCACATTCTGCTTCAAGTGGGACTGTTTTTCTCTCATGTAAGATGAAGTCCAAGAACAACGAAAAAGACAGCATTGTTCAATATGCACCTGAGTTTCTGGTCATTAATCAAATGATTATTGACAGTCTTTAAAACATATCTTCCAATTCATCTTGTACATCAATGTTATGGTAATAATTTAAACAATCAAATGTGGCCATGCTACTTTCTGTGTAATATTAATTAACGGCAGCTAATATTTCACCAGGTAAAATCTAAAACTGCTGGCTTAGCAAAGTGGTCCCTTCATGGCTTCCTCTGCATAGGTGTCCAGCTATGAGTCTCACAAACTGAGGAACAGACCACCTGTCCTACAAAACCCTGTCTTTCACTTGCCTTTAATATTTACCTTTCAGGTCACTGAATCATTGTGCTTGAAATGTTTCCTCAAGGTTTGGAAACCTGGAAAAAATATTTTGTGTGTAACCCTTAAATCTCAGCTAAAACACTTCTCTCCTCCAATAATTTTCCTTATGCCCATCAACACATTTCAGTTCTTATTCCTCAATATGTTCATAGAACCTTTATAGTAATCATTAGAGTGCACTGAAAATATATACTTACTTACATATTTCCCTTGTCTAGCCCACTGAAGCTCATTTGGCAGTAAAGATCATGTCTTCCATATTTTGATACAAATATATTAGGCATCTATATGCCCAAAGTAAAACCAAAAATAGGATGTATTCAGTACATGCACAGATGAAAGAGAAGAAAGTTTTAAACCTATCAACCCCATCTCCCATTATGTCTCCATTAAGCCATTTTCTCTGTTTTAGGCGTGCATTTTCTCATTAAATTTGAGTTCTTTCATGTTTCAGTAACTGTAGCAAGAAGATATGTTTTAAAATAGGTCCTTCATTGCAGGATAAAATTTGCCTTTACCTTATTCTTTTTATCTACTCACCACACACCATCAACAGAAGGTTAACTTCTAAGGTATTGACAGGCTCAACTTTATAGCAAATTGAGTTATTAATGTTATTTCTGCTGCTCCTGCTGGAACACAACAACAACAACAACAAAAAAACCTTGCTGGATGCATGGCTACTTTATTTTTCTATTTTCTTTTAATCACATCAATGTCCTTTTCCCTTATCCTTTCCCTCAAATCCAACCTGTTGTTTAGGACAAAATATGTAGGATAAAATGACTCCCTTCTGTCTCCATCTTCTCTTTTTTAGGGATTTATTTACTTATTTGAAACTCAAAGTTACACTGAGAAAGGGAGAGATAGAGAGATAGAGATCTTCTATATGTTGGTTTACTCCTCAGATAGATGCAATGGCTAGATCTGGACCAACTGGAGGCTGGAATTGAAGGTTACCATTGATCATCATCTACATCCCAAATTCTAGGATAAGTATTTGGCCTAGCAGTTCAGCTGTTAGTTGGGACATCTGCATTTCATATTGTACTGAGAGTTCAACTGCCAATTCCAGTTTCCAGCTAATCACCTTGGAAGGCAGTGGTATGGCTCAAGTATTTGGGTCCCTGCCACCCACGTGGGAGATCTGGATTGAAATCCTAGCTTCTAGATTCAGCTTAGCACTATATAACTCATTTTGAGCATATAGGGGGTGAACCAGTAGATGAGAGCTCTCTTTGCCTGTCTCTATCTATCTTGTCTCTCTGTCTCCCTTCCTGTCTCTCTGCCTCTTAAATAGAATCTATTTTTGAAAATTAAAATTTTAAACAAGCTTATCTATGAGTCTAAAAGTATATCAATTAAGTCCATTAAGTCATGAATTAATTTGACACACATGGGCTTCATGTCTATGTGTTACAAATAAAGCATATATTGAATACAACGCAATCCTTGCCCTCAGGGGTTGCGGGTGCTGGTAGCTGAAAGCGGCTTATAAGAGCCAGATCTGAGGCAAGAAGCTAAACTAAAATGAATTCACAGATCAAAGTGTCTCAGGGAAATATCAAGAGTAATGCATTTATAAAGTTGTATCTCTAAGACTGTCAGGGCGATGCTGCAGTGACTAAACTGTTTCAAAAGGCACTCAGAATTTATTCGTGCATCTTAAGGTCTTCTTTCCTTATGCCAATGGCTCCAACCATCATACATTATTTTTCTGCATAGGATAACCCTCCTGATTGTCATTGTGTCAGTAGATGGCCATAAATAGAATATACTAAAGTAAGATAAAAAAAATGGAAAAAAGTGAAACAGGCCACATGTGTAACCCAATTACCTCAAATTCAGGTGCCTGCCTACTTCAGTGCCAGCTTTGTTCTCCCCAAAGAGAGAAGAAATACAAGCATTTTGGCAGGTGCTGTTAGCAAAGCAACTCAATTGATTTTTTTTCTTCATTTTCTATATATGTATGTAAACATTTTTGGGATTCAAAATACCATTTAGTACTATAATGCTTCAAGTTTTCAACATCCTTAAGTCTTCATCTTAGGCTCAAACTCCATATAATCCCTTTGCTGGTTGATTGATCCCAGACTCTCCCTTTAGGGAGCTTACACTTCCATGGGGCACTTCTCCTACTATACAAAATTAGGGTAAAGGCAGATGGCATGGACTCCGTGGTGTTTACAAAGTGTAAAGTAGCTCCTAAGGAATGTTCCAAGAAGGAAAAACGATGAACTCATCACTCTAGATTGAACTGCATCCCTCTTGAATTTTTGCATTGATGTTCTAGGCCCCAGCGACTGACTTTGATCTTAGTTGGCTGTGGGGTTTTTACAGAGGTAATTAGTTAAGATGACATCACTATTGCTTCTTGGCCTTTTAGCCAAGGTTAGGGTGGGTTAAATCCAGTCTGAATGTATCTTTACAAAAACAGTGATTTGGGTCACAGAGTCACACCCAGCCAGAACACCTGACACAGATGAAGGCACAAAAGCAGGGCAATGGTTGTAATGCCTGCAACAGCCAGCAAACCGGCAGCCAGAAGGGAGGCCTGCAGCAGGTGCTTCTGCACAGCTGCACAGCCCTCAAAGGCTTCCATTGTTGCAGCCACTCAGTAGGTGGCCCTTACCACAGGTGCCCTACCAAACTAAAGCACACATCTATGTTTACATGCTGATCACTGGATTCTGCTTAAATTGTTGAAAAGTGTTTACATCTATGCTTTTAGACAGAATTGTTTTTGCAAAGAACCCCATTGAGGTGCAAATTTGCAAACCCACTGGTAATAACTACTTCCTCTTTCTTCTGAGCCCTGGTAGCAAGGAACTCTCCTGACAGTCTGGCCCTCATCCCTTTGTAGAGGTGGGTGGGAAGCAGGCCTTCTCATGGGGTCCTTAGTGCTCGGGTTGCAGGTCAAACGTTGAAATCATGTCTGAGGGTGACCACTGAATTCAAAGAAAGTTCTCATGGTGCATCATTTTTCCATTGAGAGAGGGAGGGCAAAGATGTTAAAGAATAGCCCAAAGTTTCTCCAGCTGGGCTCTATTGGCAATTTGAGCAGGATACTTATTTTCTATTTTTGTGAAAATAATACATTTGATATTTGCAATTCTTTGCATTGTAGGTTGTTCAGCAGCATCCTGACCTCAATCTATGTGATGCCATTGCACTCCCCTGTAGTTGTGACAACCAGAAGTGCATACCCCTGGGAGTGTGCGTTTTGACAAACTCATCTCACCTTGTGAATGACTAAAATAGCAGTACAGAGACAAGAAGCCAGGCAGACGGCAAAGAACTCAAGTGTATGTGAGTTGGGGGAACAGAACAGATGCAGGCAAGAAGTAGGCTAAATTAATTTTGTAGGGATGCCAGGGGGTTGGTGCAGGCATTGTCTGCACTCCTGGGCTTGTGCCCATGTCCTCTTACTTACATGATCTTTGTTATAAACTCATTTAAACACTCTCTGTCCCACAAGGGCACCTCCTCTGAGAAAGCCAACCCTAACCACGCAATGGCTCTGACTTTTCTCTCAGAACTCTTTGAGTTCTACTATACTGGAAATCAGTGCTTTACCTTGGACACTCAGCAAGTTGGTCACCTCAAGCTATTGTTTAACTGCCTAAATATGGAGCTTCCTTCTCATTACCTGTTAGCTACTATAAGGTGGGACGGGATGGGGCTGGTGTTGTGAAGCAGGCATGTGACAGTGGCATCCCTTAAGGGCTCTCTGTCTCTCTCTGTCTCTCTGTCTCTCTGTCTCTCTCTCTCTCTCTCTCTCTCTGTGTGTGTGTGTGTGTACCTGTACCTCTGCCTTCCAAATAAACTATTAAAAAAAATGTTGGGGTGAGGTTCTGGCACTGCCTATAGATCTTGCGTATCAGAGATGTTCCTGACCTTAGAGAAGAGATGAATGGAGAGAGAATGAATAATTAGAAACTTTCTGGTATCCTAAGCTCTTGCAGAAAAACCCCCTTCCAGATTTGTATTCTTCTGTCCGTCAGAGGAAAGTTAAAAATTGCCTGGGATGGAGCATCCAGCTACAGGTATCTTGAGACTCAGTAGTAAGACTTTCAGCGGAGTCACAGAACCTCCTTTATCCCATCGACAATGGAGGCAGCACAACACCACATCCATCTGTGTTCCTGGGATAGATGAAAACTAGCACACTGGAGAAAGTTCTTTTGAAGTGAGACCTAGCAAACAAAGCCTGAAGAATGCCACGTGCTTCTCCCTGGCAGGCACTGGCTCCCTGCTCACACAATACCTGCTCATAGTCATGGCCCATTTACAACATTGTCACAGGCAGATACAAAGACTCCTCAAATCTGGGAGCAGGCCAATTGGAATGACACAAGAATGGGTGCCAGCTATATGGTCCTATAGATTCTCTCTGTATCCACAGTGACTCTCTCCTTCGCTCCCTTCTTCCTGCCCCCCCCCACCCCTGCATTTCTCTACTTGAGCTGAAACATTGTCTTCTCCTGCCTTTGGACGAGAACTGAGATCATTGGCTCCTCTGTCTTTGGACTCACACTGGAATTATTCAACCTATTTTCCTGGGTATGTAGTTTGTTGGAAGAAGGTCAAGGACTTTTCAATCTTCATATCCACTTATGTGAAATTCTAATAAATTTATGTGTGGATGGATAGATAGATGTCTCTTACATTCTACCTGTATCTCAGGAGAGATCATCTATGTTCCTGTCTGTTGGCAGAACCGTAACTGGTACAAATTTACACACAATGCATGCCAGCATTATCTAGTTGTAAGACTTTTAAAAGATTGGCCGGCGCTGCAGCTCAATAGGCTAATCCTCCACCTGCGGTGCCCGCACCCCGGGGTTCTAGTCTCAGTTTGGGCACCAGATTCTGTCCCGGTCGCTCCTCTTCCAGGCCAGCTCTCTGCTATGGCCCCGGGAAGGCAGTGGAGGTTGGCCCAAGTGCTTGGGCCCTGCACCCCATGGGAGACCAGGAAAAGCACCTGGTTGCTGCCTTCCAATCAGCGCAGTGTGCTGGCTGCAGCACGCCGGCTGCAACGGCCATTGGAGGGTGAACCAACGGTAAAGGAAGACCTTTCTCTCTGTCTCTCTCTCTCACTGTCCACTCTGCCTGTCAAAAAAAAATATATGAAAAAGAGAAACTAAATGCCAAGAATGCTTTATTTTAACTTCCAGGCTGGATTAAAGCATGCGATAAAAATCAGAATGAACTCTAAGCATTGCCACACCTTTCCCTGGGATAGTAGAATGTTGCAGCTGGGGAATTAATTGATGCTCTTAAAATACCTTTAAAGTATACTACTAAGATATGACTCCACCTGTATGATGAATATAAACCATGTATTTTTAACTTAAACAAACAGGAAAGGATGCTATTTTGCTTTCAGTTTAGACATGGTCATGGTGAAGGTCATTTTCAAGTCAATTCCCCCACTGCAACCAGAATACATGCTCAGATTTACTCCTAGACTTGGAGTCTGTGTTTTCTGAGCAAGAACACGGACTGCATACAGATGACTTCCTCTCTGCAGCACAGAATTTAAATTAGGCAGTAGAAGTCAGCTAGTCACCAAAATACATGCTAATCTGCCTCTGGAAGAAGACCATAAGCTGACTAAATATTTTGGTTGCAGCACAATTCTATCATTTCAAACAAACCTTCAAACAAGGACACTTAAAAGCCAACTGATTTTATCAAATCACTCCTGAATTTACTACAAGGGGTTCTGCTCCATTCATCTCTTATTTATATCTTCATCAAAGAATTGACATTTCACAAAATGTACATATTTAAAATGCTTAATTTGATATAAATATGTACCTGTGAAACCATCACCACAACTAATAAAATAAACACCTCCCCTACTCCCCACAGCTTCCTGGAGATGCTGTGTACTCTTCTGTTCTGCCCCTTTGTGTCCCTCTATACACAGTCGACCACTGATCCCTTTTCTGTCACCATGGATTAGTTTCAGTCTATAACAGAAATCGTATACTATGTACTCTTTTTTGCATGATTCTTTTCGCTTAGCAGAATTACATTCGGGCAAGTATTACATTATTCATTTTGTGGCATCTATCAGGAAGGCATTTATTTTTGTTTCTGTATATCCATCATACAGGTATATCACATCGTGTTTTGCAATTAATTTTTTGACTGGCATTTCTTTCTTTTTTTCTCTCTCTCTTTTTTAATTATCTGAAAGGCAGAGTTACAGAGAAAGATAGAGACAGGGAGAGAGGTCTTCCATCCACTGGTTCACTCTCCAGATGGCCGCAATGGCCAGAGCTGCGCTGATTCGAAGCCAGGAGCCAGGAGCTTCTTCCAGGTCTCCTACGTGGGTGCAGAGACCCAAGGACTTGGGCCATCCTCCACTGCTTTCCCAGGCCATAGCAGAGAGCTGTATCAGAAGAGGGGCAGCCGGGACTAGAACCGGCGCCCATATGGGATGCCAGCGCTTCAGGCCAGGGCTTTAACCCGCTGCGCCACAGCGCCAGCCCCCAGTGGGCTTTTATTTCTAATGCTTGTCTTTTACAAGTAAAGATCCTGTGAACAATTGTGCACAAGTCCTTATATGAACATGTGCTTTCCTTTCTATTAAGCAAATATGGAGAAGAGGAGTAGCTGGATACTATATTAAGCATTTAATGTTTTTTAAGCAAAAACAGAAAACTGTTTGCCCAAGGAGTTGTACCATTTTATATTCCCACCATCAGTGCATGATCCTTCTGTATTTTGGCTGTTCTATCTGAAGTGCAGTGGTATCTTGTGCTTTTATTTTATATTCCTCAAGTCAAATATTTGTTATTGCACCCATATTCCATTCTTATTTCTTTTTTAGTAAAGAGCTCAAATGTTTTACCAATTTTTAATTTTTTGTTGTTGAGTTCTGAAAGGTCTTTAACCTGACATGAGTCCATTACCCAATTGCATACTTAATAAATATATTTTCTCTGAGTATGTGAATTACCTTTTCATTTTGTGAAGAGCACGTGTTTTAATTTTGATGAAGTCAATTTACTCTTTTATAGTTAATGTTTTGAAAGAAATCTGCCTAATATCAGGTCACAGAAAGTTTTCTCCCATTCTTTTTCCCCAAAAGTTCTTTTTAAAAAATTTAGAAAATAATTGTACATATCTAAGCTACAGAACAATATTTCAAAACATATGTACAGTGCATACTTTTGAAATCAGAGCAAACGACATTGTCTCTGTTCCACATTACTGTGTGACTGGTGCCCTGGAGCTCCTTCTATTTGTGCATAAAACATATAATGAACTGTTGTGAGCCATAGTCACCCAAATGTGGTGTGTAATGGTAGGAAGTCAGTCTGCCTCATTCTGCTTTGTCACTCACAATTAAAACTTCCTCCATCCTCCTCCCCCCTCAGTCTTTAGTTATCACTATTCTACATTCAGATTGAAATTTTTAGCCTCCACCGATGAGCAAGAACATGAGGAATGTGTATTCTGTATCAGGCTTACTTCACTTCGCCTACTGTTCTCCAATTCCATCCATTTTTTTAGAAATGACACGGTTTCACTCATTTTAATGGCTGAATAATATTGTTTTTATTATATATTTATTGATTTCAATATTCATTTTATATAATATATAATATATTTTTCCTTTTTTTTTTTTTTTTGACAGGCAGAGTGGACAGTGAGAGAGAGAGACAGAGAGAAAGGTCTTCACCCTCCAATGGCCGCCGTTGCTGGCTCGCTGCAGCCGCGCACCGCACTGATTCGAAGCCAGGAGCCAGGTGCTTCTCCTGGTCTCCCATGCGGGTGCAGGGCCCAAGCACTTGGGCCATCCTCCACTGCAGTCCCGGGCCACAGCAGAGAGCTGGCCTGGAAGAGGGGCAACAGGGACAGAATCCAGTGCCCCGACCGGGAATAGAACCCAATGTGCCAGCGCCGCAGGAGGAGAATTAGCCTATTGAGCCGCAATGCTGGCCTAGAATATATATACTTTTATATATTTTATAATATTGTATGTGTTTTCTTTATCTATTCACGCAATGATGGATACCTTGGTTGATTGCATAGCTTCAGTTTTGTAAAAATTGTTTCATTAAACATGAGGGAGGGAACATCTCTTTGATATAATGATTTTGTCTTGGATACATACACAGTAGTGGAATTTTTGCTATTAGATTTTACATTTAGATCTATGATCCACCTTCAATAAATTTTTGTTAGATGGTAGAAATAGATTAAAATTATTTTTTCAATATCTAGCGTCACCTAGTCAAAAGAGGATCAATTTTCCCCTGAACTATAGTTGCGGCTTTACCAAAATTCTGTTACCCAAGAGTGACGGCTTGGTGCAGCATGTAACATGCCACATGTGATACCCTCATCTTCTGACCGAGTGCCTGGGTTCAAGACCCAGCTTCACCTCTGACTCCAGTTTCCTACCAATATGTACCCTGTGAAGCAGCAGTGATGGACCAATACATGGGCTCCTGCCACCCACACGGGAGCCTCAGATTGAGTTCTGGCCTTCTGGCTTTATCCAGGTCCATTGTTTTCTGTGGTCTTTTGGGAAGAGAATCAGTGGATAAAAGACCTCTGACTGTATGTTTCTGTCTCTCTGACTTTGGAATAAATAAAAATAAAGTTTTATGCTCTCTAGATAAAGTATTTAAGTCTTCATTAATTTAGACTTTTATTTAACCTTAACACTGTTTTGTAGTTTTCAGTTATCAAGTCTTTCACCTTACCAGAGTAAATGGTATTTTAAAATTCCAGTTTAAGCCGGCGCCGTGGCTCAATAGGCTAATCCTCCACCTTGCGGCGCCGGCACACCGGGTTCTAGCCCCGGTTGGGGCGCCGGATTCTGTCCCGGTTGCCCCTCTTCCAGGCCAGCTCTCTGCTATGGCCAGGGAGTGCAGTGGAGGATGGCCCAGGTGCTTGGGCCCTGCACCCCATGGGAGACCAGGAAAAGCACCTGTCTCCTGGCTCCTGCCAGGATCAGCGCGGTGCGCCGGCTGCAGCGGCGGCCATTGGAGGGTGAACCAACGGCAAAGGAAGACCTTTCTCTCTGTCTCTCTCTCTCACTGTCCACTCTGCCTGTCAAAAAAAAAAAAAAAAAATTCCAGTTTAAAATTGATCATTCCTAGTGGATAAAAAATCCGGGATATATTTTTAAAGGAGTTTTTAAAAATTACTTTTAAGAAGATGAGAAACAGAGACAGAGCTCTTATACAATGATTCACTCACTCACGAAATGCCCTCCAGGTCAGATCTGTGCCAAGGCCAGAGCTGGCAGCTGTCAACACAATGCAGGTCTCCCATGTGGTTTGCAGAAATCTGATTACTTAAGCATCACCTCTGCCCCCCCAGGGTAGACATTGTTAGGAATCTAGAGTCAGGAACTGAAACCAGAAATCCAGCCCAGGTACTCCGATATGGAATGTGGATGTCTTAGTGACCATTCCTCAAGGTATTTTTAAATGTTGATTGTACATCCTGCAAATTTTCTAAATCAACTATTAGTCATTTTTGTAGATTCCATAAGGTTTTCTAAATAGACAATGAAGTAGCCTATAAAGGCTGCTAATTTTTATTTCAATTTGGTTGCCCTTCCAATCTCTTTTATTTCCTGATGACACTGTTTAAGAACCTCCAGTGGAAAGCTGAGTCTATAACTATTGAAAAGTGGACATCTCCATCCTACTTCTGATCCTAGGCAGAAAGCATTTGGTCTTTCACCATGAATAAGAATCATGTTAATGTTGATTTCTAACTGATCATTTCATTGGGTTCAAAAAGTTTTCTGACATTCATGTTTTGCTGACAGTTGTTATCAGGAATAGATACTGAATTTCATGAAATGTTTTTCTGCATTTATTGAGATGATAATACAAGTTTTTTTGTTTTGTTTTGTTACTATAGTGAACTATATTTGGTTTTTGAAGACTAATTCAACTCTGTATTTTTTTTTTAAGATTTATTCCCAGGTGGCACCATGGCTCAATAGGCTAATCCTCCGCCTGTGCGCGGGCATCCCGGGTTCTAGTCCCGGTCGGGGTGCCGGATTCTGTCCCGGTTGCCCCTCTTTCAGTCCAGCTCCCTGCTGTGGCCCGGGAGTGTAGTGGAGGATGGCTCAAGTCCTTGGGCCCTGCACTTGCATGGGAGACCAGGAGAAGCACCTGGCTCCTGGCTTTGGATCAGTGCGGTGCACTGGCCGCAGTGCGCCAGCCGCAGCGGCCATTGGAGGGTGAACCAATGGCAAAGGAAGACCTTTCTCTCTCTGTCTCTCTCTCTCACTGTCCACTTTGCCTGTCAAAAAAAAAAAAAAAAAGATTTATTCCTTGGGGCTGGCGCCACGGCTCACTTGGTTAATCCTCCACCTGTGGAGCCGGCATCCCATATGTGCGCAGTTCTAGTCCCGGTTGTTCCTCTTCCAGTCCAGCTCTCTGCTGTGGCCCCAGAGGCCAGTGGAGGATGACCCAAGTGCTTGAGCCCCTGCACTCGCATGGGGAGACCAGGAAGAAACACCTGGCTCCTGGCTTCGGATTGGTGCAGCTCCAGCCACAGCAGCCATTTGGGGAGTGAACCAACAGAAGGAAGACCTTTCTCTCTGTCTCTCTCTCTCTCACTGTCTATAACTCTACCTGTAAAATAAATAAAAACAAAAGATTTATCCTTTTTTTGAAATCTGGAGCAATGCAGAGAGAGAGGGAGAGGGAGAGAGAGAAGGGGAGAGGGAGAGGGAGAGAGGGAAAGAGGGAGAGAGAGAGAAATCTTCCATCTACTATTTCACTCCCCAAAAGGCTATAATGGCAAGAGCTGGTCCAAGATGAAGCAAGGGGCCAGAAATTCCATGTAAAAATCTCCCAAGTCCGTGGTAGGGACCCAAGTACTTGGACCATCCTCTTCTACTTTCCCAGGAGCATTAGCAGGGAGCTGGATTGGAAGTAGAGCAGCCAGGACTCAAACTGAAGCTCTGATCTGGGGTGCATGGCATGGCAAATGGTAGCTTAACCCTCTGCATCATAACATCAGCCCCAACCCTGCATTCTTGAGATAAACTATACTTTATCATTATGGAATACATTTTTATATAGGAATGAGTAAAATCATCCTTATAAAATTTGCTTCTATGTGCATTAGGGCCATTGATCTGTATTTGGATATTTCCGGAACAATTCATATGCTAACTATTCTTTCAAAATTTATCAGTGAATTCTTCTTGGCCTAAAGTTTTCCCTTTGGGATAAATTGTCACAACAAATTCAATTTTTTTAATAGAGTCAAGTTCTCCATTTCTTTTTATATTTACTTTGCTAGTTTACATCTTTCAAGGAATTTGTTCATTTCATCTATGTTTTCAAATGCAAAAGCCTAATGTCATTAATAACATTTCTTCTTAATGCCTGTGGAGTATATAATGATTGCATCTCTCTGATTTATAACTTGGTAAATTGTGTCTTCTTTCTTCCTTATCATTCTCTAGAGCTTAATTCATTGTGTTGGTCTTCTTAAATATCCATCCAGAAATCCTGAAGAAGGGGAAGAAATGTAAAAGTATGGGAGGGAGAAGAAAGATAAATAGAATTTAAATAGGTGAAGCCTATGATTTTGGCCTTCCTCAAATAAAAAAAAAATGTCTTTAGGAGCACTGACAGCAATATGAGCCACCAGAGAGTAAGTGGCAGGATTGCCTGCATTTGTGTTCTACTGATGATACTTATAAGGGATGTGAACTTAGCCTTCACTTTTCTGTGCCTTGGTTTTTTTCATTCATAGATCACATGTACTGATGGTACTTAGCCCATAAAGTTGTTCTAATAATTAAGTGAGGTATTGTTAGGATATATGCAATGACCTCAAAACTTTTGACACATCATGCACATTATATAACCATTAATTCTTATAAGATGAATATCAACAAACTATTCAACATAACAGGATAAGAAAATACAATAATTTCATTTGCATATAAATATTCTTGAGAAGCAAAAATAAAACAAAACAAACAAACAAAAAAACACAAATGATCCAAAAAGAGCTAACATGACCACAAAAGAAAGTTGATATTTGAAGAGAACAAAGTTGGATCCTATAATATACTCAACTTCATCTTGGACACATCCCTGGACAGCTTATGGGTGCTGATTAGTCAGAAACTTTTATTTCTGGTAAGGCCTCAACACTGATGAAACTTCCCTTCTATATTCTTAAGAACAGATCTAATTTCAAATGCTATGTTACTATGTTTTATGCACTTATAAACCACCAATCTGTCCCTCACATGCCAACTTCTCAACATCCACAACGCATGATGCGTTTCCAAGACTGTTTCACCATCCAAGATTGGCATCATAGTCTATGCTCTATCTTTGGTGCTCAGAAAGTCATGGTTTGTTGGCTTTAAAATGTCATTATACAGATGAGAGAAAAGGAAGGTTTCCAGAAATGACATGCTGGTAGACTTTTCCTGTCACACGATAGAGCTTGTTGGGTTCCACTTTCCCATACCTCCCTACCCCAAAAAATTCTTGTTTTAAAAATCATTAATGAAAATGCACAGGGTCTCTCAACAGCTTCACCAAGGTCAGAACATCAAACGAGAAAGGTGGTGAACAGTCAGTATTTTGGTATTTTCATGGCTGTCCTGATAATAGATATCAGAAAAGATGAACAATAAATGTTTCCTCAGAATCTCAAGAAACATTCCCGCTGACTCCCCAGAGTCCTGGCTCATGCTGGATAGCATTCCAAACCTCAGACTCTGGCCCTGTTCAGCAGGAGCATGGGAGACACACACTAGCAATCACAGAAATTCTTCATGAGATATACATGCTACTTTCTGTTTTTAACTACTCAAAAGGAATGGAATCAAATTCATCAGTGTTGGATATATTCATTGAAAGAACATTCTGTATTTTTTGATGCTTTAGGTTAAAGTGGTCAAGAATTTGGACACAAGGGGTAAAACAGAAGCTAGATAAAAGCGTATTAATTTAATAAATATCACTATCCTTTTCTTCACTTGATTTCTGGTATGTAAACCAATTCATCCTGTAAGTAGAAATGAGGTCTACAGTGAAGAGGAAAACATTTACACTGAAATGTTGGGGCCGGCGCTGTGGTACACTAGGTTAATCCTCCGCCTGCAGTGCCGGCATCCCATATGGGCAGCAATTCTAGTCCGGTTGCTCCTCTTCCAGTCTAGCTCTCTGCTGTGGCCTGGGATAGCAGTAAAAGATGGCCCAAGTGCTTGGGCCCCTGCACCCACCTGGGAGACCCGGAAGAGGCACCTGGCTCCTGGCTTTGGATCAGCACAGCTCTGGCCTTTGTGGCCATTTGGAGAGTGAACCAATGGAAGGAAGACCTTTCTCTCTCTCACTGTCTATAACTCTACCTGTCAAATAAATAAATAAATAAAATCTTTAAAAGAATTATACTGAAATGTGAATGGGTAGATCAGTCATAGTCTACATTTTTAATATAGGCAAACAGAAGTATTCCCCATGAGCTTCGAAAATCTCTGCCCTCACTTCTCCCAGTTTATTCTAGAGAACCGAGTAGTGTTTGTTCATGGCTAGGAAAGTATCTTACTTCCATGTATGCAACTTAAGTCTGTCTCCTGAACTCAAGTGTGACTCTCAGCTGTCTCAGGGTAAATAATTTGATGATTGACAGAATTTCCTTCTATTGGGGGCAACATTTTTTCCTCCTAGATATGACATTTTGAAAGAGTAAAGAATAAATAGAGCTTTTTCTCAGATAAGGCAAGTAGTCAGAGCTGGAAAGGAACATCCAGCCAAAGGCGATTTGCTCAAACTCTTGGAAAAGATAACTCAGACTTCAAACTCAAAACACACCTGCTCTTTCTTTAACCTCAATGTTTCCTTCATAGCACTACACACGTGATATTATTTATCTTTATTATCTGGGAAAATCTTTCAATTTTATAGCTGTATCATCTTCAAAATGAGATCAGAAGAACAAGGGACCCTGGAGATACAGTCTCACCTTTTACAATTCCCCCAGACAGCCTTTCAAGTCTTTATTAATAAATATGTGTGAGTTCTTGCTCTTTACTAGGTAAAGCCCAGGGACTATAAATGTTGCAGGACATCCTCTCTCCTGAACAGGAGCTCACAGTAAGATAACAGCTATCACTGTAAGGAGGAGAAATGCCTCATAGAGATCCTGCCTCTGCTGTAGGTACTATGGAGGAGCCAGCAGTGAGCAAAAGAGACCCAGTTCTACTCTTGTGGAGCTTGTCCCCTAGTCACAAGCTTTAAAAAAATACAAAGTATATTAGAAAGCATTAAGTTCTGTAGAGAAAAATTAAGCAGGGATGAGAAACAGGTAGTCAGAAGTGTACTTAAGTAATGTCTGAAAAAAATCACTGAAGTGGTGATATGCAGGGAAATATTAGTGAAAAGCATTCTGGAAGAGAGATATAAAAGAGTGGAAAGGTCCTAAGGCAGGAAATGATTAGTGAATTTGTTGAACAATAAGGGAGCCAGGGTGGTTGGGCGAAAGTGAACAAAGGGAGAGAGAAGATCATGTGTAATTTCAAGGTTATTACAATTGATTCTCAGACTGAGATGGCACTTCATTGGAAGGCTTTGAACAGGAAAATGACACGATTTGTCTTTAGCTTTGAAAGTCTTATTGTAGCTGCTTTACCAAAAAGAGAATGTAAGACAATGGTGAAAGCAGAGAGGTTATCTCATAATTCCATTAATACAAGCAAAGGAGCCTAAGGAGCAAGATGATGATGATGGAAATGGAGTTGCTGAGGACTTAAATTCCAGGTGCTCTTTACAGGTGTAGCCAGCACAGTTCCAACAAAGAGCAGACAAACAATGTGAGCCAAAGAGAAGTCAGGGATGACTGCATCTTTGTCCTGGGCTACTAGAAAGATGGTGTCATTAATTTGGATAGCAAGATTTGTAAGTGGGGATGGGAGAGTTCAGTTCCGCTTTGGATGTGTTGCTTATCACACTGGAAATGTCATGTAGGCAACTGCACAAGAGAGGGCGAGCTGAAGGGGGAGTCCGGGCTGAAGAGACACATTTGGGAGTTGTTGGCACTTGGATGTAATTTAAGGACATTAGACTTGATAACATCATGGTGGGAATGGATTCACACAAAAGAGAGCAGGTTGTGGACAAGTTTTGTATACTTAGAGGACTGAATTCCCTCTGAAGCCTTTTTGTGTATATTTGTTTCTAATCTATTGCCCCAGTACTTTTGGGAAGGAAAAAGTGACTACTAGTAATTGGAAATGAAACAAAAACAAAGTAACCAAAATACAAGCCCAAATTTGTATTGTTGGACCACATGAGACCATATAACCATGAGACCACATTTCAACAATATAATCAATACAACCCCAATGGAGAAAATAAATACCAAAACTACACTTTTTGCACTGAAATTATTATTAGAGGATGTTATGATAAACATTGCACTACTTATGTTTTTCTAAATTCAGTGAAACAACCCATTAGGAAAGAATTAGTGCTTCCTCATTTTCAAAATCTCTACACACGTTTTAAACATACAATGTGGCTATCAAGAACTAACTTTCTGGGGCCAGCGCTGTGGTGTATCGGATAAAGCTGCTGCCTGCAGTGATGGCATCCCATATGGGTGCTGATTCATGTCCCAGCTGCTCCACTTCCAGTCCTTCTCTCTGCTGTGGATGAATTCCTTGGTGTTAATCCCTGAAACTTCTAGAGGTCAAAAACTGAACATGGACAGACTGCAACACTGGGAGCTGAGGTTAACAATAAATCCACAAACAAGAATGACATAAGATACGATGAGTCAGATCAGGAGCCTACAATATCCTGGAAGCCAAGAGGTACACTAGGTCAAATGCTGATGACAGGTCAAGAAATGTCTTAAAAATATTACAACATGGCCATTGGTGATCTGATGAGGTAACATACCACCTGATTAGGAAACACAGAGAGAAGCAACATAAATGAGACCAGTCTCCAACTGCATGTCCAAACAGAAGCTGTAGAACTTTGTGAGCCTTCTCTGTTTTGACAGTGGTAGGATGAAAGGCTTTCCAGAAGGAGGCAACCTCATTTACAAGCTCTAATATCATGGGCTGTGGATGCCTTACACAGAGGATTGTTCAACACCAACATTACACAAGGCAGCAGACTCAGCTCTCCCTCTTGCTGGCCACTGCACACTGTCATGGTACCCCTGACTCACAAGAGCCTTACTTTGCTGCTATTCTTAGCCTGAGACTATAGGAATGTTTTCCCCTCCTCCACATACAGGACAGAGGTTGGCACATATCTAAGTGCCATCAACAGCTGAGATGAGAGAATTACATGTGCATGTGTTTGCTTTTGATTTCATAATTAGGATGAAGACAACTCTTTATCAGAAAAGAAACTGGTTGGGAGAATCCCTCTCTGATTGAGAGGTGGCCTTGGGGATTCAAGTCATTGGAAGCTGTCTTTGCAAACTGCACATCTGTTGCTGAAATCTTTCCTGTGCCTGCATGTGAGAGACCACAGTCGCTTTTCACTGCTGACTCGCACTTTAAAAATTTCCGGCTGCTGTGGCTGCCACCAAACAAACCAGGAAAATATCTCTCTGATGGAATCCAGTCCAGCAGTACACTAGAAACACAGCAAAGGACTCTCAGAGCAGGGAGTGCCATAGGCTGCTCCAGCACCCACTTCCAGGATGGGCTGTAGGCAGCTGTGTGGAATTTTTGCCACCTCCCACTAGGAAGAAGGGAATTAGGATGTCTGATGGATCGGCACCCAAAGAGTGTCACAACATTCAACAGCCATTTCGCTTTTTCTTTTATCTTGGCAGAGAGATGATGTAAGATAATTTTCAAACTCAATCCAATTGCCACTGGGGTATCTGAGGGTGAAATATTCACTACAGGGGCTTACTGGTCTCCGAAGTGACCTCAGGAAGAAGTCAGGGGGAGCTGCCATTGAGGGGATTGGGGTGGGCAGCATGGCCGGCAGTGTTTCTGGGTCTACTCTTTCCCTGAGAAAGGTATGAGTTGGGCAGCAAGGCCCCCAACATTCCTGGCAGCCTGGGCAGTGGTGATGCCTCATCTGTGTCCTTTCCAGAATTATTTGTGCGGGTAGGGGCTCAATATCTTGACATTTGAGTGATGAGTAATTTTCTCAAAACATTCACACTCACAGAGGCACGAAGGCAGTTTCTGGCACATTTCAGGCTGCAGTGTAAATGAGGAAACCATAGCACGTAGGGCCTGGTGTGGGTGGAGATAGGGGGCTTTTTGAGAATTCAGAAGGTAAAATTCAAAAGCTCCTTTGATGAAATCAACCACATAAGCTATTAAGTGATACGTCTGAGACCACTCACTGGTTGGATCTGAAGACAGAGTCAAAGTGAGATTTCTGAGACATGGCAGGGCTGACCCTGGGAAGACCTGCCATGGCCTGGCACAAGGAAGAGGGAGGGCAAAAAAGTCTCCCTCTGTGCTGAATCTTGAGGCTTAGCTGCAAGCCCTGCCAAATTTGACATTTGAGCTATAAAATCAATAGAAGAGCATCTAGTCTTCAGTAGGAAATAGCCTTCTCCCTGGGAAAGAAGAAGGGATGAGAATTCTTATCATCCTATACACACATTCCATACATAAAGAACTAGCCCCAGGAGAGACTCAGAAATGGAATCTTGGGGGCAGGTACTATGGAACAGTGGATTAAGTTGAATCTTTGGATACCCCCACACCATATTAGAATGCCTGGTTTGGAATCCTGTCTCCACATTCCATTCAGTTTCCCCATAATGTGCACACTGGGAGGAAGCAAATGTTGGATCTAGTACTTGGGTCTCTGCCATCCAAGTGGGACTCCTGGATGGAGTTCCTGGCACCTGACTTTGGCCTGGCTCAACCTTAAGCTGTTGCAGGCATTGGAGGAGTGAGTCATCAAATGAGATTTCTCTCTCTCTCTCTCTCTCTCTGTCTCCCCCCTTCAACTAAACAAATATACACTAAAAAGAGACAAAATCCTAAAAGTGCAGATGTTTGCAAAAAACTGTTACACATGGAGAGTGCTGTGCACAATGCTGCTTGCAGTAGTTAGCCCTGTGAGTAGAAAGGCTCCTGTGACATGGAGAAAGATGGTGTTACAGCCTCTGAGACCATCCTCACATTTGTATCAGTGGGAGAATCTTCAACAGAACCCAGTTCCATTAAATCAGTCAATGGGCGAGTGTTATGGGCATAGGCACACTGAGCAATTCTCTACATATCAGTGGCCTGGAGAAATCCTGGCACCCAGGCTTGGGAGTTAGTTCTCTTTAAATAGCCCAAGGAACCCTAGTGGGAGAGGTCTGTGCAGCCCAGAGCTCATTATCAGATATATGTGTGGTGCCTGCTTTCACCCGGCTCCTGGGGTCTGTGTGGTGACTCCATGCCTCTTGCCCCCACCACGCTCTTCCTCTCAGAAACGAATCCACAGCAACATATATGTTTGCATCACAAGGGCCAGACAAGTCTGGGAAACAAAAATTGCTTCCAGTGGAATCTTCTAGAGATTCCTCCTCGTTTGTCCACATACTTTGCTTGAGAATTTCCATGGGAAACAGCTGGCACTGCCATCTGATGATTTCAAAGCTTCTTTCCTATTCTGATGTTCTGTGAATCTATTTCAAATGAATTTAAAATAGTTCATCGGTAAAACAAGTAAGCTCTATTATTTTTCCAAAGGAGGTGCATAGGGCTGGTTTGATGGACATTTCCTGAGCAACTACTCAGCACCGTGGAAACAGCAGTGGCAGACGCTCCTGCAGGCATGAAGAATTCGGTCCAGTGTGGAAGAGTAAAATGGATGCAAAGGTGGTCCTCAGCACGCCTTGTGTTGAGTCAGAGGGGTGTGTGCAGAATGGTGTGTGCTTCTGAGAACATAACAAGCTGCCCTTTGAGAGAATGCATTTGAAGAAAGGGATATAAATGGTGAGATAGATGAGTGGATCTGGAAGCCAGGGTGAGATTTATTAGGTGCTAAATTAGGGGGAAAGAGCCTGGGCATGGGAGGGAATTCTATGCATAAGAATTGGTACATGTAAAGTAATGTTGGCCTGAAAGACTGGCATTTATACTTAGGTATTAATATAATATAAATTAATAGGAAGGGTAATTATATGTTAATATTAATTCTTGCATTACTATTAAATAATGTTGCTTGTGCAAATTAGTGGGGAGCAGCCACCAGGGGCTAGGACTGAATGCTTGCCAAGGGCCCAGGAATCAGTCTCCTGTTTCTACAAATGATAAAACAGCAGCAGACAGAAGATCGAATGAGTGGGAGCTACTAGGTACCAGATCTATAAGCATGTGTTTCCCCTCTGCTGATGCTCCAGTTTCTGAACCCCCTCTGGGCAGTAGGGACAGAAATAGAGAGGTAGAAATAACCGAGAACATCAAAAGTCCAGACAACTTCACACTGGAACAAATTGTAGGCTAATCATTGTGTAAGGAATTGAGGTTGTTCCTTTGCTCTTGGCAGATCTGTTAAGAGTGAAACAGAACTCTACAAACTGGAGAGATGTGAAGAATTTCGAAAAAATAAAATTTGCTTTCTTTCAAACTACAGCACATACAGCTGGGAGTGCAGGGGCTGGCAGGAAACTAAGTTGAAAATTCAAGCAAAAACCAGATTATGGCAGTACGTGCTATGCAAGGGAGCATGGATTTAACTGCAAGACTGAGAGCTTTGGAAGGATTTAAAGCGTGGAATTGGATGACCATGCTCTTATGTTTTAAAAAGATTACCTTGGCTGCAGTGCGCTCGGGTGGGTAAGAGTGCAAAGACCAAAACCAGTGAAATGAGAACACTCAGTGTTATTTCCGTAATCCTGGTAAGAGAGAACTGATAGCTAAAATACATTGCAGGGGCATCAGAAAGGTACTATCTGGTACCTGGCTGGATGTTTGGAGTAACAGAAAAAAGCAATCTTGGAAGGCTTGACAAGTGGAAGAGCACGTTGGGCAGAGCAGCATGGACATGGACAGGACCAGGCCAGACATGTTAATTTGAAAAACCCAGAGGATACCCAGGTGCAAAAATGCTGAGGCATGCATTTGATTGGCATTTGAGGGAGCATTTGATTTCCTGTATTTTCTGTTAGTCAGAGTTGATAATCAAATGAAAACTTCCCATGTTTAATTAATTTTTCTTCTGATCTCAAAAAAAATCAACTATACAAAATACTATAAAACCATTTGCAATTTATTTTTTACCTGAGGAGTCCTTGTTAAGAATAGCAGGTTGGGAGGGTTAAGTAAAATAAATACTTCAGATATTTGGTGAAAGCAAAGATCTGTACCTAATATCCACTAAAAGCAACATTGTGTGCTGTGTGTGCACACACAACTGAAAGACAAGCTAGAGCCGTACCCGAATTTTAAGACTTACTGACTTCTATAAAATATAAACCTATCAACCCAATGCAGTCCTCCCTGTAAATCTCTCTAAAGCTTTTCCTTAGCAGGGAATCAGCAAAAATCACAATGACACAAAGTGGCACAAAGATGGTCAGAAAAGAAACTGCAAGCACTTCTCAGAGGCATAAGCTGCATCTTTCTTATTTCCTTTCTTATTCCCTCAACCAAAATGAATGCACTTTGTGAACATATATTCACTAAAAAATAAATATTCAATAAAACAAATTTTTTGTAACTTTGCTAAGATAATAGAAGTTTTATACAGGCAAAGCAAGGACCACCTCTTTCAGAAATGCTAGAAGATGGTTGGGATACGTTGAGGGGGCAGGAGTTTATTGGCTGTTGCAGAACACAGTGCACTAGACAGGGGTTTGAGATAATCACTACTCATCTAATTTCCAGTGCATAAGAGGCAACTTGGCTCCCTGTCAAATTGCCAGGCCCCTAAGTAATTGCATCCTTGTGCCTTGGCAGCTCTGGTGCTCTGAGTGTGTCCTAAGTATCAGAAGTTGTCCTCTGGGGGACTTAGCCACCTCTCTCCTAAAGTCTCCCAAAGGCAGAAGCCCCTGCCTCATGGTGTTATCTGCAGCACAACACAGCTCAGGCAGATTTGAGAGTGCTTGGAGGCATGCGAATGGGGGTGTTCAGAGCTCTCAGGCTAAGCTTGCTATTAATTAAAAAAGCAATTCAATTATATTTATGCACAGGCAAAATGAAGATTAATTTTCATTATCTTTTGTTTTGGTTATCAGTGTCTCTGAACAAGATTTGTTTACCATATACATTTTTCACTTAGAATGTAAATTCTCCCTCTCAATTATTTTACTTATTTATTGACTTTTAACTGACAAAAATTGTATATGTTTATTATGCACAAGATGATGTTTTGAAATACATACACACGGTGAATGATGAAATTGAGTTAAATAGCAAACGCTTTACCTCACATACGTACACTTTTTGTGGAACACTTAAAATTTACTCTTGTAAGTCAATACTTCTTTCAAAACCTTAAAATGATTATAACAGTGGATATTATTTAAGGCGTTCTTCCAGGCTGTGAGTTAAAGACATCCTGTTTCCCTGGGAACTGTCCATCTCATTTATGTAACTGGGTTCATTATAGCCAAGTTGCAAGAAAGACCCCATCCCCATGATACGGTTGACAAGACTGAGGGTGGGCACCTAACCTAATTTGCATAGACCTCCGTGCCTTCCTAGACAGCTGGAATCGTGTCCAGAGATTTCAATCCCAGTGACCTGGTCTGAGGCAGATGTTGTGACAGTTCTAAGCAGGAGACGGGCATTTCTTGCCATCCCCACTGAGTCCTCAAAGAGCCAGCCAAGGCGGTGGGAGGAGAGAAGCAGGAAGAAGCAGGCTTGCGAGACAAGGAGGTGCATCTCCAACTTTCCTTTACCCCACTTCCCACTTCCCTGGAATCCTGTCTCTTCTTCCTGCATAGCAAGCTTTTATCTACAACTGTAGCACAGCCCTCTCCCAATACAAAGAAGGATCCTTCTCTTTACTCATCCACCCACATGGAGTCTCCCAGTGCCTGAGACACATCACTGTTTAGCCCGTTCCTCACAATAGATGCAGTATTAAGCAAAATGAACTTCATTACTCCACAGTTCCATTTTGAGGAGGAAAGAGAGGCTTAAACATTTTGATAGAATATATTTTGACAATGAGATTATTTCAAACTGTTGACAGAATTCACTTTAGGCATAGATAGTTTTGCAGTTTTGATTTTTGATACAAGGACACTTACCTGAAGTGTTCACCTCAGTATGCACCAGAAAAATCAGAGTACCCAGTAGTCAAAATCAAGTCTGTCCACCCATTATCACTATTCTACATATCAGCCAAATGCATCCCATTTCCTTAGAATGGAGAATCTATATTCTGTAGCCATTATCCAGTTCAGGATCTGTCTTAGTCTGCTTGGGCTGCCATAGCAAAGTGGCACAGACTCTCTGACTTATAAACAAAAATATTCTGTGGTTGGCGAGGCATGGAATGGCCGTGTTCAGAGCTCTCAGGCTAGGTTTGCTATTAATTAACAAAAGCAGTTTAATTATATTTATACACAGGCATAAGTATATGAACTCTTAGTTCATAGAGGGCCATCTTTTAGTTGTGTGCTTACACTGAAGAAAGGGTGAGGGAGTTCTCTGTAATTTCTCTTATGAGGACATGGTAATCCCAAAGTCCACATTTCCAAGTACCCCCACAGAGGAGACTGGATTTCTATATGTGAATTTTGGGGGGACTGAAGAATTTGTCTGTAACATGATCTTGTATGCAAACATGTGCTGTGATATTCACAAAATCCAAAAAAATAGTAACATCCCATGAAGCCAGCATGAACCCTTCAAGGGATGACACATTGATTGCCTCATCAAGAAGCTCATTTCCTTACGTGAGATAATTCCTTGCTTTCCAATCATCTCCTCTAATTAATAAATCTAGAAACACTAAACCCCAAAGCCCATAGTTATAAAATAATTTTAGGTTGAGTGTTCCATTAAAAGTATTGCAGGAGTAAAATCTCAACGCAAAACTCAACCTGTGTGATTTAATGACTTGTATAATCATTTACTCATTATTTCTCCTTTATAAGATGGTAAACCCCATGAAGCAGAAACTCTGTATTTCTGAGTTGAGAGATCTCGTGTCTTTCCTGGTGCCTTGCACAAAGTTGCCACTCAATATAGTTTTGTTGAACGATAAATACATTAGTGAAGTCAGTTCCTTTCCCTTTGCTGTTCCCTATTTGTAACCCAATAAAGCACAACTTGGTTCATGGCTCAGAAGCTCACAGGAATTGAGAAGTCAGAACAGTGTAAAGGCAACAGTGTAAAGCACCAGGAGTGAGAATGAAGCCAACACTCAGAAGCAATGAGGCAGTGAGGACTATTCATTTTTACCAAAATCCATATCTAGTCCTCTACTAAATTATGTACATTATTATTGTGTCTGTTATCTCATTCCATTCTCATAGCAACTTTCATAGGTTGGTATTATTTTATATTCACTAGTGATATGGAAAAAAGATTTAAAGAAGTTACAGGTCCTACCCAAGTCAAATGGTTCTTTCACCAGGAGGAAAATCATGATTGTATTTCATTCACTGATGTTATCAGCCATAAATATACACTACCAGCTTTGTTAATCAAGGCATTAAATTTGCACACATTAATAGAAAACAATATAAGAGAAAATTTACTTTTATTCCCTATTTGGTTTACTCAGAGGTATAGCTCATACAGGGAAGCCAGGATAAAGGTTGTACTCTGCCTATTTCTTTACTCAAAGTACAGATACCTCCAACATACTTTCTAAGGGGAAGAACTTAACAATTTCTCCCTAAGGTTGACATCTTGTTTCTTTCCTTTGCCATTTTAACTTGCCACCCAGGCTATAAATTCTTGGTCTTCACAAGACCATTCCAAGTCTAATGCTAAGTCTTCTATCAAACCCTCTGCCCTTTCCACTGCATCCCAGTTGTTACAGCATGCATCTGTCACAGCCTTGTTTGCAGTACTGGGGCTAGAACAAAAGACTACAAAGCATTCTTTCTTATTCTTTCAATTCTATGACATTCTAATGTCATAAATATTACTAAGAATGAGAGATTATGGGACAATGTACTTCCTCAATACTCCAAATAAATTGAGGGTTATACAGGTTTCTTATCCACCTCATTTTGCAAATGGTGGATCCAGTCTGGATTCTCTGTTTTGCCTAGAACAAAGAATCAGTAATCTTTGTCTTTGAAAGAAATATAATGCCTTATATTTAATAGAATAGAATATATATTCAATAGGGCTTCCATGTGTGTTATCTTTGGCAAAGCAATTGGCCTGATGTCTGGGATGGCATTCCAAATGCTTTTTCTGCCACCACTGTGAAGTCACATAAAGTCATTCATCCATCATCCAGGTAAAGCCAAAGAGGGTGTCAGAGTAAATTTTAGGGGAAAGTTTTACCTGACCCAGCTCTACTGTATCCTGTGGTTCAAAATTGTCACTGCCATTGAAAATCCTTGTGTATTCAGCTGTTAAATGAGATAATAACACATCTTCTAAATAATATTGTAAAGCTTAAATGAGGTTACTTAGATACAACACCATATGTTTTTACCAAATACATACGTATTTACAGTGAGCTGCTATTACATGTCAGGTGCAAATATTTCTGTACTCTTAGCTTGTTAAAAAGAAAGGTTTCGGAAAGCAGGTAAAATGAGTGTAATTATCACTCTCTTTACTAAAACAAATTCTAAAACCTCCCTTAAAAAGAATACCCACCACACTGCAATCGTTTCCTACAGATGAGAAACTGCCTGAAGAGAGCCACTTTCTTTATCTTTGACCCCAAAATGGGTGGTGTCTGACACACATCCCATGCTCAATTAACAGCTTTGAAAAGAACTGATTCAGCTTTCATGCCAAATCATCAATGCATCACTAAATTATAGCATTCAATTGATAATTAAATTGGTTGTCTGGAAGCATATGAGGATTGTGGAAGACATTGTGTTCTATTTTATGAGGATAACATGTAGTTCATGCTTAAAAATTGAGAATATTTTGTGGATTTTAGCTCTTCCCACCTCAGGGCCCCAGCATATAAGTTTCAGTATAATTGCTCAAAAAACTCAGTTTTTCATGTGTCATGTTTCTAAGGCCATAAAAGTCCTGTTTGTCAGGTGTCTTTGGTCTCCGCATTTTGATAAAATGTGGAGCCATACATCTTGTTTTGGTGCTAGATCAGTCTCAGTTATGCCTGTTTTCCAGTGTATTTATTAATAGCTCACCTTTTATGCTCACAATTGCCCTAATTTGATTATCCTAATGATAAGCTACTGGGAAAGCATACCCTATGACCTCTCATTGGTATCCCCAAGTACAACTCTCCACATGTTTGATGATTGAAACAAGGATAACACTTTAGCCTCCAGTCTAATAAGAGGCAGATGTTCTTGTCTATGTATACTTTCTCTCAGCTCTTCATTTTCAACATATCCTTAACAATGTTTCCCTTGTCCTTAAATAATTGATGGATTGAAAAAATTTCACTCAGTAAAAACAGTAGAGTAGGAGAAAACAGGGAATCTATAGTTGGAACAAGTAAAAGTTGCATTACTACATATATAAACTTCACCAATAGGACTTAGCCTTTTCCCAGCCTGAGTTTGCATTTCCTTTGTTACCAGAGCTTGAAAATCTCTGCCACAGGATTGCTCCAACTACTTTTGCAAGACTGACACTAAGTTTCTTATGGGCATTGCTGCCATGCCAACTTGTGCTGGGAGAGATGAGGTGGGAGAGACTAACTGACTCAGAAGAGACAGCAGAGCAGGGCAAAACTCAGCTAATTCTTCGCAGGAAAGCTCTGGAAATTACTTGGCTCTGTCACAGCTACACAGACAACCCCTCACCTCCTTCCCCCACCCCGTGTATGCCTCTTTCTGTCTGTCTGTCTTTCTCTCCTCTCCCTTATAATACCCATTGAGATGTTTTTATCATACAAGGTATTAACATATTTCTTTCTGGCATAGCTATTCCTCATTGAAGTGCCAAGGAAAGACTCAATCAAGGCAAGAATTCATTGCAGGTAATTTCATTTTCATCACAAACATTAACAATGCTGGCTAAAAATCTGATATTCAAAGTATAATTTTATCATTTAAATATATGCAACATTGCTTCTCATATGGTCTGATCTGATAATAATGGTTCTGTGCAAGTGTTTTTCTCCCTCTCCCTCGCCCCTCCATGGGGACATTGAAGAATGTCCGAAGACATTGAATTCCACAATTGGTACTGATAGTGGAAGGTTGCTAGAGGTCAGAAACACTGCCAAGCATCTTGTAATGCAAATGACAGCTCCCCAAATAAATATTTACCCTAAATATCAATGGCATGATTGTTGAAAAACAGTAGACTTTATTGATTAAAAATATAAGATTTGAGAGGAAATAGCTCATTCTGTATTCAGAAATAATTTACTAGAAACTAAACAGCACATTGTCCTAGATTCTGAGATTAGAGACAAATTTGATAAAGTTCTGGGAGAACATTTCTCAGCAAGTTGATAATTTAGGGATCTTGAAAGCCTACTGCAATACAATATTTTAAAATCCCCAATGCTGTTAAAAATACTCTTACAAAAGGTAGGAAGAGGCTATCAAAACAACAAGAATTCTATTAAGGTCAAGGAGTCAGAACACTAAAACCAGAGAGGATAGCACACATTGAACTGTCTCTCATCTAGGCAGCTGACATAATTCTGTGTCTTGGAGCTTCAAATTGGGGATAATAGAAAATACAATTTGAGCTGATCTTGAATGATAGGTGAGAATTTGATGTGCAGAGCGTGTGGACATGAATGTTTGCCTAAATATGTATATGTCTAGGGGTGTGTGTGTGTATGTGTGCGTGTGTGTTTCTATGCTCAGGGCAGATAGATGATAATACATGTAATAAATAGGCTATATGTAGAGCTGGATTTACGTTGTAAACAAATAGGATTATTCTGTACATATCACCAGGAACCTTGTTTTACTTTAATTATAATTAGAGAAATGTTCCTGTTACTAAATTAGGTCTATCTCATTACATATGTCCATAACATAGACAAACATGTCACACTGTTGCTCACTCCATGCCCATGCAGTTTTGGTGCGAGGAGGTATACCTGGGACACCCCCAAGTATGCTTTTTCATACTATTCTATGCTCTTACTTTAAGGAATACATCGTATTTGTAATTATGTATTTGACTAATGGCTTATTATTTGACTTATTCAATGTCAGTATACTCAATGAAGGCAAAGTACTCATGAGATAAGAAATTTGTTTTGTTCACTATATTATACCCAGCACTTAGACATTACCTAATGCAATATGCTAAAATATTTGTGTGCACATTGAATATTGTAAGGTAAATTTGACATTGGGCTATCTTTTGCTTCCTACTCAAGTTTGGAGTCTCCATTTGAGCAGTAAACGGCCTGGCATGAATCCCTGAGTTATTTTGCTTTATTCTTCCAGCATCATGTCCATGACATCATGGCATCGGATCCTTGCTCCGCTCCCACAATTTTTGATGCTGATCCTGTCTTCGCTATATTTGTATTTAGTGATTTGAGTGATAAGTATATAATCTGGATATTTAAGATACCAAAAACCTCACTGACTTCTCTTACCACCTTTCCCTAAACATTGCTAAGCAGGTGGTCTCAAAGGCTGCTGAAGTTCTAGTCACATCTTCCCATGCCCAGAGCTGTGTAGCTTGCACATCTGAACTAATTACATCCCTCACTCATTTCATAACTCTTTCCTGTGCCACAAACAGAAATGAGGTCTCAAGGGCCGGCTCTGTTGTGGCTCTCTAATCTCTCCAGATTTGCCTACAAAATTACAGTTCCCGATCTATAATCCAATTTACTTTTCTATGTGTGCCCTCTTCTTTTAAATTTAAAGAAATTATCAAGCTATTCCTTTAATAGAAAATGTTATTTGAAAATATATTTGCAATGGCTGTATAATATTCCATCACCTGACTGTATTTACTGAAGAATTTTTGTGTTGTTCAGCAATTTTTTATTTGCTATGTAGGTGCATTTTATATGCATCTCTGATGAATACCCTTGGATATATCATCTCAGATGAAAACTAAGAAAAATAATATGAATATTCTAAGGCTAAATCCATATTGCTAAATACATTCCTCAGAAGACACACCAATTTACAGCAACTACAGTTTATACGTTAAACTCCTCTTAATACATCTCTTTATCATTGATCTCTTTTTTTGTTTGTTTCCGCCATAACAAGTAGAAACTGTGTCTTTTCCTAATCTTTATTATTTTTTTTTATTTAAGTGAAATGGAAAGAGAGCAATCTTCCATCTGCTTGTATATTCCCCAAATGCCTGTAACAGCAGGGGCTGGGTCAGGCAAAAAATGGGATCCAGAAACTCAATCTAGGTCTTCCACATGCGTGTCGGGAACCAAGTACGTGGGCCATCATCTGCTGCCTCCCAGGGCACATATAAGCCAGCAGGTGGAAACAGAAGTGGAGCCAAGACTCAAACTCTGGCACTCTGGTGTGGAATAAGTACCCTAAACTGAATCTTAACTGCTATGCAAATGCCAGCCCCACAATTCAACAACTAAAAATAATATCTTTTCATTTAAATTCTGCATCTGAATTCACTAAAAATTCTGTAGTTTTGTATTCATGCTTGATACCAGCTTCTATTTCTCCAGTGAGTTATTACTTGCAATTTTTGTAGAAAGCTTTTGTTATTAGTATACAAGAATGCTTCATAAAGAAAATATATCCATCTGTACTTTATATGTGATACCAATATAAATGTAGTAAGATTTTAAATTCTGATTTACTTAAATATGCCAGCCTTTACCTTTGTGATTTTTATTATTTGTATATTTTTAAGTTTATCTTCTTTCTCACATTAATTAACTACATAGGTATATATTCCACACTTTATAATTTAACTTTTCTCAAACAAATTGAAATATATTTTTAGTGTCTTACAATATTTGGTGATGTCTGAGGTATTTTTCCCCTAAAGCCAATTTTGAAAATATACTGGTGATTAATTTTCACAGTACATATTGATTTATTTCATAAACAGTTTAATGGGTTAAAATAGGTCACACAGAAAGTTTAGTGCGGAAAGATTTTGGCCAACTGATTGGCTGTCTGGCTGAGACATGTGCATCTCATTCCAGCATGCCTGGGTTCCAGTCCTGGCTCCATTCCCGATTCCAGATTCCTTTCAATGTGCACCATGGGAGGCAGCAGATGATGGCTCAAGTAGCTGGACCCCTGTCACCCACGTGGGTGCCCTAGTTTCAGTTTCCAGCCCCTGGCTTTTGTCCGGCCCAGCCCTAGCTGTCACAGGCATTTGGAGAATGAACAAAAGGATGGTTCACTGTCTCTCTTTCCCTCTCTGCCTCTCAAATAATAAATACATAGAAAACTTATATTTGGTCACATATCTATGTGGTTACCTAAAGAATAAATGAATATTTTTATAACATCTCACAAATAGACTTGTTATTATTTCCAAAGTTCAATATTTCATCAATTTGAGGAATACTCACTTTCCAAGGTCTCTTTCTGCATTCAGAATTGGAACAATAAGAGAAATGTATGGGACGTGTGTGCTCATTTCTTGAAACTATTTCCAGAAATGAGAACCTGAATGAAATAATTCTTGGATTCTGAGTTTTCCATTTCCTTTGTAAGAATTTTGTACTTTATAGATTTGGATACATAATTCTAAAAATGAAATAATGATGGCCATGAAGGCTGTATAAAATGACCCCATGATCTGAGTCACGTTACTGGGGATTGTTTGCCCTCAGTATAGAAACCAGCAGCAACACACCAGTAGTGTATCTCATGGAAGCTTCTCACAGCCCCTCCCCATGCTGCCTTCTCAGCAGCATCAGATACAGCTGGAGGTGAGGGAGTGCCTCTACCACAGCCACGCTAGAACCCTACTCTACAGAAGACTAAGTGATCATAAAAACGATGTCATCATTCTGAAGAACATAATTTGAGTATAGTTTTCCAGATATGGAATATGAAGTTCACATGATTAAAATAAATTGTGAAAGTTCTCATAGACACCAAAAGGAGGACCTGAGCTTCCATCTACTCTTTCTGGATAAAATTTCCCTCTAATACAAGCTGTCATCCTAAAACAGCTTCAGAGGGTCCATTCTGGTGCCTGAGCTGTGCCATAGAAGGTAGAGCCACTGCCTGCAGTGCCAGCATCCCATATGGGTGCTAGTACAAGTCCTGGCTGCTCTACTTCCAGATCCAGCTCTCTGCTATGGCATGGGAAAGCAATAAAAGATAACCCAAATCTTTGGGCCCCTGTACCCACATGGGAGACCTGGAAGAAGCACCTGGCTCCTGGCTTAGATCTGTGTAGCTCCGGCCATTGTGGCTATCTGGGGAGTGAACCAGTGGATGGAAGACCTCTCTCTCTCTCTCTCTCTCTCTCTGTCTGCCCCTCTGTAACTCGAACTTCAAATAAATAAATAAATCTTTAAAAAAAAGAGGGTCCATTTTGCATGAAGACTGCTTGATATAAAAAGTCTGGCTGAGATAGATTATATGAGTATGTCCTTTGCCTTCTAAGTGATATTTTATAATCTGCAGAAAGGATGAACCCTAAATTAAATTGCATTACCAGTGGTTTTTCAGGTATACTTTACACTCTCATGTCATGATAAGGTAAAGAGTAGCAAACAGATATTCTTAAGCTTCAAAAAGTTAACACAAAATATCTCACGAATTGAGTTCACATTACATGACTATAAAGAAACTTTTAGAGTTGTAAGGATGTCTGTCCCTTAGTCTTACATTGTCATTCTGCAGATTTCTGGAGGTTGGATTATTTAAGTGGATGTCTCCATTTTCCATTACCTATCTTGCTGTTACAGTCAAGGCTTTATGATATCTCAATGCACAGAGCCATCAGTTTTCTTGCTATTATTCTTGTTGGTAGAGAGGTTAATTGTTTAGTTTGTTTCCAAGTTTTATACAGCAAATTGCATCACTTTATAAAGCATCAGAATTCACATTGACATAATGTTTTCTTTGCTTTTTGCTGATGTTCCTGTCTCATGAAGCATTGCTCTCAGGCATCACGTCTGTATGTACAACTGATAGAGAACTGAAGAGTGACACAGTGCTCTGGATCCATGTATTACAGACATACCCAAGGTGGGCTTAGATAAGTCATGCTCCTAGCACACAGGAAAACAGGGGAAGTAGTGCTGGTTGGCTTGGCCAGACTTATATAACGGTTAGATCTTTTCATATAGGGAATGTGGTTATGTAAGTGTAATTCAATACATTTGTGAAAACATGTAATGAAAAGTTAAGCTTATTTTGGTGCAAAAATATTTTAAATCCATTCATAGCTTTTCATAATGTGCTTGAATTTTTTGAAGACTTATATTTCTGGATTCTGTTGTCTCTACTGCTTATATTCTGATCTCTATCTTCAGACCATGACCTGGTAATTTGATCTCAATTCTAGATTATGTTCTTTGCAGATAGTGGCCTTCAACCTTATCTGGACATGACCCTCGATTCTGTAGTAGACTAAGCTCCTTACCCAATCTGCCAACTATTCTCTCTACAGTGATCTAGAAAAAACTCATCAGAATGAGATGTTTGCCTCTAACAAAATCTCTTATGAACAACAAAAGAGCAGAAAGATTGACCACTAGTTTAATTTACAATGAGCTGCCAAAATATTCAGTGTTGCCTTAGTCTCATTTTCATTCATCTTAAAGATAAATCATATTAATTAATTAAATTTGTTGTTCTAGATTGGATGGTGATATAACCTAGGGAGAAACTGGAAATGGGTAACAATAGCAAACAAAAGCCATGAGGTTCATCTTAGAGGAGTAAAATCAACTTCTGAAAACAAGTATTTGTTTCTTTTGTCTACACCTTCAAGAGAAAAAATAGAAGTAAATAAAACCCACAAACTGATACAGGTGGATCTATAAATTGTATAAGTTACAAAATTGTAAATCTACTATCTGGAAGGGAAACGATAAGCTGACTCCATCAAGATACATACAATAATGCTTGAATCTTTGCTCTGTAAATACTTAGTACTTAGACAATTTAGTATTTGTGAATGATAGATTGCCTCAACTGTGTTAGATACACTTCCCTCGCTGAAGTTCATTAGTCCTGGACCCAGAAAAGAGCCAGTCCGTTTATCAGTTGCTAACTGTATGATTTTGGACATAGTATTCAAATCCTCTGATCTGCATGAGGATAATAACAATTTCTACTTCATAGGGGTATTTGAGAATTTGTGAGAAGCTTGACAAAGTGTCCGTAATTTAGTAAGTGCTTGAGATATATTGATAATTTCAAAGCATTGTTTTTAAATTTATTGGATAAATGTATGAGCAAAAAAAGGTTGAGATCCAAGCCAGGTCTACAAGTTAGTCAGTAGGAAGAAGTGATGAGGTTCAGAGGATCAGAGAAATAAGAACAAATAATTGACTAAAAGAAGCTTACTGTCTAGAGAAAAATGCAGGTGTAAGGAAAGGCATTGATTCCAGCAAGAGAGTGCTCATGAAACTCCAGGGGGAAAAGACTTAGTAAATCTGTATTGAGGAGCTGGAAAGGGCTTCACAGCAGAAATAACATTTGAGTTGGTTCTTTAAACACAAGCCTGAGTTTCACAAATGGAGAACAGTACTGAGGTAACCTAAAGACTGTGAACACTGCCTGAAGCCAGAGACCAAAAGGCATGGCATTAGCTGTTTGATGTCAGACAGGAGCAAAGCACAAAAGGGAAGAGAGGAGAGAAATAAAAAAGACTTCACGGAGAGGCTGAGACTGTTTGTGAATAACCCACACTGCAACACTGGCAGTATACACCTTGCCTGGAAGACAAGGATGAATTGAAAGATAGCTGGAGAAAGAAAAGCTTTCAGGTTTCAACTGTGGAACAGCTGGACAGAAAGAAAGCTATAGCAGCATAGGTGAAGTGAAGGTTCACCTTCATCAAGACAGTCCTCAAAGAGAGGAAACTTACACAGGAGACACTACGTGTTCAATCAGGGGGCACACGCAGGCCGTAGAGCTATGCTCTTGGGACAGGAAGGGAAGGGCACGTTATAGATTCTAGAGGTTTGGGCCGGCGCTGGGGCATAGCAGGTAAAGCTGTCGCCTGCAGTCCTGGCATCCCATATGGGTGCCGATTTGAGTCCTGGCTCCTCCACTTCTGACCCAACTCTCTGCTATGGCCTGGGACAGCAGTGGAGGATGTCCCAAGTCCTTGGGCCCCCGCACCCAAGTAGGAGACCTGGAGGAAGCTCCTGGCTCCTGGCTCCTGGCTTCAGATTAGCACAGCTCTGGCCGTCTGGGGAGTGAATCATTGAATGGAAGGCCTCTCTCTGCCTCTAGCACTCTGTAACTCTGCCTTATAAATAAATAAATAAATATTCCAGAGTTTATTATGGGAGAAGCCTCCTGTAGTAATAAATGTTTTTTAAAAAAAGATTTATTTATCTATTTGAAAGGCAGAGTTACAGAGAGGCAGAAGCAGAGGCAGAGGCAGAAAGAGAGACAGAGAGAAAGAGAAGGAGAGAGAGAGAGAGAGAGAGAGAGAGAGAGAGAAAGGTCTTCCATCTGCTGGTTCATTCCCTAAATGGCCACAACAGCCAGAGTTAGGCTGATCTGAAGCCAGGATCCTGGAGCTTCTTCTGGGTCTCCAATGTAGTTTCAGGGGCTGAAGGACTTGGACCGTCTTCCACTGCTTTCCTAGGTGCATTAGCAGGGAGCTAGATTGGAAGTGGAGTAGCCAGGATTCAAATCTGTACCCATATGAGATGCTAGCACTGTAGGTGGCAGGTTTACCCACTTTGCCACAGCAGAGGCCCCAGACCCAAGTATCTTGATAACTCTATTCTTACTGTCTTGGATGTTCAAAAGCATGGGAGAAGCAATTGGGGAATCTGCTCTCAACACAGAAGACCATCAACACCTGCACTATGTCTCTCAGTTGCCTTTTCAGGGCTTTTCTTTTTTTTTCTTTCTTTTTTTTTTTTTCTTCTAAGGTTTTTAGAAGAGATGTTTGCAGTTGCTTTTAGTGCAGGACCTTTTCTGAGAAACCATTCATTCTCTTGGATTCATTTCGGTGTGACTTTGAAGGAACAACTGGCTCATATAGATTTAAGCATGTAAGTGTGGCTCTTTTATTAAAACAAGTTTGGTAATTGATAGCTATAGTCATGCTTGACTGTCTTTGAGTGTTAATTTCTCAAAGGGGAGTTTGAGCATGTATAGGATTCAATTTGTTTTAAACAACCTGTATTGGGAATTTGAAGTATCATTTAAAACCACTGGAAAAAAAATTCACTATTACTGTTTTCTGAGCTCCAAACTGTATTATCAATAAAAAGATGGCTAATTTTTCATTCCTACTGCATCCTGATTTCTCATCAGCTTCCTGGCCTAGAACTGTACAAAATTTCTTATCATCTAAGCTTATAAAGTTTATCTAATATCCTCTCAAGCACAGGCTTGCAACTTTATGATGGATCATAAATTATTAAAATTAAACTCGAGTCAGGCCTGCATTTACTAACTGAATACAAATGCAATGCTCCCATCATTAAGGGGACTGAAAAGGGTATGGTGCAGAGACTGCAGTGACCTGGGGTCTCTCTTAGTTTCTTTGGGACCTTGGCCCATTCACTTCATATGTAAGTATCTCAGTTTACCATCTATAAAGAGGGGGTAATGATTGTCCCAGGATCACTTGGGATTATCAAGATTATGCATCTAATATTACCAAGAATTACAACACACAATATAAATGTCTACTAGAATTATTGGTGTTGGATATAGCGCAATTTACATTGAATTTTAAATTGTCAGTTTATCGAAGACTTGTTTTCAACACTGGGTTCACTAATGCTTGACTCTCTCTAAAAATAACCAGCAATTTCAGTAAATTATAAGAAAGGAACATTTGCACAGCTTCCTGTCAGTAAAGACCATTTATGTGCTTGAAAGAAATACCATTTAGATATGACAAACATAAAGCCCGGAAATTCTCTGTAAGTAACCTTGCTCAACAAAGAGAAAATTTCCATAGAAACTTACCATGTCAACAGGATCTCTCAGGGACATGAAACACCATTAGCCCTATAGGAAAATTTGGAGAGAATTCATAAGTCTCACAATAACTTTTAAACATTTTTTTCTTTTTTTTAACTTATTTTGAAAGTCAGAGTTACACACAAAGAGAAACAGAGACAGAAAGAGAAACAGATCTTCCATCTGCTGGTTCACCCCCACAATGGCTGCAATGGCTGCAATGGCTGGAACTAGCCCAAGTCCTCAGGCTCCATGCCTCAATGAGTTTTCCCAATCTCTGTCTGCCAGCTCTTCTAAATGCTTTTCTTTCCTCACCGGTCTCAGTTCCTACAAACTCACTTTCCTGGTCCCGTTGGTGGGTATTTCCTAGATATCTAGATATCTCATTTGCTAGTCCTGTTTAATTACCCTGTGGTGGCTTTTTGATCTAGACTCCCATTAAGTCCCCACATGACCTGAACTTGTGTAGATAAGTCTCAGCATGTCTCTGGTATCTCCCATCTTCCTTCTTAAGTTCCCTCTTTTGGATCACTTCTGTCTGGTCCTGCCTATGTGGTATATACCTCACAGGAGGTTTACTGTGGAGAATTTTATTTTCCCATTGTCCTTCTTTTTGACTGTGTCACCAGAGGAAAGACCATGGAAGCCATTGGGTTCTTGTCTTCATGCAAGAAAGAATTCAGGCGTGAGACAGAAAACAAACTGATAAGGCTTTCTTGGGGATAGTGCATTCATCAGAATTGAAGGGACAGAGAGAGAGAGTGCCCAGTCTCTCGGACTGGGGGAGAGTGAGGCTACATGGTTGAATGGAGAGAATACACCTGTGCAGGCCAAGTGAGCGGCTCAGCAGAGAGGCAGAGAGCTGAGCACCTGCAGTCTGTTTGGACTCCCTAGGTTTTTAAGGGAGTCTGTTTATCCACCTCCCCCTCTCCCCCAGGACAAAGGATGGGGAGTACTGTAACTGGACATCAGGTTTAAAGAAATTGCTTTCTTTTGAATCTAGGAATGTTAGGTAGGAAGTCAGAAATGAGCTTATGTGTGTGTGACAAAGGCCTAAGGAACTGACATACACAGCCGTCGGTCCAGCATCCACATCTCAAAGTCATCCCAATAACCTTCCAGGTGCATTTCAAATGTCCTGCCCAGATCCTGATGACTTTCCAGGAGGTCCTGCCCCTTCTACCTGGCCTGATAACCATCCTTCCTCTAAGGCAGGGCCATGCCAGCCAGGCTTCCCCTGTCTGATAACTTCAATGGGAAAAAACTCAGAAAGGAGTTTTTCGTATTTACATCCAACAAACCCTTTGTTCTGGGAGAAGAAGGAGAGGAAGAGGGAAAGCAAGACTCATCCCCTTAAAAACCCCAACCTAAATGTGCACTAGGAACTCTCTCTCAGGTCCTGTCTTGAGAGGGGCCCATCCGTTTTTATGGATGTCCCTACCCTAATAAACTTTGCTACTTTGCTTTCCACTACCTCTGTCTCAAGCCTGAATTCTTTCTTGCGGGAAGACAAGGACCCTTTGCTTTGCCAGTAACAGGAAGATCATTGCCTTTAAAAATATTGCTTTGTAAGTTGCCAAACTCAGGTTGGTTTAACAGGTTTCTGATGAAATAGCAATGGGTAATCAATGTCTGTTATAGCCCCCTAAGGAAGATTTTGCAATCTCTGGTTTAATATCAAAGATTTATAGCTAGAGTTTTATAAAAATGAGTAGAATTTTATAAAATGTAACTCTGACCTTAATTCAGATGGAGAGATGGTATAATATCAGCATTTTAAGACATCTAGATGTAATTGCTAAATGTAAATTTGGTAAAGCAAAAGGGATAAATGTGTCTAAATGTAAACTGTGGTACTCTTAGAACCTTATTTTATATGTAAAAACTATTTGGGTTCGTCAACATGTTTTCATACATTTTCTATGAAAATAGTTCAATACTGCTCAAAAGTAACTAAGGTTGAAATTGGTATGTTATCTTATTTAGATAATGTTGTCTTCTATGAATCTGATCCTCTGTTAAAACAATGAGGTTTTTGCAATGCATGTATGACAGTAAATAGTTTAAAATAATCTTAAATATCTGTTTAAAAACTGCAGCATGTCCTTTTCCATGGTTTTGCCTAATTGGTGACTCTCTCTTGTTTTCTAGCCAGCTCCAGTAAGCTATTTTCTGTTCCCTAGTTCTGACTGTTAAATTGTTCCAAGTTATGGGATAACTCCATGTGCTAACTAATCTAAGGTTTTATTTGTGATTCTTGGGATGACCAAAGAGACAGATTTTTGTGTTCTGTTGAAGTAATCTATTGTTTTCTGTTAATGTCTCAGTTAAGTTCTAATTGTCTAGAAACAGCTGATTTTTTTTTATTAAGAGTTAGGGTTTGTTTGACTATATACTCATTCGAAAGCTTTTTGAGTAATCACTTTGTAACAATGATCAAACCTGGTCTGTATTATGTTAAGTAATCTTATTTCAGCCAGATATTTTAAACCTTCTTGACATCCTTAACAGGCATTCAAAAAATCAAAGTTCCAAATTCCTTGGACTTTGATATTCCCAGTTGGACCCCTGGAAATATCAAAAGATATGTCTCTCATTTGTAGAGACACCAATTAATAAGGCTATTTGGATTATGTTAAAGGTACTGTCAAGATATGAAGTGGTGATAAATTTTAAGTTAAGATAACGTAAAATGCTACTGATATAAATGTCCAAAAGTTAAAAAGTCTATTGATCTTGCATTGTTATCAGACATGATGGTTATCTCAATGAGAAAGGCCCAGAGGCCTAGAGGTGTTAAATATTTTATGGAATCCTACAGGTGCTTTCAGAATAGTGTGTGGAATAAGCAAGTGCCTCTCCTTGTTGGTTAATGAGTTTATAATTTTAAGCATGGGTATTTGAAGCCATTGTCATTCACAGTTTTGCATTCTCCAAGCCCTAAAAATCATATTTACTGCTCATGAAGTTAAACATTATTAGTTGTTTAAATGTCTCCTATTTTAATTCCAAAGGACCTTTTTTCCCCTGGCATCTATTGTATTCAATACTTTGGGAGAGTTCCACAAGCAGATAAAGCCAATAATGTACTACAGGTTCCAAAATATGTTTTTCCTCTTTTGGAAGCCCCCACTCCGTGCTGCTCTGGCTGGAGGTCTCTGACTCTAATAAATCTTGCTTCTTAAATGTACAAAAAAAGATGTTCTGCAGGTCTTCAAAGAAGGAGGTACCTTTCTCTGAAGGGAGGAGAGAACTTCCACTTTGACTATGACCTTGTCCAAATAAGATAAGAATCGGAGAACTCAAAAGGCTTCCATAGCCTTGGAAACTCATTACTGGAGCATAGGGAGATTACTGATGCCATAAACAGGAGTGTCAATTTGTAAAGTCAACAACAGGAGTCACTGTGCACTTACTCCTCATGTAGGATCTCTGTCCTTAATGTGCTGTGCATTGAGATTTAATGCTATAATGAGTACTCAAACAGTATTTTTCACTTTGTGTTTCTATGTGGGTGCAAACTGTTGAAATCTTTACTTAATGTATACTAAACTGATCTTCTGTATATATAGAAAATTGAAAATGAATCGTGATATGAATGGAAGGGGAGAGAGAGCGGGAAAGGGGAGGGTTGGAGGTGGGAGGGAAGTCATGGGGGGGGGGGAGCTAATGTAATCCATAAGCTGTACTTTGGAAATCTATATTCATTAAATAAAAGTTAAAAAAAAAAAAAAGATGTTCTGGATTGCCGCCCTCCTCCTCCCCCTCCTTCCCCTCCCGCTCCCCCTCCCCTCTCCCTTCTCCCCCTTCTTCTTCTTTATGGCTGTCCCTAACACATACAGCCTACTCATTCACTTGGTGGAAACTTTACTTTTGTTAAGACCTCACATGATCATCCACAGTCTTTCACATCTGCTGCATTTTTCTTTTCTTTCTTTCTTTCTTTTTCTTTTTTTTTAGTGGACTGTTTCAAAAGCTTATTTTTTTTTCTTATAGGTATTGTTTAAATCAGATTTTTCCCACTTCTTTTCTTAGAATTATTGTGCATCTATAAACAATAAGTTTTAACCTCAAAGACATTAATTTTTACTAAGGTATGATATGAATACATTAAAATGAACCCTTTAGAGTACATACTTTTGAAAGATTTCACAAATGGACACAGCCATGTAACTATGGTTGATTTCTCTTTCTGGAATTTTGACTTTTTCAAAAATGGAGTAACACAACATGCAGTCTGTTGAACTTGACTGTCTTTACTTAACAGGATTATGGTTTATTTACCTTGTTATGGACACCAGAAGTTCATCTCTTATTATTGTAGAGTAGTATTCCATTTTATGAATGCATTACTTTTGGATTATACATTCACCAGTACTGGCAGATAAACTCATTACTTACCCCAGCAGGTACACGGCATAATCCCTGGAACTTTGACTGCATCTCCTTATATAGCAAAAGGGATTGCATGAGATGATTAAATTATAGACATTCAGATGGGAAGGCCATCTTGTATTAGCCAGGGGACCAAGTATAATCACACAAATCAGACAGATGGTAGCCTTAGAAAGATGTGCTGCCTGGTCACCATGATGATGTCAGGAGACACGTGCCAGCATCAGCGAGGCCTCTGGGTTTCAAGGTGACACTAGCGGACAGCCAGCCAGGAGACAAAACAGCAGTCTTCAACAGCATTAACTGGGTTCTGCCAGCACTTAAACAAGTAAACAACATTCTTGCCTTGGATCTCCAGAAAAAAAAAAAAAAAACAGTCCTGCCAAAACCCTGATTATACCTTGGTGAGTCCTCCACTACGTGTCAGACCACCAGAAATGCATGTAGAAAAACTGGTGTGATTTTAAGACCCTGAGGTTGTAGAAACTTGTTACAGCAGCTGTAGGTAACTCATATGGTGCTTGAAGCCATTTGGGTTGTTTTAAAGGCTTAGCTAGGTTTTAGTAATTATGAGAACCTTCACTCTAAAAAGGCAGAGTATATATTCTTATGTGAATATGAGCTTTCATTCCCTGTGTTGGAATTATTGGATTGTGTGATAAGTGTACTTATTATTAGGGAACCAGTTTACTGTGGCATAGTGGGTAAAGACGCTGTCTGCAGTGCTGGCATCCCATCTGGGCACCAGTTCCAGTCCTGGCTTCTCCACTTCTGATCCAGCTTTCCATCATTGCCTGGGAAGGCAGTGGAAAATGGCCCAAGTGCTTGGGCCTCTGCATCCACGTGAGAGACCCAGAAGAAGCTTCTGGCTCCTGGCTTTGGATAGTGCAGCTCTGGCCATTGCAGACATCTGGCGAATGAACCAGCAGCAGGAAGACCTCTCTTTCTCTCTGTAACTCTAATTTTCAAATACATAAATATATCTTTTTAAAATTTCAATTAGATCTTGTTGACTGATAATGTCATTCAGGTTTCCTGTACCATTGCTAAGGTTCTTTCTACTTTTATTATTGAGAGCAAAGTTCTGACCTTCCTGACTTTAATTGTCATTTTTTTCTATATCTCCCAGTAGTCAATTTTGCTTTAGCTTAATGTATTTAATCTCTAATTTTAGATAAGTACACATTAAGAATTATATCTTCTTGATTAATTGACTCATTTGTCACATAATCTCTCTTTTTCCTAGATATAATTCTCTTTGTTCTAAAATTTATTCTGCCTGGTACTAATATAGCTAATATACTAATATATTCCATCCAGCTTTCTATCAGTGTTGGCAGAATGCATGTTTCTTATTTTTTTTCATTTAATGTACCTGTTTCTTTATATTTTAAATAAGCACCTCAGAGCAGTCAATTGCCAAGGGTTAAGCGGCTTTTTGGGACACCATCATCCCAAATCAAAGTGCCTAGGTTCAAATCCCAGCTCTGCTTTCCTTATCGGAATGCCTGGGTTTGAATCCCAGCTCTGCTCTGGTCCGGTTTCTTGCTTATATGCAGTATGGGAAGCAGCTGACGATGACTTAAGTAGTTGGATCCCTGCCAGCAATGTGAGAGATGCAGACTGAGTTTCTGGTTCCAACTGTTTCAAGCATTTGGGGACCCACCTAGTGGATGGCTCTGTGTGGGGAGCAACTGGGAGCAACTCGGACTAGACTAAGTTACTCGAATTAAGACTTATTCTATGCATCTGCTCTCCCACAATATGGCTCTGGGAGAGGAGGAAACAGCTTCCACACAGCTGCCTCCAGTTCAACCAATAAACTGTAGGACCTGCTCCTGATTGGAGGAGAGCAGCGTACTCGGCGTGTGGGCAGCCGAGTTGGGATTGGTGGAAGAGGACTATAAAGGAGGAGAGAGACAACATGCACCAGGAACACCTGAGGAACATCTGAGCAGTCCCCGAGAGAGCCGGCCGGCGGTGTGCCGCTCCCCTGCGGAAGTGGGGAAAGTGGCAGGGGGAACCGCCCTTCCACGGAGGTGGAAGGGACGGTAGCCAATCCGGGAAGAACCAGCAGCAAACCCAGGGAGGGCCGAGCAGACAAAAGAACAGCACAGGGTCCTGTGTTGTTCCTCCACGAAGACAGGGAGCGACATAATGGTGCCGTGACTCGGATATGAAGCCTAGACAGGGTTTAGTGTCATTCCTCCGCAAAGAGGTGGAGCGACAGCTCTGTATCTGCCTCTCTCTGAATTTCTCTCTCTCTTTCCTTCTCTTTCTCTCTGTCTCTCTGATTTTCAAATACAAATGAATAAATAAATAAATAAAAATTTTTTTTGAAAATGTAAGCTTCTTGTACCAGCATACAGTTGATTCTTGCTTTTTTTATCTGACTTGCCAATTTCTCTACTTTACTTGTACATTTAAGACATTTCCCTGTAATATTACAGTTGACATTGAATGAAAACCACAACATTGATAATATTTTATATAGCTTTCCACATCTATTTTCTTATTTCTCAATTTTCTGCATTCTTTTAGAATAAATGTACATTTTCTTATTATTATGCTTAATTTCCAGTATTGGATTGTTTTTATTTTAGTTTTTGGTTGTTGACACTGAGTTTACAATATTCTCATCAATTATTAAATTATTTCAAATAATATTTTATTACTTCATAAATTATAAGAGCTTTACATCCATATAGCCTAAATGATTCCTTCTTTATAATATGTTTTACTTTTTAATATGCTGTAAACCCCAAATATACTATTTTTTCTTTAGAGTAATTTTCTTTATAATGCAATTATAAAGACTAATAAGACGTTCTATACATTCATTTTAACTATTTCTCATGACCTTTGTTTATTCTTACAGATCCAAATTTCTGTGTATAATCATATTTTTCTACCTGAAGAATTTCTTTTAACATTTCTTCTATGGTAGATATTTAGGTCATGAATTTTATCCCTTTTAAAAAAGTGTGTGTTTCTTTTTGATTTCACTAGATATAGAATTCTTTGTTGAACTTTTTTTCTTCTCTCATGTAACAATTCATTTTCTCCTGGAATGCATAGATTCTCTATTCTAGAGAAATCTATTGTGCTGTTATGTTTGTCTTCCCATGTATATATGCCTTTTTTGCCAACTTGGCTAAATCATGCCTCTTTTCTTTGGTTTTAATCAGTTTGAATGTGATGTGTGCATGAGAGAGAGAATGTTTTGATTTTATTGTATACGTAACACACAGCAGTGGAGACTAAAGTAAATAACCTTTGTGCCTGAACATGTGAATATTCTTAGCTTGGTCTCCAGTGAGAATATTTGTTTCTTCCAGGCTAATACTAAGATACACTATGGCTCTTGTCCTACTGTATGTATTTTTCATTATTTTCTGGTGGGAATCCATGGAGAGACCGACCTCTGAGTTATCACAAACTCCTTTTGTGTACAAAGGCTGAGGGAACTTACAGGGTCCCACATTCAAATTTTAATTTTCCTTCCCACTATTTGCATCCCAATTTACATATATTATTTTTTGTTTTCCATCTCTCTTTGGATCTGCCTATTCTCCTTAGATTTTGGTCTAGTTGCATGCTGTGTAACATCTTATATTTGAATTCAGTAAATATTAATATTTTATATTACCTAAATTTACCTTGTTATGGTGGGATCAATATTCCTCACAAACTTCTATGTCAACAGTGGTGGCTATAACTCCAAAATTTTCCTAACACAACAAAAACGACATGTATTTGTATGTTCACTAATGAAACTAATGTAGAGACCAATGAGAACTTTAATTATAACAAATGAATTCAGATTCAATGTTTACAGTAATTGCCTATGTACAATGCAATTAATTACTTACTGGGGAAAAGCCAGAATCCATTCCTGCTATTGAAAAGCTCATTATCATGGGAGTTCAAGATGGTGGATTAGGGAACAACATACTGTAACTAGGCTAGGGACAAATAGTAAAAAAAATAGGAAGTCTATTTTTGGGAGAATTGGAGAGAAAAATCACACTGGAAATCCTACAAAAGGAAGAGGAATACCTTGACCTGTGTAAAGGGCGCAGATGCACAGCATGAACAAGGACACAACACACAACTGCATCAGCCAAAAGCTGGAGCTGGCAGCAGCTTGGAGACAGAGAATAGATGACTGCAGCAACCCATGGTGATAGAGCAAGAGAGCGGGTGTGGCATGCGTCGGACTGGAGTCCTGGGGGCTAGCGGTTGCTAGCAGTCACCCACAGACCCAGTGGAAGTAGAGAGGGCACATTTCTAACTCCCCAGCTTCCAAAAGACAGCACCTATTGCCCAACGGAGAAAGGGCAGGTGCTATTTTGGGTTTGGTTGGGAGCAGTGGGAGCCTTTGTGTATGTGCACAGCAACTGGCTGAGATAGGACACCATCCTCTCAGTAGTACTGGCAGCAGTGGCAAGGAGAAAGCAACATTTGCAAGTGGATCTTATGTTAGCATGTGATCCATAGATTCTAGTGGAAGGAAAAATCCACAGTCCCCACTGAAATTGATCTTGGCTGGGAGGAGGCTAGGCAACCATGTAGGCACTCCCAGGTTCCAGGATCAAGACACCTAGGCAGAGCTAGCACTGGGAACATCTGCCTCTCTGTTGACTGGAGAGTCTGGCAGGGCAGAGCAAAACCTGTACACCCAGAAACTGTGGAAGCCTTGTGGACTGAGACTGTGGGGACTCTGTTGTTGCATGAGAGTATGCAGAGTATAGCTAGCTTTCTGTGCAATCACTGGGTGCATGCCATGTGCTCAGAGCTCCTTGGATGCCTGGGGCAAGTCTTTGAAGCCGGAATCATGCTCACAGTGAGTACTGCACAGATCACTTGTGTGGTTAATATGATGGCGCAGAGGAGTGTTGAACAAACTGGGGGCTAACACCCAGGCATGGCTCAGCTTGAAGAAGAAGAGGCAAGGGGGTGATCACACCAACAGATGTGACCAATTTCCACCTTCTTTTAACAAGAGGACATCTACCACACCCAACATAGGTATTACTCCGGATAATAACCCCACCCTGGAACACTAACCAGAGCTCCCTGACCAAACCCACCACACACTTCTTGGTATTCAATGAAAGTACAGACATTCCATCAAGCCATGGAGGCATAGATCAAAGATAAAAGCTATCAGAGGAAAAAATAACAATTAACTCCACAAATGACTAAAAATAAACACAGAAATTTGAGAAAAAAAGAATAAGACACCATGACCCTCCCCCATAAAAGAAACACAATATTTCAATATTCAAATGTAAAGATGAAGAGATTAATGAAATGCTGAAAACAGAATTCAAAAAATTAATCATAGGATTACTCAAACACAATCAGAAACAAATTTTCAAACTAAAGAAAACCACATGTAACATGAATGAAAATTTTTCTCACGTAATTGTGATTTTAAAGAGAAATCAAAATGAAATATTAGAAATAAAAATTCGGGGCTGGCACTGTGGTGCAGAGGGTTAAAGCCCTGGCCTGAAGTGCTGGCATCCCACATGGGTGCCAGTTCTAATCTCGGCTGCTCCTCTTCTGATCTTGCTCTCTACTATGACCTGGGAAATCAGTAGAAGGTGGCCCAAGTGCTTGGGCCCTTGCACCCACATGGGAGACCTGGAGGAAGCTCCTGGCTCCTGCCTTCAGATTGACACAGCTCTGGCTGTTGCAGCCATGTGGGGAAGGAACCAGTGGATGGAAGACCACTCTATCTGTCTCTAGGTCTTTCTGTAACTCTGCCTTTAAATAAGTAAAATTAGTCTTTTGAAAAAGAGAAATAAAAAATTCAATAGATTAAATAAAAAATGTGGTGGAAAGCTTTATCAGCAGACTTGGAGAGGCAGAAGAAAGAATAATTGAGCTAGAAGACAAATCATTGGAAATCTTTGAATCAGACCAAAACAGAAAAAAAAAAAAAAAAAGAAGAGGAAGAAATTATAAAGCATAAAAAGAGTGTTGGAGATGTTTTTGGTATGTTATCAAATGACCCAACATACGGGTCTTAGGAGTTGCTGAAGCTGTGCAAAGAGAGAATGGGCAAGAAGAATAATTTAGCACAAAAATACAGAAAATTTCCCCAATTTGGAGAAATAAAGGGATATCCAAGTACAGGAAGCACATAGAACTACTAGAAGACATGAGCAGAAAAAGATCTTCACCATGACACCTTGTAGTCAAACTTTCCACAGTAAATCATAAAGAAAAGATTTTAAAATATGAATGAGAGAAATGCCAGATGGCTTGCAGAGGATCTTCAATTAGACTCACAGCTACCTTCTCATCAGAAACTCTACAGAATAGTGAGACATTGTCCAAGACTTAAAAGAAAAAAATTGCCATCCCAGACTATTGTACCCTGCAAAGTTCTCATTTATGAATGAAGGTGAAATAAAGGCCTTCCATAACAAACAGAAAATTAAAAGAATTTGTCACCGCTCATCCAACCTCCAAAAGATGCTTAAGGATGTGATACACACATAGAAACACAGAAGAGTAGCCATCATTATGAAAGAATGTCAAGAGAGAAAATCCCTCACTTATGGAAAAATGACAGGGCAAAGACTTTGGTTATCAATAGTCACCTTGAATGTCAATGGCCTCAACTTTCCAGTTAAAATATACATACTGGCTGAATGGATAAAAAAAAGACACATCTATTTGCTGCCTACAAGAAACACATATCACCAACATAGATACATGCAGACTAAAAGTGAAAGGATGGAAAAAGATTTTTGATGCTAATAGAAAGCAAAAATAACCAGCAGGTATTGCCATCCCAATATCAGACAAAATAGACTTTAACAGAAAAACAGTTCAAAGAGCAGAAGAAGGGTACTTTGTAATGAATAAGGGATACTTTCAACAGGAAAACGTGACTATATAAATGTATACACACCAAATTATAGGGCACCTGGCTATTTAAATTAAAGGTTAATTGATCTAAAGGAATCCTAGACTCCAATACAATGGTAACTGGGGTTTTCTTTTTTTTTCTTTTTTCCTTCCTTCCATCCTTTCTTTCTTTCTTTCTTTCTTCTTCTTTTTTTGACAGGCAGAGTGGACAGCAGGAGAGAGAGACAGAGAGAAAGGTCTTCCTTTTCCATTGGTTCACCCCCCAATGGCTGCTGCGGCTGGTGTGCTGCAGCTAGTGCACCATGCTGATCCAAAGCCAGGAGCCAGGTGCCTCTCCTGGTCTCCCATGCGGGTGTAGGGACCCAAGCACTTAGGCCATCCTCCACTGCCCTCCCGGGCCACAGCAGAGAGCTAGACTGGAAGAGGAGCGACCGGGATAGGATCTGGCGCCCCGGCCAGGACTAGAACCTGGTGTGCCGGCGCTGCAGGCAGAGGATTAGCCTATTGAGCTGCAGCACTGGCCATAACTGGGGTTTTCAACACCCAACTTTCATCAATGGACATATCAACTAGAAAGAAAATCAATAAAGAAACAGCAAATCTAATTGAAATTATGGACCTAATGGATGTACCTAATATCTACAGAACTTTTCACCCCACAGTTGCAGAATGCACATTCTTCTCATCAGTGCATGGAACTTTCTCTGAGATAGGCGATCTGCTAGGCTATAAAGCAAATTCAAAAACAATCAAAATCATACCATGCATATCTCTGATCACAATGGAATGAAGCTGGAAATCAATAACTCCAGAATCTCTAGATCATATGCAAACATGTCCCTGAATGAACAGTGAGTTTTAGAGTAAATTAAAAAAGAAATAAAAAAAAATTCTGGAAATGAATGAAGATGATAATACATCATATCAAAATTTATAGGAGACAGCAAAGCAGTGTTAAGAGGGAAGTATACAGCAATCAGTGCCTACATGCAGAAATTGGAAAAGTGCCAAATAAATGACCTGTCAATGAATCTCAAGGACCTACGAAAACAAAAACAAACCAAACCCCAAATTAGTAGGAGAAAACAAATAATTAAAATTGGAGAAAAAAGAAACAAAATTAAAACCAAAATAAAAAAAAGGTCATTGAAATAAAGAGCTGTTTTTCTTTTAAAATGAGCAAAATTGATACATCACTGGCCCAACTAATCAAAAAAAAAAAGAGGGCAAATATCCAAATCAATAAAATCAGCGATGAAAAAGGAAAAGTAACAACAGATACCACAGAAATAAAATAATCATCAGGAATTACTACAAAGAGCTGTATGCCAAAAAAATTTGAAAATTTAGAAGAAATGGATAGATTCCTAAACACATAAAATCTTCAAAAATTATTTAATGAAGACAGAGAAACCCTAAACAGACCAATAAACTAGATGGAAATTGAATCAGTAATAAAGACCTTCCCTACAAAGAAAAGCCCAGGACCTAATGGCTTCACTGCTAAAGAACTAACTACAACTCTCAAGCTATTCAAAACAATTGAAAGGGAGAGAATCCTGCCAAACTCCTTCTATGAGGCCTGCATTACAGTAACTCCGAAACCAGAAAAAGATGCAAGAGAGAAAGAATTAGAGAACAATATCGCTGATAAACATAGATGCAAAACCTCAACATAATAGCTATTGGAATCCAAAAGCACATCAGAAAGGCCATTTACCTGGCCCAAGTGGGGTTTATCTCTGCTGTGTAGATAGGTTCTACATTCAGAAATCTGAACATGGACTCACCCTATGATCCTCCTTCTGGGAATTTACCCAAACCCAGGGAAATCAGAATCTGAAAGTTATCTGTACTCCCAAGCTCATTGCAGCACAATTCACAATAGCTAGGATAGGAATCAGCCTAGATGTCCATCAAGATTGACTGATAAAGAAATTATGATATGTATATATACACAATGGAATACTACTCAGCTGTAAAAAAATCCTGCCTTTTGCAACATGGTGGACACAACTGGAAACCATTACATTTAGTGAAAGAAACCAGTCCCTAAAAGACAGATACCATATGTTTTCCCTGATCAGAGGTAACTAATACAGTTCCTAAAATGTAACATATTGGATTGAAATGGACATTTCAGATTTGATGATTGTTTACAGCCCTTGTCTCCTCGATTGAGGAACAGTATTTTTTTTCTTTATACTATTTGTTGAACCATTTTACTTAGTGTAGGGTTAATGTCATGATTATTAAGTAAACTGAAAATAGACCTTTATAAAATTTAAGTGTGGATATGGGAAAAGGAGGAGAAGAACTGTCAGAATGTGGTCAAGAGGGAAGGTAGAGTGGAAAGCATCACTACGTTTCTAAATGTGTATATATGAAATACACGAAACTTGGTATAATGTAATAAAATTAAAAAAAAAACACAAAAAATGAAATTTACTATCTGTTGAGAAAGAATATAACTATACAAAGTACAAAGTGTTAGTATCAATTTTTTTCTGCAGTTCCCTACACCAGCTTTTAACATAAGAGGAACATGAATTTTAGTTATCAAAGACTTTGACTTTGGGATCTGCCTTTGGGGTCTAACAGCCAATCTCCTCAGCGACAGTTTAAGGAGCGGTCGGGTAGTATGAAGTTACCCCATGACTGCAGGAGTATTTTCTTAATAAACCACAATAAAAACAACAGACTAACCAAAGCTTAGCTGATAAAGAGAACTTATAATTAATTCAACTAAAAATAATAATGTAAATAAATGACATTATTTAATTTTCATTGATCTTCTTTGATGATCATCTATTGGAATACATTTCAGTAATTAATTTCTACTTTTCTTTATCACACTAATGTAAGGGAAAGGATTAAAAACAGAGGTGCAAGTAGATAAGAACAAAGAAAATATAATCAAAAGAGCCCAGATGATAGTTAATTATCAAATATTTAATGAAATAAATAGTTTTAAAATTCTCTGAAGAGCCAATCTTAATCTTGGGTTACAGCATAATATGGCATAAAAACAAAGTTGGATTTTGAAGCAGAAAAGAGAGAATAGAATTGGCCAGATGTTCAAATAAATTGTGGCAGCCCCTGCAGCAGTTTTACTCATGCTGCCCTATCATCTACTCTGATGCAGTTTAAGATCTAGAGCACAGGCAGACTGACAAATACATTTACTGAAGACCTTCTCCATTATAATTCCATTAATATATCTGGGCCCAGAGCCAAACAGAAACATCTGGTAGAGATTATGTTTTTGCAGAGATAAACTTGCAGATGTTCAAAATTATTTCTAAGAAAATGTATCTGTAAAATGTTATGATGACCAAAATGAAAAAAATGTAAAAAATCTAATTAGGAATGCTATAGAAGTGTTTTGAAAAACAGGATTTTTAAATATTAGAATGTATTAAAAGTCACATATTCGCATGGTTACAAAAATTCTTATAGAAAGGCAGAAGAAAATATGCAATATTTCACCCAATTTCTTTTTCCCAGTCCCACTCCCATTTAATTTCCCTTACACCTGTTTTTCTCTTCTAATAATTTCATAATTTTCCTTCTATTCTATTCCAAAGTGTATACATATAACTCAATTTCTTAAGATTTACACATTTTTGAAATATGGTCTCCCTATTTAAAACATGAAAATATTAGTTGATTTGATCTTGTGCCTCCTTTGTCCAACTTTATTACTCATCCATTTAAATGTTTTAGTTATTATTTCAAATTAAACACAACTCTTGAGCCTATACTTTGTCATCTACTAAAACATTAACTATTAGATCACATCAGGCACTTCCCCATTGCCCCCTGGACCCCTGTCTTCCAGTATTGGTCTCACTGACTTCTGTCGGCCCAAATACTATTTTCACACTCTTAAATCCATAACATTTCCCTTCTACTTTAATAACTATGATTAATACGTCCAAAGATTATCTCTGGGAAGATAATAAAACTGAGTAAATAACAAAACATTAGATTGCTTTCAACATTATGCACTACACTTTCACTACTGTGACTGATTCTCAGAGCAGGAAAAGTCAGCCTATCTCCAAAGTCTTGCACTCGAACCAGAATATTTTGACTTCAAGGTCAAGTGGCTTTTTTTTTTATCCATTGCATGAACTGATAAAATCTGTGACACATTTCTGTTTCTTTCTGTACCTGAATCATAATTTTCTTGTATAGTGTGTGTGTAAGTTTATATATATATGTATATATATAAAATATGTGTATATATAGATATATATTACTCTACCTTATTTACATATTTTACTTATGGTTATTGAAATTGTCCCCTGATCTAATTATTGAGTCCAAGGATTACCATTGAACAGGAAGGAGGAAAGAACTCAACTGAGAATAAAAGAGTTTATGTTATATGCATTTTTTTCAAAGATAGGCACTGAAGCTTAATTCAGGAGAAAACACAATTAAAAGAATTTTCACATACAAGGTTCTTGCTTTGATCAGAACAAAAAAATGAATTAATGAAAACAATAGAAAATACAGCTCCAAAATAATAAATCCTGTTTCCTAAATGTAGACTCAGAAGGTACAGAAATCCTTGCACAACACAATTGAAGACCCGGGAATGTCAAAAGCACTGATAGACTGAAGGATGGATGGCAGTGAGACTGAAAGGTAAAGAGAGTATAGGTGATATAATTAGCAGACACAAGAGAGAATAGGAATCAGCAGCATAGAATGGCATATAGCCAAGACTAAATTTTACAACTTGCATCCGCAAGGACATGGGCTATCACCCAAAGAACAAATGGCTGAAGATATCCCAGTGGAGGCCACAAAGAATACATTGGATATCAAGTGGAGCTGAGATATAGGCTAATTCTGTTCTCACTCCAGCCACCTGCACCAAGTCATCATTTTGAAGGGATACAACCATGGTTAATTTCATTTTTAATAAGTTATATAAGGCAGTAAATATTTTTAGTCATTTGCCTTAACATTTAATTGATCGTTTTAGAGAGTATATCAAATTTTATGTTCAAACAAAGCCCAACTGCATCATAAAAGAGGATAACAGCATAATTTGTATTCCTTGGATGTATCATCCAAAATATTTGCCATGCAATTAAAATTTCTTGCAGTTAACAATTGCAACCCCTAACCAAGAAGCATTTAAAGACAGCAGACCCAGATTTCCACTTTAAGTCTCACACGTGAAGAATTTAGAAGTTATCATTCCTATCTATCTTCATGATATGAAAAAAAATCTGAAAAAAACTGACAATAAAAACTCTTCAGAGATCCTTAATATAAATTAGATCATGACAAACTGTTTCCTTAAAAATTGGAGAAACAGATGGATACCTAGAATTATAGCTCCCCAGGGACTGAAGAAAGGGCTGCTCTTATCAGAACAAGACTGCTTGAGTCAGCAGTGGTTGGGAGACTTGAGTAACTGATTCATTGCTGGAGGCTTGGCACAGACTAGTTTGAGGAAAAAACTCCATGGAGCTCAACCTTAAGTGGACCTTTGCATTTTTTCATGAGTTTTTGCAACAGGCATCCCACCAGTATCTCAGTATGAAGATCAGAGAAAATTTCCCTTGTGCTCTGGCAGAGGTGGAAGAGGGAAGGAACCTGAATTCCACTGAGAATTTTATGTTCTTCTTTAAGAAAGTCCTGCTCTTGGTGCAAACTATTTTATCAGAGCCTAAGCATCCAGGGTTTTACTAGAGCCTAAACAAGGCATGAGAGAGAAATACTCTATATCAGATCACTGTCGCATAATCACCCAAGCCTTCCTGTCTCACTGTAGGGGAAACAAGCTGAGATGCACTTGAGAAAACCACAGAAATACATGAGCAGGCACGTGGCTAGGTGGAAAGAGCTGGTTAGGAAAGGCTACTGACCCTATGATTACAACTAGTTGGCATTCTGGAGAATTAATAACTAGGAAGACAGTCAGAAGGCAGTGGATGGCAGGCATTCAGAAGGACAAACAAAGAGTGAGTAAGTGGAATCAACAGAATTTGGGGAGCTGTGAATTATTCACTTATATTCACTTATCAAAACCCATGGAACGCCCAATACAAGATTAATTCTAATGTAAAGCACAGCAGAAGTCAATAATAATGTGTCAATACACAATTATTCTTAAGTGCTGAAACTTAACTGAAAAGTGATCGCTGTTAAATATAAGAGTGGGAATAAGAGAGGGAACAGATGTGCAATTCGGGACATGCTCAAGCTGACTTACCTCAAACGGTAGAGTTAGAAACATACCAGGGGATTCCAATTCAATCCCATCAAGGTGGCATGTACCAATGCCATCTCACTAGTCCCGGTGATCAATTTCTGTTCACATTTGATCATAATGATAGGACTAAGAACCAAAGGGATCACATAAACAAGAATAGTGTCTGCAAATACTAGCTGATAGAATAAAAAAGGGAGAGAACGATCCAACATGGGAAGTGAGATACACAGCAGACCCATAGAATGGCAGATGTCCTAAACAGCACTCTGGCCTCAGAATCAGCCCTTAAGGCATGCGGATCCGGCTGAAAAGCCCATGAGAGTATTTCAGGCATGGAAAGCCAAGACACTCTGGGTAAAAAATAATCTAAATGAAAGATCTCCGTGAGTGAGATCCAAGTGGAAAGAACAGGTCATCAAAGAAGGAGGTACCTTTCTCTGAAGGGAGGAGAGAACTTCCACTTTGACCATGGCCTTGTCTAAATATGATCAGAGTCGGTGAACTCAGGGGGCTTCCATAGCCTTGGCAGCTCATGACAAGAGCCTAGTAGGAGTCACTGTGCACTTACTCCTCATGTAGGATCTTTGTCCTTAGTGTGCTGTACATTGAGATTTAATGCTATAACTAGTACTCAAACAGTATTTTTCACTTTATGTTTCTGTGTGGGAGCAAACTGTTGAAATCTTTGCTTGATGTATGCTGAACTGATCTTCTGTATATAAAGAGAAATGAGGATGAATCTTGATGTGAATGGAAGGGGAGAGGGAGTGGGAAAGGGGAGGGCTGTGGGTGGGGGGGACGTTATGGGGGGGGAGCCATTGTAATCCATAAGCTGTACTTTGGAAATTTATATTCGTTAAATAAAAGTTTAAAACAAACAAACAAACAAACAAAAAATATTAATTCATCAGTTAGAATAGATATACCACACTGAGGTATGCTGTTAATGTGGGAAACCATGTACAGAAGCTTCAGGGTAGAAGAAGTATGTGTTGATTTTCTGTGATATTTTTCCTCTAATCTTTCTATAAACCTAAAAACTGATCTGCAACTAAAAATGAAAACAAAAACCATGACATGACTTGAGGTTGAACTTAAGTTGGTGGATGTGGTTCATCATTAATCCTGTGACACCCTTACTTTCAGAGAGTGTGTTTCTTACTCCTATGAAATAGTGTGTCTGGAATTCCAACAAAACACTGAAGCTAAAAATAGGAAAACCTTCATGATAAAAGGAAACATGTGGAAGGCTGGTGTGTCTATATTAATATTAGATGAGTTGGGAAAGGTAAATTGTGTGGCACACAGGTTAAGTCATCTGGCATGCCAGCATCCCACATGCCAGCATCGCACATCAGAGTACTTGATTAGAGTCCTGGCTATTCCTCTTCTGATTCAGCTTCCTACTAATGTGTACGCCTTTGAGAGGTGAGCAGAGAGAGAGAGACACTTGTCCATACTGGTCCCCACCCCTTTTTTTTCCTCTCTCCTCTAGTTAGCCTGGTAAACTTTCCTCCACGGGGCTTCAAGCATTGTTCCCTCTAGGCTCCTCTTTCTGCTTTCCTGCTGGTGTCTTGGGCTACTGAGGTTCAGCTCACCTCGCGTTCCAGCGCTGGTGTGTAGATTCTGCGGCTGGTGTCCCGAGCCGTGGGCTCCCGTGCCCTCCACGCAGGTCCACCGCGAATCACTAGTTCTGGAAGAGCTTCCTCTGCTGTTTCTACCCCAAATCTTCCTTGAACCTGCTGTATCTCCACTTTTTTAAAACTGTCTCTTCCCGGACTATCAGTATTTTTTTTTTTGTTCTACTTAATACCATTTGTTGAACTATTTAATTAACACACAATTATTCTTAGGTGTTTAAATTTAACTGAAAAGTGATCCCTGTTAAATATAAGAGTGGGAATAAGAGAGGGAGGAGATGTACAATTTGCTCAATCCTACTTGCCACAAATGGTGGCGTTAGAAATGTGCCAGGGGATTCCAATACAATCCCATCAAGGTGGCATGTACCAATGCCATCTCACTAGTCCCGGTGATCAATTTCTGTTCACAACTGATCATAATGATAGGACTAAGAACCAAAGGGATCACATAAACAAGAATAGTGTCTGCAAATACTAGCTGATAGAAAAAAAAAGGGAGAGACCGATCCAACATGGGAAGTGGGATACACAGCAGACTCATAGAATGGCAGATGTCCTAAACAGCACTCTGGCCTCAGAATCAGCCCTTAAGGCATGCAGATCTGGCTAAAAAGCCCATGAGAGTATTTCAGGCATGGAAAGCCAAGACACTCTGGAAAAAAATAATTGACCTAAATGAAAGATTTCTGCGAGTGAGATCCCAGTGGAAAGAAGGGGCCATCAAAGAAGGAGGTACCTTTCTCTGAAGGGAGGAGAGAACTTCCACTTTCACTATGACCTTGTGTAAATAAGATTGAAGTCAGCGAACTCAAGAGGCTTCCATAGCCTTGGCAACTCATGACTAGAGCCTACGGTGATTACTGATGGCATAAACAAGTGTCAAATTGTTAAGTCAACAACAGGAGTCACTGTGTACCTACTCCTCATGTAGGATCTCTGTCCTTAATGTGTTGTTCAATGTGAATCAATGCTATAACTAGTACTGAAACAGTATTTTACACTTTATGTTCTGTGTGGGTGCAAACTTATGAAATCTTTTTTTTTTTTTTAAGGCAGAGTGGACAGTGAGAGAGAGAGACAGAGAGAAAGGTCTTCCTTTGCCATTGGTTCACCCTCCAATGGCCACCGCGGCCGGCGCGCTGCGGCTGGCACACCGCGGCCGGCGCACCGCACTGATCCGATGGCAGGAGCCAGGTACTTATCCTGGTCTCCCATGGTGTGCAGGGCCCAAGGACTTGGGCCATCCTCCACTGCACTCCCTGGTCACAGCAGAGAGCTGGCCTGGAAGAGGGGCAACTGGGATAGAACCCGGCACCCTGACGGGGACTAGAACCTGGAGTGCCGGCGCCGCGAAGCAGAGGATTAGCCTAGTGAGCCACGTCGCCGGCGAAATCTTAATATATACTAAATTGATCTTCTATATATAAAGATAATTGAAAATGAATCTTGATGTGAATGGAAAGGGAGAGGGAGCGGGCGATAGGAGGGTTGTGGTTGGGAGGGAAGTTATGGGGGGGAAAATGCCATTTTAATCCACAAACTGTACTTTGGAAATTTATATTTACTAAATAAAAGTTAAAAAAAGAAAAATTCTAAGTAAAAACAAGCTGTAGGCATTATTAATTATTATTATTTAAAGATTTACTTTTTTATTTGAAAGGCAGTTACAGAGAAGCAGAGAGAGAGAGAGAGAGAGAGAGAGTCTTCTATTCACTGGTTCACTCCACAGATGACTGCAGGTGTTAGAGCTGCACCAATCTGAAGCCAGGAGCCAAGAGTTTCTTCCAGGTCTCTCACATGGGTGCAGGGGCCCAAGGACTTGGGCCATCCTCCTTTGCTTTCCCAGGCCACAGCAGAGAGCTGGATAGGAAGTGAACAAGCCAGGACTTGAACCGGTGACTATATGGGATGCCGACACTGCAGGCGGCAGCTTTACCCCTTATGCCACAGTGCCAGCCCCACAATACCTGATTTTAAAGCATACTGCAAAGCTATGGTAATTAAATCAGCTTGGTACTGTCATAAAAACTGATATATAGTTCAATGGAACAGAATTGAGAGCCCAAAAATTAATGCACATGCATGCAGCCAACTGGTTTTTGACAAAAGTGCTCAGACCATACATTAGAGTAAAGATAGTCTCTTCAACAAATGGTGCTGGTAAAATTGGATGCATATGTGTAGAAGAATGAAATTAGATCCACACCAGAACGTGATGAGATACATTAGACATTTTCTAGCTAGACCCTATGGAATAGATTTTGTGTGTTGATAGAGTGTGTAGGAGTAAAATTGGAGTCAAAGAAACCTAAAGGAAATGGAAATGGAGAGATAATGGGCGAGAGTGACCTGAACGTAGCAGCAGGAGTTCTGAAGGGAAATCAGGGGAAGGAATTTAAGAGTCTCTGATTGAACTTGACTCCCAGATATAGAGGGTGGGCAAGGACAAAGAATTAGGGCAATCCTCCATGACTGGTTGTTACAGCCTGGGACATAGCATGCTTTATGCATGCTGTATAGGGACTGAGAAGACAAGTGGTAAGTCATGCATGAGCTTGAGCAACAGGGGCACTGCGGGGGAGTAATGCAGAAATATTCAGTGCCATGTTCAGCAGAAAGGAATTGCAGTAGTTTAAAGAGTGACTAAAAGAATAATCTATTCTGATTTGGAATAATTTTCCAAAAATTTAACAAAGAAGACTGAAGTAAAATCCGTAGCTAGGAGAATTAAGGTGAAGGTAACTTTAAACATGGAAGAGCTTTGATTATGGTTAAACATTCGGCAAGCAAGAAAGAAGAAAGACAACAAGTTACACAAGAGAAAGAGAAAAACTCACATGGTGGTTTCCCTAGGCGTGCGTGTGCGTGTCTGTGTGTGCACATGTGATGCTAGGGAGGCCTGACACAGAAGCTAGGGGAAGGCAAAGGTAGAAGAAACCAACATCACAAGATTAACCTGCTGGAGGAACATATTTCACCATATTCAGAAAGTGTTTGTGAGAATGGGGCTTCCACTGGTCCCATTTTTGTGAGTTTCTGTATATGGGTGTGTGTATAATATGAAACAAAGCCACCTAATCTTGGAAGAGAAATAATGCATTAACCGTAATAATGTTGGTAATAGATTATATTACAAATCGTGTAACCAGAGGTATGTAAGTTTGCTAGGAGTTCCTGAGGTCCTGGTTCATGTCAGTGACCTTGACTCTATGTAGCATTTAATTCCACAGCTGTTCAGGAACAGAAACCAAGGTACAAAGTATTTGGACTGCTGGATTGCTTCATCTTGGTAATTTTTTTCAAGTGAATGTAACAGAATATCCAGGAAAGCTGAGGCTATTGGGAAGGTTGATTGAAGTGAAAGGTCATGGTACAGAAGGTGGACACAGGGTGAAAACATGAGGCAGAAACATAAAGAGCAGATTTACTGACTTTGAGACCGCAGATCCTGATAAAGGTATAAAATTCAGCTACTCAAGCGAGTCATTGATAAGGCACCAGAGAAAAGTGGAGTAGCTTGCCTAAATATAAGCTCTTAGAAGCTGACTATTGCTAGATGTGGCAAACTCTAGGAGTGCATTACAATGTGAGGTGGACATAAAGTACAAATAGGAATCAGTGATGTCAAGGTCTGGAACAGACCTCATAGCAGACTTGGAAAGGACTCAGAGTAATGGCTTGAGCTGAATGAGTGGAGAGGAAAGTTTGAGAATGGTAGGAAGGAGAGCAAGGATGCACTGAGATAAGTATAGGCAGATGTGGTGTCACTTATAGACCAGGAACACCCAGAAAAATGTAGAGTTCCAGGCCTGAAAGTGTTACTGCCTGAAGTGCACATCTGTGCAGGACCCAGAAACCAGAGAGAAGTGGCTGCAGAGACCTAGAATTCCCATTTGTTAAAAAGGAAGGGGTGCAGGAATACTTATTTTTCAACAGATAAAAAAATAGCCAAGTGTTATTTAACTTTTGAGGAGGTAAGCAGCAGGTTAAATAATAAGGATTGTAAAATGGTTTGCCATTATATCTGTGTTGAAAAACTCATTGAAAACTTAAAAATTAGTTATTAGAGCTTCCAAAATTTGCTATCTCCAGAAGCCTAGGAAGGTGATAAGGAAGTGACTTTAAAATGATTAAATATATTTCCAACAGGAAAAAATAAACAAAAGAGATTTGGGTGGAAAGAGACAGACTTGGTCCATAATTAATATGAACATCAATCTTTTTGAAATGTTAGGATGAAAGCCTATTCTTGCTGAAATAATTTGATTCACTGTCTCTTAAAATAGCACAGGAGGGAAGAGAAAGGGGCACTGCAAAGAAGAGGTTTGTGCAAACTACAGTGCCTGTTTTTCTCCCTGTATTCCCTTTGGTGTGCAAAGTCCCAGAGAATGAAGAGTACACTGCCATTGTAAGTTGGGTCAGCCTCCTCTGGGCCACCACCCACCGGGACAAGCACTCACTGGTTTGTTGATAGAAATATGCCCAGACAGCAGGAAGTTCCTGGATACATTTGTACTACAAATGAAGTCCTATTCCAGAGATCACCTAGCCCAAAGCACATTCCTCCCTAATCTTTCCACCTGGAAACCTCCCTGGTGATGTGTTTCCATGACATCAGTATTGCACATCACACAGTAGAGTATTAGAAATTACATATTACTTAGGGGCTGCTGTGGAGTGGTCACTTCCCTCAACCTTACATTTGTCTTACGTGGTGATAAGCCCCATGCTGGAGAGACAAAAGTGCAGACTTAGCAAGGGTTAAGCGTCAGCAACTTATTTTAGAGGAAAGCTGCTGCCTTCTGAGCAAAAGTCTCTCTGGTCAGTAACATTCTTAGAAAGGTTCTGGAAAGCACATAGCGAATTACAGCCTGAGCAGCCCATAGGATTATTCTTTCTAACTCAGTGACTCCAGGGTGATCAGGGACCAGACCTGATATCCCAGAGACAGAGCCAGGTATGTCAGCATACAACAGAGCTGCCATCATTTTCCTGAAAGGTCATTTCGGTCAGGGAGGGCCCAAAGGAAAGTGCTCAGTTCCTTTCCTGTTGCTGCACAGGGCTCCTTGTCTGCAAGAGAGGGCCAATATGTACTGGCCATGATCTTAATTTGTGCATTCATTTGTCCAACATGTGTTTAGTGAGCACCATCTATGTGCTATATATGAGTACTGTGACGGGCATTTAAATGTATAAATCAATCAAGTACAGCTCTTGTTCCCCACGCAGTAACCATATCTACTGAGGGCAAAGCCATGTAGATTCATTAATTACAAGGCAGGGTAGCAAGGGCAAAGATGGTGTTACACAAACTCTAAAGAGGTGGGCAGAGCACAAGATGCCACGTATGTCATAATACTGTGGACAGACAATGTGGACCACTTTGTTCTCACACTTGGACAATCTGCTTTGGCGGAAGTGTTGCCACCTCGGCAACTGTTTCTCAACCTTCGGCCAATCCAGGAAAAAAGGAAAGACAAATCAATATTGAGGATTCACATTCTCACATTTCCAAAAAGCTAGTCATTTTGTGATAGAAGTGTTTCTACTAAACAGTTGACAATGATAAGACAAAAGTATACTGGTTTGTTCATTCCTGATTTCCTGAACTCAATTCTCTCTCTCTCTCTCTCTCTCTTTTTTTTTTTTTTTTTTTTTTTTGACAGGCAGAGTGGACAGTGAGAGAGAGAGAGACAGAGAGAAAGGTCTTCCTTTGCCGTTGGTTCACCCTCCAATGGCCGCCGCAGCCAGCACGCAGCGGCCGGTGCACTGCGCTGATCCGAAGGCAGGAGCCAGGTGCTTCTCCTGGTCTCCCATGGGGTGCAGGGCCCAAGCACTTGGGCCATCCTCCACTGCACTCCCTGGCCACAGCAGAGAGCTGGCCTGGAAGAGGGGCAACCGGGACAGAATCCGGCGCCCCGACCGGGACTAGAACCCGGTGTGCCAGTGCCGCAAGGCAGAGGATTAGCCTAGTGAGCCGCGGCGCCGGCCTCAATTCTCTCTTTCTAGATGTTTGAAGCTACTTTTTTTTCTGGAGAAAAGATTTATTAATTAATCCTGGCAAATACAAGGAAGATAGTTTTGTTCTCCTTTGTCCTCTATAAAAGCACCACGTCTGATATACAGTAAGCTATGGTTACATTATTTGAATGTTTCATGAAATCCCTATAATTCTTTTTGTTTTTCCTTCCACTGAATGTTAAGGAATTGCCAAAGTTCCAGGTGTAACCTGAGCATCACTTCAGGAAGAAGGTGGGGGTATGGAGGACAGATGGTTGCTTCTCCTTATGTCTCAAAGACAACGACTGTAACATTACCCATCTACAAGGGACCTCTCTGCACAAATCTCTACTTATAAAAGAGAGGAGGAAGAATGACTACTGGAGATATAAATATTAGTCTCAATTATAATCATCACCATTTATTTTTAGAAAACCATTGTTTGGGGGAAATGCTTTATAAATCACTCTATTAATAAATTCCAACAAAGCAGGAATAAAAGCAAGGTAATATGTTTAGCTCCATTACCAATAACACAGAAAATATTTTTTGGCTCTAAAAAGAAAGATCTCGAGTATGTATACCACACTTTCTGGATCCAGTCATCAGTTGATGGGCATATGGTTTGATTCCATATCTTAGGTATTGTCAGTTGAGCTGCTATAAACATGGGGTTAAAGGTAATTCTTTCATATGCTGACTTTATTATGGAATACTACTTGGTTATAAAACTAATGAAGTCCGTCTTTTACAACAAAATAGAATGCAGTCTTGTCTTTTACAACAAAATGGATGCAATTAGAAACCATTATGCTTAGTAAAATAAGCCAGTCCCCAAAAAACAAATACATGTTTCCCTGATTTATGGTAACTAAAATACAGAGTACAAAAGTGTAATGAATATGAGTGAAATTAACATTTTGAGATTTTATTATTGTTTGTAGCCCTTGTTTATATTCTTGTGGAACAGTGGTTTTCCTACTTTCTGCTTGTTGGATTCTTTATTTAGTGGAGGTTTAAGATTGTGATTATAAAGTAAGTTGAAATTATGCCATTGGAAACATTAAAACAAAAATAATAAAAGAAGGAGCGGGGGGTGAGAATGAGAGAGGTAGAGATAGTGTGTGAAATATCATTAGGCTTTTAAAACTGTATATGAGAAATACGTGAAATCTCTTCCCTTTATATAAACTTAAAAAAAGAAAGACCTCAGGACAGACAGGGGTTAAGGTACTACTTATTCATTTATACCAATTGTTTCTTAATTTATATTTATTATTTGATTCTAACCATTGCTTACTAACATTATGTTGACAGGTTTTAGCACTGGTTCATAAACTATGTATCTTTCTTTTTAAAGGAAAACCAAAATGTATAATGGAGGAGGTTTCTATTTTTCCACTTTGATATGTTGAGTTTTAGAGAGTGCAAAAATATAGCATGAAGCGAAAGTTCAATCTGATTTGGTATCTTTTTTTTTTTTTAACTTTTATTTAATGAATATACGTTTCCAAAGTACGAATAATGGATTACTATGGCTTCCCCCCCATACCGTCCCTCCCACCCACAACCCTCCCCTTTGGTATCCTTTTTTTTTAAGATTTATTTTATTTATTTGAAAGACAGGGGCTGGCGTGTGGCTCACTTGGTTAATCCTCCACCTGCATCGCCAGCATCCCATATGGGCACCGGGTTCTAGTCCTGGTTCCTCCTCTTCCAGCCCAGCTCTCTGCTGTGGCCCAGGAAGGCAGTGGAGGATGGCCCAAGTGCTTGGGTGCCTGCACCCATGTGGGAGACCAGGAAGAAGTACCTGGCTCCTGGCTTCGGATCGGCGTAGCTCTGGCCATAGCGGCCATTTTGGGGGTGAACCAACAGAAGGAAGACCTTTCTCTCTGTTTCTCTCCCTTACTGTCTAGTTCTGTCAAATAAAAAGAAAGAAAGAAAGAAAGAAAGAAAGAAAGAAAGAAAGAAAGAAAGAAAGAAAGAAAGAAAGAAAGAAAGTTCTAGAGAGAGATATAGACAGAAAGAGAGGTATTCCATCCACTGGTTCACTCCCCAGATGGCTGTAATGGCCAGAACTGCACTGATCTGAAGCCAGGAGCCAGGAGTTTCCTCTGAGTCTCCCATGCGGGTTCAGGGGATCAAGGACTTGGGCCATCTTCTACTGCTTTCCCAGGCCATAGCAGAGAGCTGGATGGGAAGTGGAGCAGCCAGGACTAGAACTGGCACCCATATGGGATGCCAGCGCTTCAGGCCAGGGCGTTAAACCGCCGTGCCAAAGTGCCAGCCCCCTGATTTGGTATTCTTGGCATAGCAATTCCAGCTAGCAAAGCAATTTATTGATTCAGAATAGACTCCTTAAAGCATAAAGTGGTATATGTGAGTTTATGTATCTGTATAAGTATCATTTAAAATATATGTGAATGATACCCATATATATATTCAACATCTCAAACAGATATTTTCTTCTTAAATAGGAGCTTGTAGTATATCTTAGGTGTTTTTGTTTTTGTGTTGTTGAAGAATAAAACCATTTCTTGGAGTAAATCATCACCTCCACTAGAAAAAGACCCCTGAACACTTAATGGATGGAAAAACTCAGAAGTGATGCTCCATGGCAGCCCCTCAGTAAAATGCCTCTCACTGCAAGGGATAAAGTAGTTGAACAATTGATATCAACTAAAAACAGTTGAGCAACATAATCAGTCCCATATTATCCTGTTATATTTTGGAATAATAATGTTGAACATATTAAAAAATATCAGTAAAAGAAGTATTTTTGTTCAGTAGATGTTATGTTGAATAGATGTTTTTGTTTATCTAGAAATGAGTGATAAAACATCACTAGTCAGGACATCTTCTGATCCCTGGGACTTCGGATGGGAACACCTGGATGTGTGTTACCATTGTTGATCATAGCAGGCAGGTGACTGCAGTGTCATGAAGTGAATTCCAGAATAGACGCCTGTGATCCTACAAATCCCTTCCTGAAACAAGCGTTGGGCAAGGAAGAGGAAACACTTAGTCACAACAAGGTCTAGTAGCTTTGCTTCACACTGCTGAGTAAAGACAGAAAGAGGCTGTCGTATTTTTGTGCACCATTTACTCAAGAGCATGAAATCATTGTTTTTCCTGAACTATGTGCCCTCTGACGAGCCTTAATGGAATGCTTACACGAGCTACATTCATGCTCTTTACAAAAGATGTTGCATTATTCTCAGTTCTGTGGAATATTGTTTGGAATAAAATGTCCTTCATAAATCAATATAGTCTGCTGGTTTCAGGAAGCTGAGAGCTAAAATCATTTTAACTTTAAATTTCTGAAAAAAGCAAAAATATTCTATTCTTCTGACTTTGAAAGTGCAACCAAATACTTTATAAAATACTTTAAAAATTATGTGTGTGGCAAGAGCCTAGGGTGATTACTGATGCCATAAACAGGAGTGTCAATTTGTTAAGTCAACAACAGGAGTCACTGTGCACTTACTCCTCATGTAGGATCTCTGTCCTTAATGAGCTGTACATTGTGATTTAATGCTATAACTAGTACTCAAACAGTATTTTTCACTTTGTGTTTCTATGTGGGTGCAAATGGTTGAAATCTTTACTTAATGTATGCTAAACTGATCTTCTGTATATAAAGAGAATTGAAAATGAATCTTGATGTGAATGGAAGGGGAGAGGGAGCGGGAAAGGGGAGGGTTGCGGGTGGGAGGGACATTATGGGGGGAAGCCATTGTAATCCATAAGCTGTACTTTGGAGATTTATATTCATTAAATAAAAGTTAAAAAATTATGTGTGTATATTTGCACACACACAGTGCTTGTGTCAGAGTGTGTGTGAGAATATGTGTGTGAGTGTGCCTGAGTACATGTGGTGAGGGCTGGGGGAAGGGGGAAGTCTTCATTGTTCGTTGTTTAAATTCTTTTAAAAATACGGTATATGTGAGATGCAAAAGCACTTTGTTCTTGAAGGAACAAGAAATTCATTCTGCATACAGAGAACAAATTCTAGAAGTATTTTTCCAATGTCCTTGCAGATGCTGCAGACGTTTCTGGCACATGATGAGTTTTGTTTTTAAAGGGAGGCAATATTTTCAGTGGTTGTCAGCACAGGCTGCAGGCATGGAGAACTGCAGGTCTGGGCAGGGTGCTCATCTGCAATGTCGTAGAGTATATTCCTCCAGGTATCATGGGAATTAAAAGACTTTATGCTTGAGACATGTCTATCCCAGTAGGTGGTAAGCATCTCATAATTTTAAATTGGCATTATTATGATCTAGCCATTAAAAACGCCTCCTCACTTTCCCCTCACATTCATGTTATTTAATGATAATGAGCTGAGATACACTAAAAGCAAGGGCACTCCAGTATGATATGACAGAGACCATTGGAATAGTCCTTACTTCTAAAATATTGTTTTCTAACACATCTTAAAATGTCAAGCATTTCTCCTTTTCCAGAATATTTATATAACATAAAATAATAAGTTTTAATAGGTATTACTGCCAAAATATTCAATGAATAATTTAGGACTAAATAAGTCAGGCAAATATTTTTGGATTATTCAATTTATTCATTGAAAAAGAAATATTTTGAGTTTCTATAATTGAAACATTTATGAATCTATGTTTTCTGTCAAGTTTCCTAAAAATTATTTTTACTTTCTACTATTTCTTTTCATTATTGGAACTCATAAGGAGTTTGGCAAATTTGCAGGGTAAGAAACAATGCACAAAAATCAATAGCCCTTGTTTAAAAGAGAATGTCATGTCTGAGAAAAAACTTGCAAGATCATTATCATTAACAATACAGCACAAAAATTTAGATAACTTGGAACAAATTTAACTAAGAATGTGAAAGATTTATACAGTGAAAATTATAAAATATAAAAGAAATGAAAGAAGACACAGAAAAATGGAAAAATCTTTTATTTTTTGGATTGGAAGATTTAATTTCATCAAAATGTCCATACCAACCAGAAAAAATATACAGATTCAAAATACAAACAATATTCTTCTCAGATCTACAGAAAATGACATTAAAATTCATATGGAAATACAAGAGATTCTGAATAACTTAAGCAATCTTAAACAATAAAAACAAAGCTGGAGGTGTCATAATATCAGAGTTCAAAACATCTCACAGGGAAGTTTCAATCAAAACAGCCTTCTACTGGCACAAAAACAGACAAGTAGATCAGTATAGAAACCATCAGAAAATAAACCATGCATCCACAACCAATATTTGAAAAATGAGTTAAAATCACCCCCAGAAGAAAGGAGATTCTCTTCAACAAATGGTTCTGGAAAACTTGAATCTAAACATGCAGAAGTATGAAACAAGACCCTCTTATACAAAAATCAATGCTAAATGGATCAGGCATCTACATCTATGAACATATTCCATCAAAGTACTAGAGGAAAACATCAGGGAAACTCAACAGGACATTGGTATAGGCGAACACATTTTGGAAAAGATCCTATAAGCCAGGCAATAAAAGCAAAAATAGACAAATTTTTGCATCAACTTAAGAAGTTTCTGCATTGCAAAGAAAACACTCAACAGAGTGGAGATGCAACTGACAGAATGGGAGAAAATAATTGCAAACTATGCAACTGAAAGGATTAATACCTTGGGTCTGTAAAGAGCTCAAGAAATTCAAAAATAATAAAATGAACAATTCAGTTAAGAAATGTACAAAGGACTTGAACAGGCATTTTTCAAAAGAGGAAATTTAAATGGCCAACAGACACATGAAAAATTGTTCAGAATCAGTAACCACGAGGGAAACACAAATCAAAACCACAATGAGGTTTCACCTTAACCCATTTAGAATGGCTCTCATACAAAAATTAAAAATCAATAAATGCTGGTAAGGTTGTTAGGGGAGAAGATACCCTAGTCCACTGCTAGTGGGAATGTAAATTAGTACAACCATTATGGAAAACAGTATGGAAATACTTCAGAAATATGAAAATAGATCCACCTTATGAGCCAGTCATCTCACTTCTGGGAATTTACCCAAAGGAAATAAAATCAGCCATCTAACCTCAGAATCAGCCCTAAAGGCATTCGGATCTGGCTGAAAAGCCCATGAGAGTATTTCAGGCATGGAAAGCCAAGACACTCTGGCAAAAGATCTCTGTGAGTGAGATCCCAGTGGAAAGAACAGGTCTTCAAAGAAGGAGGTACCTTTCTCTGAAGGGAGGAGAGAACCTCCACTTTGACTATGACCTTGTCTAAACAAGATAAGAGTCGGAGAACTCAGAGGGCTTCCATAGCCTTGGAAACGCATGACTGGAGCATAGGGAGATTACTGATGCCATAGACAGGAGTGTCAATTGGTAAAGTCAACAACAGGAGTCACTGTGCACTTACTCCTCATGTAGGATCTCTGTCCTTAATGTGCTGTGCATTGAGATTTAATGCTATAACGAGTACTCAAACAATATATTTCACTTTGTGTTTCTATGGGGGTGCAAACTGTTGAAAACTTTACTTAATGCATACTAAACTGATCCTCTGTAAAAAAAAAAAAAAAAAAGAAATTATCAACTCCCAACTTGACTCTCACTGGGATTAAACATGACAATAGGTCTGATCTGATTTCATCATCATTTTAAAAAAATCATCTATTATTTTTCACTTTATGTTTCTGTGTGGGAGCAAACGGTTGAAATCCTTACTTAATGTATACTAAGCTGATCTTCTGTATATTAAGATAATCGAAAATGAATCTTGATGTGAATGGAAGGGGAGAGGGAGTGGGAGGGGGGAGGGTTGTGGGTGGGAGGGACGGTATGGGGGGGAAGCCATTGTAATCCATGAGTCGTACTTTGGAAATTTATACTCATTATATAAAAGTTAAAAAAAATCAGCCATCTAAGAGTTATCTGTGCCCAATGTTTACTGCAACTCAATTCACAAGCAAGAAATAGAATCAATCCAGATATCCATCAACTGATGCCTAGATTAAAACAATGTGAGATATATATATATATATATATATATATATATATACACACACACACACACACACACACACTGTGGAATATTAATCAGCTGTAAAAAGAATGAAACCCTGTCTTTTTTTTTTTTTTTTTTTTTTTTTTTTTGACAGGCAGAGTGGACAGTGAGAGAGAGAGACAGAGAGAAAGGTCTTCCTTTGCCATTGGTTCACCCTCCAATGGCCACTGCGGCCGGTGCGCTGTGGCCGGCGCACTGCACTGATCCGATGGCAGGAGCCAGGTGCTTATCCTGGTCCCCCATGGGGTGCAGGGCCCAAGTACTTGGGTCATCCTCCACTGCACTCCCGGGCCACAGCAGAGAGCTGGCCTGAAACCCTGTCTTTTACAACAAAATGCATGTAACAGAATATATGCTCAGTGAAATAAGCTAGTCTGAAAAGGAGAAATGGTATATGTTTTCCCTGATTTGTGGTAGCTAATATATAGATTTAAAAATATGTAATACATATGAAGGAAATTGACATTTTGAGGTTTGATTATTGTTTACACCCCTTGCCTACACTCTCAAGGAATAGTGGTTTTTCTTCTTAGTACTTGTTGCCTTCTTTACTTAGTGGATGATTAAACATATGATTATAAAACAAAACTAAAGTATATCATTGTAAAAATGAAATGAAAAAATAAAGGAAGAAGGAGGGAGGGTGGAAGCATGGGAGGAGCAAGGGTGCAGTGGGAAGCATCATCATGCTCTTAAATCTGACACATGAGATATGTTCACCTTGCATAAATTTTAAAACGTTGAAAGAAATGAAACTGGTGAAGAATAGGCCTATTGAGAATAAAGTACTAAGTATACAAAAAATGAGAGTTTATAAATGAAGACTTGAAAAAACTGAACAAATGCAATACGATTCTCAACGAAAGCTAAATATCAGAGCAATTTCATTTCTCTAATTAGTATATAAAGCCAACCAATACACCAATAATATTTTCTTCCTAGTTATCTAAAAAGCAGTAAAACTAATCTGAAATATTTTGAAAGAAAAAAAGAAAGGAATCATCCTAAAATAGATTAACCTACAGTATCAACTTGAAATAATCATGCTATGGAACTGATCTGTAGATCTCAATGGAGAATAAATAGTCCAGCAGAATATTTCCTTCATAAATCTTTCTGTGCATTTAAGGCAGTATTCCAAATTAGTGAGAAATAGAAAGGTTTAACAAGTTTTTATGGATGAGTAACAATGGTATTTAATTTAATTTAGATTCATGTTATACCATCTACCAAAATAAATTCTGATATATCATAAAACAGTATAAATAAATTAAAAAACTGGGGTGACCATTGGGTACAGCTGTTAAGATGGTGCTAGGGACACCCACATACCTTATCAGAGTGTCTGCATTCAAGTCCTGGTAACATCAGTGGATGAATAGATCAAAAGCTTGCCTTGCCCTTCTGGAGTTTTTTATTTAAGGACTAAGGATCAAGATTGAGATTAGGATAGCACAGTCTGCCACTCACAGTTCAGCCACTTTAGAGTGAAATGTAACCATCTCTCTGACCCATTCTAGATGATTCAAATAAATCTAGGAACTGAGAGTTATGAAAATGTAAATAAAAAGCAATCTTTCCTTTTTTTAATTTAATTAATTTATTAATTTATTAATTTATTTTTGACAGGCAGAGTGGACAGTGAGAAAGAGAGACAGAGAGAAAGGTCTTCCTTTGCCATTGGTTCACCCTCCAATGGCCGCCACGTCTGGCGCGCTGCTACCAGCACTCTGCACTGATCCGAAGGCAGGAGCCAGGTGCTTCTCCTGGTCTCCCATGGCGTGCAGGGCCCAAGCACTTGGGCCATCCTCCACTGCACTCCCAGGCCACAGCAGAGAGCTGGCCTGGAAGAGGGGCAACCGGGACAGCATCTGGTGCCCCGACTGGGACTAGAACCCTGTGTGCCAGCGCCGCAAGGTGGAGGATTAGCCTAGTGAGCCGCGGCGCCGGCCTGCAATCTTTCCTTTTAAAAATAGCAACTTAACCACAAATTCATACTAGTTTTGAAGTTCTGGAATAGTATCTACCTCATTAAAATGTACACAATCATCTCCAATGACTTGTGTCAAATAGAAAAATCTGAATAAAAAATAATATTTTTTCAGAAAAGATAAAGCAGAAAGTTTTGGAGCTCTTTGAGGAATAGTAAGTAACTTCATATATAAGCTCTCAGAGAATTTCAGATCTCTTATTAGCAATCCAGAATTTGTAATGTATGAAGTTTTGAATCATTCTGTGTATCAACAGAGGAAATGGTTTTCTTAAACTCACTAGCTGGAAAATAAATTATTTTGCACAAGAATCTAAATAGTTAAATCAGTTGATGCCGAATTCCAGAAGCCCTGACTTTGTGGAGACTATAAATGGTACAGGAAAGACAGCCAAATGTGAACACCATATCCTGGTGGCACATCATTAAGGTGAGTCTTAGAATGCCTCAGAATTCCCAATTCTCCCTTGAACTATGTCTTTTATTAAACTGGAGAAGAAAACCAGTAGCGCCATGGAAACAGAGAAAGCAGGGTGCTGGACCAGCCTGGGGCAACAACGTACTGCAAAGGTGTGAAAGGTCAGAAGCCAAGGTTTTCAGGGATAAAGCTTTGCTAGGAAGCAGGAGCCCTAGAGAGACTGTAGGGAGGACGGTCCTTCACATGTACCACAGTCCTGTTGGGACACTGTGAGAATCGCTAATGAATTTTAAGGTTTACTATATGCAGTAAACATGTTCATTGTTGTGCATTTTCACCTCCTTACATTCTTATAACTCAATGGATTAGCGATCATCTATTCTGTCCCTACAATGTAACCCAGACAGATGTCTGCAACTCCCTGTACTACTCCTGACCTCTAGGTGTGTTTCCATAGCAAAGACCTCCTTTTAAACTTGTTGCTTTTCTTCCCATTCAAATAAAATTGTTTCTTCCTTCATAAGTCCATGTTTCCTATTTTTGAGTTTTCCCAAGATACAGCTGAAATCCAAATGCCTCTGTTTCAAAGGAGAAGCAGATATTAACACAAAAGGAATTTTTTACAGAGTACTGTTCATGTGGGTAAATATAAAGCTTGAGGCAACATTCAAAGAAGGTCGAGGTCATAGCTACTACTCCTCTTTGCATTTTGCTTAGTCATTATCAAAGATCTACTATTTTTTATGTATATGGAAGCCAGATAGAAAATTTAGAGATAGGACTTATAATGTCTGATTAGAGAGAAATCTGATTCCTGGCTTCATCACCTTGTTTGCATAGTTTCCATTGATATGTAAGGTTGCTTTGCTCATCAGTCAGTCCAGGCATGTGATAGCAATTTCTCATCCCACCACTAAAATCAAGGAGGTTGCTGGATAGTCAGATACAGACAAAGATAGATATTGACTGCTAACATTGTACCATTGTTATCAGCAGAGCAGACCTGGGAGACAAAAGATAGTTAAGAAAAAGGAATCATGACTGAACCTAAAAGGTCAAAGATGATAGTGTTATTCAGTTCTCCTGTCATAGCTTTTTGAGCATTTACCTGATTTTCCTGTTTAAAAAACGCCATCTCTTATTAGAATGAAGACAAAGGAGGATAGGCATCTGGTGTTCACAGGGACATATCACAATTACATTTGCAAGGTGCACCTCTATGTATGCAACTGTATCATTGTATAAGTGCATGGAAATGCGGAGTTGTATATACCTACAAAGTGCTCGCAACAAACTTGGTGCACTACCAATGAAGGAACGATTTTTAATATCTAGAGCACCTCAGACACACATACACTATTTGCTATATACTTAAGCTTGAGATCCTAGCCCTGTACCTTAGTTTTATTATAGCTTCTGTCTTCCTTCTGCTCTAAGGATTCAGAGTGTTCACCTAGTAGAACAGGGGCTTTGGTTGTTCCCTTTGCCTTTTTCCCTTTGCCTCTCCAATTCTCATTCCTTGAGTGACCTGGAAAAGTTGCTGAAGTTCTCAAGAGAAGCAGTAAGTTCTTCCAGAATCTGGTAGGACTGAGATGAGTGGACGAGGATACCCGCACTGACCGAATACCTAAATTTACTGATCACAACACAGAGATGCCCTACTGGTCATCCTTTTTGTGCGTTTTAAAAGCGAATTTCCAGAAGTAAAACCTTCTCTTAACTGTTTCGAACCATCCATATTCACAAACCTCAATCTGCTACAAATACTACCCTGCAGAGATTATGGCCCCTGGTACTTTTAATTAAGAATCTCTGCATTTAGCAAGGACATCGAGACTCAGCAGCATCTGCAGAGAGAGGGGGGGGGGGAGAGAGAGAGAGAGAGAGAGAGAGAGGCAACAAATTGCTCCAAGCCTGTGGCAGAGAGTAAAATTATTATTAATGGGAAATCATTGCATTTTGGTTCCAGTTAAGCCTGAAACATTAAGCAATTCTCTAATGTTTCTCTCTGTGGTATTAAATTGACTGCAAATTGTGATTTTTAATGGAAAATGTGATGAAGCATTCAGCTACAGCCTCAGCGTCTCAGCTCCAATTCCCCTTTCCATTGTGTTTTTGCTATTTTAATACTTTGGGCCTTAGATACAAGAAAACTCTAAAGCAAACTTTTCTTCTGTAAAATTTGCTAAGAATTCAAGTTAAGTGAATCATCATTCAGTGTCTCTTTTTTTCAAAGTTCCACTTAACTTGATACTGGTTTTGAAAAGTTGTATTAATGTTTATTGGTGTGTCTCAGCTCACTGGCAAAACACGAAATGACTTTATTTTTCCATAAAAAAGATAGCTTCCCAACTGTGCTGTGTCACTCCTCTTTCCCTAATAGGCAATATCTTCCTTCATAATAGCTTGGCCTGATTCCTTGAATTTTCAGTGATTCTACTCTACTAGAGGACTTCATTTTACAATCATGTCAGTTTTGATCACAGCACCTTGGTTTTCCTGGGCCTGTACAATATAGAAACCTGGCTTACAGCACAGTGTGGAATAAGAAGGGTGGTGAGGGGCAAGTCCATCATCCAGACAGCTTGGCATTCCACTCCACTTTGACATCTCTGCGGGCACTGATGTGCTGTGGGTGAATTTCTCTGGGGGCATATGAGTGAGATTTTCAGAGGTGATTTTCACTGCAATGATATGGAAAACCTGGCCTGGACTACTCCTGCTCCCTCTTGGTTCCCTAATGGGGGACCATGCCTCCACTGCTTGCCACCAGAGACCCTTCTATCAGCTGGCAATCATCTTCATTGGTTCAAGGCTGGCAGCTTCACCCCAATCATTTGCCACAGTCTTCACTAAAAGAAGTGAAGAATGAGAATGCTGCTGGAGAAAGAGTGAGGATGCCTGTTGCATTGTTTCAGTCCCATGGTCTCTTTTTAACTCTCTTTGTTGGCTGCATAGCTTGCAAAGGGCTTGATGGTCAGGTTTGCTAGCGAGGAAGGCAGATAAAGAAGTACATGAAATGACAGTATCTGTCTTCCAGGCTCTCCGCATCATTTTGAGTAATACTCTAAGAATTCCTTTCCTCCACTGGATTATAGAAATAGCAGCTCATTTTCTTTAGGGCAGCAGTATCTTCCAAAAGACACAGTTTCTTTGCCCTTGTCAACTTCTATCTTGGTTGGGAGGTGGGTATATTGCAAGGTTGCAATGGTTGGGTTAGTTCCAGTGCTTTTCAATAAACCCTAAAGGAAGATGACTGGCCCTGAATGGTGACTGCTTGGTGGAAAAAAAGTGAGAGGCATTTATGTTCTCATTTTGGATCTTAAATATGACTCTGATAAGGCAGGACAAAAATTCCCAACTGAACTGTCATCTTTTAATTAAGTTATAATTTTGCAGTTCTACTCCCCTGCTGCTGAGAACTTTAATTAGCTAAGGGAAGCATGAGCATCTTTAACCATAGCTAGGGTGTTTTGACCTACTTTTTCCACTTTTAACGACAGGCTTGGTATTTCCTTCTGTCCAAATGGATTATAGTTCCCTGTCTAGAGTAACCTTCCTTTATTTCCTGGTCTTAATGTCTATTACCCCTAAACGTGGATCCAGAGCTGTGCCCAATGCCCCTCTACTGTACGTCAGTTAAACACCTACATGCTCTTTGCCATCCATTTTTCTACTGCCTGCCTTGGGGTGGACGTTCTGAAGCACTGAAAAACCCTCACGTCTACCTTTCGACATTCAAAGCTGTCCACACATGTCTCTAATTGCTGCTTGCCTTGGAGCCTCTTCCTCATCAGGAGAGTTACACATCAGTCTTCCTTTTATGGATGAATTGAATGGGTGTCCCAGGTCCTATGGCCTAATTCTTTTACTTTTCTCCAAATCTTCTCTTATATCATTGTTCCTTCAAGTGTGTTATGACAAATAATTACAATGTTTGCCTGTGCTCCGCCATACATTCTGATGCTTTAACTACTCAAAAGGCTTTTTGAGCAACATTTCTAAAGATTCAAGAGTCAAGACTTAAGAACCAAGAAACAAATCTCAAACTTGGAAAACAGACTCAAATATCTTCCCTTTGATGCATAAATAATTACGTGGTAGGGAAACTGCAAATGGAATAAGAATAAATAAGTCACAAGAGCTTATGCAATACTTGGCTCAATTATGTTAGATTCCATAGGAAAAAATAGACTATATAAACAGAATTAAGAACTAGCCCTAAATCAAGTGTTAATTTCTACTGGGTTAGGCTATGTCATTTTAACTTTAAAGAGTGAATCTAAATTCATTTTTTTTTTGACAGGCAGAGTTAGACAGTGAGAGAGAGAGACAGAGAGAAAGGTCTCCCTTCCATTGGTTCACCCCCAAATGGCCACCATGGCCAGTGCACTGTGCCGATCCAAAGCCGGGAGCCAGGTGCTTCTTCCTGGTCTCCCATGAAGGTGCAGGGCCCAAGCACTTGGGCCATCCTCCACTGCCTTCCTGGGCCACAGCAGAGAGCTGGACTAGAAGAGGAGCAACCGGGACAGAACCAGCACCCCAACCAGGACTAGAACCCTTGGTGCATGTGGGGAGCAACCCGGACTAGACTGAGTTACTGGAATTAAGACTTATTCTATGCATCTGCTCTCCCACAATATGGCGCTGGGAGAGAAGTAAACAGCTTCCGCACAGCTGCCTCCAGTTCAACTAATAAACTGTAGGACTTGCTCCTGATTGGAGGAGAGCAGCGTACTCGGCATGTGGGCAGCCGAGTTAGGATTGGCGGAGGAGGACTATAAAGGAGGAGAGAGACGGCATGCACCAGGAACATCTATGGGGAACATCTAAGGGGAACATCTAGCTGAAGGAACACCTGTGCAGCCCCCGAAGAGAGCCGGCCGGCGGTGTGCCGCTCCCCTGTGGAAGTGGGGAAAGTGGCCAGGGGGAACTGCCCTTCCACGGAGGTGGAAGGGATAGTAGCCAACCCGGGAAGAACCAGCAGCAAACCCGGGGAGGGCCGAGCAGACGAAAGAACAGCGCAGGGTCCTGTGTTGCTCCTCCATGAAGAGGGGGAGCGACATAATGGTGCCGTGACTCGGATAGGAAACCTAGGAGGGAAAGAACGGGAAGAACTGGGAAAAATACCGGAGAGAGAGACTAGCAAACAGCCTAGGGAAAAGCCGGACGAAAAGGGTGCCGGAAGAAGCTATTGAAAGCCTAGGCATAGACTCGGATACGGACTACGGGGGGAAGCTGGGAGAAATCTCTAAGGTCGAAAGCGAAAGTGAAAGCTAGAACAAACAGGCTCGGACGCGGACTGTGGGGAGAGGCCAGGAGAAATGAGGGAGGAATATCGTTGGAGGAAAGTTTGGGGAAACATACCGGGTAGAGAAAAATGTTAGGGAAATTGAAGCCGCGGGGGGCAGGCCGAGGCGGATACGAAAGCCACTTTGGGATTCTCAAGTTAGCCCGGGAATGGGGGGCGGAAAAGTTGAAACTAGAAGCTGAAACGTAAGCCAGATTGGGATCCGTCTGATTAGCCCGGGAGCAAAGGACGGGAAGCCAGATCGTGGGGCGGAGACGTAAGCTGGGTTGAATTCGCCAGGCCAGCCCGGGGAACTTAGATTGAATGCTAGTGGCGGACACGTAAGCTACGCTGTGTTACTCGCGGAAGCCGCCGCGTGCAGAGAGAGCACGGGGCGTGAATAGATAGGGAACGGGGCTGGCGCGAGGCCGTGGTGCAGACGCGAAGGGCGTGGAGACCGCGGAGCACGCGAAGCCAAGCCGCGCAAAGCCGGGAAGCTGCGCAGATGAGAGAGGCGTGGGCTGAAGCGGCTCAGCCGGAAAGCTGCCGAGAAGCAGCCTCGGGGCGGGCGCAGCCGGGAAGCCGCGGGGATAAGAATGAGAGCGGGAAGCTGCAGGGATAAGAGAAATAGAAGTTTAGAAGCAAAGTGAGAGAAATAGGAATGCTGGAAGATAGAAGTAAAATGGGAGAAATAGGAATGCCCGGAGATAGAGAAATAGAGAAATAGAAAGGCCTCCCTACAACACTGCAATGTGAGAGCTTGGATTCGGTCTGCCTGATTAAGTGAGGCGATGAGCACGATGAGCACCTGGGCAGCTAGCAGCTTATGCACCGCAGGTCACCGAAGACAGGCACGAATTAACATCAGTAAGGCCTCCCCACAAAAAGGCAATGAGAAGGCTTGGATTCGGTTTGCCTGATTGGTAGGGCTTGTAAGCCCCTGCAGGCAGAGCAGAGCATGCGCTGCGGGGCACCGAACACAGGCACGCATCAGCGCCTAAAAACCTCCTCATAACATGGCGAAGAGAGGACCCGGATTCGGTTTGCCTGATTGATAGGACTTGTAAGAGCCTGTGGCAACTCTAGCAAGTAGAGCAGAGTGTGTGCCGCGGGACACCGAAGACAGGCGCGTATCAACGCCAAAAATAAAAAGAAAGGGGGATCTGTGGGGAGCAACCCGGACTAGACTGAGTTACTGGAATTAAGACTTATTCTATGCATCTGCTCTCCCACAATATGGCGCTGGGAGAGAAGTAAACAGCTTCCGCACAGCTGCCTCCAGTTCAACCAATTAACTGTAGGACTTGCTCCTGATTGGAGGAGAGCAGCGTACTCGGCGTGTGGGCAGCCGAGTTAGGATTGGCGGAGGAGGACTATAAAGGAGGAGAGAGACGGCATGCACCAGGAACATCTATGGGGAACATCTAAGGGGAACATCTAGCTGAAGGAACACCTGTGCAGCCCCCGAAGAGAGCCGGCCGGCGGTGTGCCGCTCCCCTGCGGAAGTGGGGAAAGTGGCCAGGGGGAACTGCCCTTCCACGGAGGTGGAAGGGATAGTAGCCAACCCGGGAAGAACCAGCAGCAAACCCGGGGAGGGCCGAGCAGACGAAAGAACAGCGCAGGGTCCTGTGTTGCTCCTCCATGAAGAGGGGGAGCGACAGGTGCAGGCAACACAGGCGGAGGATTAGCCTAGCGAACCATGGCACTGGCCTAACTTCATTTTAGTCAACAAACATTAATAAATAAGTTCCCTGACCTGGAAAAGCTCACCATCAAGTAGGATAAGTGAATAAAAGTATATTTATTAGCAGTACATGCAAAAGTAGCTCTAACAAACAGCAGAGGACATTACAGGGGTGACAAGCATGAGAGGAGTTGATTGGAATATAAGCATCTGGAGAAGCTGGCTGAGTAAGCTCACTTGACTGATCTTTGATGATTGCTCAGGTTAGCAGAGCAATGTGAACGGGAGGCCATAGGAAGGGTTGGGTAAATAGAAAGGAAGGAGGGATCTCAGGATGTGTTTGAATTCTAGGTTTCATCTGGATTTGATTATATTAAAAAACAGAGATGGAGAAAGTGTCGATAGTCACAGTTTTTAAGAAATTCATATGTTAACATATTTGATTTAGAACAACAACCTTATGAGTTGGGTATTGTCATTATCCCCATAGTGCAAGTGAGGAAATAGATATTTAGGAATTAAGTAATTTTCCAAGGGTTGCATGGTTACTAAAGTGGCCAAGGAGAACTTGGACTTGGTGGTGCAGTATCAACAATGTTTAACTCCTAGACACACAGCCTTTGAGTGCAAGTGGTATGTGCCCAGGTTTCAGGGGAGGATCATGTATTGGGGCCACAAAACTTCAGGAGATAGTCTAATAACTTAGGCTTTCATTTGGAGTGTGGGAAGGCTTTCTGGAAGAAGAGAGTCCTGAGGGTGTGGCAGGAGGCTCCATGTTCTTTCAAATGTCATTGTCGAGAGCACTGGCTCCCATAGAAATTGAGTTCAGTACTTCAAAGACTGAGAAATCCCTTTCATCACAAAGCTCAAGGAAGGATTCAAAAGCAAGCGCAATCCCTTTAGCTACCCATCTTAGTTACTGCCGGATGCCTACTAAGAGGAGTCTGGTATAGAGCAGGGGCCCCATATTTGATTTAATAAGTAAATGGATGAATGTAGAAGAAATTTAAGAGAAAGAGCTAAATTGAGAGATGTAATATGGAGATATTCTTCCTCTTCCCTTCTCCGTCTTACCAGAGCATGATAATTTACCATCAGTTCTTTTGTAACTGATTTTTTTTTTGACTGAGCATAATTCACTAAAAAGAATCTTCCTGGAAACTTTGCTTACATGTTTTATTTCTAGATGTAGATGTAACACAGCAGAGGTGGTTAAGGAGGAACAGGATGGGCCTTGATATCAAACAAGCTTTGGCTACTACTGCTACATGGACTTACACAAGATAACTGTATTTCTTCCCTCTGTAAAAAGGAGCATAGTTAGCTATCCTTAACAAAATATACAATCATTCCATTTTTAATAACCGAAGAGAAGAATTAGTACATGCATGATACTTGTTGAGTGTATCTTACTAAGTTTAGGAGGAGAGGTAATACCCACAACAAAACGTGACCATCTACATTCTAAGAAATCATTTGCTTGGCAGAACAGAAAACTGGTTTATGAATAGAATATTAGAGTCAAATTTCATTCTTATAGTGCATGGCTGAATAGAATGATGATTTAGGCTCAATCTATTATGTTGTTGACATCTCTACTTTGTATGGAAGTGTCAGTTTAAAAGTTCATTAATAGCCCAAGGAAACTTCATATTGGCAAATACCTGGGTTGCTTGGAAGATCTTCGTGTAATGAACAATCCTGACAACTGCTTATTGGAGTCTTGCCAGCCAGGAAATCACACTTCTGCTTTGCTGTTGCTTGTGAAAAATAAATTCTGACTGAATTAGACACTGAAATTTCATTTCCTTGAAACATTTATAATAAGACAATGACAATTGCAAAAAGTCAACAACATCTACCCTCTATTAAACATATTACTGGTTCCAAATTCTGTAAAAGGAATTTTTCACTTGGTTCCTTTTCATCATCAGAGGTAGAAGTCTTCATCTCTGCAGTGGTTGGCTCAGTAATCAACAGCAATAATCTCAGATGCCTGACAAGACCTCCCATGCTGTAGTCTCAGACAAACTGTACCTATGCTTGCAAAGGAAAACAGCTGGGAACTGAAACTATGTAGCTGATCTTCAACCTTTAATTCTGGTTTACGCTTTCTTCATCAGCTTTATTTTTAAATACTTAGAGCTCCTTGGTGGCTAAATTTCTAATTAAATAGATACAAGACTTCCCTTGTAAGGAAAATATTCTAGGCCTGTGGCACGGCTCAGTAGGCTAATCCTCCGCCTTGCAGCGCTGGCACACCGGGTTCTAGTCCTGGTCGGGGCACCGGATCCTGTCCCGGTTGCCCCTCTTCCAGGCCAGCTCTCTGCTGTGGCCAGGGAGTGCAGTGGAGGATGGCCCAAGTGCTTGGGCCCTGCACCCCATGTGAGACCAGGAGAAGCACCTGGCTCCTGCCTTCAGCACGGTGTGCTGGCCGCAGCGCACCGGCCATGGTGGCCATTGGAGGGTGAACCAACGGCAAAAAGGAAGACCTTTATCTCTGTCTCTCTCTCTCTCTCACTGTCCACTCTGCCTGTCAAAAAAATATTCTAAATGCTTAATATTTCTTTGGTCCACTGTGCCAGAATCAAGTCTGTTTTCTAAAAATAGGAAACTATGAAAGAAAAGAAGCACCTAACTCACAGCCACAAGCTCATTGCATTCAGGTGCAAGATGCAGAGCAGTGGTTCTCACTGGTCTGCACATTCAGATCACCTGGGGAGGCTCTTCAAAATTACTAATTCCCAGGCATATTCTCAAGACCAATTAAATCAGAATCTCTTGAAGTAGAACTGGGAATCACAATTTTTTAAAGTTTACAGTATTATTCCAATGTGCAGCCAAGATTTAGAACCACTGATTTAGACAAATGCTTCTCAAATTTTAATGTGTAAAGACATTAGAGAGGATTGTGCTAAAATGTAGATTCTGATTAAGCAAGATAAAGGGGGATGGCTCAGATTCTACATTTCTAACAGCCTTCAGGGACTGGTAAGATTACTGGTCCATGAGACATACTTTGAATACTGAGGATCAAAATAGTAGTAATTCTCAGAGTTTGTGACATATTAGAACTAAGTGGCATCTTGAGCACCCCATATACACAAAATCATATTTGCTCTGGATGAGACACATATGTTAGTATATTTTAAGACTTAACAGGTGATGCCAATGTGCAGTGCATGTGTGAAACAGTGACTGTGGATTTTGGCTATTGCTGATTCCTGGCCTGGTTTCATGTAGTGAGCAGGAAGGATGGATGAATACCATTGAAATTCTAAACCACATAGCACTTGACTTCAGAAGAAAAGTCAAGTTACACCTGGTTTCAGAGGCCCATATGCCCATACAGACAGTATTTAGCTTGGAGGAGAGCAGAGTTGTGGTGTATGTGAGGGAATTGGTAATTCTTGTCTTTAAACATTTGCAGCATCATTGGACACAAGAGACAGTAGGCTTGGACTCTGTCATTTCAAAAGCTAGGCCTCAAATCAGTAAATGAAGTGGCAAGGAGACAGATTTAAACTCAACATTTGGTATTCTGCCTACAAATCAGCTGTTCAAATATAGCAAGATTGACTTACAGACTTAACATCAGTGGAGTTAGGATTCATTTTGTTAGGCAAGGAAGAATCCTGGGTTATTCCTTTAGCTCCCCTTCACCTACCCATCCACCCTACCACCTCAGCCAATATTTAATCCATCAGTAAATCCTGCCATATCTACCTAGAATCCATATATCTAATGCATCTATCCACTTCTTTCAAGACTTTCCTGAAATAAACACCGTCAAGTCTTGCCTTAAATACTAGGATAGCCCTCCAAGTGGGCTTACAAGGATAGTCTCTCAATGAGAATAGGTTCCTGATACATTTGTTTCTCCTTTGATTCTTTTATCTCTAGCAGTAAGATTGGCTTTTCCACAGCGTTAATTGCAACTTCAAGGTTGCCTCATCTTCTACAGTATTTAAAAAAAATTATTCGCATCTCTGATCATGACTGAAAAAAAAAAAAAAACCCACACAACCTTCATGACCTTGTCTGTGCCTATGTTTTTATGTCACTCTCTCCCTCTTTGACTTCTGAGGCCATTCCTCACAGCCTCTCCAGCCACAGGACTCCATGTTAAATCTTCAATGAGCCAGACTGACCCATTTTAGGGTCATAGTACTTGGTATTTCCTCTTTCCGAAACACTGATGTATATATGTGCAGTTCCTTCTTACCATACAATACTTGACTCTAATGCCACTTCTTAGAGAGGACTTCTCTGCTTACTATCCTAAAGTGCCCATGCTACTCTCCCAGTCTCCTCTAAATTGCATTTAATTATTTTACATTGTTTTTAGGTAACACTTAACATAATTGACATATTACTTTGTTCAATAAATACTTGTTGAACAAATACTATGTTTTGGATATTCTTTCTATGTAATGATAATACATATTTTCACCAAATAAGGTAGCAAATGTTATGTCTTCATGGAAGTAATCTTTTTAATGATCTGAATTACCAGGTTCACTTCAATTTTTTTTGTTGCTTGTGTTCCTCCATTAAACTCCAACACATCAGTGATCTTGCTAATTATTTTCCTCACCCTGTACTTTGTTTCTGGAAGAATGCTCATAATATAAGAGTGACCCAATAAATATTTGAAACAATTACTAAATGGAGGCTATAAAAATGTCTTAAATCCAGAGATTAAGGAATATTATCCACGGTATCTTGTTTCCTTCTCAACTTCATTTTAAGGATGAAAGTTTTCACAGAAAATCAGTCCAATGCTATTCAAAGTATGGGCCCTAACACAGTGGCATCAGCAGGGTCCTGGTTCCAAATGCAGATTCCCTGAACTGATCGCAGACCAACTGAATTATAACCTGTGTTTGATGAGATTCTTGGCAAACTCCCATGCATATTAGAATCTGAGGCACTAAGCAACTCCATACCCTGTTTGTTATAGAGAATACACCGAGGCAAGAGAGGGCATGAGTTGCCCAAGGAATAAAACCCTCCTCTTCTTATTGATGATTCCTTCTGCGCAAACCATGTGACTTCACAGGTGTCACCTTTTATTTCAGCAGAAGTCTAAGACACAAAAATTTCAGCAAGAAAAATGACCCCAGAAGTAAGTCTTCCTGGAAGACTGGCCCTTGGACAGCTCTCACACCTCCCTGCACATGAGCCCTCTAGCTCTGCATCTCACTCCATCCTGCACCCTGGGTTGAGTGACTTCTAGGTGGAATGGCTTAGAACATCTGTATTTCCTCCAACACAGGGAAGCAATTTAGTCATTTTTATGCTCATCCATTAGAAAGTTTTCATTTTAAACCTTTCTGTAGGGAAGTTTTCTACCCACTTTACATGAGAGATGCAAATGTTCTAACATTTCATGAGCCACTGTGTGTTTTAGAACTGCAGCTGCACATCACCACCCAGCAGCAGAGCCCCGACTAGCACGTGCTGCTGTTTTACAGGAGATGGTCTCCTGGACTCTGTAGTGTAGTAGATTTTCTCTGTTGTCTGAGACTGACCAGTTTCTGGCTGTCACGTTCTTTGTCGCCCAGGCTGTCTGTCCTCTGCAGAAGGGCTACCATGGAATTCTTCCATTTCTAAGACATCTTGAAATATGTATACCAAACTCCACTTCTTTGACTTAACTACTAACAAAGAAGGGAGTATTTAAAGTTGTATTTTAATCCCTGTATTCAAACACCTGTAATTAGAGCCCTTCCCTTGGGCTAAACCTGAGGACTTGTGTGCTCTCACATGGTGCAACATTGATTCACCCCATCTCTTACCAAATCTCTGGGCCAAAAAGAGAAGAAGAATCTAAAATAACACATATGAAAAATTATTCTGAATTCTCACTTTGAAAAAGTAAAACTGACTTTTCCTTTGGCCAAGCAGAAGTTTGAAATATTGCAATCCCTGTACAGCAAATAACACAAAGACACCATTTGCCTTCCCTTCATTTGAGGGAAGTGGTAGATGGTTTAGAATCTGATTTTGCTTTGGATATTATCTCTATAGTTTATCAACACTGTGACCCTGAGCATGCTACTTAATCTCTCTGAACCAAGGATTTTGTATCATAGTAAGGGACTAATCCATCTCAAAGCGAAAATTGAGTATTTGAATGAGATCTCTTGGGATGTGGTAGGCACCATCAGATAATAGTTACTTGCATGGCTATAATTATTAGTGTTGGCAGCAACATATAAATATATCATGAATATCCATTCAGGTCAGTGGCTATGTACCTGGAATTTTAATTGATTTAAGTGCTAAATATTTCCAAGGATATACATGATGGATGAGTATAATCAATCATCAGGGAGCAATTATTTGCCAATTTCTGAACCATGTTTCTGCTTACAGAGCTGATAAAAGGAATGATAATTGTTGACTCAGAAGGCCTTGTGGTAGTGACTAACAATGGTCACCAGACGACAATATTGGCTAAGGCGTCCTCACCCCTGTGAACACAAGCAATTCCATGTGTCATCCTGGGGCAAGCGAGGGAGGTCATGTGTGTATGGGACCCAGGCTGAGGCCATGACCTGGGAGGGATTTCAAGATATCAGTAGGCACAAACAGCACTGAAGTTCTAAATCATAATTATTAGGGTTAGAACCTTACAATCTACCATGCTAGTCAATATTTTTCCTATGCATGCTGACTCTTAGGAACCTTAAGTAAAAAGTTTGTCTCCATCTAATCACATCAGAAGGAAGTGTTGGTCAACAGAATTAATTACATGTAAGATCTGACATGACCCAGAAGATTTTCCCTGAATCCTTCACTCTTTACAAATAACACTCACTTTCCAGTTTGGGAAACATATACAGGATTAAGGACTTTGACTTGTTCTGAAATAGCATATCCATTTTACTTTATATTTTAATTAATTATTTTTTAATTATAGTCTTTACTTATATGCAATTCAGAGAGAAATAGAAACAGAAAGACAAAAGTTTTACATCTGCTGGCTCACTCCTCAAAATAATGCAACAGCCCACGCTAAGTCAGACCAAATCCAGGCACTGGAAATGCAGTATGAGTCTCCCAAACTGGTAGAAGAGCAAAGCACTCGAGCCATCAGTTGCCTCGTAGGGTGCTGATTACCAGGAAGCTGGAATTTGCAGGAAGCTGGAATAAAAAGTGGAACTGGGTCGTGCACAAGCCCTCTGCTAAAGGAAACAGACTTCCCAATAATCATTTAACTACTCTGCTAGACAAACCTCCACATGTATGACTTTCATGACTGAACTTTATCTGTTTCCCCATCTTGTGAAGTTCTAGTAATTCTGCATAGCACATAAAGCATTAGACAAAACTTCTTATTCCAGAAAGCTAAACAGGAATTAATCTCTAAGCTCCACATTTGCAAACATCACTGTATTTGCTACCAGTGAATTACCAAGAACATACTAAACATAAGTACCAGCCATGTACCTAGGGAAACACAAATTTGAACTCCTTTCTCAACAGATTCTACTAATCCAAGGTAGAAAACTAGTTACTAGTTACAAATTCCATGAGCTGCTAGAAGAATTACTATTAAAAACAAAAGTAATAACAGAAATAATAACATAGATTTCCTGTGTATCAGAGATTAGACTAAACATTTATACAAATTATATCTGATCCTTACAACCACAGTGCAAGACAAAGGTCACCTCTTCATGTTATATAAGGAGAAGCTGAGACCAAGTTTAAGAATCTTCTTTAAGATTATAAAGCAAATAATGGAAGGACTGTGATTCAATCATCAGATTACCAAGTTCTAAAGTCATTGCTTTTTAGAATTAGGATGGGAAAAACCCTTAGTGATGAAACTAGATTGTCAAGCCATCTTGTCCAGTCAACAGGAATAACAATGTTCACAAATTGGTCGAAGGCATGAGTCTAACATTATAATATAATATAATTAATATATATAATATATAGTATATATAATTATATATGATATATAATTATATAATATGTAATAATATATAATAATATAATTAAGATTATACCTTAATCTGTGAACTCTTGAGTCAAATCTAATAATGTCACGGTCACCTATTCAATTCTCCTCTACCAGAGATAGCAATTTTGATTCAGTCACTTCCTATTCTATTCTTCACCCATCTATCTTCTCTCTTTCTTTCCCTCTTTCCCTCTTTCCCTCTACTCCCCCACCCCAACCACCCCTCCCTCTCTCATTCCCACACACTCTATCCCTTCAAACAGAATATATTTAATCCATCTAAATGATTTGTGGCAAGTATGTGATGCAACAGTTAAATAGGAGTGTATGGTTCAAGTCCTGATTCCTCCACTTCTGATACAGTAGCTGCTTGATAATGAATACCCTGGGAAGACAGTAAATGATGACTCAAGTACTTGGGAGACCCAGAATAAATTTTGGGCTCCAGGCTTTGGCCTGGCCCAGCATTAGCTGGTGCGGGCATTTAAAGAGTGAACCAATGGATGGAAGATATCTCTCTCAAACCTCCCTATTCTTTCTCTCTCTCTTTTTCCCTCCCTGCCTTTCAAATAATAAAAGCTGAAAATAAGTAAATAAATTAAAAATATTCCTTTCATTCTTCTCTGCATTTTAACAGGCAATTCAATGTCTAAAATGCCCTAAATTGCCATTTCTTATAGGTAGACCTCACTCCAGAGCCTATGCAATTATGCTTCCCTTTGTTAATACACCAGTGCTGAGCTAATCATTCCATGATTGGTGCTTTAATGGTTCCTGCTACTTTGTCCAAGAAAACATTAGACTGTAATAATTTTCATCCCCAACAACAGGGTTTTAGGTTTCTTTTTCTACACCTTCATCACTATTTATCTTATGTCTTTTTAATAACAGGCATTCTAACTTGAATGATACTTCACTGTTGTCTTGACTTACACTTCCCTGATGATTAGTGATTCTGAGCATTTTTTCATGCATTTGTGATCACTTATGTTTCTTCTTTTGAGTAATGTCAATTCAGGTCATTTGCCCATTTATGAAATGGATATTTTATGGTTAAGTTTTTTGAGTTCTTTATGTATTCTAAATCAATTCTTTGTCAGACGAAGAGTTTGCAAACATTTTCTCCCATTCTGCCACTGTTTTCTTTACCCTGTTGTTTGTTTTCTTTGCTCTGCAGAAGCTTTGTAGGTTGATATCATCCCATTTGTCTAGTTTTTTGTTGTTGTTGCTTGTGCTTTGGGGTTCTCATAAGAAGTCATGTCCTCTTGCAATGTCTTGAGGTGTCTGCCTTATTTTTCTCAGTAGTATCATAGTGTTACATTTAGTCTTTGATAAATTTTAGTTGATTTTGGTATACAGTTAGACAGACATATGAGTTCTATATATGAATATACAGTTTTCCCTCACCATTTACTGAAGAGACTATCCTTTTTCCAGTTTAGGTTGATGGGAATAAAAATTAGTACAGCCATCATGAAGAAAAATATGAAGACTCCTCAAAAACTAAAAATAGATCTACCATATGACCATGATATCCCATGTCTGGGTATATATCTGAAGAAAATGAAATCAGGAAACGAGATAGCTACATGCCTATGTTCATTGTATCCCTGTTCATAATAACTAAGATATAGAACTAAATTAAGTATTCATCAATGGGTAAATGGATAAAGAGAGGTGGTATATTAATATAACAAAATAATACTTAGTCATCTAAAGAACAGAATCCTGATGCTTGCAGCAAAATGAATAGAAGTAGAGAGACATATTTAAATGAACTAACCCAGACACAGAAAGACAGATACTCTATGATCTCTTTCATATGGCGAAATTAATAAAAATAGTTGATTTGAACTTAAAAAATGATTACTAGAAGCTAGGAAGGGTGATGGGAGGGAGGAATAAAGAAGATTGCATAGCAGGTACCAAAACATGTGCAGATAGAAGTAACAGATATGTTCTAGGGTTCCATGACCTAGTTGGGTGACTACACTTTACAATAATGGATTATTTACTGTATAAAGAACTGCAAGTGGGACAGTATGTTGTGGCATAGCAGGTTAAGTGCCACCTGTGATGCCAGAATTCCATATGAAATTTGGTTTGATGGCCAGCGCCGTGGCTCAATAGGCTAATCCTCTGCCTGAGGCACCAGCACCCCTGGTTGGAGAGCCGGATTCTGTCCTGGTTGCTCCTCTTCCAGTCCAGCTCTCTGCTGTGGCCCGGGAAGGCAGTGGAGGATGGCCCAGGTCCTTGGGCCTTGCACCCGCATGGGAGACCGGGAGAAGCACCTGGCTCCTGGCTTTGGATCAGCGCAGCGCGCTGGCCGCAGCGGCCACTGGGGGGTGAATCAACGGGGAAAAAAAAAAAAAAAAAAAAAGAAAGAAAGTTGGTTTGAGTCTTGGCTGGTCCACTTTTGACCAGCTTCCTGCTAATGTCCATGGAAAAGCAACAGAAGTTGGCTCAAGTGCTTGGTACACTGCCAGTTATGTGGGAAACCTGGATAGAGTTCTAGGCTCCTTATTTTAACCTAGCCTGGCTTTTGTGGCCATCTGGGGGAGTGAGCAAGTAGATCAAGATCTCTTTTCCCCCCTCTCCTTCCGCTTCGCCATCACCTTCTCCCTCTCTCCCTCCTTATCTCTAACTTTGCCTTTCAAGTAAATAAATCTTATTTTTAAAAACTGGAATGGAAGATATGGTAGGTTCCAAGTAGAAAGAAAACAAGAAAATTCTAGGAAATGGAAAGTTAAGTTACCTGGTTTTTTAAATTTTATTTTTATTTGAAAGGTAGAGAGTGATGGTGGAAGTGAAGAAAGAAAACACTAACTCCTATTCACTAGTTCACCACCAAAATATTTGCAATACTCCTATGCACAAAGCTGGCTGATAGGCACATAACTATGTTATGTGTTAAAATATCACAATGTATACATTAAAATGTATTAATGCATTTGGGCTATTTCACATCACCCTTGGGACCTGAAAGATAAGAGAAGCAAACTAAAAATTTGGCATATGTGTCCGGCTATGTTGTGAATAATCAATTCCTTTTATTCTGATTCAGAAAACAAGAAAACTAGATTTTGAATTCCTTGAGGACAGAAACTATTTTTGATTCATACTTTATTCACAACTTCTAACTCAGAACCAAGAATTAATAGATGCTCAGAAAGTCTAGAAATACAATAGATGAATAGATGAGTCTAGTTTTGTGTCAGCTTTTAGAGGACCCCAGAGGCTGCACCAATACAAAAACAATCATATCTTACCAGCACAACCCTCATCCTCAGTAATATCCAGGGCTAGGGAGACAATCAAAGGTGACCATGACCATAGAAGAGCATTGTCAGAAGCCAAGAAGGAAGTACAAGGGACTATCAAAATTATCTCAACCAAAAGTTTTTATAGATTGTGAACGTGCCAGGAGCCTTTTTGCCATTAGAAAATAGGAATCCTACAGGATTCCTGCGTAAAATTCCTCAGGCAGTAAGTAGGTTTTCAAGCATCTAAACTTCTGTTTACTTTAGTGCAAAATTTCCCAGGTTTTCTAGTCAACATTTTCTACACCTACCCTAAGCCACCTGCCCACATACTACATGGTGCCTCTTCCAATCTCTAGATAATTCCTATGATTTCTCCCTTTAATTAAAGATGCTCTCAGGATGGGATATCGTGTCCTTTATTACTAATTTTGCATGGATTGTAATACCCAATTCTATGAATAACTGTTGGGACTTATATCAGTTAGAAGCAACATAGCATGAATTCATTTTACATTACGTTAGAATACATTTCTGGGGATTTGTCATCTAATCTCAGGAAACTGGGCTTTGTGGCCTAGGGGAGGGATATAGGCTGGGTAAATGAAGGATGATGGGGAAGCCCTTCTTAGAATCTCTCAAAGTATCTGAAGTAAGAAATCTAGTTTAAAGGTATTGTCCTCATGTATTGTTGAGGTTATTGTATACTGGGTGCTGTGCTTGTCAGTTCAATAAATATAACATATTATCCTTGAAACAATTCTGTAAGTTAATTCATCCTGCTAATCTTTTTGTTTCAAGTTTAGAGCTTCAAGATCTCCCAAATTATGCTAGAACACTCCCGAAACATCTTTTAGTATTTCCCCATAGCTCTTGACACTATTTTATTTATTGGTGTAATATTCTGTACAATTCTGCCCTTTCCACTAGACTCTGAATCCATACAGATAACAACTATGTCTATTTCTGTATTACCCTTCACTTTATCCCCTGCAACTAGGATAATATCTGTTTCATAATAGGTATTCAACAAGTATCTGTTGACCTGTAAATGACTGAAATGGGTGAGTATCATATATTATTACTAAACCTATTTTATAATTGAGAAAACTGAGGAAACTCAGCTCGAAGCCAAGATCAAGTTTTGATGGCTTGAGCATTTCTGAGTCAGTTTAGTTTACCCAAGCGTGTCTTCCTTAGAGCGCATGCACTTTCTGGTACTCCACCTTGCGTTTCTTTGAGCTTCCAGTAGAAACACACGTGTTAATAGGGCATCACACATCTATTTATCTTTTTTCCACTCATCCTTCCACATGAAAAGTCAGCTTTTATTTTGATCTATACAATAGAATCTTACTCATAGGTTTTAGTTGGACCTTCTAAACTTATTAGATGAAGAGCCCTTCAAAAAAGGAACCAAGATTATTCCTAGATTATTTTCTATATGGTTTTTTCTCTCTTTTTTAACATTTATTTAATAAATATAAATTTCCAAAGTACAACTTTTGGATTATAGCAGCTTCTCCCCCCCCATAACTTCCCTCCCACCTGCAACCATCCCATCTGCTGCTCCCTCTCCCATCCCTTTCACATCGATTCATTTTCAATTATCTTTATATACAGAAGATCAATTTAGTATAGACTAAGTAAAGATTTCAACAGTTTGCACCCACACAGAAACACAAAGTATAAAGTACTGTTTGAGTACTAGTTATACTGTTAATTTGCATAGTAGAACACAATAAGGACAGAGATCCTACATGAGAAGTAAGTGCACAGGTACTCCCATTGTTGATTTAACAATTGACACTCTTATTTATGGTGTCAGTAATCACCCTAGGATCTTGTCATGAGTTGCCAAGGCTATAGAAGCCTCTTGAGTTTTCCAACTCCAAGCTTATTTAGACAAATTCATAGTCAAAGTGGGAGTTCTCTCCTCCCTTCAGAGAAAGGTATCTCCTTCTTTGATGGCCCATTCTTTCCACTGGGATCTCACTCACAGAGATCTTTCATTTAGGTCTATTTTTTTTTTTTTTTTTGCAAAAGTGTCTTGGCTTTCCATGCCTGAAATACTCTCATGGGCTTTTTAGCCAGATCCGACTGCCTTAAGGGATGATTCTGAGGCCAGAGTGCTGTTTAGGACATCTGCCATTCTATGAGTCTGCTTGTGTATCCCGCTTCCCATGTTGGATCATTCTCTCCTTTTTAATTCTATCAGTTAGTATTAGCAGACAGTAGTCTTGTTTATGTGATCCCTTTGACTCTTAATCCTATCATTATGATCAATTACGAACTGAAACTGATCACTTGGACTAGTAAGATGGCATTGGTGCATGCCACCTTGATGGGATTGAATTGGAATTCCCTGGCACATTTCTAACTCTACCATTAGGGGTAAGTCCAATTGAGCATGTGCCAAACTGTGCATCTCCTCCCTCTCTTATTCCCACTTTTATATTTAACAGGGATCACTTTTCAGTTAAATTTAAATTAAACAGCAGTAAAAAAAAAAAAAAAAGAAAAAAAAAGAAATCTGGTCATTTGCAACAAAATGGAGGAATTTGGAAAACATCATGCTGAGTGAATTAAGCCAGTCCCAAAGAGACAAATATTATTTTTTTTGTTTTGTTTTTTTTTTTAACTTTTATTTAATGAATATACGTTTCCAAAGTACGAATAATGGATTACTATGGCTTCCCCCCCATACCGTCCCACCCACAACCCTCCCCTTTCCCACTCCCTCTCCCCTTCCATTCACATCAAGATTCATTTTCGATTATCTTAATATACAGAAGATCAGCTTAGTATACATTAAGTAAGGATTTCAACAGTTTGCTCCCACACAGAAACATAAAGTGAAAAATAATAGATGATTTTTTTTTAATGATGATGAAATCAGATCAGACCTATTCAGACCTATTGTCATGTTTAATCCCAGTGAGAGTCAAGTTGGGAGTTGATAGTTTCTTTTCTTTTCTTTTCTTTTCTTTTTTTTTTTTTTTTTTTTTTTTTACAGAGGATCAGTTTAGTATGCATTAAGTAAAGATTTCAACAGTTTGCACCCCCATAGAAACACAAAGTGAAATATATTATTTGAGTACTCATTATAGCATTAAATCTCAATGCACAGCACATTAAGGACAGAGATCCTACATGAGGAGTAAGTGCACAGTGACTCCTGTTGTTGACTTTACCAATTGACACTCCTGTCTATGGCATCAGTAATCTCCCTATGCTCCAGTCATGAGTTTCCAAGGCTATGGAAGCCCCTTGAGTTCTCCGACTCTTATCTTGTTTAGACAAGGTCATAGTCAAAGTGGAGGTTCTCTCCTCCCTTCAGAGAAAGGTACCTCCTTCTTTGAAGACCTGTTCTTTCCACTGAGATCTCACTCACAGAGATCTTTTGCCAGAGTGTCTTGGCTTTCCATGCCTGAAATACTCTCATGGGCTTTTCAGCCAGATCTGAATGCCTTTAGGGCTGATTCTGAGGCCAGAGTGCTATTTAGGGCATCTGCCATTCTATGAGTCTGCTGAGTATCTCACTTCCCATGTTGGATCACTCTCCCCTTTATTTATTCTATCGGTTAGTGTTAGCAGGTACTAGACTTGCTTATGTGCTCCCTTTGACTCTTAGTCCTTTCATTATGATCAATTGCGAACTGAAATGGATCACTTGGACTAGTGAGATGGCATTGGTACATGTCACCTTGATGGGATTAAATTGGAGTCCCCTGGTATGTTTCTAACTCTACCATTTGGGGCAAGTCAGCTTGAGCATGTCCCAAATTATATATCTCTTCCCTCTCTTATTCCTACTCTTATGTTTAACAGGGATCACATTTCAGTTAAATTTCAACACTTAAGAATAACTGTGTATTAATTACAGAATTGAATCAGTCATATTAAGTAGAACAGACAAAAAAACTACTAAGAGGGATAATGTATTAAGTTGTTCATTAACAGTCAGGGCTATGCTGATCAAGTCACCGTTTCCCATAGTGTCCCTTTCACTTCAACAAGTTTCCATTTTGGTGTTCAGTCAGTTGTCACCGATCAGGGAGAACATATGGTATTTGTCCCTTTGGGACTGGCTTATTTCACTCAGCATGATGTGTTCCAGATTCCTCCATTTTGTTGCAAATGACTGGATTTCGTTGTTTCTTACTGCAGTATAGTATTCTAAAGAGTACATATCCCATAATTTCTTTATCCAGTCTACCGTTGATGGGCATTTAGGTTGGTTCCAGGTCTTAGCTATTGTGAATTGTGCTGCAATAAACATTAGGCTGCAGACTGCTTTTTTGTTTGCCAATTTAAATTCCTTTGGGTAAATTCCAAGGAGTGGGATGGCTGGGTCGAACGGTAGGGTTATCTTCAGGTTTCTGAGGAATCTCCAGACTGATTTCCATAGTGGCTTAACCAGTTTGCATTCCCACCAACAGTGGGTTAGTGTCCCTTTTTCCCCACATCCTCGCCAGCATCTGTTGTTGGTAGATTTCTGAATGTGAGCCATTCTAACCGGGGTGAGGTGGAACCTCATTGTGGTTTTGATTTGCATTTCTCTGATTGCTAATGACCTTGAACATTTTTTCATGTGCCTGTTGGCCACTTGGATTTCCTCTTTTGAAAAATGTCTATTGAGGTCCTTGGCCCATCTCTTAATTGGGTTGTTGGTTTTGTTTTTGTGGAGTTTCTTGATCTCTTTGTAGATTCTGGTTATTAACCCTTTATCTGTTGCATAGTTTGCAAATATTTTTTCCCATTCTGACGGTTGTCTCTTCACTCTCCTGACTGTTTCTTTTGCAGTACAGAAACTTCTCAATTTGATGCAATCCCAATAGTTAATTTTGGCTTTGACTGCCTGTGCCTCCCGGGTCTTTTCCAGAAACTCTTTGCCTGTGCCAATATCTTGAAGGGTTTCTCCAATGTTCTCTAGTAACTTGATGGTGTCAGGTCGTAGATTTAGGTCTTTAATCCATGTTGAGTGGATTTTTGTGTAAGGTGTAAGGTAGGGGTCTTGCTTCATGATTCTGCACGTGGAAATCCAATTTTCCCAGCACCATTTATTGAATAGACTGTCCTTGCTCAAGGAATTAGTTTTAGATCCTTGATCAAATATAAGTTGGCTGTAGATGTTTGGGTTGATTTCTGGTATTTCAATTCTGTTCCATTGGTCTATCCTTCTGTTTCTGTACCAGTACCATGCTGTTTTGATTACAACTGCCCTGTAGTATGTCCTGAAATCTGGTATTGTGATGCCTCCGGCTTTGTTTTTGTTGTACAAGATTGCTTTAGCTATTCGAGGTCTCTTGTGCCTCCATATAAATTTCAGCACCAATTTTTCCAGATCTGAGAAGAAGGTCTTCGGTATCTTGATTGGTATTGCATTGAATCTATAAATTGCTTTTGGGAGAATGGACATTTTGATGATATTGATTCTTCCAATCCATGAGCATGGCAGATTTTTCCATTTCTTGGTATCCTCTTCTATTTCTTTCTTTAAGGTTTTGTAATTTTCATTGTAGAGATCTTTAACATCCTTGGTTAAGTTTATTCCAAGGTATTTGATTGTTTTTGTAGCTATTGTGAATGGGATTGATCTTAGAAGTTCTTCCTCAGCCATGGCATTGTCTGTGTATACAAAGGCTGTTGATTTTTGTGCATTGATTTTATACCCTGCTACTTTGCCAAACTCTTCTATGAGTTCCAATAGTCTCTTGGTAGAGTTCTTTGGGTCCCCTAAATAAAGAATCATGTCATCTGCAAAGAGGGATAGTTTGAGTTCTTCCTTCCCAATTTGTATCCCTTTAATTTCTTTTTCTTGCCTAATAGCTCTGGCTAGAACCTCCAGAACTATATTGAATAGCAGTGGTGAGAGTGGACATCCCTGTCTGGTCCCAGATCTCAGTGGAAATGCTTCCAACTTTTCCCCATTCAATAGGATGTTGGCTGTGGGTTTTTCATAGATTGCTTTGATTGTATTGAGGAATGTTCCTTCCAAACCCAGTTTGCTTAGAGTTTTCATCATGAACGGGTGTTGTATTTTATCAAATGCTTTCTCGGCATCTATTGAGAGAATCATATGGTTTTTCTTCTGCAGTCTGTTAATGTGGTGTATCACATTGATTGTCTTGCGCACATTAAACCATCCCTGCATACCAGGGATAAATCCCACTTGGTCTGGGTGGATGATCTTTCTGATGTGTTGTTGCATTCTATTGGCGAGAATTTTATTGAGGATTTTTGCATCTATGTTCATCAGGGATATTGGTCTGTAATTCTCTTTCAGTGCTGCATCTTTTCCCGGCTTAGGAATTAAGGTGATGCTGGCTTCATAGAAAGAATTTGGGAGGATTCCCTCTTCTTCAATTGTTCTGAATAGTTTGAGAAGAATTGGAGTTAGTTCTTCTTTAAATGTCTGGTAGAATTCAGCAGTGAATCCATCTGGTCCTGGGCTTTTCTTTGTTGGGAGGGCCTTTATTACTGTTTCAATTTCTGTCTCAGTTATGGGTCTATTTAGGTTTTCGATGTCTTCCTGGTTCAATTTAGGTAGGTTGCATGTGTCCAGGAATCTATCCATTTCTGGTAGGTTTCCCTGTTTGCTGGCATGCAAGTCCTTGTAGTAATTTCTGATGATTCTTTTTATTTCTGTGGTGTCTGTTGTTACATTTCCTTTTTCATCTCTGATTTTATTGATTTGGGTCTTTTCTCTTCTTTTTTTAGTTAGTTGGGCCAATGGGGTGTCAATTTTGTTTATTTTTTCAAAAAACCAGCTCCTCGTTTGGCTGATTGTTTGTAATGTTTTTCTTGATTCAATCCTGTTGATTTCTTCTCTGATTTTAATTATTTCTCTTCTCCTACTAGATTTGGGTCTGGTTTGCTGTAGGTTTTCTAGATCCTTGAGGTGAATAGAAAGCTCATCTATTTGGTGCCTTTCCAATTTCTTGATGTAGGCACCTATTGATATAAACTTTCCTCTTAACACTGCTTTTGCTGTGTCCCATAAGTTTTGGTATGTTGTGCTGTTATCCTCATTTACTTCCAGAAAGTTTTTGATTTCTCTTTTGATTTCTTCTATGACCCATTGTTCATTCAGGAGCATGTTGTTCAATCTCCATGTGTTTGCGTATGCTCTAGGGATTCCTGAGTTGTTCATTTCCAACTTCATTCCTTTATGGTCTGAGAAGCTGCATGGTATGATTCTAATTCTTTTGAATTTGCTGAGACTTGCTTTATGGCCTAGTATGTGGTCAATCCTAGAGAAGGTTCCATGTACTGCTGAGAAGAATGTATAATCTTTAGCTGTAGGATTGAAAGTTCTGTATATATCTGTTAGATCCATTTGGGCTATAGTGTCGTTAAAATCTACTGTATCCTTGTTGATCTTCTGTCCTATTGATCTGTCTATTTCTGAGAGTGGAGTATTGAAGTCCCCCAGTACTATTGTATTGGGGTCTAAGTCTCCCTTTAAGTCCGTTAACAAATCTTTTAGATAAACCGGTGCCCTGTAGTTAGGTGCATATACATTGATAATTGTTATATCTTCCTGTTGAATTGATCCCTTAATCATTATGTAGTGTCCCTCTTTGTCTCTCTTAATGGTTTTTGTGGTAAAGTTTATGGTGTCTGATATTAAGATGGCTACGCCTGCTCTTTTTTCATTTCTGTTGGCATGGTATATCTTTTTCCAGCCTTTCACTTTCAGTCTGTATGGATCTTTGTTGGAAAGATGTGTTTCTTGTAAGCAGCAAATAGATGGGTTTTGTTTTTTAACCCAATCAGCCAAACGGTGTCTTTTAACTGGACAGTTCAGGCCATTCACGTTCAATGTGACTAATGATAAGTGGTAACTTTGCCCTGCCATTTGCCAAAGATAAGTTCTAATATATGCTTTGAATTCCCTGTGATCTTTTGCTGTGAGCTTTCCTTCCTTGGTTTCTTTCCTTTACCTTCTTTCATATTGATGACCGTGTTTCTTTGTTTCTGTGTGTAACACATCTTTAAGCATCTTTTGTAGGGCTGGACGAGTGGCAACAAATTCTTTCAATTTCTGTTTGTTATGAAAAGTCTTTATTTCACCTTCATTCACAAATGATAGCTTTGCAGGGTATAATATTCTGGGCTGGCAGTTGTTCTCTCTTAGTACCTGGGCTATATCTTGCCATTCCCTCCTAGCTTGTAGAGTTTCTGATGAGAAGTCAGCTGTGAGTCTGATTGGAGATCCTCTGAGAGTAATCTGACGTTTCTCTCTTGCACATTTTAGGATCTTTTCTTTATGTTTCACTGTGGAGAGTTTAATTACAACGTGCCGTGGTGAGGGTCTCTTTTGGTCGTGTTTATTAGGGGTTCTGTGAGCTTCCTGTACTAGGATTTCTCTGTCCTTCTCCAAACCTGGGAAATTTTCTGCTAATATCTCACTAAAAAGGCCTTCTAATCCTTTCTCCCTCTCCATGCCTTCAGGAACTCCTAGAACCCGAATGTTGGGTTTTTTAATAGTATCCTGAAGATTCCCGACAATATGTTTCAGATTTCTAATTTCCTCTTCTTTTCTTTGGTCTGACTGTATCCTTTCCTGTTCTCTGTCTTCTAAGTCCGAAATTCTCTCTTCTGCTTCTCCCATTCTGTTTGTAAGGCTCTCTATTGTGTTTTTCATTTGATCTATTGAATTCTTCACTTCAGTCACTATCCCAGTTTCCTGTTGTACTAGTTGTTTCGTTTCATTTTGATTCCTCCTTAATATTTCATTTTCACGAGAGAGATTTTCTATCTTGTCCATTAAGGATTTCTGTAGTTCAAGAATTTGTTTTTGAGAACTTCTTAATGTTCTTATCAATTTTTTGAGATCTGCTTCTTGCATTTCTTCTATGTCATCATCCTCATAATCTTGAATTGGGGTGTCTTTTTCATTTGAGGGCTTCATGGTGACTTCCTTGTTTTTATTACCTTGGTTTTTGCGTTTGTTATTTGTCATATTGGAGATATTTGGTTTCTTCACTGTGGTGCTTTTTCTTGTTATACTATGACTCTAGATTAAGTGGACTATCTGTTTTTGATGGAGCCTTAGGGCTTGAGATGGGTGTGGCCTGAGAGCTCTGTTTGGTGTGCCAAAGGTGACACTCCCAGGTTAGGCGTGGTAAACCTCTCTCTCTCTCTCTCTCTCTCTCTCTTTTTTTTTTGATTCAACAGGGAAGTTATTCTGCACAGCTGAACGAAGTTGGAGGTAGTTAGCAGGCAAATGATATACCCACAGGAGCCAGAGATCAGAAGCTCTTTCCCAAGGACCACACAGGGAATCTGTTCGGCCCTTAGAGTGGGCTCAAATTCTCCTTCAGTCTCCCACTGGGTTGCCAAAGTTACGGAATTGTAGCGTCTCTGGAGAGTGCTCACGTGAATTCCGTGAGTTCTCTCCCCCCCCCCCCCGTCTCTTTTTTCATAGTCTCAGTTCAGTAGCACCATAAATTTACTAAGTCCTAATCTCCTGTTAATTCGCCCCACCCAGAGTCAGGTTTTACTGCTAGGCTCAGGGCCGGTGCAGACCTGAGGTCGCTCTGCTTATGACGTATGTCCAAGATGGCGCCTGCTCTTTGTCTTGCTCGCCCTTGAGAGGTGAGCGGAGAGAGAGAAACCCGTGTCCATACCAGTCACCTTTTTTTTTTTCCCTCTCTCTCTCTTCCAGTTAGCTTGGTGAAGTCCCCCCCGCCCCAGGGGTCGTTCCCTCTAGTCTCCTCTCTCCGCTTGCCTGCCGGTGTCTCGGGTTATTGAGGTTCGGCTCACCTCGCGTTCCAGCGCTGGTGTGTTGAGTCTGCCGCTGATGTCCCGAACTGTGGGCTCCCACGCTCTCCACGCAGGTCTGCTCCCCTTCCAGCGCCGATGTGTGGACTCGGAGCCCTGGACTTCCCCGAGACAAATATTATATGTTCTCCCTGATCAGTGACAACTAACCAAGCGCCTAAAAGGAAACCTGTTGAAGTGAGATGGACACTATGAAAAACAATGACTTGATCAGCCCTTGTCCTGACTGTCAAGGAACAACTTACTACTTTATTCCTTTTAGTATTTTTTTATTTTACTTAATACCATTGGTTGAATTCTATATGGATTTTTTAAACATGATAAGGAATCATAGCTGGATTTTAAATTAAAAGCAGACCAATATAAGAATAGTTGTGTAAAGCATGTGAAGGAAACTCTCAGAAAAGAAAAGAAAACAAAACAAAACAAAAAAAACAGAAAACCCCTCTGTTATTTGAAGATGGAGTCTTTTACACATCACCAGTAATGGTGGGAGGAATTCTGGACAGTTCAGGGGAGCACTGGTACTTCACAGAGTCTGTGTGACTGAGGAGCAGGAGTCTGATACTGGGAGTCAGATAACAGAGTCTGGCTATAGCTCTTCTCCTGTCATGATGATAAAATCCACTGAACACAGCTGTTCAGAGAGCTAACTGCTACACTGTGTTGGGTGGTTGCTTGAAAAGTCTTCTAGTATAAAAATTGAAGGCTGACAAAATGAAGACTGAAAGATGATGATCATATATCCTTGGACTGATCTCACAAGAAGAAGAAGCCATACCATATCTGAATAGAACGAAGCAAAGAAATCTTGATATTTGGGCACCTAGGACCAGTGAAGTCACAGAACTTTTTTTTTTCTCCCCAGAAACATTTTTAAGTTCAGTGACTGCAGACATTGCCTTCTGTAGGAAACAATCCTAACAAATTTCCCAACCTCATTTTCTCTCCAACAGCAGCCTCTAAAGCTGTTGGCATTATTTGCAGCACAAACCAATATTAAGCAATTTATAGGCAGAAGAGAATATTTAATGTGCACATAACTGACAGCAAGAAAATGAAAGATGAGAGGACAACATTTCAGCTGACTCCGCAGTACAACTTGGCAGCATTCTTATTCCCTGCAAAATCTGAAGAAAAGGAAATAAAAACAGTGAATTCATTGCTTGTGTGTAGTACTTTTTACCCTATGGTCAGAGCCCCTGACAGCTGGCCTCCAATCCCACCAGGATTGGGGCCACCAACAGAATTACCTATACAGGGTACCCCAAGTACACATTGTGTGCCTACACAATTCATGGTGTTCTTTTCCTCATGAATTCATCATTTTCCTCTCAAATAAATCCCTCTCTAGAAGGGGCACTGGATATATGATGATGATTGTCACAGGCATGGACGCTGACCTTAGAGATGGCTACTACTGGAGACATGCATTACCAACATCTCCCCCCACTGTCCATCAGCTGCTGCTCTCTCCCTCTCTTCCAAATGTTTCTTATTCCCTGAAGCTTTTTCTAAACCCTCTCATTGGGTGCAACCTTTTATATGCATCCTGACATTTCACAGCTGTCATCTATTAAGCACTCTGTGGCAGTTGCTGGGTTAAGTGCTGTGGACAGGTTATCTATTTTGATTTTCAAAACAACTCTGTGAAGTAGATAGTAACACTAAAACCAGTCTTAACAGATACTGAGACCAAAGCTTGGAGGCAAAATATGCCCAAGGTCGCTCAGCTCTGAAATGTGAAGTCAGGTTGCAGATACAAGCCTGCTGACCTCAGCACCTGGACACTTCACCATTACTGTTTTTACTTTATCACAGTAATTGTATCCCCTCCACTGTCCCAACCCTAGGCTGAATGTTTCCCCAAAGCAGGATTTATGTCTCATTCTGTCCTGTCTATCACATTCTACCTTCCTACTACTGTCTCTTGCTGGGATGCTGGGACTAGACAGTCAATATTTGTCGGACTTAATCAAATTCTACAGATATCCAATTTGAATTCTGTGATCTATCCTTGGAACATCAAGATATAACCTTTTGAGTTCTTGTAACACATCAGCTCACTTTGTACTTCAATATTTTTGCAGTTTCATTTCATAAACTTCTCGGTCTCCAGATTCAGATCTCTAGATATTTTGCTGTGCTGGAAAGCTACATGGGGTTGCTTTTATTCATGTGGCTGCAATTATAGGAAATGTGGAGGGAATTCAGTGGGTCCAGGAGACTGAAGAGCGTTTTAGAGGATGGATGGGTCTGTGCAGAGGAATTCTGGGTTTTGCCAGGAAGGCTCAGACCAGGAAATGTTCTGAGCACAAGTCCCTGTAGACCCATTCTTTTCAGTGGCATGTCCACTGAAATGGCTGCCTCTGTCACCACATCAGAGGGCCTACACTGCCAGATCGAGCTGAAAAAGACAGCCATGTTTTTCTTGATAATAATTCTCAGGCCAAATGCTTTGCAGAAATTATGTGGTGAAAGTTGTAAGTCTACATGCACGTGAGAATCTGGGCATGAGTCGTCTATAAAAATGCTTTATCTCTAATCAGGACCTTTGCTGAGAAAGGAGAGGTGTGGCTCCCAATAGCTAGAGTTCACACAGGCTTCAGCAAACCATTTCCTATGGAAGAAGATGGATGCGTGTACTGGGGGACTCTGGCGTCACTGCTCTTCGAATTTAAGTCCACAAACTTGGTGAAAGTATTTTCTGAAACACTGCAATTAAATTATTTAAAATACAGAAATGATTTGGCTATTGGTAATATGAATTGGTAAGCAGTAGTAATAACAAGAATGCGACTTTAAGAACCATCCTCTCTGCTGTCAATTATGAAGATCAAGGAAGCAAGTAATAGATCAAGACATGACCTCCCAGCTTCCTAGCATTAAAGCAACATCTTATGCAGTTCTGGCAAGAGATGGGTTCTCAGGAATTACATGAGATTGTAAGATTTGCAATAGATACAAAGTGAATTATTTCATATAGGCAACAATACCCAATACAATACAGCAGTAATACTCAATACCTAATACAGCAAAGCCCAATACCAAGGAAATGGATGAATAAACTTTGGTCTCTTCATACAACAGAATCTTGCACAACATTGAATGAATGAACTGCTGCTACATATGACAACAGAAAGAAATCATGCACATAACACACACAATGTTGAGTGAATAAAATCAAAACAAAATAGTGCATACCGAACTGTTCAATTTGTAGGCAGTTTAAGAACAGGCAAAGCTATTCTAAACAAAGGAAGATGAAGGAAGAATGTTCCATGGAAGGAATATTGAAGCATTAGACTTGCTACATCACTATATTATGTCATTGTTTCAATGTTTTGCATGCTTTTCTTGCCTGGAATATTGCCCCTACTCTTGTTTACTGTGTGGATATCTGCTTATTCTTAGTTCTTTGCTCTGTGAAGGCATCCATAAAGCCCTCCCTTCCTCAGCACAGAGTATCTCTGGTAACTCATGAGCAGCATCCAATAATGTGTTTCCCTACAATCACTGTGTACTCTTTTGTTGGTCGGATTATCCATTGAAACTAGAATTTAGGAAAAAATAAAAGAAGTAAAGGCAAATTTAAGTGACTTCTTCTTTTTTGTTTAAAAAGAAACCCCAAACCAGAAGGCATTGAACAAAGTTCAGTCAATCTAGGGGATAGCAAGTAGAGAAGAAATTCGTTTTTTTAAAATTCTGTAAGTTTTGTCACAGTACAACTCACATAGACATTAACATTACTTAATGTTAGTGGGAGCTTACTCATGAAAAATAAAGTCTACAAAGAACAGAATTCACCTATTAAAAGGTTAAAACAATAGTGGGTCAAATGCCCCCTCACTAAATCCCTTCTACTTGCACTATGTGGTCTCTCATGCCTGCAATGTAGGAGAAACCAACTGCCTATGATGAGATGTGAAGTACTGATGTAAAATGGTATGCTGTTCACCTTGATGTCAATGGATCTGACATTGGAGAGCCCAGGTTACTTTTCTGAAATAGGACTGCAATTCATCATGAGCATTATAAATTGAATGCTACCATAACTTGCCAACCACAGCTTAGATGTTTTCTTCTGGAATCTTGAAGCCCTCCATTCTGATCTTAAACTACTCTGAGAACAACATAAAAACATTTTCATTCAAATTTGCAACAGATATTTATTGCACAACCAGTCTGTGCAGACTGTAAAAGTAATGCATAGTCCTAGTTTCATTAAATTTATGTTTCAATAAATTATAAATAGGAAGAAAATATAATAATACGATGAATATAGCACTTCATATTAAATGATGTGGATTAAGGCATTTATCAACTATTTCACAAGATGATATTGAGCAAGTCAATGCATCTCTCTAAATTTTAATAATTTCATCATAAGATCAAATTACCAATACTGAACAATAAGGTTTTTAGGAGCATGAAAAAAAATTTTAGATGAAAAATACCCAAAATGAAGTTGTTGCTCAAAGAGAGGCCATTTTTCTTCCATACATTGCCTGCCTGTGATAACTTAGCATGGTTTATACTAATCAGGAAACTATATCACCCACTAATCCAGTCTTTCTATAGAACATATTGGCATTTTAGCATCAATATAATGTAACTATTAAGGCAAGAAGTAAAAAAAAGTCACAATTAAAATGTTCTCAGTTACTTAGTGTTCCTTTGGGGGAGGTATTCTCTAATCTCCATGAGTTTCAACTTTCTTGCTTTTGAAACTATTGATACATCATTCTTGTTATGGACTGAATAGCCATATCCCCCTAAAATTCATTTGTTGAAATCTTAATCTCTAATATGATAGTGTTAGGAGGCAGAGCATTTTGAAAGTAATTAAGTAATGAGGTTGGAGTCCTCATAATGAAACTAGTGCTCTTATAAAAGAAAGTCTGACAAGTTCCTTAGACTTTCTTCATCTTGTGAGGGTGCAAGAAGTCAACAGTCTGTAACCTGAAGAGGACCATCTCCAGAACTTGACCAAACCAGCATCCTGAGCTCAGACTTTTAGCTTCCAAAACTGTAACAAATAAATCTATGTTGTTGATGAGCCACCCAGTCTCTGATGCATTGTTAACATAGCTCAAACTGACATAGGTGCATTCAACAATTTTGGGAGAAAAGAATTTTACTTAAAGTGATCAATGAATACACATTTGTTTTGCTTCTCCTTTCCCTTAAATATAAGTGCATTTTTTTCAATTAAAAAAAATCTTCTGAACTCTATTGAGACAATTGGGAAAAACCAGTAGAAAAAAGAAAAGACAAAAAGAAAAGAAACATATGACACTATAGCCTGCGTTCAGAGAGTTCTTGCTCAGGACACAGCCATATTTCAGTGACTGATCAGGTACCAGATGCTGTCTTATAAATTATCCCTGGGCTCAGGAATATATAATCTTAACATATAATCTATTTTTCCTCCAGTCCACTCCTTTAGTGAAAGTAAGGCATCGTGGGGCAGGCATTGTGACTCAGCAGGCTAATACACTGCTTGGGATGTCTGCATCCCATATGGGAGTGTCAGTTCTGGTTCTGGCTCCTCCATTTAGATCCAGCTTACTGCTAATGTGCCTTGGAGGTAGTCAACAATATTGCAAGTACCTGGGTCCCTGCCACCCACATGTAAGACTCTGATGGAGTTCTGGGTTCTTGGTTCTGGCCTGGTCCAGCCCAGGCTATTGTGGGCATCTGGGGAATCAGTCAGGAGATGGAAGCTCTGTTTATCTCTCTCTCTTTCTCTCTCTTACTCTGAATTTAAAGTAAGACAAAAATAAATAATTAAAAAACACATGTACAGTTCATTTAAAAAGGTAAGACATTGTGACAACACCCCCTTAGACAGCAACTACCAGGTATCAGAAAATAAGCTCCTATGTCTCTTTCTGGGTTGACACATTTGTGCATCAGGGCTTCATGCCACTGTTCTCCAGAATTTTCCATATTCTTGATGATTGGCTCAGCAATTCCTGATTAGGTGTCTACTACAGAGAAATTCTTAGGCATCTACATTAGAGATAATGTTCAAGAACTTCATGGCTAGGGTTAAATTATGTTCTCTTAAAATTTATATATTAAATGCTTAATATCCACTGACTCAAAGAATGAATATTTAGGAATAGAATTTTCACAGAAATAATTAAGATGAGGTCATACTGAACTCCTGTCTTAGCAGTTCAGGCTGCAAAAACAAAATTACAATAGACTGGGTAGCAGAATTTATTTTGCTCCAGGTGATAACAGACCAGTACCCAGCTGGGTCCTGTTTCTGGTTACAAGATGGCCATTTTTTTCATTGCACACTCAGACACTGGAGCAGAAGGAGCTGGAGGCCTCTCTCCTCATTATGATCACCCTCATGACATCACAAAGGCCCTACTTCCTAATAATACTATGTAAGGGTTAGGATTTCAATGAATGAATTAATTTCTTGGTACAAAAAATGAATTTGGAAGGGACAAAAACGTTCAGTTCATAACAATCCGTACTCGGTACAACTCATACCTTTATAAGAAGAACACTAATGCTCAAAGACGGAGGAGGGTGACAACAACAGAAATGTATTCTTTCACAGTTCTGGAAGCCAGAAGTTCAAAATCAATGTGTCCACAGTAACATATTTCCTCCAAATCACTGAGGAAAGATCTGTTCTAAGTTTCTCCTAGTTTTTTAGAGTTCATTTGCTTGTGGAAGTGCAACCCCCATCTTCACATCTCCCTGTCTCAGCATTGGTATTATTTTTATAATGGCATCAGTCGTACTGAGTAGGGGCTGTTATGGACTGAATGTTTTAACATATGATCTAACTTTTTAGAGAGATTATGCTTCATAACCTATATTCATGTGTTTCAGTTGCCATGGATACAGGCAGTTGTACGGGTGTGAAGCTAGCTTTTAAGATAAGCAGCCAAAGGAAACTCCAGAATAAAGCACATCTCAGCTTCCCTAATGTGTTGCAATAGACCCAAAATCTCATATTCCAGCTGATTAAGAGAACTGCCATTGTAGTTTATTCAATTACAATGACATTCTCTGAATCATATTTGTTGTATGAATAAATGAAAGAACCAAGGAATAGTTCATTTAATGGGTATCTATTGAGAGTTTGCACATGAAAGATGCTAACACCAAATAGGCAGGGATATAAAAAATGAGTAAACATGGTTTCTTCCCTCAAGGATCTCATTCTTTAGTGGAGAAGGATGGTCTCTATTAGGATATGTTTTAAAACAGACATGTTTAGGGGCCAGCACTGTGGCATAGTAGGCTAAGCCTCCACCTGCAGTGCCAGCATCCCATGTGTGTACCGATTCTTGTTCTGGCTGCTCCTCTTCTGACTCAGCTCTCTGCTATGGCCTGGGAAAGCAGTGGAATATGGTCCAAGTGCTTGGGCCCCTGAACCAACATGGGAGGCCTGGAAGAAGCCTTGGCTCCTGGCTTCAGATTGGCCCAGCTCTGGCCATTGCAGCCATTTGGGAAGTGAACCAGTGGATGGAAGACCTTTCTCGCTGTCTCTCCCTTCCTCTGTAATGCTACCTCTCAAATAAATAAATAAAATCTTTAATAATTCCTTTATTAACTAAATAAGGTAGACATTTTTAGGAACCAGCTTTTAGTGCAACAGTTAACATGCTGCCAAGAATGCTTGCATCCCATAATGAAGTACCTAGTTTGAATCCTGGCTCCTCTGTTTCTGATCAGACTTCCTACTAATGTGCACCTGGAAAGAAGTATGTGATGTCTCAAGTACTTGGGTTTATGCCAGCCATGCAGGAGACCTGAATTAGGTTCCTGGTCAAGGCCTGACCCAATTATGGATGTTGAAGACATTTGGGGAATGAACCAATGGTTATGAGATCAATTAATCTCTCTCTCTTTCTCTCCCTCCCTCCCTCCTTCTCTCCCTCCCTCCCTCTCTCTCTCCTTCTCCTCCACCTCTCACTGTCCCTCCATTTCTCTCTCTATCTCATTCTTCCTCCCTTTCAAATAAAAACGAAAATAAACACAGCAAAAAATAAATAGATGAGTTTAGTAGATTTCTAAAGAAGTCATTCCAGGTAGGGAAGGACAGTGGCAGACAAGGCTAAGCAATGTGGAATAATGTTGAAGCTGAGTCCTAAAGGTTGAGTGGGAATGGCTCCAATATGTTTGAACATCAAAAATATTCCCAGCAGAGGGGACAATGCATGACAAATACAGAGTCATGAAAGGGCAGGAATGTTAGGGGACTTCAAAGCTATTTCTCAGGCAAACAGACAGTTCTAGCAAGTACTGACCAGCAATGCCTCCAATATCTGGCAAATTTAATCATTGGAATCTGGCCAAAGTCTTCAAACAGCTCCTGAGAGTGAATTATGACAAAGTTTTTGCAGTTGACATCTTTGAGGAAAGTGACACCATCTTCAAAGCAAAAACATAGAAAGGTGAATGCTTCATGCACATCACATTGTTTACTTAACAAGCACAGTTTTCAAGAGTCCTTTGGGTTCAGCACTACAAATACCAATTGAGAATGAGATCATCAGAAAAATGTAGGTATGCAGCAGTTATATTACAGGCTCCCTACTATCTCAGGTCCACATGTAAGACAAAGTCTCTATAATTAATGTCTATAATGATGACCCAGTTAAGAAAACTATAGGCTACTATTTGGTGAAGTAAGGAAATGTGCCATGACTCTAGGAAGCTTTTGGCTAAAACCACTTAAACAATAAAGGACTTGCTTATTCAAGGCGTTATTTTCTATTCTTTTTAAAATTGTGTTCATGGAATTGTCTATTCAGAAAGTCTGACTAGGAAGGTAAGGTATCAGTATATTCTCACTTATCTAATCATTAATGAAATAGATGAAGTAGTCATTCCATGCTTCTTTTGTGTGATGAACAAGGTCTTTAAGTTAATCAGAAGAAAATTTATATATTTGAAATGCATATTTTTAAACAAAGGAGCAGAACTATTATTCCAATAAACTTCAAATTGAAAATTAAATGAAAGCATTAAATAGAACCATAAAAGAGATGAGACTATGCTCTAAAACACAGATATTTTCCAAAGACATACAAAAGGTCCATGGTTTATGGAAGTGTACTCCACATCACTAGTCATCAGGAATATAAAAATCAAAACCACAAAATATCACCTCACATCTATTAGTATGGTTGTAATCAAAAAGCCAAGAGATAACAGGTGCTGGAGACCAATAAATGCAATATCAATTAAATGCAAATCTACCACAACTAATATCTGACTTATTCTCAAACAAAAAGAGAAACCGATCTTAATTCTACCTCCTGTTAGATTTTCACACTTCTGAGAGTTGGCCTTACTCTGAATCCTTGTTTAATCACTAGAAATTGATTTCTCTTGATAGCTTTCAGAACCCAGTTTGCCTTTGAAATTCAAATGAAGCATGCATGTAAACACATATAGGCTTCATCCCATGAATCTGATCTTTCTAACAGCAGTCTTTAGAGAACAGTGATGAAACCTGAGAGGTGTACTCCTCCAAGTTTCTGCTCTCCCAGTTTTATAGAGTGTGTGTGAGATTCAAAGTCACACACAGTAAGTGTTGGCACATATAACTAGTCAATAAATGGCGATTGTTGTTGTTTTAGCAGTTTAAAACTCTGGGGAAGAATTCGCACTCTAAGTTGCATATCTACAGTAGGAGATCATTAGAGGAATTTTTTTAACTTAAAAATAGGTACATAGCTCTTCTTCAGTCAAAAATCTGACTCATTCCTCAAGTTGCAAATAATGCCCTCAAAAATTTTTGCTTTCTTTAGTGACAAACTTTTTGCCCAGAAGCAGATTCACTGTGAAATTTAATCTTCCAGGGCTCTCACTGCACCGGCCCCTTAAGGCTCTGACAGAGGCAAACAATATATTCAATCAGTTATGTCACTTCATAACATTTGCGGAATAAATGTGTTTTGGCAGCAATCAAGACCACTGATTTTCTGTTTTATTTTATCTCAGTCACACCTCCTGCCATGTATGGAGCAGGAAATTAAATTTGGGACACATTTAGTTTGGTTTTTAAAAAAATGGATTGATGTATTTTATAATCACTTTCTCGGAGAGATAAGCTGGGGTTGGCCACTGCTTTATACAGATGGCTTCCAGGGATACTACTACTACCAGCTGTACACACTGTGCCCATGGAAGGTATAGCAGTCTCTGCATGGTGATATGACAATGCCCTACAGCCACTGGTACTGTGACTAATGGAGGAGGAGCTAGGTTTGAAACTTACAGTGCTGAAAGCTTATTTATAAAAGCATTCTCTCAAATAGTATAACTTGTGAATATACAATACTACTATTCTTATATTTACCAATAATCTCAAAAATGCATATACCACTACTACAATTATGATTTATCAATAATCTAAAAATCCAACCAGATATGATAGAGATAAAAAATAAACATAGTCTTTTAATTTGTTCCATAGATAATATTACAGAATGTTTTCATAGGAAATATAATTAAACTATACCTAGACAAATATAGAAAGAAAAATGGATGATGGAGGTAAAACAAACAGTTAATAGTAAATATGATCATTTTCTACTTAAAAAATCAGTGTCCTACAATTTATATTTTTCATTATACATTAATGCTTACCTTTGCATTTCATTTTTATTATTTTCTCAAGAAAGATCCCCAAAGTAGATAACCTTCCACACTCATCATCACATCAACCAATCCCATCCCACATCTACTCAGATCAGGAACTTCTATGAGAACAGTGTTGGGTGGCCTAAAATATAAACTAATCACCCTCCTGAACTCTAGCACCCAGTCAGTAGAGAAAGGATACTTTTATCCATAAAGTTGAGAGCAAATAAAACTTGCATTAATGGATGCCCATTAACGCCTTAATTATTAGGCTCCAAAATGTGCAAATAAGACCTGAGTCTAATCTTTTTTTTTTTTTTCTATTTTCTCCACTGTAAGAGGCAGCATGAAATGACTAGTTGCAATCCACTAGTAACATTCAGGGAATGTGGAAAATATTGGGGCTCTTTCATAAACTGAAGAACCTATTCCATGAGTTCATTTCTTAGAAACTACTATCCAATTTATCAGGGCACATGGAGTTCAAGATGTCAGTAAATAATAGGGAATCCAGAATCAACTTTGCCTTCCCAGTGAACTCACTCTATGGTGGGATAGGGAGAAAAACCCCAAGTGTCCCTCTCAATAGTGTTCCCTGATTATAGAAAACAAGTGAGGGGAAAATAAAGATTTATCACTGGAAAAGACCCTAAGTTTGATTTAAATAAATGAGGAAAATTCTTTACACTGATAGCAAAACACAGTCGAAGCTAATGTGTACATATTAACTTCATCAAGAGCACATTTGTTAGTCTAAGTTCTTAGTTTTTGTTAAATTTTAGGACAAATTTGTAAGTTCTTCTGCATTATAAAATTTTTTTCCAAAGTCAATAGTTAGCCAACTGATGCAAAATATTTTTTTCTGTAATTAATACATAACCTGTGGCTGCTACTAAGATTTAGCTTGCTGTACTATTCCAGGGACTTAATTTGTGAAGGTTTGTTTGTTTGTTGGTTTGTTTATTTATTTATTTTGACAGACAGAGTGAACAGTGAGAGGGAGAGAGACAGAGAGAAAGGTCTTCCTTTGCCGTTGGTTCACCCTCCAATGGCTGCCACGGCTGGCACGCTGTGGCCGGCACACCGCGCTGATCCAAAGGCAGGAACCAGGTGCTTCTCCTGGTCTCCCCTGGGGTGCAGGGCCCAAGCACTTGGGCCATCCTTCACTGCCTTCCCCGGGCACAGCAGAGAGCTGGCCTGGAAGAGGGGCAACCGGGACAGAATCCGGTGCCCCGACCGGAACTAGAACCCGGTGTGCCAGCGCCGCTAGGTGGAGGATTAGCCAATTGAGCCGTGGCGCTGGCCAATTTGTGAAGGTTTATTTTTAAAGCATGAAAAGGAGCATATTTTGATGTACTTGAAAGTGTTGTTAAGTAGATATAACTGACAACTCCCAAGCAAAAGAACTGTAAGAATTTAACAGGAGTTTATGTGAGTTAAGAGATACCCTTGAGGGGCCAGCATGTGGCACAGAGGGTTAACGCCCTGGCCTGAAGTGCTGGCATCTCATATGGGTGCTGGTTCTAGTCCCGGCTGCTCCTCTTCCTGTCCAGTTCTCTGCTATGGTCTGGGATAGCAGTAGAAGATGGCCCAAGTCCTTGGGTCCCTGCACCTGTGTGGGAGACCTGGAGGAAGCTCCTGGCTCTAGGCTTCGGATCGGTGCAGTTCTGTGCGTTGCAGCCATCTAGGGAGTGAACCAGTGGATGGAAGACCTCTCTCTCTGTCTCTACCTCTCTCTGTAACTCTGTCTTTCAAATAAATAAAATAAATCTAAAAAAAAAAATAGTTTCCCAAGACTAAATAATTGTAGGAAAATCTGGATGGTTTTTCTCACGTTGTTATATTAGGTGTACATTGCCATATGCTGATTCTAAGAAACTGCAGTAAAATTAGATGATCTTCATTTAAGATAAGGCTTACTAAAAATATTTTATTGTGTAAACTTTTCAGCATAGTACCTATGACATGTAATTTGGAATGTTCCTCTAAGGCAACATTTTGAAGTTTCAAGAAAGCTATTTAGAGGAGATCTACAGGGGCCAGTGACACAGCGGGTAAAGCCGCTGCCTGTAGTGCTGGCATCCCAAGTAGGCATTGGTATGAGTCCCAGCTGCTTCACCTCCAGTCCAGTTCTCTGTTATGACCTGGGAAAGCAGTGGAAGATGGCTCAGGTCCTTGGGCCCCTGCACCCACGTGGGAGACCCGGAAGAGGCTCCTGGCTCCTGGCTTTGAATCGGCACTGCTCCGGCCATTGCGGCCAACTGGGAAGTGAACCAGCAGATGGAAGACTCCTCTCTCTCTCTCTCTCTGCCTCTCCTCTGTGTTTCAGCATCTTGATAATACCTCTAAAGGTGATAAGAAATTGCTTAATGCCTATAAAGTGTAAATATCAGTGCCTAGCACATGATCGGTGTTTGCAATGAATGTAAGCAATTATTTTTATCAATTGGGGAAGCTAAGTAATAAGTTTTAAATAACTACTAAAGATCACAAAGCTATGCAAATGGATAGGGTAGTCTGCTTCCAACACCTTCCTCAACCTTTACCTCATTCTATTATGTAGATAAGATTAAAAAAAAAATCCTAATGTATAACCTTGGTAAGGCCTGCTTAATCAATGAGAGGAAACCAGATATTAGTTAAGCAGACTATATCATAAAAAGGCTTGGTCAGACCACCAGGAATAGCTCTGGTCACTCAATTATTAGATGCAAGAAGAAAGAGATGGTCAGTGACTTCAAAAACTTGAGTTTAAGAGGAAATGCAGGGCCAGCACTGCAGCTCAGTGGGTTAATGCCCTAGCATCCCATATGGGTGCCGGTTCATGTCCCAGCTGCCCCACTTCCAACCCAGCTCTCTGCTATGGCCTGGGAAAGCAGTAGAAATGGCCCAAGTCCTTGGTCCCCTGCACCCACGTGGGAGATCCAGAGGAAGCTCCTGGCTCCTGGCTTCGGATCGGCACAGCTCCAGCCGTTGTGGCCAACTGAGGGGTGACCCATCGAATGGAAGATCTCTCTCTCTCTCTCTCTCTCTCTCTCTCTTTCTCTCTCTCTGCTTCTCCTCTCTCTGTGTAACTCTGACTTTCAAATAAATTATAAATCTTTAATAAAAAGAGGAAATGTAATAAGAAGTTGCTAACTTTAGCAACAAGAAAATGTAACACTGAAGGGATAATTCAGCAAGTGAGACATGACAAACACTAAGCAGACACATTAAAATATGATTGTACAGGAGAAAAATAAGTACAATAAGTATAGGGATGTAAATGGAGAGAGAACATCAAGTTAACAGAACAATTTAAGGGAAAACTTCACGCATGTTTTCAAAGAACAGAGAAATATTAACAATTTTTTCTAATGGTTCAATCAGTGATGGGGATAGATTTGAAGATCTCAGGAAAGGCTAATCAAAGCATCATTACCAAGGAAGCTGAGGAGACCATGGGAAAGAGATCACAGTGTTAGCATGGGGGAAAAAAGAGTTGGCTGATTCTGAGTCAACAGAAAATGGAAGATATTTTAAATATTTAAAGTAGGAGAGGTAGGTAGAATTGGTCTCTTATAGGCCTCAGCGTGCTTGTGTGGATAAAGCAATGTGCTTGTAACCACTGGGAAAGAAATTATGTAAGGACCTTGAGGAAGAATGACAATTTCTCTAATTGAATGAGACACAGACTGCTGGACAACCAGGAAGGTTGAGGTCAGAGTAAAACAACAGGTTAAGCAGCTTGTAGGAGGAAGTGGAAGAGACCATGAGATTTCCATCTACAAAATAAATTAAAGGTGATATAAGCCACCCATGCAAATGGAAATGATGTGTTTAGTTAATATATATTTCACAGAAAGAACAGATAGAAATTTTCAAATGAATTTGATTAAGGCATAATGCATGATTGAATATAATCACATGGATGATTCATGCCATGAACCTGATTGAAGAGGTTCAAGTTTTTTTTTTTTTTAACTTTTATTTAATGAATATAAATTTCCAAAGTACAGCTTATGGATTACAATGGCTTCCCCCCCATAACGTCCCTCCCACCCGCATCCCTCCCCTTTCCCACTCCCTCTCCCCTTCCATTCACATGAAGATTCATTTTCGATTCGAAGAGGTTCAAGTTTAACACTACCATTTTCAAACATTCACATAAGATACCTGTGGGAACTTGTGGAACTAAAATGCAAATTTGGACTCTGTCACTAACAACCTGTTAATGTTCAAATGTTTCCTCTTTGGGCTTCAATATCCTTGCCAAACAAAATGGGGCTAAACTGGAAACTCTCTATAGTCCTGCTGGAATAGTGCATGAGTCTATATTATAAATAATGACATACACTGCCTTGCATCTCTACTGCCCACGCCTACAGGGATCTGATTTTGAAGAAGATACAGCTTTTAAGCTGACATTAAAGAGATGTAAAGTAGAACTCTCAGGGTACAGATATGCCTCACTGACTCGAAGCAGGTGCACAGCTCACAAAGGAGCTGCCTCGGTGCTGGTGTCTTTCTGCAGCTCTCTCTGCTTCTTAATCTCCATGGGGGAAGATGAAAGTAGCACAGTTGTAGAAGTTTAAGGGATCACATCAGACGCTGCACTAGTATCTTCAAGTTGCTATTCCAATTTCTTTAGATGGAATTGAGTAGTCCCTTCTAGTTCAACACACTCTGTCAAAAGAGACAGTTTCACTATATATTTTTTGAAGGCCCACATTATGAATCACAGAGAGTAGTTCCAAGCTATGAGAGAACTACAACACGTCCATTAAATAATAGAGTTTAGAGAAAACAGAAGTAATGTAAGTAAGGTCAGAAGGTGGACAGGTCAATATGCTTGACTTCTGACTCTTCGTGTCCCATCAGATAATTTTTTCTCAAGAACCAAAAACCTACTTTGCTGTAATAGCAAATAAGACACCCTAGAGAGTTATGTGCATTGTCACTTTACTGCTCCACTCAAGAGCAGTATTCCTCTTTTCCCTGTCAAGTACAGGAACAACCTGTTTAAGTCACCTGTGTTTCGTTTCCTCCATTTTCTCCCTCAGTTAACACTTGCAGGTGAGGCCTGTGCATGGATTTCTAGCACATGGTAGGCACTCCACAAATAGCTGCTGAGAAAGTGCGGTTGATTGAATCTTGGCTTTTCAGCACTCAAGGAGTCACAGCTTGTTTCCTAAGGAAACATGGAAATCCTTTACAGCCCTTGGAATAAATCGTCACCAGGTCATGTTCTATACTATATTCTCTAGAATTCAAACAGGGGCTCCCAGTGTAAGCCCCACCCCCAATATGGATCACTATGGCATCTTGGAAAACAAGTTTGAAGCCGACATTATGATATGATTTCATGTTCATGTCCACTAACCTTGCTACTTTGCCTATAGAGACATAAGTGAATGCATAAGACTAATGGTTTCAGTTGCAACAGGGAGTATTGTTCATGATGGAACAGTCAGTAATTTCTCTTGTTAAACACGCATCTCTACACAGAGTGGATGCCCAGGCAAAAATAAATGCGTTTGTAAACTTGTTTTCTCATCCACAAATGAAGCTCAATCATTCATGTCTCCATTGAACAAATGGGCACTTCAATTTGAAACTGCAATCACAAACATCATTTACTCTGAGAGATAAATGAATTGGTCTCAGAAAAAGCTTCTTTGTTCACATAAATAAATCAGAAATGTTCTTTCATAAGATTTCTGGTTTGAAAAATGGAGCAATGTGTGTAAAACTAAAAATAACTGAAATAAAAATGGAAGAGAATTATTGCAAGAGAACAACCTTTTTACAGTAAAGCTATCATAATCTGGAAATGAAAAATTGTTTTTACAAAATGAATATAGTCTTAAAATCTAATAACAATCCCTTTGTTTATGACAACTAGAGAACTGATATAGAAAATAAGATTAATTCTATGTTGCATAAACGATAATGCCCTTTATTATTAACATAAAATTCTATAAAAATAAGCCACTTTCTAAATGTAGCATGAAACCACATTATTAAAAGCCTCCATTATATTTCCAATAAAGTAAAATTCCACTCCCAGTATTCCTTTACTTAAATCTAGATTCCAAGCTAGGTAAAACTATACTAATATGATGCTGTCATGTCTTAAAGTATGAATATTAGAAAGTATTTCCTAGCAAATACAGAAAAGCTAACATTATTTGCAATTTGAATATTTTCTCCATACGGTTGCTAAGAAACAACTGAAGAAAAAGTCAAATGTCTTGGATTGTCAGACTATTAACTCATACTTAATTATGAATAAAGATTAATCTTCCCCACACACCTGTAATCATATACCACCTTGTTGAAAACACAATAGCCCTGTCTATACTTAAAAACAATTCAACACCCATATTATAGCCTGAAATGCGCCTACCTCCTTTGCTTTGCGCCACCTATACTCCTGCAAAGTGGATTTGTCACCATTTCCTGGACATGTTTTGATGTCTATCTTCTTTCTCACAGCCTTCCTTCTCACTTAGAATGTCCTTTCTCTTTACCATGAGAAATTCCACTCAACTTTTCATTTTATTAAAAGATTAGTTCATTTATTTGAAAGACAGAGTTACATTTCTGTGACTGATCCCTCCTAATCTGCCGCCTTTGAGACTTACAGATTTTCCTCCCTAGCCTTATCCTTCGTCCAACACTCTGCCTGAATCTGGAGTTATCTGAGTGTGTGACTGTCTCCCAAAAGCTTCAGGAAGCGAGCCACGCTTTCCTTTCTTGTTTGTATTTCAATTTTCTTTCCCAAGTCACATCTGTTTGGACAAGTGAATAAAAATAGTACTTGAAATAAAAAGCAATTTATACAGTGGCAAATTAGGAGATAATCCTTTAATCTTCTATATATTTTCAAGACATTTCACAATATATGTACAAATTTTAATAAGATAAAATTGATTGGGGCTGACACTGTGACACAGCGGTCTGCAGTCCCTGCTGCTCCACTTCCGATCCAGCTCTTTGCTATGGCCTGGGAAAGCAGTAGAAGATGGCCCAAGTCCTTGGGTCCCTGCACCCTCATGGGAGACCCAGAAGAAGCTCCTGGCTTCAGATTGGCACAGCTCCCGCCATTGTGGTCATCTGGGGAGTGCACCAGCAGATGGGAGACTCTCCCCCCGCCCCAGTGTAACTCTGACTTTCAAATAAATAAATCTTTTTTTAACTTTTATTTAGTAAATATAAATTTCCAAAGTACAGTTTATGGATTACAATGGCTTCCCCCCCCCCATAATTTTCCTCCCACTCGCACCCCTCCCATCTCCCGCTCCCTCTCCCATTCCATTCACATCAAGATTCATTTTCGATTATCTTTATATACAGAAGATCGATTCAGTATATATTAAGTAAAGATTACATCAGTTTGCACCCACACAGAAACACAAAGTGTAAAATGCTGTTTCAGTACTAGTTATAGCATTAATTCACATTGGACAACACACTAAGGACAGATCCCACATGAGAAGCAAGTACATAGTGACTCCTGTTGTTGACTTAACAATTTGACACTCTTGTTTATGGCGTCAGTTATCTCCCTAGGCTCTAGTCATGGGTTGCCAAGGCTATGGAAACCTTTTGAGTTCGCCGACTTCGATCTTATTCTGACAGGGTCATAGTCAAAGTGGAAGTTCTCTCCTCCCTTCAGAGAAAGGTACCTCCTTCTTTGACAGCCCTGTTCTTTCCACTGGGATCTCACTCGCAGAGATCTTTCATTTAGGTCTTCTTTTTTTTTTCTTTTCCTGAGTGTCTTGGCTTTCCATGCCTAAAATACTCTCATGAGCTCTTCAGCCAGATCCGTGTGCCTTAAGAGCTGATTCTGAGGCCAGAGTGCTATCAAATAAATAAATCTTTAAAAAAATTTATTTTATTGTCACTCCCCGTCTTCGTGGAGGAACGACACAGGACCCTGCGCTGTTCTTCTGTCTGCTCGGCCCTCCCCGGGTTTGCTGCTGGTTCTTCCCGGGTTGGCTACTGTCCCTTCCACCTCCGTGGAAGGGCAGTTCCCTCTGGCCACTTTCCCCACTTCCGCAGGGGAGTGGCACACCGCCGGCCGGCTCTCTCGGGGGCTGCTCAGGTGTTCCTTCAGATAGATGTTCCTCTTAGATGTTCCCGGTGCATGCCGTCTCTCTCCTCCTTTATAGTCCTCCTCCGCCAATCCCAACTCGGCTGCCCACACGCCGAGTACGCTGCTCTCCTCCAATCAGGAGTAGGTCCTACAGTTTATTGGCTGAACTGGAGGCACCTGTGTAGAAGCTGTTTTCTTCTCCCAGCGCCATATTGTGGGAGAGCAGATGCATAGAATAAGTCTTAATTCCAGTAACTCAGTCTAGTCCGGATTGTTCCCCACATTTATAATACCCAGCAAATCTGAAAGTAATTCTGCTCATCCTAAGAAAATATTCCAATGCATCTAAACCTGCTGAGTACCCATTTGATATATGCTCATTTAAACACTGACTCAACTGATATTCACACTGGCCAAAAAGAACCAACCTCCATTATCTTTGGAAATGCTAAAGGCTTTGTGCTATATTATGAGAAATCAAGAAAATGTGCAATTGGAAGACATAAGCAAAAAGTATTTCTAATACTTGAACATATAGGGAATAATTAAATTAAAATGTCTTCTGTAATGGGACCTTCTCATGAACTGCTATTAACTTTTAGTATAAGAATGCAGAGTTAAAGAGTCAATCATAGGGCCAGCGCCACGGCTCACAAGGCTAATCCTCCGCCTTGTGGCGCCGGCACACCAGGTCCTAGTCCCGGTCGGGGCGCCGGATTCTGTCCCGGTTGCCCCTCTTCCAGGCCAGCTCTCTGCTGTGCCCGGGAAGGCAGTGGAGGATGGCCCAAGTGCTTGGGCCCTGCACCTGCATGGGAGACCAGGAGAAGCACCTGGCTCCTGGCTTTGGATCAGCGTGGTGCGCCGGTCACAGTGCGCCAGCCGCAGTGGCCATTGGAGGGAGAACCAACGGCAAAAAGGAGGACCTTTCTCTCTGTCTCTCTCTCTCACTGTCCACTCTGCCTGTCAAAAAAAAAAAAAAAAAAAGAGTCAATCATATGCATGTGCATTTAGTGTCCATATATCTATCCATACCTATGACCAGGTAGTTAGTAATCTAGTTTCCTAGAGGCATTTCCTTGACTTAGAAAAATATATAACAAAAAAGATAATGAAAATAAAACTACATGCACCGTGGGATGAGAATATTAGTTTACTCTGCAGTGCAACAAGAATGGACATGGACTGCTCAGTCTCATATTCATCATCACTAGGAATCTAAGGTGCATACTTAAGTCAAAGATTTAAATATAGAGACATAAACCATTTAAGTTTCACATAAAAGATTTGGACAACCCCAGCTATTTCATCAAAATGTATATACTATTCCAATTTCATACTTGAAAATTGAAATAAATACCTGAATTTTTGTATACAACCAATGGAATATAAAGCTTAACAAAATTTCTTTTGCTTTAGTATGCAAAGCTATTCTTTCCTCCAAAAGATCATTCATAAAACTGCCAGACTGTTTTCTCTGTTAAGTCTGAGGTTGACAGAGTGATGCGTCATCTTCCTGTTTCTGAGAGTGTGCTTCATTGGTAGCAACATTTTCTGTGACCTAATCAGGGCTTGCTGCTTGCATATGAAAAAAATGCCTTACTTCTCCTTTTGATTAGGATAGTCAGTCCTGGTCAGGGCCCAAAATGAAAGCAAACCTCATTTGGACATGACAATTACTGAGAATACAGCTGCCCAGGGCCATATTGTTTAATCATGCCTGTCTAACAGCATATGGGCTATTACGCTAGTCAGAGAGAAATATCAGCACCCCCATGAAAAAGAAGAGGATAAGCTTCAAGGAACTACTTCTGCCTGCTTCTTCATCGGATGCTCATCTGAGTCACCAGTGCCCAAGGACAGAGGCTCCTACCTATGCATTCTCCCAATTCACCTTGCTCAGCTGGTGTGCAGTCAGCCAGACATCATAACACTGAAAGAATGTCATCCACTTAGGTAGGAATGTCTTCATTCAGTGATAGTGAATTTCTGAGGAAGAGTTAAGTAGGATGAAGAGTTGAGTTTGCTCTCAAGTCCTCATAGTTAAAATCCTCTGTACCAGGGCCGGCATTGTGGCACAGCAGGTGGGGCTGCCGCCTGCAGTGTCGGTATCCCATATGGGCACTGGTTTGGGTCCCAGCTGCTTCATTTCCAATCCAGCTTTCTGCTATGGCCTGGGAAAGCAGAGAATGGCCTGAGTCCTTGGGCCGCTGCACAAGTGAGAGACCCGGAGGAAGCCCCTGGTTCCTGGCTTCCGATCGGTCCGGCTCTGGCCATTGCGGCCATGTAGGGAGTGAACCAGCGGATAAAAGACCTCTCTCTCTCTCTCTCTCTCTCTGCCTCTGCCTCTCTGTAACTCTTCCTTGCAAATAGATAAGTAAATCTTTTATAAAATCCTCTGTGACCTGTTTGCCCAGATTTTGATAATACCACAACATGAAGGGAGTCATCTTGAAAGTATTACTGTAGCTTTTATGTAACTCTTTAATATCTTTGGTTAGAGATGTTTTCTCTATTAAGAACTACAGATTATGAGAGATGAATGTCAGGCTTCACTCCCACTTGCCACAGTACTGAGGGCCAGTGCTTCCAGATCAATCCTTGCCTGACTTGTTCGAACTGATTACAGTGGTTGTGAATCCAAACCCCATTACAGCATGATCTAAGTGTACTTGTCTCTAGATCTCCACAAGATCAGGTCTGAGTGTGAGCAAAAGATGGTATCTGGTTTGTTGCACTGATAATTATAATGGAAATTAAGAAGTGATATGAAAAATATATAATGTAATAACAACAGGATAAAACCCTCAAAACTGTAGATGCCTATTAATTGCATCATAATTGTTTACTAAGAATGTGCGTTAGCCTATGGGATATACAAGACTGATCAATGCCCTTGAAAACCATGTTGTTTCCTGGAAGATCGGATATTTGCACGAAAGGGAGATGTTTCAATCATCCATGACTTAGTGGAACTCTCAAATGAGCAATATCCAGAAGCACTGGGAGCAAAATCTCCAATTCCCACTTCGGGAAAATCAATAGAACTTTAAACACTTTAAGAATTTGTTTTGCCTGCTCCAGCAATTAGATGCTGGATCTGAAATCGAAGCAGCAGTCACTAGAGCTATCTACAAATCTGTGGCTGCAGTTACTTACAGCCCTCAATTTTCCCTGGCTTTGAGCTTTGCTTTCTCCTCATTCTTACCACCTGGAATCCACTGTGGCTACAAGATGTCCAGCATAGACTCCTTGCTTTCTTGAAAATTATCCATGGATCATTACTGGACTCTAAATCCACCACAGCCATGGGAAGGAATCAAATCACAAAATCTGGCTTTCTAGCAACTGTCAGCCATTGGTAAAATGTTGCTACAGCCCCTCTCAAATAACTAACACATTCTTTCTTCGAACAATCAAACTGCTCCTTGCTCCTAATCTTGAAATTCAAAATTACTCACTTGTAGGGCAGCCCCAAATGATCCTCTAGCTTCATGTCTTACTATACAACCTGCACCACTAAACTCCCTTCCCTTACAGACACTTTTACTTGACATTCTCAGAATATAATCTCAATACTTCAGCTCACAGAATTCTGCTCAAGCTTTTCTTATCCCTACACATCCCAGAAGACCTACCCATATCACCCTTCCAAATTAATGTCTGCTCCTGCTTCCTCTAATCTGTCACAGCTTCATCACAGAATATTAAATATTTTCTTAATTCCATCTTACCTACTTGAATCTCATTCACATTTTATCTAATATCCTTATATTGTTTGTTGTACATCCAGATGGAAATAAGTCAGGCTACTACAGCAAGGTACAAAAGCAGATGTTCTGAACCAGATTTATGGCACTAATAGTCACGATATTTATTTAGCAGCATACCTGGAAGTAGGTCTTAAACCTGATCTTAAGAAGATGATGGAAAGATTAACTGAGAACAACCGAAACTATGTTCTGAAGCCCCTGGAAGGAGAGCTCTAAGAAGCCTGTCACAGGACTACTGACAGTAGATCAAAATGGACAGCAGTGTGGGTCTGAACTCAACTTCCAAGGCTCCACCAAGTCTCTCTGGCTTGGAACACTGCTCTTCGCTTCCCAGCACCTCTTTCTTTCTCTGACCACAACCACAACACTTTATTTTTGTATTATCAACCCTGTCTGGCTGAAGCAAGCTGCAGGACAGCAGTATCCAGATTGCTTCTCCCAGGTTTTATGGGGATTTCTAATATAATCTTTATGGAGGATAATGCCCGCTCTCCACAGACCAGGAGACACCTACCAGAACAGATACAGCAGCAAGAAGGTTGTTCTGTCTCCGAGAAATGCAGCAGCAGCAGCAGTCAGTAAAGGCAGGGCAACGGCTGGCCAAGGAGGAAGCTGGGGCAAGAGGAAAGGGCTCACAAGGCACCTTGCGGTACTCCCAGAATGCACTGAAAGACATTTTAGCAACTAACTTAATGCTTCAAAGATTGACTTTGAACTTGTGATACAACCTGGGTAATACACAAATGACAAGAAGATTTAACGTGGTAACCAATTTGCAAATATGATAGAAGGCCTGTTTCTGTTACTTCATTAGAACAGGATTTTAAACAAACAAAACGCTTACTATGGCCAAGTACTGTATTCACAAATCATCTCTATATCATCTCTATCACAAATCCAGAACCCAATGCGCTATGTCAAAATGACATTTAAACTCAAATAATAAAAAATCACTGAAGTTGGTTCCTGGGCAGACTTTCCACTCTGTATTCAACAGACAGAATGCACTTTACCATGGGCAAGTTTCAGGTGATGTTTGGGAGGAGACAACTGAAGTCTGGGAACAGCTCCAGGTATTTGAAATTTAAAAAAGAGAAAGAGAGAAAGAAAGTTTAGGCAAGGAAGGACACTGATAGCATGCAGCTTAATTCAGGCCCACACTGTAATGAGCTTCTGATTTGCTTCCATGTCTTGACAGATGTTAGATTCAAAATACATGGCTCCCCTTAAGTTCCTAAGCACCCCTTTTAGTTTTATAGAGGAGGGGAAAAGATAACAAATCCAATAAGATATGCAAGTATTATGATAATATTGAGTACAGCAAAAGTGCTCAGGATAGGAGAAGTGCACATGCTGTAGTCTGGGTCATCAGGATATGGGGGAAGAAGATCGATTTACACTGACATTAACTAGAAGTTTCTCAGACAAGAAAGAAAAAAAGGGCAAACACAGCAGCTGCCACTCAATGAGAAAAATGCATCAAAGTAAGAAACGAAACGTATGCTTGTGAAAATGTAGAACACTCCTCTGATTCTGAGTGTAAAGAAGACAGGGATGAATAGGAAGTACCTGGGAGTAGCTTCTATTGAGGGGAAGGAATCGTTTAAAATATTGACAGCTGGGGCTGGAGGTGTGGTGTGGTGGGTAAAGCCGCCACCTACAATGCCAGAATCCCATATGAGCACTGGTCTGAGACCTGGCTGCTCCGCCTCTGATCCAGCTCCCTAATAATATGCCTAGGAAAGCAGCAGAGGATGGCCTCAGTGCTTGGACACTGCACCCACGTGGAGATCTGGAGGAAGCTCATGACTCCTGGCTTCGCCCTGGCCCAGTCCTGGTCATTGCAGCCATTTGGGTAGTGAAGCAATGGATGGAAGATCTCTTTCTCTCTATTTCTTCCTCTTTCTTTGTAACACTAAACAAATGAATAAATCTTTTTTTTTTTTTGATAGGCAGAGTGGACAGTGAGAGAGAGAGAGAGAGAGAGAGAAAGGTCTTCCTTTTCTGTTGGTTCACCCTCCAATGGCCACTGTGGCTGGCACGCTGCAGCTGGCGCACTGCACTGATCCAAAGCCAGGAGCCAGGTGCTTCTCCCAGTCTCCCATGCATGTGCAGGGGCCCAAACACTTGGGCCATCCTCCACTGCACTCCTGGGCCACAGCAGAGACCTGGACTGGAAGAGGGGCAACCGGGACAGAATCTGGCACCCTGACCGGGACCAGAACCCGGTGCACCGGCACCGCACCCAGAGGATCAGCCTATTGAGCCACAGCACCACCTGCCAACTGAATAAATCTTTAAAAAAAAATTTGCAATGAGCTGCACAGGTCCCTCCTACGACTTCAATATGCAGCCATGGCAATTGTATCCTGGTGCTCAGCAGGGGACCTGCCACCGTGTAGACACTTCATGAGTGATATTTTTACAAGGAAAGACACCATAACGTGATCTGATGCTTTCAGTGACAGGAAGAGAGGACTTAGTGCAGATCCTTCTGCTGTATGGTATATATTTTCTTCCAATGCAGTAAAGACTGAGGAGAAGGCAGGTGACCCCTGTCTTGGCTCTTCGGTAAATTCAGCTTCTTGGATCACAATTCGTCCTCTTCTAAACAGTCAAGGGCACAACTCTATCTCCTGGACAATCCATCATCATGATGATCAATGAATTGGCGCAGAAACACCATGTTTTTTCTAAAAACACATCCTCCCCCCCTTCCATATCAGGCAGTCCTCAAAGGACTAATGTCATTTTGAGGCAAATGAGACTAAACAAATAAACATACAAACAAAAATGGCAACACCAAAACATGGCAAATTCCTTTTTGACAAAGATGGGTCCAGCATAAGGTAAGATGTCAAAAAGACATGAAAGAGGGTAGGTGGTAACAGCAGATATCCTGGTGCCTTTGGGTTAATGGCTAAACTTTGGTGTATGCCAAATACTTATCCCCAGGAAGATCTGTGTAACTCTAAGCTAGAGACCAGACTGAGCAAGATGAATATCCCGAGGCTGAGCCATCTGAGATTTACTTTGTGATGTGACAGTTTGATATATTTTTATGCAATTATAATGAATTCTCCATTTCCCAATTTAATTGTGTGACTGCTGGCATTCTGAATTAGAAATGTTTTCCCCCATTTTAACAAGCAGTTCTGTTCTTCACTGACCAGCAAACTGTAAGAGAAATTAATGTTCCTGTGTTCTGAAGCCTCTGCAGTTTTTCCCCAGATTTCATGGAACCCAAAGCTTGCGTATTTTAGAGTACGCTGGGGGCAGGGCAGATGGGGAGGCAGACAGTCACATGTTCTGAACCAAAAAAGAAAAGAATAATGGGAAAGGGGGTTAGAAACTGGGAAAAGGTAGAGTCAGCAATGCATTTTAGTTTCAGTTCAAGAAATGTGCATATTTCTAGGAAGCTCATAAGATAAAAATTGCTTAGTTAGTGGATTTATGTTTCCTTTATAAACTTATTCTACTGTAACTTAGCTGAAATATAATCTTTTTAGATGGCGGAATAATAAATTATTGGTTCATATTAAAGAAGCTTGATACAACTTAGTTTTTCTTGTGATACAGAATCTTTCTGAGTCTCAACTTAGAACCCATTTTATTTCCTATACTTTCGTTCCTTTTCATTCGTAAACAAATCCAGATTTATAATGAAAAGTCATGGTCAAATACTAATATTTCAGCATAAGCCTGCCATCCTTTTCTTGAATGCAAAATAAAGTTCATTTCTAATAATAACATTACTATGATTCTAAAGTAATTTACTGATTATATATGATAAGTCAAAGTCTAGTCAGAAGTCAGAAGCCATATTTTTAACAGAAAATGTAATATAAATAATTAAGTTTAAAAAACTTTAGATAGCTTTGCCTGTCAGAGGACTACAGCACTCTAAAGTTACATTTTCCTGCCATCCATAAATTACTGTATTCTGCACATTTGGTGCCAGAAGTAGCATCATCAACATTCAATTCCTATTTCAGAGAGTTGCATTGGTATCTGTGGACTCTTAGATACTCACTTTTGTACATTTAAAATGTCTAGGTATGAAGTCTTATTAAATTCATCATTCAACAATTTTATTGGTCTTCTTAGGAATTTTTCACAATTAAATCTAATTTAATTGAAAGCCTATGCTGAGTAAGGCCACCAAGTCACTTCTAAACTATAAGACCAAATGGAGAAGAAAATCATATGTCCAGTTAAAATCCTGAACACAATTCATTTTGTGTTCAGCTACCCTATTCTGTTCTTTCTGAAAAATCTGCTCATCTACAAAACTAGTGTTTCTGTTTAGTATATAACACAGACTGTATAAAACTTGCCACCTGGAGAAGAGAGCCTGGTTTTACTATCCAAAGTTCAAGTACACACTTAATGGTCTGAGAGCTTATGTTTGGCCTCCGGGTCCCCCCCTCCCATACTCACTGAAACCTGTTTTCTGACAATTGCTTCACTTGCAGGCTACACAAAATATCCTACTTCCTTTTTAAGAACCAAACCTGCATTTCAATCAATCCACCCTTCCCTGAAGATTAATTTAAACTAAGAATGTATTTTTTTCAAACATTTGACAGTGGCCAGTGCCTGTTTGGATAGATCTATACCATCATTGGAATAACCAGGCCCTCAGCAAATGTTCTTTCTTTTCATTCCCACATACAAGGAGTTTGAAAGCTGAAAGGAATAGCAGAGTCCCAGGTCCTCAGACCTGGTTCCATCACCTAGGTGCATGACCATGAGCGGATTTTTTTTGCCTTTCCATGATTTGGAATTCTTACCATTAAATAAATCCATTATTGTAGAAATTTCGTAGCAGGCAAGTGTTGGTCTCCATGATCTTTGGCCCCTGGCGTTGCCTCCATGGCTATCTTCCATGACATGGCAAATGGGATTTTGCAGATGTAATTAAAGTTACAATTCAGTTGACCTTCAGAAGAGTAGCCTGGGTCATCTGGGGAACTCAGTGTAATTACATGTGCCTCATGGAGCAGAAGAGAAGTCCAGGAGATCTGAGGCATGAGGAGTAGGCCTGCCACTGTTACTGCTGCTTTGTAGATGGAAACACCAGATGGAAAATTCGGCAAAGAAGTGAACTCTTCCAACAACCAGTGAGGGTGAGGAAGGCTACGAGCCCCAGATGAGAGCTGTGGCCCCAGGGCAAGCCTTGACCCTATCACAGTAAGTCCCTGACTAAAGAAACCATTGGCATTGGGTAAGAATCCTGACATGCAGAACCATGAGGTAAATAATGGCTCATGTTTTAAGCCATTAAGCTTGTGGTATTTTAATTTAATTCATTAGAAACAAATAGAGTAAAACTATGATATTAAACAGTACACGCAAAAAGTCATTGTGAACAATAAAAAGCTTTGCAAATGTCCTTTAATTTTTGCTGTTCGTGCTGTCTTCCTGTCTTCTTTAATATTAATTATCTGTATCCCCCTGATTTCCAGTTTTGCTTTCTTTTGTTTTTAACTTAAGAAGCACCTCTAAGAAAATGAACTTTTTTTTTTTTTTTTTTTTTTTTTTTTTTGCAATTCTCTTCTCTGAGGAAAGGGTACTAACTGTCCTATCAGCAAGAGTTGACAATAAATCAGCAAGCCTCTTATTGGGCTCACAGATCTCAGAAAGAAAGACCTTCCTGAGCCTTCTGCTCCAAGGGCCTTGCTTGTCACTCCCCTTTGGGATTCTGCATTCTCTTACTGCAAGCCCCCCTAGAGTTAGATCTGCTTATTTGGCTACAATTCTGGATTGGTTCCGGGACTGTCTCTGCCTGCGTCCTCATTTTTTGCCTGGTGGGTATAGTAATGCCGGTTTGCTCCATCAGCTCTTCTTCCTCTAGACTCTTTGAGGATTCTTCTCTGTCTGTGACCATATTAGACTGGTGGCCTTATCCCAGAACTCATTTAGAAATCTAAGACATAAATTAAAATACTTGGTCTCATTTTCAGCTTAAAAAAATCAGATACTGATTCCACACTGTATATCTTCTGTATAGTTCTTTCCCTAGAAAAACACACCATATCAAAAGGTTTCTCACTGAAGAGAAAAAACAAAAGCAAAATCTTTTCTATCTACCTTTCATACTTTTATTCCTTAAAAAATCCATTTTGTAAAATGTATCTCAAATTTTCTTAAAAATTAAAAAATGATTTGTTAAAGCATTTCACAATTCCAGTTATGACTTTTAAGTAGTTAATCAGATATATCAGTGAAAAACACAAGTTTTATCTTTGGTAATTTGGCAGTGATAATACTTTAAAACTGAAAATTTCCTCTGATTGTCATAGACAAGCTTGCTTGCAAATTATTTTCAGGTTGTAAATATTGTCAGAGTGTTTTGTCTACATTCTGGGTCAACTAATATGCAAAGCAGATACTAAAGACCTCATGTTCTGAAAATAGACAACTTCAATGTTATGGTTTTTATATCAAAAAATTCATTTCCAGCTCCGTCCTTTACTAACCATGATCTTGTGCAAGTCGTTGAACTTGCCAAGCGTGAGGTTTTCCATCTGTAAAATACGTTCATGAGTGACACACACTTATTGAGCACCTATGACTTTCATTATCATTATCACTAAAACCTAGAGGCAACATTCACGTCACCGCACTGAAGTGAAATGGTTGCAGAACGTTTAGCTGGTTGGTGAAACACCAAGTAACAAAGCCATAATTCAGTTGGCAAAGCTAAGGTCAAGTGTGTAGACAGAGTTTCTTTGTATGTTCTCATAGCATGCTAGAATTATGACCATGGTTGTGTCCATGATATTTTTCTGTATCTGGTTTATTTCACTTAGCATATGGCCTCCAGGCTCATCTATGTTGCTGAAAATGGCATGGTTTCCTTCTCTAGCAAAAGCTTAGTAGTACCTCATTGTGTATGTATGCAAGTCACAATGTGATTTCCACTTCATCACATGACAAATACAATTTTTGTCTTTGGATTGGATTGTTTTGTCATTTGGATTGTTTACAATATCTTGACTACTGGGAATAAAGCTGCAATGGATATGGGAGTAAAGATCTCTCTTGAAGAAACTGATTTAATTTATTTTGGGTATACATCCAGAAGTAAAATTTTTGCGTCTTTTTTTTAATTTATTTTATTTATTTGAAAGACAGAGTTACGGAGAAAGGTAGAGACAGAGAGAGACAGGTCTTCCATTCACTGGTTCACTCCCCAGATGGACACAACAGCCGGAGCTGTGCCGATCTGAAGCCAGGAGCCAGGGGCTTCTTCTGGGTCTCCCACACAGGTGCAGGGACCCAAGGACTTGGGCCATTTCTACTGCTATCTCAGGCCATAGCAGAGAGCTGGATCAGAAGAGGAGCAGCCGGGGCTAGAACCGGCTCCCTTATGGGATGCTGGCGCTTCAGGCCTGGGCTTTAACCCGTTGCACCAAGTGCCAGTCCTGCATCTATTTTTAATTGTTAAAAAGTTTTATTTATTTATCTTTTTTTCATTTGAGGGGCAACGTGACAGAAAAAGAGAATGAGACAGAGAGAGAAAGAGATGTTCTATGTGCTGTTTCACTCCCAAAATGGTTGTAAATCCAGGAATCTAGAGCTCCATCTGAGTCTACCACATGGATGACAGGGGCCCAGGTATTTGAACCATCTTCTGCTGACTTCTCCGGTGCATTAGCAGGAATTCAGAAGCACAGTGACCAGGACTCAAACTGACCTTTGATATGAGATGCCAAAGTCACAAGTGCAGGCTAAGCTACTGTACCACAATGCTGGCACCAATTTAAACATTTTTGAGCATTCTTCCTACTATTTCCCATAATGGGTCTGCCCATTTACATTCCACCAATAACTTCTATGGGCTCTTTTCTTGATGCCTTCAACAACACTTATTATCTTTTGGCAGTTGACAGTAGCCAGCTTACAGAGCTAGAGTTGAATTACTTTTCTTAACTCCTTCTTAAAATGGTTATATACTCCCAACCTCTAGGGAAATACCTTACTCCAACAATTAATTCCAAATTATGATGTGAGGATATGTATAGAAATTAATTCTATGTAGTATCTGTCTCTGAGATGATCTCCTTCAATCTTTTCCTTAGATTTTATCATTAACAACTTAGTTCTGTTCTAAGTGCTGATTTTTTACCTACTGATAACAATATGAACACTATTATGACTGTGTATATTCTTTAATGATCTGCTTATTTTGTGGTTTGAGTAATATATTATAATAATAAATTTAAACTTTTAAATATTTACTTTGGCAAGCTGTTACAAAACATTTTATTCAGTTTTACTAAAACTCTAAATTTAAAGGCTCATAAAAGATTGATACATTATGTGAAAGGTAAATATCATTGTTTTTACTCAGAAAAACATCAAATTAAGTTCCTACTGTCTAGCCTGGATATTCACCTAACCTTTAGGCTGTCTATACATCTTGCTTTCCATAATAATCAGTAACGTGGTACTTTTAGCCAATCTAGTTACTTACAGAAGGATATATTTATGTAACAGTCACACAATTAACCACAGACATTACCTGTTTTGACACTGATAAACATTCTTTAGCTTTATTCTACATTGATTTTACGTTAGAGACTACCCATTCTGGTCTATGTAATAAATGGTCTAAGTAATAAAATGATGAGCTGAAATTATAGGCCAAACTATTTTACAAGGTTTTCCTATCATAATGGGATGACTTTACAAGAAAAAAAATAATGGAGTAACAAATAAACTTACTTATTTTTTGCAGATAACTTTTATCAATATGCAAAAATACTTTCCATAAAACATCAGAACACCTAAGTTGAAAATAAGCCAATTTGCTGGGAGCAGCCTCTCAGAACATCTGCAAAACTCTATTGCACTTAAGTCTTTCCATGTAATGATAGTAAAAATGCTGAGGACACTTTAAACAATTTGGCCAATATACACAGCATCCAAAAAGTAGATGACACATCAAAAGTGCTTAATAAATATGAGTTGGCCAAATTCCAATTTATTCTTCCAGAGCACAAGAAATAAGTAACATAGATAAGGTCACACTACACATCAGTTTTTCCCAAATGCCATGTTCTACACGATGCAGCAAGTAATTTCAGTTATGTTCAGAGTCTCATCATTGAACATAATACAGCCATCCTTCATAGACTTTCTTTCTCTAACCATCTTATTCACTGTCATATATTCCCATCTATCCCAGCTCCAGCCACACCAATCAGCTCATTCTTCCCCTAGGTCTTTCTCCCCATCTTCCACTTAGCTTCATTCTTGTGCATCTCTCACCTACTCAAATTACATACCCCACTGAAGTATTCCTTGCCATAGTCCTGAATTTTTCATGTATATAGAAGTATCTGTCCATGTGTCTACTTCTCCTGTGGCTTCCTACAACAGTGGAAACCAAAAGATGAGCACACACCTAGATACAACATATGCCTACACAATGCTCTCATGGAAAGACATGGTAACTAGACGATCCTTTCAGCAGCATGGTTCCATCTAAAGCAGCTAGGACCTGGAGAACATGGAACCGGTCACTGGTGGGAAGAGGGTGGGAAGCTATGAGAAGGATGCCATCATTGCCTATGAGATCTTTGTGGCAGCTTCTAGATTCACTTGCAGCAGGAACATTAGGCGCACACTTGTGCCAGCTATGGCACAGGGTGAAGGAAGTTCAGAACCGACTGAGTGATCTGAAGAAGTAAGTGTTACTAGGCAGAAAATACCAGAATGAGCTCTTGAAGCCTGTTTGCCTTCGTTCTCTATCATCTGATTTCAAAAGTTGATAAAGTCATTTAATGTGCTGGAAATGAAGTTACCTTATTATAAGGATAAATAGAAAAATAGATAAAGTTGATTTGGTAAACAGTAAAATACAGAGTAAGTTATCAAATTATTAACTCCTTAATTGCAAGGACCATGTCTTAATTTTCCTGACTCCCCATAAATGCCTTCATGGATAAGGCCTGGCACAAAATAGACACTCAAAGGTGGAAAGGAAATGAATGGGGTGATGAGTGAAGCCTCCCCACCTCCATTGCCTTAATCAAGTATCTTCTTTCATTACCATTGGAGGGAGTAGAATCTGTCAAATTGGTAATAATTACTGTGAAATGACTCTTCCTATCCACTCCAGAGTAGAATTGAGTACAGAATAATTTACATATGTATTGAAGAGATATCTGTGCTTCAATTTTCAAGCAAAACAATATTTGAGTCTTTGTAGAGAGATACATCAAAGGAGGCACTAAGGCTATCTAAATGTAAATGACCAGGTAGAGTCTAGATGATTACTCTCAAAGAGGCTGGAAAAAGGGTCATTACATAAGGTGGGGCCACCAAATACAGACTTCCAAGTTCCTTCCAAACACAGAGACATTGTGCATTTACTTCGCATAAGCAACACATTCATCCTGACACTGGGATAAACTGTCCTTGCTCTTAGATCATCAAAAATCCATGAAAGTAAACTAACTTATTCCTTTAATCCTGGAATCAGCTCCTGAATCCTAATGTCTTTCCTTAACAAAAAGAAATGAGAAAACCATTAAAACTGTTTTTAGTCATTTCAGAGTAAGAAGGATAAAGGGTCACTTCATCTTTTGTCATATATGGTTCTTGCAATGCAAATATTTATTTTTGTAATTTGGTGAACTATTCTAGTATGGGGATTAATAAAAAAAGAATGAACAATGGGGAACAAAGAGGATGCAAAGGCCCACCCAGATCTGTTGGGGAAAAGGGATGCTGCAGAAAATTAAGTACATTCCCTTAAATTTTCTTGCTCAAAATCAGCCTGTGGATTTATAATAATTCTACTACTGTTCCTTGATATTCTGGGGCAATTCCCTTTTTTTTCTGGTCACCTGTAGCTAATTCACATTCTACTAAATATTTTCTACATAACATATCTGATATGGAACCTGAATCATCCATTCATTGACAGAATTTCATTATCCCTCTTTATCCAGTTCAATTTTATTCCAAACTCCTGGTTTGAAAATGAGCTTGTCTTCTATCTCTCCTCTCTTCATTCTGGCTGTCAATAGTTCCAGACCCTCCAAGTCAGGGGAAATGGTGTTAGGGGTGACTGTGCAGTTTTCTTGGCCAACAGTGATGCGTTAGATGGTTAAATCTTCTTTCTCAAGAGTACATGGAGAGCTTTTGTGAGTTTCTCATAGATGTGCCAATTGGGGACCTCTAACAACAGCTCCTTCATGTATTTACTGTCTCTAGTTTATCTGTTTACTTCTAATTCACCCTTCATCTCTGAAAAGCCATTGGTCCTCTTCTTTGGGGATTATTTGCTCCATTGGGTAGCTTTCTGAGAAGGATCTAAGCTGACTCCATTCTCTCTGGATGTTTTTCCAAACTGTCCGTTAAAGACAAAGGTTTAAGCATAGGTCTGGGCCTATTCTGTATCTCAAAAATTTGAAGTGACATAGGTCAATTTTTCTGAGCATTTTGCTTAAATTTAAGTATGTTAGCATTTTGCTTAAATTTATGTATGTTACATTACCTTCCTGTGTGGGTAAGAGAGAGGGTGGGAATCCTACATGTAGATCAACAACTCCCTCTCCAAAGTTTTTGAACCCCAAAAATTCTCCCTTCTCAATGTCTCAAGCACTAAGAGATAGGTTACTATCTAAATCTACATTAAGATAGATATTAATATCTCAAAATTGAGGACTTAGACTGGAGGCCTGTCTTGACCAGTTGGTCTATCATTTGTGCTTTGTATTACTCTCTGGCTTTGGGACCCTTAGACCAAAATGAAATAGAAGTTCTATTTGACCTCCTATTTTATAATGATACACAAACCAGATATCACTCATATTGCCAATTGAAGAGCACCAGCAACTTCTTCCCGAGTCAGACCATTGCTTATGAGTACTTGTGATGAAAATGTGTATTTTGTGATATGATTGTCATTTTTAGCCCTTTTTTATAGTAATGTGGAACTGTGGTCTTCCTACTTTTCACTTACTGAATATTATGGTTAGTGGTGAATTAAGCCTGTGATTATATAAGGGATTAAAATTATGTCCTTGAAAAAACTGATGAGGAAGACAGGGGACAGAGGGAATGGGGGGCAGGGAGAAACATGTAGCTGTCTTCTTGTAACTGTATCTATGGAATGCATCATAAAATCTGTTCACTTTATATTAATTTTTAAAAGCTGATGAAAAATTTATAAAAAGAAAATGATTTCCAGAATTGCTGCCACACGTATTCCAATCTACTTCCCAATGACATTGGACTCAATGAAGCCTCTACATTAGGACACTCATAAACATCTTGGAGTAGCATAAACATAAGAGAAAACCCATCTAAGGTGGATGCAAACTCATCAAGGGTACATATGAATGGAAACAGCTTATGACTATGCCATATATATATATATATATATATATATAGCAGTTTTGTTGGCCAACAGTGATGATATATATATATATATATGATACACATATATATATATATATGATAGCATCTATCATAATGACTGGCATGTAGTTGATATGCAATAAATTTGTAGTTTCAGCTCTTTGCTACTGAACCTCACTTTTCAAATGAAAAAATACCAAAAATTTACTCATTTTCCCCAAATCTCTAGAGAAAAAAAATCACAGGAGATAAGGTATATGTTTTTGAAAAAACACTATATAATCTTCTTGTGCTCTGCATGTATGCCACACAGAAATATTCCATGAACCTAACTGTACAATGGCATGCACTGAATGCTAACTTTGAAAATAGGGTTACATGTGTATCTATATCAACCACAGGAAGAACACATAAAAGATGATATTTTCATTCACCACAAGGAAAACAAATGTGGTTACAGGCCTTCCCCAAAGTCACTCAGATCTGAAATAGAGGGGATAATACATTCTGTCTGAGTCCCACTTCTAGCACTAGATAAAGTGAGGAAAACATGAGGAGAAGCTCCATTTCCCAACTATAGGAGAAAGGCTAAGAGTTAGAGTTTATGCCTGAGCAATCTACTCCCATTTTTCATAGATGTCAGTGTCCAATAAGACACCCATGAACATATCTCATCATGAGAGACAATGATGCAATTTGTTCTCATCAAAGAAAGACACAGAAGATTTCCAGGGATTCAGCATATAGGAAGACATAATTCAGCATTCAGCAAGACATTTTTCAGGTCTCTTCAATAATACCATTTTACTTATAAACAGTTCAGAAGAGGAATATTTATGCACCTTGAATCTCTCCCACTGGCCCTGGAAGAAATTGAATTTGCAACCAAATCCATTTACAAGAAGACATCAATTTATTCTAATAAAACCACATGGTAAGCACATTAAGTGGTGGGGGTGGGGATTGTCTTTTATGAACTGAGCTATGATACACACAAGAGTGGCAGTAACATCAGTGAAAAGTTAAGTTTGGTGATTTCTGATCTCACTTGAAAATTTCCCAGCTCTTTTTAAAGCATGATAATACTAAAAATAGGCTACTTTAAGAGTGATATAATTTTATTAATGAATGGACCCAATTTCAGCCTTGATACTTGAGGCATGAGATGGTGTATGTATGAAGAAATAAAATGCCACAAACTCTTTAAAAGAAGTATCAACTTCTCTTTTCAATTATAGTCCTAGTACCAGAATTAACATGACAGGGAGATACCAAAGGGATGTAGTATGATGTTTAACTTTGATCAATGTCTTATCTATCTGGAGGGAAAATATCAGTGCATGAGTTGTAGAACATTGCAATATATATCATAATTGGAAATTAAAAGCAGACTGCTAACTATTGGAACAATTAGCCCATGTTCAGATGAACTTCCTTGTGACACGGCAGTGAGGTTGATGTGAAAAATGTAAATTCAAATTTTTTGAGATAATATGGAATGAGCTTAGAACCCGAGAAGAGATGAGGAAAAAGAAGGTATGAATGATTGCAGTCTTGTTTCTGACAACAAAACAAAGAATAAAAGAGTTAATGAATGGTGGTAACAGACAGAAAGATGTGGAACGTAGAATGAAAAGTGGGAGAAAATATGATAGTTCAATGTTCATATACCAGGTTTGAATGTCCTATAGGATACTCATAAAAGGAAAACTCCATCAGCAGTCTGATAATGCATCTGGATCCCTGTAGGCATATATATGCTAGACACAAAGAACTCATGGTTGCTAGGGAATTAGAGTTATCTTTGGCGTCTTTAACTCTTTGCTTTCCTTCCAGATTATATGAGTTTATATGAGGTGACAATCTCTTGTGGTTGTACCAAAATCTTACCTTGCTTTTAAGTAAATGTGTATTATGTTTAAACATATAATAACAACTCAAAATATGATTGGTTTAAGAAAAACATCCTGTTTGTGTCTAATGCTCAGATCAGCTGTAACTGGCTCTTCAGACTCATGTTTAGTTACCACTGGTAACACTCTGCATTATATTACATTCCCAAAAAGAATTCAAATTGGCTTTCTGTAGATCAGATAACAGGTAAATGAAAGTTCTTCAACCTGATAAAACAACAACAATAACAAAAAAAAAACCTGCAATATTTGATTTATTGTGACTACTGAATTGGGAATTGGCATGCTCTGTACCTGGGATTATTCATCCAAACACTAGTCTGTGGCAGCAAATTACTATTGGGCCAGCCAGAGATAGCACCCGAAACAAGAAAATCTGGGTATGGTGACTATCATAATGGTTACAAAGAAGGGAAAAGAATATAAATCAAACAAAGTGACAGACAAAACACCAGCACACTTGGATGTCAGTTCTCACTGACTATCTGGTAAATGGACATGGAAACTTCCCACTAATCTTGGAAAAAACAAGGAGGCAGAAACTACACGTCAGGTAAAAGATGAGATCATGACAAGAAGTAGTTGCTTAGTTATCTTACACAAAAGTCCCTAATTTCCCTAACTGCTATAAACCAAAAACATTTTTTGCTGAGCAGAAAAATAAAAGGGCAATTATATCTACATATATATGTATATTCTGGAATTAAAGAGAAAACCTATTTTTCTCAACAAGCATCAATTGATGAACTAGACCAAGAAGAATGAATAGAGGGAAATGTAAGCATCCTGAAACTTCAAAATATAAGAAATGGCTACAGAACAAGAGGCCTGCAAAGGTATCCCAGGGGATAACAGAACATAACTGCAATTTGAATAATAACTTCTGGGTAATAAAGAGCCATAGAGGGCTGAGTTTAATTGATGGACAAGATCGCTGTGTGATTAAATGGTTCATGTATAATTAATGCAACAAGACTATAATTCATAGTGTAATAGAAAAACAGATGAGCATAGAGGATTAAGGATGCAGAGAAGGACCAATACAACAACAACAACAACAACAACAACAACAAAAACTTCCTGATCTCAATAACAAAAGATAAAGGAAAGGATACCAGAATCCTTCTTTCCACATTTGGAACAACAGAGAACACTTAAATGCTAGGATGCAAAAAATGTTTAAATGAATAATGTAATATGTGAGATCTGTGCATCCTTGGAAACTGAAAAGTAAGTTCCTAGCCTAATCAGTCTGGAAGAAAAGCCACCCCAAGTGAGATAAGAGATATTAGTGCTACAACGGTAGAACTAAGAGAATATTTGACTACAACCAAGACTCATGAAAACTGATAAGAGGTATATTTATATTACAAAAAGAAGTTTATTCCTCCCCTAATGGAGAAATGAGGTAGTCATTTGGTCAAAGCAAAATGCTTAGCTACACTTCAGTATATTCTCTTTTGAGGTCTTTATAAGAAGATTAACAATAATATCCTTTGTTCTGGGGAAGAAGACAGAATCATTAAATTTGAATTCCCATTTTGGTTTTCACAGAGTGATATAATGTAGACTAGAAGAACAAAGGAACAATAAAGTGACCTTATGGGTAATGATGGTACTCAAAATATTTCATAGCCAATAATTCACGGATCACAATCAATCAGAAGGGATCAATCAACATGCATGTAAGCTATAAATTATCACTACCCGCATACCAATAGGTACCAGCAGAATTTCCACCCTGCTTGTGAATCTGTGACTCTTCAAGGTCATCATTACTAAATAAGATTGTCGAGAAGCTTCTAGAGAGATTTAAAGAGGTTTTATGCATCCAAGGAAGCCCAACAAACTCAGCTGCTGCCTTATTTACTCTGTTAATATCCCTTTTAAACCTTCTGTAATTAGATAGGGCAAAAATAAAATTCTTTACAGCCGGCTCAGTGACCACAAGTTTGCATCCACATCATGCCAAACATATGTCTGAAACATTCAACAGTACCTCATTTTTCATTTACATTGACTTTTCCATGGGTATTATTCTCCTGAACTTTTCTGCCTATATCCAACTGAGTTTTCTAACCACATTTCTCATCTTTTCCATTCACCCTTCATGTTTCCAGCAGAAAAGAGAATTAAGATTATTGGTGATTTACATAAAAATAAGTAATAACTCATCTCTAACAAATACGATTCATATTTATTTCAATGCTATGCAAAGCACAAAATATTATTAGCAATATTCTTATTCTGCATTCTTTATTGCTTCTCCATCATCCCAACCACTTCTGCTGGGTCTTAGTCCACCTGAACGAGGATGGACTGGGTCCGAAGAAAGGTAAGTGTGCCGCTCGCCTGTTCCCCAGCCTGCTGATCCCAGAGACAATCAGATGCAGCAGGGAGTCAAGTCAAACAAGCAAGAACTCAGTTTATTGCACGTGTAGCAGAGCCTTTTAAAGCACAAGACCACAGGATTACTGGGGCAGGGCATAAGGACCAATCAATTACTTAAGAGGTCATTTTACAGGGTGACTTTTTACACGACCAGTCATATGTCTGCACACTCATCATCAGTTGTCACCTCCCCTGATGCTGCGCAGCCAATCAGCTTTGGTGGTAAATGACCTTTGGGCACTGCCCACCTTACTTCCTTTGGGTGCCATCTTTGAATTGCCTCCTGTGCCTAATTTCCCACACACTTCATCATTTCCCCCAATTTGAGGGCTGAATAACCCCAGATTCTCCATAGATTAATTCACTTATACAGTCATGTAATCTTATTTGTATACATTTTTAAATTATTTGTTCATTCATTTGAGCTGCAGAAACAGACAGGGAGATTCCATCTGCTAAATCACTCCTCAAATGCCCAGAATTACCAGGGCTGAACTATGATAAAGCTGGGATCCAGGAACTCAATCCAGGTATCTAATGTACCTGGCAAGGACTCAATTATGGGAGCAATCACTTCCTGTCTCCTGGGGTCTGCATTAGCAGAATGCTGGAATCAGGAGAGGAGATGGAACTCTTCTGGTTTGCAATCATTCACTGCCCCATTTTGCAAGATCACACTGTGCCACACTGACCTGAGACTTGGGGAGGTTACTTGTTTGGTCAATGAAACATGAGCAGAAGTAACATATCTTTTGGGGCTGGTGCTGTGGTGTAGTGGGTTAAAGCCCCATCCTGAAGAACCGGCATCTCATGTGGACGCTGGTTCGAGTCTCGGTTGCTCCTCTTCCAATCCGGCTCTCTGCTATTGCCTGGGAAATCACTGGAAGATGGCCCAAGTCCTTGGGCCCCTGCACCCACGTGGGAGACCTGGAAGAAGCTCCTGGCTTCTGGCTTTAGATCAGCTCAGCTCTGGCCATTGCAGTCATTTGAGGAATGAACCAACAGATGGAAGACCTCTCTCTCTTTCTCTCTCTGTAACTCTGTCTTTGAAATCAATAAAATAACACTTTAAATAAATAAGTAAACAAAAAATATCTTTACAGAATCTGTGTGAGACTTGGGGAGGTAACTTGTTTGGTCAATGTAACATGAGCAGAAGTAGCATATCTTTGCAGAATCTGCAAGAGCTTCTGGAGCTGGCATTGTAAAGTAATTGGTTAAGCTGCTGTGTGCAATAGTTCAAGTCCCATCTGCTCCACTCCTGATCCAACTCCCTGCTAATCAACATGAGAAAGTAGTGGAAGATGCGCCAAGTACTTGGACCCCTGCTGTGCACATGGAATACACAGATGGTGTTCCAGAATCCTGGTTTCAGCTTGGCCCACCTGGCTGTTGTGGCCAACTGAGGAGTAAACCAGCAGATGCAATCAATCTCTCTCTCTCTCTCTTTCTCTCTCTTTCCCTTCCTCCCTCCCTCCCTTTTCCTCTCCCTCTTCTTCTCCCTCTAACTCTGCCTTTCAAATAAATAAAACTAAATCTCAAAAAAGAGCTTCTATCACTATTTTTTCCTTTTTCCAAGAGAATAGCATGTCCCAGCAAGAGGCTGCCTTCTCAGCTTATATAATAGAATGGTGCTGTGCAGTGGAGAGCTACAGTGGACCTATGCCCAGTATAGGACATGAAATACATTACTTCTGCAGATTGCTTAGCCAAGGCCGACTGATGCAGAAAACTGATTAAATAAATGCCAAATGCCACAACTGTTGCAATTCAAGTCCTATCTGAAGTATTATGAAGTATTATTTTCTCTTATATATTCCTCTCTGTCTGCACTTCAAAGAATGAGGGCTACCAAAGTTCTGTCCCACAGGACTACTAGACTCAAGGCACAGATCCTTTATAGTTCACTTTAAGAAATTTGGTAATACTCAGTAGTGCATGGGTTCTGTAACATTCAGGAAAATTTGAGTGCCTGAGACATGTCACCCTATCTCAGCTTCTCATAGTCCACCATCTTCCAAAACCTTGAATCATGTATGGCCCTCTCCACCTACCACACATGCTCCCCTAGGTCAGCACCAAGCTCCTATTCTGTTTCTTTCTTGGAGCAGCCCTAAAGAACAGCTTGCTTTCCTCAAACCGCTTTCTACCATCCATTTAAACCAAAATCTAATTTTCTATTGAACCATGTTTTAGTACATCACAACTGATGTATAACCTGAGGCAATTTATTTCTTTGTTTTTTAGATTTTATTTTATTTTATTATTAGAGTTACAGAGAGAGGTAGAGACAGAGAGAGAGGTCTTCCATCCACTGTTTCACTCCCCAGATGGCCACAACAGCCAGAGCTGAACAGATCTGAAGCCAGCCAGGAGCCAGGAGCTTCTTCCGGGTCTCCCACGTGGGTGCAGGGGCCCAAGGGCTTGGACCATCCTCCACTGCTTTCCCAGATGTAGCAGAGAGCTGGATCATCATTTGGAGTTTGATGACCTCTTTTAGAAGTTTTGGCTCAACTGATTATTGCTCCCAGCTGGAGCAGCTGGGACTAGAACCAGCACCCATAAGGAATGCCGATGCTTCAGGCCAGGGCTCTAACCCACTGCACCACAGCGCCAGCCCTGAAGTGATTATTTCTAACAAACTACCAGACTTTTCAATTGCAAAAGCACTTTCATGGCCGTGATTATATTACTCATACTTTGCCTTCATGTCTGTGAAGCACCACAACCCATTCATAATACTAAATATGGGGCTCTTATTACAGTGCTGAAACGTGGTAGGTACTCAATCAATATTTGTGGGTGAAGAATGAATGAGTGAATAGATAAATGAACATAGCTATCAAGTAACATGTGAAAGATTATATATCTTAAAAGGAATAGAACTAAGATTTCAGCTCATGTCTCAGATTCTAAGCCCTGTCCTTACTGCTCTCTACTCATGCCAGAAATCTATAGCCATTTTACTAAGGAGAGTGTAAACAGAGATAGAGTGAAGACAATTAGATTTTTAAAGGGACAATGACAGCGCCAGATGGGTATTTGGTTAAAAATGGTAAGCTTGCTCTAATACTTAATTTTAATGAGAAACCTAAGAATACTAAGACTTGTTACTGTTATCTGTGAAATGGAAGATTTTTTGCATATCTAAAACTGTTTTTGCAGATCATACAGATGCTGAAAACCAATCTACATTGAGATGTTAATATCATAAACTCTGCCAGAGTGTGCTCTGTTCCTCACTGTGCAAAGACAGATGACGAGTTGTCTGCTAAATAATTCACTGTCTTTAGTGTTTACAAGTTTACAAACACAAGAGGAGTCACACCTTCATTGCCACACCAAATTTTTTACTTTGATTGTCTAGAGTCTGTTTTCATAAATGCATAGATTTATTAGTTCCTAGTTGGCTATGGTCACAGAGTGGAAGGAATCATTTGTCGCCCCTTGAAACACATCATTTGGAGTTTGATGACCTCTATGTTGCTCCCCCTCTTCGTGGAGGAACGACACAGGACCCTGCGCTGTTCTTTCGTCTGCTCGGCCCTCCCCGGGTTTGCTGCTGGTTCTTCCCGGGTTGGCTACTATCCCTTCCACCTCCGTGGAAGGGAAGTTCCCCCTGGCCACATTCCCCACTTCCGCAGGGGAGCGGCACACCGCCGGCCGGCTTTCTCGGGGGCTGCACAGGTGTTCCCTTAGATGTTCCCCTTAGATGTTCCCAGTGCATGCCGTCTCTCTCCTCCTTTATAGTCCTCCTCCGCCAATCCCAACTCGGCTGCCCACACGCCGAGTACGCTGCTCTCCTCCAATCAGTAGCAAGTCCTACAGTTTATTGGTTGAACTGGAGGCAGCTGTGCGGAAGCTGTTTACTTCTCTCCCAGCGCCATATTGTGGGAGAGCAGATGCATAGAATAAGTCTTAATTCCAGTAACTCAGTCCAGTCCGGGCTGCTCCCCACACTCTATTAGAAATTTTGGCTCAATTGATTACTGCTTGTGGCACCTGGGGCAAGGCATTTACTTCTCAGGTTTGTGATCTCTAAGGCAGGATTAATAATAAGCGTAAGAGATAAGCATGGGTGAGATAAGATGGTGGCTTCCAACTTAGGTTTTCACAGATAGCTTCTAGGGTACAGAATTCTAGCAAGAGAAGCCGCAGCCCTTCCCCACCCTCCACTGCCTCCACCAGAGAAAGCCAACATTTAACCTTGCAGATCCCAGCTGTGAGTCTAATTCCCAGCTCAAGTTTCGGTCCAGCACCAATACAAACATTTCCTCACAACTGCCCAGTGCTGTAAAGCTCACAGAGCACAGCTGTATGTATCATTTATATCCAAGCCTTCCCATAATTTCCCACTCAGAAGTGGCATGGTGATTCCCAAGATGGGTCAGCAGAAGCCCCCAGACAAGAGCTGTGTTCTTCCTGGCCCCTGAACACCCTTCACATTCCTATTTCCTTCAATAGACAAGATACCATCTTTAATTTGAAAACTGTTTGCCTTTTTAGATGACCTATGTTCTCACAATAAACAAGCCACATTCTCATTCTTCTTCAAAGAATGAAACTTCCTGCTTATCACAAGAAAAAGGTGAAGCATTGATTGAAAATCTGATAGGGTTTATAGTGTAGCCCATGTTCTTGTTTCTAAGGCTATAAGAACACATTGTCCTCAGACCATTGGGATAGTCATCCTATTCCCAGCACAGCACATTTGGACGACCAAATGTGTCAGCAACAAGTGTTGCCTGATTTTCTTGCTAATGACATTTTCTTCCTATTTGAAAAGAGCAGCCATCTAAGATGTTTTTATTGTTGGTAACATATTCTCTCCATCTCCTCCTTAATCCCAAATGCCTGCCCATGGAGCACTTAAGGTTCTGCCTATCCTTCCTGAATTCATTCATTCATTTAGTTATTGAACAAGCTGCCAAAATGTACCCTATGTTGGACTTCAATTCTAAATGTAGTAAGCATAGGTTACTACCTTCAAAATGTTTGTAGTCTTGCTGGATAGAATTGACATGAATTAATACTGAGCAGAAACAGGGAAGTTCATGTGAATAGAACAAAAAGTTCTAAGAATTCAGTGAGAAAAGATCACTTGTGAACTAGATAACTAACAACAGCTTCTAGGATAAAAAGAAACATGTTGGAAAGAGTAGAAAGGCCAAGGTTAGTCTGAGTAGCTTAGAAAAAGAAAAATAGTATAGTAACAAATATCAGTATGTACCCTCAGATAATCTGAATTTGCAGTTTAATTATGACTACCCACCACTCAAGATTTTATCAACAAGATTTTATCTCCTTAGACTCCAATTCATTTTTAAATAGACACCAAATCCTTTTTTTTTTCAAAACATGGATTTTAAAACATTATTTTGCTTGAATTTTGGGATTGAATTTTAAGGGCCTCTGGTAAGTTTTATTAATTTAGACACATTAACTGACAAAATTGGTCTCAAAACATTAGGCTGACATGTGTGGGCTAATAAATAACTATATTGTTGAGGTCCATTTATAAACTTTAGCTCAACATTAAAGGAAATGGTTAAAAACACTAACAAAAGATAGCACTAGTGCCCATAAAATAATAAATTAAATGAGAATTCAAAGTTTCAAAGACTTGGGCTGATTTAATATTATTGCTTTCATTGCTCTAATAGTCTAGTATGGAGAAGAAAATTCTCTTATCTCTTTTGAGAAATGATTCATGTTCTTGAATTATCAGAAAGTTGCATTTGTGCCTCCATGATTAAAATTTTAATAACAACATGTAGGTTTGGGAAAAAAGAAAATATTACTTATGGAAATGAACTGACTGAATTTGAAATGTATATAGATATTCCAGTGGTCAAGAACAACCAAGGTAATTTGAACAACATTAAAAACTGATTCCAATGGATAACAGGATTTGTTATTAAAACACAGTAATTAATATATATGGCACTGATGCAAGGGTCAACAAGTGGACTACTGATGTACTTGGTGTATAAGCTATGGAAATAACACTTTCTAAATCCTTGTCCTTGTTTCTGTACTGTCATGCACCACTTGGGATATGGCTATATAGCACAGTGCTTAAAATAGTTCTGAATTCAGATTCCGGCATTAGTTACTCAAAGAGAACCATAATATTCTCTGTAGCCCATCTCTGACCTAGCAGTGCCATTAAGATATCACCAGTGACTCTACTTCACACTTTCAGAGGCACTCTTCAAATTAAAAGAGGATTGTTCTAATAAAATATAAAACCCCTTACTGTGATGCAAAAGATGAAGCCATACTGCAGGGGTACATGTTGTGGAAGGGAAATCACAATATCATCACAGAGCTAATCAGAAACAGCTGGTTCTAGTATTTTCATTTTCATTCTTGAACAGGTAGCATTTTTATTTTCTCTTTTCCTGCTGTGTCACCACAAAATACTAAAAATTCCAGAATGTTCACTTTTATTTTTCCCCAAGGAAGTTCATCTCTGGGCACCTTCAAGTTTATCCCAATCTCAAATACTTCCCAAGGTCATCATACTTCCCTATGCAGGTGAATTTGCATAATGAAGACAATTCACTTCAAAACAAACTGCTGTTCTCAAGATCTTCATCCAGGACAGGAGATTTAATGAGACAAACTGAACTTCAGGAACTATCTTGGGAACCAATTAAGAGTGAGAATTTCAAAAGAAAACATAAAGATCTACTAAGAATTTGGAAGGGAAAAACCAATAACTTGCTGTTCTTTAAAGGGACAAATGATAGAAGGGAATTTTTTTTACTAGAGCAATTTTATTCATTTTCTCATCTGCAATGCATAAGAAATAAACTTCACAGAAGAGCAGGGCATGAAATTGGGAAAACGAGTAAATCAGAACAGCATCAATATTTGTTGCAATTTGCTATCACAATGAGACTGTCTATACAGCAATTATCTTACAAGCAGTGAGCACTGGTCTTCTAAATAATTAGCATCAAGCATAAAATGCATGCATATTATTGCCCTTAACATTCCACCTGATGCACTGCATGCTTTGGCTAGTAACAAATACTAAACAGCATTCATCAATGCTCTTCATGTATGCCTCATTCCTGTTGGCTCCATGTATTTCCTTTATCTGAAATACTCGGAATTCCTCCTCCACACAAACATGAATAATGGGCCCCGGCCCAATAAACTTCTCCAATTATGATTCTATGTATTTTTCAGATGGATCAAATCTGTTCACCAACCAGCAGTTACCTTCCCCAGAAGTGATCAGAATCTCCCTGTTTGTTCTTCAATCCAGAGGATATGTGCATATATCTCAATATTGTACAAAACACAATGCACCTAAACTGTTACACATAATATATCAATAGAAAGTAAATAATATGATGTGTTATTATGAGAATTAAAAAATTAATACACATAGAGTGTTTGGAATATTGTCTGGCACAGAGCAAACTCTGCATGACTGTTAGCTGTTACCATTTCATCTTTATCCTCTGAACTGACATTTTCATGTCTCCATTAAATAATTATATGTGTGCATGTGTGGCTCTATAAAATCCCCATTCCTTGTGCATCATTTAGAGCTGTTCCTCTTATAAGGGATGCAGGGTCATTATTGTTCTCTTTTCATTGGACATCCTCAAGAACTCACTTTGTGTCTTTGTCAGACTATCTCCTTAGAAGCAAATCTCAGCAGTGCAGTTAGGGACAATGTTTTAATGACTATGATAGGAATTCATGTGCAAAGAGTAGCATGAACATACAAAGGAATTTCCTTTCTAACTTCCAACCACCATACCTAGATTTTGTTTTGGCTTGTATGACAGAGGAATTTTATAGGTCTTGGGAATGAAGAAACTCTTGGGTATAGTACTGACAAATGCCTGGAGCTGTGGAGCTGTGAGGACTGGAAACCGAAACAAATGTTAGGGACTAGGTTTTTACCATCCATGTGGAGGCAAGAGTTGCGCTCGATGTTACAGTGACACACAACAGCTATCAACTTCCTTTTGAGCTCCCAGCCCAATTGCATACACTTAGAAATATGTATATGAACTAAAAATTATCCTATTAAAATGATAATGCCCCAGACCAGCATCACAGCATAGCAGATGATACTGCTGCCTGTGATGCTGAAATCCCATGTCCCATATCAGCACTGGTAGAATTGTAGGCTGCTCCACTTCCAATTCAGTTCCCTGCTAATGCTCCTGGGAAAGCATTGGAAGGTAGTCCAAGAACTCAGGATCCTGCACCCACTTGGAAGACCTGGATGAAGTTCCTGGCTCCTGGCTGCAGCACAGCTTAACCTTGCTTGGCCTTTGCAACCAACTGAGGGTTGAACCAGCAGATGGAAGATCTCTCTATCTATTGCTTCCTTCCAAATAAATAAATAAATTTTTTAAAATGTGATAACCGCCAACTATAAGCACAAATGGGGAGACAGGAGCTGAACAACACATATTGTAAGTGATTTACCATTTTTTTTCTTCTTATGTATATATTGATCAATCATTTCATCATCATTTGTCAATAAAAACTGTGTTTTGAAAAGCATGAAAAATACAATTCAAATATGAATTAATTATACTCTGGCTACATTTAAAAATTACGGACACCTCAAAGAAACATGCTTGCTCAGTGATCATGTAAACTATCTGTTAGCCTAACTAACATAAGAAATTTGAAACAAGATAAAACAAATATTGACATCCACCAAATTACCACAACTTACTTAGATAATACTACATATCATACATTACTCAAAGAAAAACATTGGGCAGGTTCTCCTACATCTTTCTCATGAGTATGGACAGGACCAGAATCCTTAGAAAATAATGAGAAATTTGTGCATCAAAATCCTGCTTTGTACAAAGCAATTTCATATGTACAGAAATAACCCAAAATGCAGGAGGAAAACTGAAAACATATTTTTAGCTATATTTAAGAAAGTAAGAAATTAAAAGGATCTTAATGAATAACAATAAAGAAATAGCTAAATGACTATTCCACCTTCCAGGTTATTAATTTCCAAGTTGGCATATTATGTTCACAAGGATGTTTTGTATAATCTGAGACAGGGCTTACATAAGAACTCAAGAGAAAATAAAATTAAGTTGCACATGCAGAATAATTTGAACAGCACAAAAACACACTTTTACATGCACATACCCATACAGAAAACCAACAAATGCCCTGAGAAAAATGTCCAGAAAGAAACACAAACTGATAGCAAAAAGTAATTACCCTGGTTTTTTGGTAAGTTGAAAGAAATGGATTTTGGATGAATTGTTTTTCTTTTTATGTATTTCTGTAGTCTGTCAAGTACAAGAAAAAATAACTCTTATCTTACCTCATGGAGCTGACATTCTAACTGGGAAGAAAAACATTAAAAATAACTAGAAAGCTACAATACATAAAATAGCAGAACATGGTAAATTAATAAAAAGTATTACTACTATGGCCAAAGGAAACACATGTATACACACAACATAAAGATGTTGATTAGCAAAGAGCAGAGAGATCGGCCAACAGCCTTTGGAGCTCCCTTTGCTCAATCTTTTTTTTTTTTTTTTTTTGACAGGCAGAGTGGACAGTGAGAGAGAGAGACAGAGAGAAAGGTCTTCCTTTGCCGTTGGTTCACCCTCCAATGGCCGCCACAGCCGGTGCGCTGTGGCCAGCGCACTGCACTGATCCGAAGGCAGGAACCAGGTGCTTCTCCTGGTCTCCCATGGGGTGCAGGGCCCAAGCACTTGGGCCATCCTCCACTACACTCCCTGGCCACAGCAGAGAGCTGGCCTGGAAGAGGGGCAACCGGGACAGAATCCAGCGCCCTGACCGGGACTAGAACCCGGTGTGCCGGCGCTGCAAGGCGGAGGATTAGCCTACTGAGCTGTGGCGCCTGCCCTTTGCTCAATCTTTAAGAAGCCACATCACTGTCACCTACCACCCTCTGCAGGTCTGGTGCTTTACACACTCATAGAAATACCCCACTGGATGAGCAACTCCTTATGTTGGCCAAGGACTTTCTCTGTTTTAGCATTTGGAAGTCCTGTGTGTCAGGAATGCCCTAAGTCCTTGGAAGCTAGGACAGAGTGTCATCCTACATGTTTATAAAATTAAAGCCATTTTCTCACCCTGTGTCAGGTGATTGGCAATAAGGCTATCACTGATGTGGCTGAGATGCTACCTTTCAAAGCTGCAATTATTTCTCAGAGCTCCTGCCTCTGGGTCTGCACACCAGTATAGGATGATCCCTTTACAAGTTCTGGGGAGCAGATTGTCGGGAAGATGGCGGAATAGGGAGGGAGCACACCGATGGTCTGGGAAGGGAAGGTTCAAAGAGGGGTGAGAATTTGTAGTTTCAGGGAAAGGGAAGCTTTTAGTTCTTCCAAAACTGGGGAGACAGGATGGACCTGTGAGGAGGACACGGACACCTGAAGCGCAGAACACCAGCAGGAGTGTGTATGCACCAGTGCTGGAAGCCAAGGTGAGACAAGGTGCTCGCCCAGCACTGCTGCAACAGCCGCCGCCACCCCTCCCCCAACCCACCTTGGGACGGACACTGAGACACGCACGACTGAGTGGGAGAGGAAATAGAAAACGGAACAGAGTGAGTAGCGCCTGCGGAAAGAGTGCCCGATTCAGGGGGACGAATTGAGGCACTAAACAAGCGAGGATCCCTTGCTGCCTCGACCCTCCCCCAAATCGGAGCTGCAGTGGGCAGGAAGCAGCCATCTTGTTTGTTTACATTCGGGTTTAAAGGAGAACTGCCTCTGCCTCTGCACTAACCTTTGGAGGCGGAGCCCAAAGGTGGAGTGGAGCGACATGACGACATGACACTCCTCGCGCAGGGGCAGGCAGCGAGGGATGGCAGCTCAAAGCCCTGACACCAGTCTACTCAAGTTACCAGAAGAAAAAAAAAATTGAATAGCGCCCGTGGGAAGAGGGCAGAATCCAGGGGGATGAACTGAGGGATAAAAAACGCCAGGATCCTTAGGAGCCACCCAACCCACAATCAGAGCTGCAGCAGGCAGAGTGCAGCCATCCTGTTTGTTTACATTCGGGCTTAAAGGAGGCTGGCCTCTGCTCCGAAGGAGGAAGCAGCAGGGGCGGAGTCCAAAGGTGGTCTGGAGCTACTTGACACTCCTCATGCAGGAGGTGTAGGAAGAGAGAGCGGCTGACCAATGAACCCCAGCACAGACACATAAGGGCTAACACAGGAACAAGGAAACTGGCCCTCAAGGGGTCAAGATTGGCACCTCAAAGCCCCGACACCAGCCCACTCAAGTTATAAATAAATAAGTAAATAAAAAATAAATAAACAAGCTCTAGAAGGCAGAGCAGCCTGCTTACACTGGATATTGGTACAGACTCACAGCAGCCCATAGCAGAGGGAAATCAACCTGAAAAACCACCCAGATGGAATGCCAAAAAACAAAACAAAAACCCACAATAAGAATACAGAAGAACGTATAAACTTGCCAATGGAGCAGGCTAAACCAACCATAACAGAGGCTGAAGAAGAAGAATTTGAAACCATGCCAGAAAAAGAATTCCGAAAATTAATAATCAGATTACTTAGAAATAATGAGAAACAGTGTTGAGAGCTGAATGAAAAACAAGCCCAAGGATTAGAGATCCTAAAGAGAAGCCAGAATGAAATACTGGAAATGAAAAACTCAATTGACCATACAAAAAAACATCGTGGAATCCCTCGGAAATTGAACAGATGAAATAGAAGACTGAATATCAGAATTCGAAGACAAACTTCCAGAAATAATACAGTCAGTTCAAATACAGGAAGAAGAAATTAAAAAAAATTAAAAAATATGGTCAGAGACCTACAAGATTCAATCAAACGGTGTAATGTTTGGATAATAGGAGTCTCTGAGGGAGTGGAAAGAGAGAATGGATTGGAAGGTGTTTTCAATGAAATAATATCAGAAAACTTCAAACAAAGGCAGCTGGATAACAACAGGCAAATTCAACAGATAGCCAGGACTCTGAACAGGGTAGACCAGAAGAGAAATTCACCGCGACACATTGTGGCAACACTCAGCTCAGTGACACACAAACAACAAATCCTAAAATGTGCCAGAGAGAAACGACAAATCACATTCAGAGGTAAGTTAATCAGACCCACCCCAGACTTCTCATCGCAAACACTACAGGCAAGGAGACAATGGCATGATATATTTCAAGTTTTAAAAGACAAACAACGCCAACCTAGAATACTATACCCTGCAAAGCTATCATTTATGATTGAAGGGGAAATAAAGACCTTCCAAGACAAACAGAAACTGAAAGAATTCGTATCCACGCGTCCAACCCTACAACACTTGCTCAAAGATGTGCTGCACACAGAAATACAAAACAAGAACTTCACTACCAAAAAAAAGCGAATGTAGAGTAACCTACAAACAAAGTTCAAAATACATAAACAGCTCGTTTCAGGAAACATGAATGAGAAAAGACAGAACTTAACAATAATCACACTGAATGTGAATGGTCTTAATTCTACTACCAAGAGACATAGACTAGCTGATTGGATCAAAAAAGAGAATCCATCTATATGCTGCCTTCAGGAGACACACCTTATCAGCAAAGATGCATGCAGACTGAAATTGAAAGGATGGAAAAAGATACTCCAAGCTAACAGAAATCAAAAAAGAGCTGGTGTGGCCATCCTAATATCAGATAAAATAGACTTTAACATAAAAACTATTAAAAGAGACAGAGAAGGGCACTATATAATGATTAAAGGATCTATCCAACAGGAAGACATTACTATTATAAATGTATATGCACCTAATTACAAGGTGCCTGCCTACCTGAAATAATTACTAAAGGATTTAAAGGGAGATATAGATTCAAATACAATAGTAACAGGGGACTTCAACACCCCACTCTCACCAATGGATGGATCAACCAGACAGAAATTCTACATGGAAACAACAGAGCTAATTGATACTATAGACCAAATAGGCCTAATAGATATCTTCAGAACCTTCCATCCCACAGCCACAGAGTTCACGTATTTCTCCCCAGTACATGGAACATTCTCTAGGATTGACCATATGTTAGGCCATAAAGGGAGACTCAACAAATTCAAAAGGATTGACACTATACCATGCAGCTTCTCAGACCATAGTGCAGTGAAACTCAAAATCAACAACCCAAGAATCTCTTCACCATATGCAAACACATGGAGAATGGACAACATGATCCTAAACGAACAGCGGGTCATCGAAAAAATTAAAAGAGAAATCAAAAGATTTCTAGAAACAAATGAAAATGATAACACAACCTATCAAAAACTGTGGGACACAGCAAAAGCAATGCTAAGAGGAAAGTTTATAGCACTTGGTGCCTACATCAAGAAGCTGGAAAGGAACCAAACAAATGAACTCTCCATGCACCTTAAGGAGTTAGAAAAATAGCAGCAAATCAAGCCCAAATCCAGAAGGAGAAAAGAAATACTAAAGATCAGAAAAGAAATAAACAGAATTGAAACAAAAAAAATACGAAAGATCAACAAAACCAGGAGCTGGTTCTTTGAAAAAATAAACAAAATCGACACATCATTGGCCCAACTAACCAAAAAAAGGAGAGAGAAGACCCAAATCTGTAAAATCAAAGATAGTAATGGAAATGCAACAACAGACACAACAGAAATAAAAAAAAAAAATCATCAGAAACCACTACAAAGAGATGTATGCTAACAAATTGGGGAACCTGGAAGAAATGGATAGATTCCTGGACACATACAACCTTCCTAAACTGAGCCGTGAAGATATACAAAATCTAAACAGACCCATAACCATGGAAGAAATTGAATTAGTAATAAACGCACTACTGAAAAAGAAGAGCCCAGGACCGGATGGCTTCACTGCCGAATTTTACCAGACATTTAGAGAACAACTAACCCCAGTTCTTCTCAAGTTATTCAAAATGATTGCAAGGGAGGGAATCCTCCCAAATTCTTTCTACGAAGCCAATATCACCTTAATTCCTAAGCCCGGAAAAGACACAACAGAGAAATAAAACTACAGACCTATCTCCCTGATGAACATAGATGCAAAAATACTCAATAAAATTCTGGCAAACCGAATCCAACTACACATCAGAAAGATCATTCACCTAGACCAAGTGGGATTTATTCCTGGTATGCAGGGATGGTTCAATATTCAAAAGTCAATCAATGTAATACATCACATTAATAAATTCAGAATAGGTGAAGAATTCCTGGAGAAGACCCCAGAGGCACGGGTTATCAAAGATAAAATAAACAAATGGGATTACCTCAAACTGAAGAGTTTCTTTACAGCAAAGGAAACAGTCAGGAAATTGAAGAGGCAACCAACAGAATGGGAGACGTTATTCGCAAACTACACAACAGATAAAGGATTAATAACTAGAATCTATAAAATGATCAAAAAACACCACAGAATCAAAACAAACAACCCAATAAAAAATGGGCCAAGGACCTTAACAGACATTTTTCAAAAGAGGAAATCCAAATGGCCAACAGGCACATGAAAAAATGCTCAGGTTCCCTAGCCAACAGGGAAATGCAGATCAAAACCACAATGAGGTTTCACCTCACTCCGGTTAGATTGGCTTACATACAGAAATCAACCAACAACAACAGATGCTGGCGAGGGTGTGGGGAAAAAGGGACACTAATCCACTGTTGGTGGGAATACAAACTGGTAAAGCCACTATGGAAGACAGCTTGGAGAGTCCTCAGAAACCTGAATATAGCACTACCACAGGACCCAGCCATCCCACTTCTTGGAATATACCCAAATGGAATTAAAGGGGAGAAAAAAGAGCCATTTGCACCTCAATATTTGTTGCAGCTCAATTCACAATAGCTAAGACATGGAATCAACCTAAGTGTCCATCAACGGATGACTGGATAAAGAAACTATGGGATATGTACTCTATGGAACACTATACAGCAGTAAAAAACAATGAAATTCGGGCATTTACAACAAAATGGAAGAAGCTGGAAAACATCATGCTGAGTGAAATAAGCCAGTCCAAAAGGGACAAATATCACATGTTCTCTCTGATTGATGGCAACTAAACGAGCATCTAAAATGATACCCATTGAAGTGAAATGGACACTATAAGAGACAATGACATGATCAACCCTTATCTAGACTGTTGAGGAACAACTTACTATTTTATTCCTTTTAGTATTTTTGTTGTTGTTGTTGTTGTTGCTCTGTTTGTTCTACATAAGACCACTGGTTGAACTCTGTAATCAATGCACAATCATTCATAGGCATTTAAAATTAACAGAAAAGTGATCTCTGTTAAACATAGGAGTTTAAGTAAGAGAGGGAGGAGATATATAGGTTGGCACATGCTCACTCGGACTTACCTCCAATGGTGGAACTAGAAATGTGCCAGGGGATTTCAGCACAATCTTACCAAGGAGGCAGGTACCAATGCCAGTGCACTTGGTAAAGTGATAAGTATAAATACACAACCGATCAAAAAGATAGGGTAAGTGTCGAAGAGATTTCACAAATAAAACCAGTGTAACCAAACAATGAAGGATAGAATTAAAAGGAAAAGTATGATCCTGCAGGGGAAGCAGGACACACAGCAGACTCATAGAATGGCAAATGCCCAAAACAGCACTCCTGCCTCAGAATCAACCCTTGGGACATTTGGATCTGGCTAAAAGGTCCATGAGAGTCTCACAGGCATGGGAAGCCAAGACATGGTGGCAAAAAACAATCTAAATGAAAGATCCTGGTGAACAAGACCCCAGCAGAAGGAACAGGCCATCAAGGAGGGAGGTGCCTTTCTCTGAAGGGAGGAAGGAACCTCCACTGTGATATGGCCTTGACTAAACAAGTTCAGAGTTGGTGAACGCAAGGGGCTTCCATAGCCTAGATAGCTCATAGCAAGAGTCTCGGGTGATTGCTGATGTCATAAATAAGTGTGCCAATTGTTAAATCAACAATGGGAGTCACTGGGTACAGGCTCCCCATGCAAGATCTCTGTCCTTAATGTGTTTTACTATGAAACTTAAACACTACTAGTCGAACAATGCCCTATACCTTGTGCGGTTGTGTGAGGGCAGCCTGTTGAAATCCTTGCTTAGTGTATACTAAGTTGATCTTCTGTATATGAAGGTGATTGAAAATGAAACTTGATGAAGGGCGGAATGGGAGAGGGAGGGAGGTTGGGAGGGAGCCACAACAATACAAAAGTTGCACTCTGTAAATTCACATTTATTAAATAAAAAAAAGAACTTATTGGGGGGGAAAAGCCATTGTAATTCATAAACTGTACTTTGGAAATTTATATTTATTAAATAAAAGTTAAAAAAAAAACCAAGTTCTGGGGAGCGGGAATTGAGATGTATGCATGGAACAAAGGAAAACTTGGTACAATAATATTCACTGGATTGTCACCATTCGGAGACATCAAAATCATCCCTTTTATTTCTTACATTATCCTCAATTGTTTCTCCTCAACCTGGCTAAAAATATGCCCCATTTCTTGTTGCTCCTATTCTATCTCCCTAAAAAGGGTAAAGGAACCACCCATTTCTATGCATCTGTTGCTGTGATTGCCATTTTCTAAGTGCACATAGCAGCTGACCAAGGAGCCAGATGGCTCACACATTATTATCTTGTTTAATTCCAAAGAAAATCCTGCAAAGTACACATTGCAAGTACTTTACAGATGTATTAGCTGACCTTTAGAGGTACAAGGCCAGAGAGCCAGCAGGGGTCAAGGCAGAGAGGGAAACAATAGTTACTTCGTGTCAAAGTTCATTTCTTAATAATTTATTTAAAAATTTACTTTAAAAACCTTTATGAGTCATCAAATATGGAATTGAGGCTTTAAAAGTAATTAATTCTTATAACCTCTAGCTTTAAACATCCCTTTCTGTTCTCAGCTGAATAGATTCAAATCATATGATCTAAAGTGAATTAAATTAGAGGAACCATGAGTCCATTTCATCATCTAGGCACACAAATGTCTCAGCTATACATTGCTCTCTAAATAGAAATTGCTTAAGATAAAAAAAAATTTAATAGCTGAAATAATTATATAGTTTCTAGGTGAGTCATTCTATAACTTTTAGTCTTTGGGAAGATTCCATATTTTGGTTATCTGCTATGAAATGGTTTCCAGCTACCCACTTACATCCTTGGTAAAATTATTCAACACACTTTTTACTGAATACAGTTGATTTATTTGCGCATCAAGCCTACAGTTAAAATCACATGAATACCAAAGTTGCATATGAAAAGTTTATATTGGGTCCTTTTAATAGCCTCTTCAGGCGTTTACCCACATATAACTGGACAATATCCAGGGAAAAGACTGAATTTAACCCCAAAGATTGTTTTATTCAGTTTAATTGAATTTTACAAATATTTTCTGCACCTGTTTATGCACAGCCAGTACTCAATGTGCTGACAGTTATACAGAGTTGAGATATTGCTCTGTTATGATGAACTTGCCATCTACCTGAGAGACATATTAGCACATCAGTTAAAACGTGATGTGACAGACATTTCAGTAGACATGTGTACAAGATGCAGAGGTGACAACAAATAGGAAATGATTCAGAATGTAGCAGAAAAGTGCCAGGAAGGTTGCCCAGAAGTGATGATGTCTAAGCTTGATTTTGAAGGGTGAAGAGAGAATGCTGTCACATGGACACCCCTAGGAACTGTTCTCATCTGTTTCTCTACTCCGGTTCTAGCTTTGCAAGCCAGCGTACACATGGATGCCTCACATGCAGTCACCCTCTCTTACCCCTGGAGATTTTCTCATCCTTCACTTTAGAATCAAGTATCATCAAAGCTGCCACTTGGGATACCAGCATCCATGTGGGTGCCAGTTCACATCCTACCTGCTCCATTTCTGATCCAACTCTCTGCTAATGGCCTGGGGAAAGCAGCGGAGGATGGCCCAAGCACTTGGATCTCTGCTACCCATATGAGAAACCCAGATGAAGCTCCTAGCTTTGGCCTAGCTCAGCCACAGCCATTGCAGTTATCTGGGGAGTGAACTAGTGGATGAAAGATGTCTCTCTTTCTCTCTGTATGTAACTCTGCCTTTCAAATAAATAAACAAATCTTAAAAAAAGAATCAAATGCTATCATCCTGCTTCCATCCATCCTCCTACGACACTCAGATGATTGTTTCTACTTCTGGAGACTTTGCCTATCGTAAGTGGACATGAACATTCACTCCCTTTTAAAATAAGTTTCTCTGTTGTGTTATGTATACAATTTTCCAAGTCTTTGGATATTGGAATCATTCATTATTCTATCCATCTTAATCGATGCTATGCTTTCTGAAAACACAAAGTTCACCAACATCACAGCCTCTTTCTTTCTTCTCTCACTAAGCACAACATGGAGCCTAGGAACTGCAACAGAACAGTTAACTTAAACAGCACATCTTACATGAAGGAAAACTTGCCTGAGAGAAGAGGCATTGCATTGCCTGGAAAACATCTGGAGAGCACTTCACTTCCTGGGTGGAGAGTACCTACACTTGACATGGCACGCCTGCATTGAATGTGTCACCCAAAATTTCATGTGCTGGAACTTACTTCTCAGTGATGCAGAATTCAGAGGACAAGCCTAATGGATGGTGTTCAGGACACAAGAACTACACTCTAATAAGCAGATTAGTGGAACTGGGGTAGTTTCTGTGGGCATGGGTTCTTGCCTGAGAGAGTGAATTTTTATAAAAGTGAGTTCAGTTTCTTCAGCTCTCACTTGCTCCATTCCCCATCTTCTTCCATGTTATAAAGCAGCAAGAAGGCCCTCACCAGAAGCTCAGCAGAGGCCAGTGCCATGGTTTTAAACTTCCTGGACTCCAGAACTCTGAGCTAAATAAACTTGCTTTCTTGATAAATCACCCAGTCTATGGGATTCTTTTATTAAAGCAGGAAACACATTAATAAAAATCCAATACTGAAAATATACAGAAATAGACTAAGATGCCCCCATGTATGTGGACTCTTAATAAAAAATTAATCAGGGCCAGCATTGTGGCTCAGCAGGTTAAGCCTCCACTGTGATATTGTCATCCCATATTGCAGCAACAATTTGAGTACCAGCTGCTCTGCTTCCTATACAACTCCCTGCTGACGCACCTAGGAAGGCAGTAGAAGATGGCCCAGGTACATGGGTGTCCGCCACCCAGATGGAGACATGGATGGAACTCTGGGCTCCTGGGACAAATGGCTCCCAGACATTGCAGCCATTTGGAGAGTAAAACAACAGATGGAAGATCTCTCTCCCCCTATCCCTCTTCATCTCTCTTTCTGTCACTAAGCCTGTCAAATATATAAATAAATCTTTAAAAAAAGACATCTCTCCTTCTGTCTCTCTTGCTCTGCCTTGCAGATATACTTTTTTAAAGAAGTTAATTAATAATGCTCGCTGTATGATTTTCAGTCAGAGATGGACAAATTGGGAGAAATTTCTTTTCCTGATTTGTTTCCAGGATTCACACTTCTACCACTTGGCTGGTTTTAAATTGGAAAATATAGAGGAAAATCCTAACTCTTGCTGAAGTCTAGGACTCAAGAGGAACAAGACCTGAGATATCTGAGAAAATCCAACAAGAAAAAGGAATGTTGAATGCTTCTGAAAGAACTGAGGAAAGTCATCAGATTTTAAGGTTTTATGAGGAGATTGCTTGACAAACTCAACCAAATTTTGAAAACCAATAGTTTCAGCAGGTAAAGGAGAAAATAATTATCATTATTTTTTAAACTTGAGAGGCAGAAAGATGGAGACAAACACACACAATGGGAAAGAGAGAGCGCCCCCCAGTGCCTGCAATAGCTGGGTCTTGGCCAAACTGAAGGTGAGAGTTGGGAACCAATCCAGGTCTCCCATGCATATTAACCACATGACCAAGAAACCCCAATTTTTTATTCAAAGATAAAGAAGTTGAAAGGATATGAAACAATTACAGTGACAATATTTAAAGTTAATATCAGGCTTAATTCCAGGATAAAAGTTTGGCAAATCACTGAATATCTTCAAGGGCCCTATACATGCTGCATGTCTATTGCTAACGGATCACAGAACTCAATCTCAGAGCTTCCACAATGAAAAAGTGAGATATTCTCATTTCCCTACTTGACATTAAAAAAGAGAGAGAGAGAGATTTGAAAGGTAATAACACATCCCATTCCTAAATTTTCCCTTAATATTATACAGAATCTGTAATTCTTATTTCAAGTCTTGGCAGTCTGCTAGGAACTAACACAGAAAAAAACACTATAAGAATTTTAGGGAGCTTAAATTATGCATTCTACTTTAATGCACAAAAGAGCTCCTTGTAAAATTAAATGCCTCGCTAAAGCAAAGATGGAAGGTTGAGAAAAGAAGTAAACTATTGTCTTCAAGGTCATTTTTTATTTATGACTATATTATAATCTCCACATCCATAGAGAATCTTTTCAGTGAAAAAGATGGAAAATTACTTAGAAAAGATTTATATCTATCATGAAACTGCTTTAAATAAATGTTTAAGTGCTTTTATCAGAAGATCTTGCAAGATGAAAAGAGGCCCAGAAAATTCCCTGAGGAAATTGTGGGAGCAGTCAGTAGAAGTCATAGGCAAGCCCGCATAGCAAGGAAGACATAAGTGGCAGCCTGTGTGACATAAGTGTTTGATAATCGTTTTTCTTTCATCCCTTGAAATAAAAATACCTGATTGGGTTCAGAGATTCAAAAATATCAAAAAGATAAACAAATTTCACAGTATTCAATACTTCAGGCAGACTGCTAAAACAAATAAACCCTAATGTGACCGTTAGCTTAGTTAGGATGCAGACATGTATCCTAACAGACATGTGGTAGCCTAAGCTACTGTGATGGTCAGTGGAGTCTCCTTATCAATGCAGTCTTTCAAGGATCCAGGCTGCCAGAGGATTTTCTATCTTGAAAGGCCATCTATCTCCAAGGCCATCTTCTTTATCATGGGTGGCAAGATGAGAAGGTATGCCTGAAGGCATCTGCTTATGAATCCAGTCTGCAAATTACAGATGGTTTCTACTTATACTTGCCAGTCACGGGGCCACTCATAGAAGTGGCACTGGGGTGGCAGAACTATTATTGCAGACGTGGATTCCACTTCCTAGTTCCAATCCCACAGGGTGGAAGACGGAAACCAATTTGCTATCCTGATCACAATCCTATAAATTACAGGAAGTAGTCATAAGTAAAACCACTTCTTTTTTATTTATTTTTAATCTGTATGTGTCTCATAAATACAACATTATGTACACAGTAATTCTCACTGTGTCTACCTTCCCTCTCCCCTCCCTTCCTGATCTCTCTCCTGTTTTATCAGAAAAAGATAAATAGAAACAAAGAAAAAGAAAGAAAAAACAAATGAAATGAAAAAAAAAACTGAGAAGTGAAGTGTTCAACTGTCTATACAAGGGCTGATCTATGTTATTAATTCTCAAAGGTGATTTTGCTTTTTTTTCTCTTTCCTCTTTTCCCTTCCTTCCTCCCCCTTCTTTCCTTTTGGAAACTTAACTGTCTTTAAAGAAGAACCCAAGGATGTTATTTCTTCTGTGAGCTCTTGGACATAACTTTAACTTATGAGACATAATAATATCCTCCTTTTATTATAGTAAAAGGAATAGATTCTTGAGAATAACTTTTACTATTACTTTTCACGGTACAACACTTTGGGGACAGAGGTCCTGCATGAGAAGTTAGTACACAGTGACTCTTGTTATTTATTTAACAAATAACACTTTTATGTTTGGCATCAGTGATTGCCGAAGGCTCTTGACATGATCTGTGTCAGCTATGGAAGCCTTTTGGATCCACTAGCTCAACAGAGCCATAAGCAAAGTGGAAGTTCTCTCCTCCCTTCAGAGAAAAGTACATCCTTCTTTGGTGATCCCTTCTTTTCCTCTGGGATCTTGCCCAGAGGGGTCCTTTGTGTAGGATGTCTTTTGCCAGAGTGTCTTGGCTTTCCATGCCTAATATACTCCTCCTGGACTTTCCAGCCTGACTAGTGTGTTTTAAGGGCTGATTTTGAGATCGAAGTGTTACCTAAAGCAGTTGCCTTCCTGTGAGTCTGCTATATGGACTTCTTCCCATGTTGGAGCCTCTTCTACTTTTTAATTCTGTTTATTACTGTTTCCATATATTTAGTCCTATTTATATGATCAATGTTCACTTGATCCTATCTATATAGTCACTTTAGTACTTAATCTTATCTATTTGGTCTTTATAACACTTAGGCTACTATTTTTATCTGCTAGCTTAAGGGATTTTGTGGTCCTATGGCATTTTGCTCAGCTGTACCCTTAGAAATGAGTCTGTAGAAGAGAATGTAGGACTATACTGCTTTACAGTTATGCCCTTCATGCTTTTCAAAATTATACCTTTATGGTCTTGGCAATTATTCCCATCATGCCTTCCTCCTACCCACTCTCCCACCCTCTTCCTCTTCCCTTATTCTCACTCTTATTCTTATTCTTTACTAATATCTATTTTCAATTAACTTTATACATATATGATTAACTCTACATTAATTATAATGTTCAATGATTCGTATGAATGAGAAACAGGTAAGGAAAAAACTCTTGAGGAGAAGAAAGGAAGAATAACCAAAAATATAGAATAAAATGCTGTCCCTCAATAGTCAAAAGAAGGGCTATTCAGAATCATTGCTTCTCATAGTGTCAGTTTCATTTTTACATGTTGCCTTTTAGTACTCTATTAGTTATCAGATGCTAGGGAGAACATAGGATTTGTTCCTTTGAGACTGGCTTATTTCACTAAAAATGTTTTGCACTTTCATCCATTTTGTTGCAAATATCTGGACTTTTTTGCTGCTGTGTAGTATTCCATGGTGTACATATCCTATAATTTTTTTTTTTATTCAGTCTTCAGTTGACAGGCATTTGTGTTGAGTCCATGATTTTGCTATTGAGAATTGAGCTGTGAAACATGGAGATACAGATAGTTGTTTCCTATGCTAATTTCATTTCCCTTTGGTAGATTCCCAGGAGCAGGATGGCTGGGTCAGATGGTTAGCTCTATATTCAGACCTCTGCGGTATCTCCACACTGTCTTCCCTAGTGGCTTTACCAATTTACATTCCCACCAACAGTGGATTATGGTACATTTTTCCCCACATCCTCATGAGCATTTGCTGTTTGTTGATTTCTGTATTAGAACCATTCTAACAGGAGTGAGGTGAAACCTCATCATGATTTTGATTTGAATTTCCCTCATGGCTAGTGATCCTGAGCATTTTTTCATGTGTCTGTTGGTCAATTGGATTTCCTCTTTTGAAAAATGACTATTTAAGTCCTTTGCCCATTTCTTAACCAGATTGTTTTGTTGTTGTTGAGTTTCTTTATCTCTTCATATATTCTGGTTTTTCATCCTTTATCAGTTGTATAATTTGCAAATATTCTTCAGGTTGTCTCTGCACTTTGCTGATTTTTTGTTTTGCAGTACAGAAGCTTTTCAGTAATCCCATTTGTCTATTTTGGCTTTGACTGCCTGTGCCTCTGGGGTCTTTTCCAAGAACTCTGTCTATGCCAATGTCTTGTAGGGTTTCTGCAATGTTCTCAAATAAGTTGATGGTGTCAGGTCATAGATTCAAGTCTTTAGTCTATTGAATTGATTTTGGTGAAAGGCGTCAGGTAAAGGTCTTGCTTCACGCTTTTGCATGTGGAGATTCAGCTTTCCCAACACCACTTGTTGAAGAGACTGTCCCTGCTCCAGGGGTTGATTTCAGCTCCTTTATTGAAGATTAGTTGGTTGAAGATATTTGGACTGATTTTGGGTGTTTCTATTCTGTTCCATTGGTCTATCCAACTGTTTTTGTACCGGTATCAGAATGTTTTGGTTATAATTGCCCTGTAGTGTGTGTCTTGAAATCTGGTATTGTGATGTCTCCAGCTTGGTTTGTGTTGTATAACATTGATCCAGCTATTCGGGGTCTCCTATGTTTCCATATGCCTTTCAACATCATTTTCTTCTATATCTGAGAAGAGTGTCTTTAGTATTTTGGTGGGTATCATGCTGAATCTGTAAATTGCTTTCAGTAGTATGGGTATTTTGATTATATTGATTCTACGTGGAAGCTTTTTCCATTTTTTGTGTCTTCTTCTATTTCTTTCTTTAATGTTTTATAATTCTCATCATAGAGATCTTTGACATCTTTGGTTAGATTTATTCCAAGGTATTTAATTTTTTGGTGGCTATTGTATTTTTTTGGTGGGATTTATCTTAGAAGCTCTTTCTCAGCTGTGACACAAATGGTGTTGATTTTCATGTGTTTATTTTGTATCCTGCTACATTTCGAAACTCTTCTATGAGTTCTAGTAGTCTCTTAATGGAGTCATTTGGATCTCCTATGTATAGAATCATGTCATCTGCAAATAGGGATAGTTTGACTTCTGCCTTCTTAATTTGTATCCATTTGATTTCTTTCTCTTGTCTAATGGCTCTGGTTAAAACTTCCAGGACTATAATGAAAAGCAGTGGTGAAAGTGGACAATCTTCTGGTTCCAGAGCTCAGTGGGCTTGCTTCCAACTTTTCCTCATTCAATAGGACACTTGTCTTGGGATTGTCATATATTGCTTTGATTGTGTTAAGAAATATTCCTTCTATTCCAAATTTGCTTAAGGTTTTCTTGATGAGGGGGTGTTGTGCTTTGACAAATGCTTTATCTGTGTCTGCTGAGATAATCATATAGTCTTTATTCCTCAGTTTGTTAATGTGATGTTCACATTGATTGTTTTGAGAGTGTTGAACCATCCCTGCATACCAGGAATAAATCCCACATGGTCTGGGTGGGTGATCTTTGGATATGTTGTTGGATTTGATTGGCTAATATTTTGTTGAGGACTTTTGCATCTGTTCAGAGAGACAGTTCTGTAGTTCTCTTTCTCTGTTGTATCTTTTTTAGGTTTAGGAATTAAGGTGATTCTGGCTTCATAGAAGGAGTTTTGGAGGATTCCTCCCTTTTCAATTGTTTTGAATAACTTGAAAACCATTAGAGTTCTTTAAATGTTTGGTAGAATAAAGTGGTAAAGCCATCCAGTCCTGGGCTCTGCTTTCTTGGTAGGGTCTTTATTACTGATTCAATTTATATCATGGTTATTGGTCTGTTTAGGTTTTCTATGTCTCCCTGGTTCAATTTAGGTAGGTTTTATGTGTCAAGGAATCTATCCATTTCTTCTAGGTTTGCTTTGTTGGCATACAGCTCTTTGTAGTAATTTCTACTGATTCTTTTTATTTCTGTGTTTTCTATTGTTACATCTCCTTTTTCATCTCTAATTTTATTATTTGGGTCTTCACTCTCCTTTTTTTGGTTAGCTGGGCCAATCGTGTGTCAAGTTTATTTATTTTTTTGAAAAATTAGCTCTTCTTTTTGCTGACCTTTTTTATTTTAATTTTTGCTTTCAATTTTGGTTACTTCTCTAATTTTAAGTTTTTCTTTTATTTTGCTAGTTTTGGCTGTGATTTGTTGTTTTTCTAGGTCCTTGAGATGCATTGATAGCATGTTTATTTGGTGCCTTTCCAATTTCTTGATATGGGCTCCAATTGCTATAAACTTTCCTCTTAACACTGTTTTTTGCTGTAGCCCATAAGTTTTGATATGTTGTAATGTCATCTTCATTTGTTTCCAGAAATTTTTTGATTTCTCTTGATTTCTCTAATGACCCACTGTTAGTTCAGGAGCATGTTGTCCAGTCTCCATGTGTTTGCATATGTTCTGGGGATTCCTGAGTTGTTGATTACCAACTTCACTCCATTGTGATCTGAGAATATGCATGGTATGATTTTGATTTGTTTGAATTTGCTGATATTTGCTTTATGATTTAGCATGTGGTTAATCCTGGAGAAGGTTCCATGTACTGATAAGAAAAATGTTTAATCTGTGGCTGTAGGGTAGATAGCTTTTTATTCTGTTTCTGGAATATCCTCGATCTCTTCATCTTCCCCTTCAAATATTGAAGTGTTCTAGTGTTCCTTTGGGAGGCTTATTGTGTCTGTTATGAGCTGCTATGGGTCTGTGCATTGTGAGCATGTGTGCAGTGCCCCACCTGCTAGATCCTGACTCAATTCTCAGTGGTGCTGTGGGTGGGTCTGAGCTCAGTTGCACAGAGTCCCACCTACTAGCCCACAGCTCACTTTTCAATGGTGGTGGGAGCACCACCAAGGCTTCCCCTGGCTGCACAGCATGCATGGTAAGGGTAGAAACTCTTCTGGATTGTAGTGGCCCTCATTCCTGGATGGGGTTGAGGTGAGGTGACCCCCACAATTGATGGGTGTGTGTATTGGAGGCAAGGGTGACATGCCCCTATTTTGTCCAAGAATATGAAAAAACAATGGGCAAGATGGCTTCTCCCAACAGCTGCAAGTCTGAGTAGGGGGAGGAGGGAGGCAGGTGGGCAGGGCAATGCCCAACCTCTCTACCCGTTCCTCAATATTTACCCCCTTCTTTTTTCCCACTTGGAACTTCAAAAGCAGTTTGCCAAGCTCACCCTTCCACCACTATCCAAAGTTCCATGGATCTGCAAATTCCTGTCTCACCTGGTCCACTGCTAGCCAGCTCCAACCTCCGTGGTCCAAGCCTCTGCCATTTCCCCTTTACACTTGTTTTCTCAGTGTGGACCTGTCCAGCCTTAGCTTTTCTCCTGGGTTTTCCACTGCAAATTTCCCACAGCCCTATCTCAGTCATATATCTTCTTTCCTCCTTAATTATTAATTTTTCCCAGCACGATTCAGATCGTCCTGCTGCTATTCCACCATCTTGGTTCCTGGTGTTTTCTGAATACAACCACTTCTATTAATATATCTGGAACTGTATGTAGGGGATCTGGAGTCCACTTAGTTCAACAGATATATTTCTCTCTTTTCTCTGAAAAAAAAAATGAGGCTTTAAAAGAAAGCTATCTATCCATACATTTGAAGTTATGAGCAGTGTTTAGGAAAATTTCCAATATGGAGTTAACAAAACTGCCCAATCATGCAAATGCAAATGATTGGTTTTGGATAAGAGGTGGTGTTTTAAGCACAGACTTTCCTCTCTTAATTCAAAAATTTAGAAATTCCTTAGTAGACTATATCTTTTAGTCACAAGTGTTCTGAGCTACACCTTGGTGTTTAAAAGAGAAATACTTTGTTAACATTTTCATCTCATGGGATCTACTTTTTCAACATTACCCTGTAATTGCTGATCCTGCATGCAATCATCTAGAAATATGTTAAACTGAAATAACTTTATGGGAAGAACATTCCACAATACTTGTTTTCCAAAGTATTGTTAAGGGAAACAAAATTATAAACCTACCTAGGTGTGTATAAATCTTTTAAAAAGTAAGTCACTGAGGTTTGTGGATGAAAGTGTGATGCCCAGGTCATTTTGCTTTAAAAGGTTGTAAAAAATACAGATGAGTTGAAAAAAAGTTTAGAAATGAAAAAAAAAAGGTTTAAAAATGTTAAACTGGGCTAGGAAGAGGTCAAAGATCAAAGACTTAGCAAATTCACCAGAGTTATAGATCATAGTAAGATACACCAGAAGGTAAATGGGATGAGCAGCTAAAGCAATATTGTATATGAATGAATCCATGGTGACAGTGATTTCTGGAGCACATGATTTTACCTTGACCTCATGGACTGCTAATAACCTATATAAAATCCTCCAGAAAATTGTAAAAACCAATTTAAAAACCAAATTGATACTCATTTATAGATGTTTACCAAAATTTAGGCACATTTTTAATGTATTTTTCTATCTACACATTTTTCATGTCATTAGGCTTATGTGTATAGTGTTTATAGGGTTATTTATGTGTTGCATGATATAATAAAATATAGACTTGCCTTCATTTACTTAATACTGAGGTTAATACACAAATACATTTGATGACACAGTTCTCATACAAAATTCTGTATCATACTTCATTAGTTGTCAGAGTCATGCTCTGCAGGGGGTATTACTGTTATTAATCTCAATTTAAAATATTTAAAGCTGAGACTTTGTCAGACTGCAAGATCATACACTGACTATTTTTATTTAACACTTCCAGAATCTTTGGCAGACTCAACTCTATTTCCTAAGTAATGACTGCATTTGAATCATTCCTTTGTGCTCTAATACTTAACTCTGCCACAAAATTGGGAAGACAAAAGCAATTCAGATCAGCACAGGAAAAAAAAAAACACATTTATCAGCCTGCACCATAGGATGCAGTTTATGACTGCCCCCAAGCCAACTCTCAGAAAATACTTCCACATGATCTACGGCTTAATCCATAAATGGACCGAGAATCTGGACTGCCGCCACGCAGTGACTCCAAGAAGAGGGCTATTTTAAAGCTCTGTTCTTGAGCAACAACAATAAAATAATACAGGCTTCAAATGGTTGTTTTTTAAAAAAAAAAATAAGACAGAACTGAAAGGGAGTTAATTTTGCTCCATAAAGAAAACACCAAGTTTACTTAATAATTCTCAGAGTACATTATTATAATCTCCAGTAACATTTCTATTATTTGAAATATTCACAAACACTCTGGTGTGTAACTTTTACACAATTTGCAGGTAACGCAAGGTATTTTTTTGTTGAAAGGATGCTCACAATCAGTCCATCCTCCAAGTTCTAAATTCGAAGTCCTCACTTTGATTTTTCCAAGCATCCATGCAGTTTCTTTTCCAAGCTCCAAGTCCCAGGAAACCTCATTAGTTTTACAGATATACCTCTTGCTTTGTTCAGTGAAGACTTAAAATGAGGAACCTGTTTCATACATAAATTCTTGTTTGATCCAAAAGTACTAGCTAATGTTTTAAACTTTAAAATTAGCTCAGAAAGTCATCATGAGGTGTGCCTAAAAGAAAAAATAGAATGCCTCAACAAATATTTAGTGAGAGTCTATGATCAAGGAGCACCAAGGGTAATTTTTTTTTTTACAGGCAGAGTGGACAGCGAGAGAAAGAGAGAGAGACAGAGAGAAAGGTCTTCCTTTGCCGTTGGTTCACCCTCCAATGGCCGCCGCGGCCGGCGCGCTGCAGCTGTCGCACCACGCTGATCCGATGGCAGGAGCCAAGTGCTTATCCTGGTCTCCCATGGGGTGCAGGGCCTAAGTACTTGGGCCATCCTCCACTGCACTCCCTGGCCACAGCAGAGAGCTTGCCTGGAAGAGGGGCAACCGGGACAGAATCCGGCGCCCTGACCAGGACTAGAACCCGGTATGCCGGCGCTGCAAGGTGGAGGATTAGCCTAGTGAGCCGCGGCGCCGGCCAAGAGTCTGTGATCAAGGAGCACCAAGGGTAATTTTAAAGAGAAGCAACATGTCAGGAACCCTGCATCTAAAGCAGGGGATGAGAACATTACAATCACTCAACCACAAAGGAACTGACATGTGTCAGAACAGTGAAATTTCACATGCCACAGGCATGCTCAAAGGAGGGGAAGAGTATGCTGATTTGGAGAAGGTTAGAGTTGACATGGGCCTAGATGAATTAAAGTAATTTTGGAACTGGACGTGGAGTGGGTGGATGCTGTGTCAGAGAGAAGACGTGGGATAGTTCAGGTGGGAGAAAGTTCAACTGAGCTGAAGAAGGGGCTGGTGCAGAACACGGGATTCGGTGTGTCACAGAATGTGCATTTCAATTTACTGAAAAATTCCATAGAAAGTAGTCCTGTTCATATATATCTGGAACTCAGAATGAATTTTGTTCTATATGCATAAGTTGGCTTATAAGAAATAGTGCACCTGGATCTTGTTCTAACATAATAAGATCTAATGGGAAGAGAGATAATGATTAGGACAGTAAAATTTGGAAGTAGAATTTGAAAGACATAGAAAATTCATAATTTGATCCCAGAAATTAAGTAGACTTTAGAGATATTATACCAGAGTCAAAGAGGAAAAACTATTGGAAGTTTGAGTATTAGCAAGATACAATATATCTCTCTAGGATTTTCTATTGGAGAATTTTAATAAACTCCTTAACAATTTAATTACTATACATAGTAATATAGTATAGATAGTGTGTATATATCTATATCAGGATATAGATCCCTGATATTTTGCCCATTTACCAAGACAGAATTAAGGAAGCAGTAAAGTCACAAACTTGGCAGCATAAAGTGCCCCATACTCGGCTAAAGCTGCTGCCCTCCTAGTTCTCCAAAGTTCAGATCACTGAATCACTTCACATTTTCTCAGAAAGCTGGACAGGATGTTTCAAGTGTGCTTATGGGATTTGTGCTTCAATAGCTCCCATCTGGGAATGGATTATTTAAAGGGATAATGGGGATGGAAATTCTTGTATCTTATCAACTTTACAGATGCAAATGATTATTTCTTTAGTTCTCCAACTTCAGAACTCATCTAAACCAGGTTGTCAGTACCATGTATTAACCAGTAACAATTATGAACCCACTTTGGAAAGCAGCATACCAAGGTTTAAAAGAGTGGGCTCTGGCATGAATCTTCCCAGGTTTAAGTCCTACTTCTAGCATTAGTCTGCTCATGTGGTCTTGAGCAAGTTTCTTAACATCTCAATACCTCAGGTTGACTGTCTGTAACACTGACGTGGTAATAATAACATGCACAGTGTAAGGTACTTCTAAAGATTAGAGGCACTCTGACCTGCAGCAGCTAGAAGCATGCCTATCACATGGGAAGTGCTCAGTAAATGTTGGTTTTAACATTATTGTCTTTCCTTTATTTCAGAGTCAGAAAAGGACAGGACAGACAGGATGAGCGATCGTATGCTAGCTCACTCCCAGGTGCCTGCAATTGTCAGGAGCAGGGACACAAACCAGTTGTCCCACATGGGTGACAGGAACCCAATTACTTGGGCCATTATTCACTGCCTCCCAGATTCTGCATCAGCAGGAAGCTGGGATCAGGTGCCAGAGTCAGGAGCTGAACCGAGGCACTCTGATGTGCCATGTGGACACCCCAACTGCTAGGCCAAAAAGCTGCCCAGTTGGGATATATGTGAATCCAGTCTCCCCAGCCCAAAAGCTTGCACTTTGAAAACAGATAATGGCTTAAGTAATTCATTTTGAAACCCTTATGGTTTGCTACAGAATTCATTTAAGTAGAATATAACAATCTATTCAGATAACATCTTATTTGCAGATTCTCTCATGTATACTACAAACCTTTAATAGGCACCAAAATCTGAATGAGGGGTAAGTCTTCATCACAGAATAGAGAAAAATCTATAGTATAAGATTCCAGGGAAACTGAGGTTAAATGCAGTTAGCATTTCTTGCCTCCACATACTGTGAGTGAACTGCTCAATGCCATAGCTGAGACAAAAGACAAGTTCACACTACTCCAAGGAAGTAGCACCTGAAGAGAAGATCCCTGTCCAAAGCCAGAGTTCATTTCAAGAGTAAGTCTGGGGAGGGTTAGAGAAGAAAAAGAACCCAGATGTTTGAGTGAGTGTGGAACACAAAATCACCCAGGCTTTCTTTAAATCCAGGGTACCCAAACACAATACCCATCCTCACACATAACCATTCTCTTTTTCTCTCTCCCTCTCTCTCAAATAGATTTCCTAAGGCATAATTTTATGAGATCTTTTCACCTAATAATGCAGATGAGTACTGACTATCAAACATATATTTCTGAGTATTTACTTAAGATGTACGAGATAAAAACTAAAATCTCTGTGATGTATGCTATTACATATATATTCCTTGTTATGACTTTAATATGAGAGCTCATACAAGTGTTTTCTTATTTGATTAAATAATTACACATATTTATTAGTTTTTGTTTCCTGAAAATGTAGGTTTTAAAGCTTTAAGAGGTATAAAAATTGTTGAATCATTAGTTACATCTCAACAGAGGAATAAGTAGTAATGCTATAGTAGAAGAGAGATCAGTCACACTAACCATCTTCAGTGACATAGAACCAAGGGCTCTGTTGGAAGAGAAGAGTGATGGGGATCAAGAAGAGCACACCCCTGTGTGCAACACATGGAGGAGTCCCCTGAAGCTGCAGTGTGTAAGCACTGCATAAGGCCTCCAAGTCACAGCAGCATCACTGCAGGAAGAATGACTGAGCAGATACCTGGGGACAGCGTTGACTAAATCAGATCATTCTAGGTACAGTGAACCAAGCATGGCTGAGCCATTGTGGGTGGAGTATGATATACCAGGCATTCATGACCAGCGGTGACATTTCCCTGATCCTAGTCTCCTTATTTCTAAAACAAGAATAATAACCTTTCTCAGCTATTTTGAGCAACTGTGCCTAGCAGATACAACCAGCATCTCTTTTTCGGATCATGGTTGCTCTCTGTTGACTGACTGGCATTGTCCATCATCAACACAGCAATGGGTAACGGAGAAGGTCAGCTCCCCCAGCCACTGCCAACCTCTCCCTGGGAGAGGCAGACACTTGAGGAGGGTTCCTCCTACCTCTGCAGAGGAAACTGATCTAAGCAGAAATCACTACTGTGGTTAATATTTATGAAACATTTATAACGTCCCAAAGGCTGTGATAGGCATTTTATTGGTGTTATCTACTTTGTCCTTGTGGCTGGTTTATAATAATAGATATTATTGCTGTTGTTGGTTTACGGAGAATAAAATTGAACCCAGAGAGGTTAAATAACTTAGTCCAAAATGCACAGTATAATAAGTGGCAGAACCCAATGCTTTACCTTAACAATCGCACAGCACTGTCACTGAATGACCAGTCCTCTAGAAAGATGAACACGTAATCTCTCTGAGAAGGAGGCAGTGCATCCTGAACCAAAAGCCCCACCAAGCAGGAGTCTCCTGAGGGCTTACATTTTCCCTTTCTTCACTCATCAAATGTCATTTCCAGTGTGTTATTTTAAATAATACACTGCTTATGTTTCCTACCACTATTAAAATGCATTTTTTTTAGAAAATTACTCATTAGGGTAACTTTCATTCTATCCTTGTCTCTGAATTTATGCTATTTTAAGTAGGTCAATAAATCCAGAATCTACATAGTGGTAAAAAATTAAAAAAAAAAAAACACTGAAATCCTGTCGTTTGCAACAAAATAGATGCAACTTGAAAGTATTATATTTAGTGAAATAAGCCAGTCCCAAAAAGATAAATACCATATGTTCTCCCTCCCTAATCTATGGTAACTAATACTGCACCTGAAAAGTAATCTATAAAAGTGAAATTGACCACTTTGAGATGCGATGATTTTTAACAGACTTTGTCTTAACTATTAAGGAACAAGTTTGTTTTCTTTAATACTATTTGTTGAGCTTTTTTTTAAAGATTTATTTATTTATTTTAAAGTCAGAGTTAAACAGAGAGAGAAGGAGAGGCAAAGAGAGAGAGGTATTCTATCCGTTGGTTCACTCTCCAACTGGCCTCAACAGCCAGAGCTTAGCTGATCTGAAGCCAGGAGGCAGGAATTTCCTTTAGGTCTTCCCACATAGGAGCAGGGGTCCAAGGACTTGGGCCATCTTCTACTGCTTTCCCAGGCCATAGCATAGAGTTGGATCAGAAGTGGAGCAGCCAGGATTTGAACTGGTGCCCATATAGGATGCTGGCACTGCAGCCAGTGGCTTTAATGGCTATGCCACAGCACCGGCTTTTTTTTTTTTTTTAAGATTATTGAACTCTTAACTTAGTGTATGGTTAATCTTATGTGTATAAAGTTAATTGAAAATGGATCTTTATTAAAAAATGAGAATGGGAATAGGAGAGGAAGGAGGAAGAAAGGTGGGATTGTGGGTGGGAGGGCAGATAAGGTAGAAAGAATCACTATGTTCCTAAATTTGCATTTATGAAATGTCTGAAGTTTCTATACCTTAAAAAAAGGTTTCTGGGTCAAATTTTTTTTTTAATTTAAAAAGCAGAAAAAATTTTAAAAAAGGGAAAAAACTGAGTCTAAAGATAACCAAGATAATTCTCCAAAAGGCAAACATCAAACCTCAGTCATTGTGTACAAAACTAAATGTAATAGCAAGTGAGCACTATAGAAGTTACTTGTTTGGAAAGAACGGGTCATCAAAGTAGGAGGTACCTTTCTCTGAAGGGAGGAGAGAACTTCCACTTTGACTATGACCTTGTCTAAATAAGATTGGAGTTGGTGAACTCAAAAGGATTCCATAGCCTTGGCAACTCATGACAAGAGCCTAGGGTGATTACTGATGCCATAAACAAGAGTGTCAATTTGTTAAGTCACCAACAGAAGTCACTGTGCACTTACTCCTCATGTAGGATCTCTGTCCTTAATGTGCTGTATATTGTGATTTAATGCTATAACTAGTACTGAAACCGTATTTTTCACTTTGTGTTTCTATGTGGGTGCAAACTGTTGAAATCTTTACTTAATATATACTAAACTGATCTTTTGTATATAAAGAGAAACGAAAATGATTCTTGATGTGAATGGAATAGGAGAGGGAGTGGGAGAGGGGAGGGTTGCGGGTGGGAGGGAAGTTATAGAGTGGGGAGCCATTGTAAACCATAAGCTATACTTTGGAAATTTATATTCATTAAATAAAAGTTAAAAAAATCTTTTAAACAGAATAAAAGAAAAAAAAAAAGAAGTTACTTGTGGAATTAGCTACCACAACATGAAAAGCTCAGGCACTGGTTCTAGTCCCGGCTGTACCTCTTCAGATCCAGCTCTCTGTTATGGCCTGGGAAAGCAGTGGAGAATGACCCGAACACTTGCAACCCCCGCACCTGCATGGAGACCTGGAAGTAACTCCTGGATCCTGGCTTCAGATCAGCTCAGCTCTCGCCATTGTGGCCATCTGGGCAGTGAACCAGCGGATGGAAGCCCTCTCTCTCTTTCTCTCCCTCTCATTGTCTGTAATTCTACTTCTCAAATAAATTTTAAAAAGAAAAGAAAAAAAATAAAAGCTCAATCTTAGAGATCAGCAAACCAGGGCCCAGGGGCCTCCTAATGACATTTCTACTCTTCAGCTTGACCTAACAGATTCTCCCAGAGGGCTCTCCAGCACTGCTCTCATTTGTATATTACCTTGGAAGTTAAATGTCCCCCAAACACCTATATGTTAAAAGCTTGACACCCAACCCCAACTTTTATGCCAATGGCTCTAAGAGTGGAAGCTTAATCCACTCATGGTGATAGGGCCTTTGTAAAGTGATGGGGTTGGATTGGTGCATTAGAGTGGGGTTTTTGTGATGAAATCCTGGTGACTTTCTGAGAAACAATGCAGATGTGGATACAGCATGCTGCCTGTCTCCCTGCCGTGTGACCTTCTCTGCCTCCAATCTCTGCTAGCAAGAGCACCAGCACCAGGGCCAAACCAGTGAGGACTACCTGACTTTGGACGGTGAATATCCAAAACTATGAGCTGATATAAACCCCTTTCCTTCATCTGTAGCCTTTCTCAGGGACTTCATGAAACTCTGAGTCATGCAAGCCCTTATCGTCCTCACCTCCAGCCATCTCCTTCTTACTCACCCATAAATGCCAGCTGAAAGGCCACTTCTTCACAAAGCTTGCCGTAATTGCTCTTTCTGACTTCATCCCTTCCACACTTGCCTCCCTCTGACATTTGCTTTGCCCCTTTGGACAGGAAATACATACAATAAAATCAGGCACCGTGATCTCCTCCAGTGCAGAGACGAGCCAGATCCATTTCTCTGTCTCACAGGGGACTTGTATACCACCTAGTACACGGCAGGTAGACAGTGTGCTTGGCTACAGTGAAACGCAAAAGCAAAAACAGAACCAGAGCTCATGGCATCATCTGCACCACTTGCAAACAAAAAATGGTTTAGTCAGGCAGATCATGTGCAGAGATTCGAAGTGTAATTTAAAGAAATGTGGAGATGGAATGTATGAAAATGGCATGTGTTCACTAATGCTCATACGGCTTTTATCCCCTGGAGGTATTTTTTATGTACTAGGCATTGAACTCACATGGGGATAGTATAAAACTGCAGCTGAATATGAAATGTGTAAAAGTCAGCCCAAATGAGAAAATGAGGATCATACAGAAGCAGAATGAAACCAACAGAAGAAATAGAGACTAACACCAAAAGAGAGCCATCTAGGGGGATGAGGAGGGGCCTTCAACACACATACGCTCCAGTTCCCAGTGACACTAAATAATGTAGAACTCAGAACTAATCAATGCAAGGTCACCACAGAAATCCCACGGGCAGATGTGGGGTGGCTGTCTGTGTGGCTTTTCCGTTTCCCAGCCTTCCCATCAGGGTTTACTGCCTCCACTGACAGGCGAGGTGCTACCTGAACCAGGAAGGAGGCCACCCCACTGCCCTTTCACACATGGCTGACACCAGCATGCCCGGCCAAATACACAAGCCATCAGTGCTCTCTCATGTATATATTTACACTTACCTTTCTTTATTCACCAGGACCTTTTCATTATTGAAACAAATAGCAGCAATATTAAGCCACATTTTCAAAAGGGGGAGAAGGCAAAATCAGTGGCCAGGGCTCTCTTAATAATTTCTTTACCTCCAGCCTTCCAGCACCTCATAAACCCCCCACCTAAGGAGGTACCAGAAACACAGGTAAAAATCTTCCACGTGCGCACAACCATGAGGATGCCCCTCACAAATTTCTTTATTTTTTAAATTTTTTAAATGTTTTTTAATTGACAGGCAGAGTGGATAGTGAGAGATAGAGAGAGAGAGAAAGGTCTTCCTTTTCCATTGGTTCACCCCCAATGGCCACTGCTGACAGCACGCTGCAGCCAGCGCACCGTGCTGATCCGAAGCCAGGAGCCAGGTGCTTCTCCTGGTCTCCAATGCGGGTGCAGGGCCCAAGCACTTGGGCCATCCTCCACTGCACTCCCTGGCCACAGCAGAGAGCTAGACTGGAAGAGGGGCAACCCGGACAGAATCCGGCGCCCCGACCGGGACTAGAACCCGGGATGCTGGCACCGCAGGTGGAGGATTAGCCTATTGAGCCGCGGCACCGGCCACAAACTTCTAATAAAAGAGAATCTAATTGACATCACGCTCCAACTGCTATACTCTGAAGTCCACACGCCCCACAGGTTGTGCCAGGCAACGGGGACCCGCAGACAGGCCCTTTCCCGGGAGACCTTGGACTCAAGATGATCGCTGTTGGCCTGAGGACTTTCTAGGCTCCTTTCCCCAGCATCCTTAGACTTCAGAGCTGTCCAAGAGGCTCTGACCCACCCTTTCTCAGGCTCTCCTTCACCCAAAGTCAGACTTGCTCCACAGTCTGGCATCTCCCCCAGCCTTTTCTGATTCCCTCCCCCGTGTTCCCTTACAGTGATTTCCGTAACAGAACAATTCCACATTTAACCTTGTCCTGACACCTGCTTCTCAGACTACTCATACACCCACATCTTTGCACAATTACTTACTCTTGTAATATTTGCTAACTCTTTACTATGTTTCAAGTACTGTGGAGATAAAACAATGAAACAGAACTTTTGACCTCAAAAGCCACAGGTCATTAGAGGAGAAGACAAATAAACAGACAGACATAGCACGGTGGTAACTACTTCATTTTTTGTTTCATTGTGCTTCGGTTGTTGGGTACTCTAAAAATTTTTATTAATATAAAGAGAACACATTTCATGTTTTTCATAGGTGTAATAATTGTACATCCCTTCTTTCCTTCCTTGCAGTCCCCCTCAGTTTTTTCTTTAATTTTTGCAAAAATACAATTTCAGTCCACACTATAATCACAAGCTTAATGAACCACTAACCATGATATTCAAGACCAAGATCCACAGGAGTACAAACAAGGGCTAAAGATAACAATCATGTCACAAGATGTCCATGCTTTAGCAATGGTAAGTGCAGAAAGTTGTGGAGACCCATATTGGAGCAATGTGGAAAAGAGAAAGGGATATATAGGGACCCCAGCTGAATTCTGAACTACAGAGAACAGGATTCATAAGTTGGCCTCCTTTATGGTGTAGACCCTTGAAATCAAGTGTAGGTGAGAACCTGAGGGAAAGATACACACATACCAGACACCAATGATGAGACCGATCCACATGCCTACTGTGTCTAAGTAGATTCCATTTATTTTTTACACAACAACATTGTTTTCAAAATCCCTGCAAGATATCCAGTCTTCTTTTAAAAAAGATTCATTTATTTATTTATTTGAAAGTCAGAGTTACAGAGAGAAGGAGACGAGAGAGAGAGAGAGAGAGAGATCTTCTGTCTGCTAGTTCACTTCCCAAGTGACCACAATGGTCAGAGCAGAGCCAGGCCAAAGCCAGGAACTTTTTCTGGGTCTCCCACTGGGGTGTTAGGGCCTAAGCACTTGGGCAATCTTGCGCTGCTTTTCCTAGGCCATTATCAGGGAGCTGGATTGAAAGTGGAGCAGCCAGGACTTGAACTGGCATCTATATGGAGTAAGTCTAACCCTCTGAAATCTGAAATGATGAGAGAGCACAAGAAACTTCTGCTTCAACAGAAAATATCTCCTGCACAAAGTGACAGAGTATTTAAAATGTTAATTCATCCCCGTGATTTAAAAAATTTCAAAAACCACAAATATCTAAATGGACCTTTTATTTAATCAAAAACAAGTAATCCCATGGTTGGTGGGTAGGGAGCATGTTTGGAGTCACCGGAGGCAATGTGTCCCGGATGGATACAATCCCAGTTGTCCTTTATCCTCCCGCATTAGGCCACATGAAGTACAACACAACAGAAGAGAAACAGGGAGTCCTAATCCTCATTCTAGTCTTGGCACTGCCTCTGTCTCAAAGCGACCTTGAACAACCTGCTTTACCACTAGATGTGATTTATTATAGGTCAAATCATGTTTCAATTCACTTTTAGCTGTAGACTTTGATGACTTTAAACTTAACTCATTCTTAATAGCAAATGAAAAATGATAGCTTGATGAAAAGAGTCTGCAAAGAAAGACTCCCAGTGAAGAAGAGAATTTAGCAGATCAAGAAAAAGGCAAAATATACATTGGACACTAGTCGAGTATCTTTCTGTGTCATTAAATGGAAATAACCTCCTATCTATTGCTAACCTAGAACAGTGGTGAACAAAATGCACCCAGTGCTCAGGGCACATAACCAAGGCCCAACAGAATTTTAGATTTTATGCTGCCAGAAAGGTGTCGTCTTAGTAGATGGCAAGGTTTCTGGGCCTCATAATCACAAGTTGGACAAGAGCATGCCAAGGGCAGCAGCTTCTATACACTTGATCTGAAGAGGGAAGATAGCAAGGAATCCTGCAGATAGACACAAACAAGAGCAAAATGCCCAGTAGTCTGCGGATAAGATCAAAGTTGGGATTTTAAAATACAGTTCTCAAGAAAGTTGAACAGTTTGAAGTCTAGCACTCAGAAAGATCACTCAAAACACATTTTAATGGAATATGAGTCACCAGGTACAAGGTGGGAGTAGGAGAGTAAAAGCAGAAAGTTACACCAGAGACAAGTTTTAGGGTGGTGAGGATTGTTTTGAACAAAAGTTCCTGTTATTTTGCTAACACGAATTCAGTCTTCCTACCCAGAATGTCATGTCAGCCCCAACATCAAGTCAGAGAACTGGGCCAAAGTCTGGGTCTCCTGAAAGCAGTAACAGCATTTTAAAATCAGAGGCAACTTATTCTATTAAGTCATATGACTATAGAACATCGGATCTAGAGGGATCTTTGAAGTCATTAAGTCCACATCCCTCATCTGTTTGATGAAGTTCACACATAAGCAAATTGTCCATGAGTACATATGAGATTAGAATCAGACAATGGAAGAGAATTCGTGCCTTAGTCCAATGCTCTTTCTACCACGATATGCTGCTACTGGGTGGATAATTGTCCCAAAAAGCAGAACCATCATTTTCTCCCCCTGAGCTACACGTATGCTACCAAGTTTCACCATTCACTGAGGACACATGACCTGTGTCTGCTGGTCAGATGAATAGAGACCACCTGTCCAGGCACATGGCCAAATCAGGACCCACAGGATTCTGAAAACTCAAAATAAGCAAATTGGTTTGTTATGTGTTAGTAACACAAGATGAAAAGAAAATGGCTGCATTTTCAGTTCGTATCTAGGACAATGTGGGTGTTACACATCTGAAATAAATTTTCTGTTTCCTTTTCTATCAAAGCTATTATCCAGTCAAGGCAAAGTGTCCTAATGTATTTTAAAATGTGATTTAAGTTCTTCCAGGATAATACTTAGATTGCCGAGGAGTGAACTTTTTGCCAAAGTAACAGCCACTGTCATCAGAGTCCATCAGAATCTTCATCCTCATGTAAAAAGTTTCTGCTTTGATCTTCCCACAACACAAAATGCCCCTGTACCCTGAAAGCTAGGTCATTGCCCTGGCACTGCAAGACCCAGGAAATAAGACTCTATAATTCTGGCAGAATTGTGATTTGTAAAAATATATGTAACGTCAGATTCAGAGTGAGTCTAATGGATAGTCATCATTCTCTTATGATTGAGTTTCTGACAATATGTCTATCTGGACTACCTTAGTTAATGAGCTCACTAACTTCATGGCTCTAAATACCATCCATGTTCAACAACAGAGAAGTCTTATTCTCACTACACCCTGAACTTCATAATCCTTTATCTAATTGCTTTCTTGACATCTGTTATTGGCTGAATTGTGCTACTCTAAAACTCATCTGTTCTCACTCTCAGTATCTCAGGAAATGACCTTATTTGGAAGGTAAGATTTTAATCAAGTTAAAAAGAGGTAATTAGTGTGGGTGATTGGTATATTTACAAGAGAAAATTTGGACAGAGATCTGCATAGAGGGAAGATGATGTGAAAACACATAGGGAAAATACAGCCTACTGCAAGTCAAGGAGAGAGGTCTAGAACAATTCCTTGTCTCACAGCCCTCATATGGTACCAATCCTGCCAATACCTGATCTCGCACATCTGGCCTTCAGAATTGTGACACAATTGGTTTCCGTTGTTTGAAGTCTCTCCGTGTGTAGTAAGTTGATACTGGTTCTCTAGCAAACCAGTACAAATTCTGTATTTGAATATATTATAAATGCCTCCAATTTAACCTGTCCAAGCCAACCACTTGGATTCCACAGGTTTTCATCCTGGTTGTCTTTAAAATCCTATCTCAGTAGATGGTAATTCCAATCTTCCAAAAACAATGAAATGACCCTAAAATATTAGCTTTATTTCACATCTATTAAAATCATTTCTTAAATAATTCAGTATTTCATTATTATATATTCAAATTAGAATCCAGGAAGAGAAGAATTCTAACCCTTGTCCACTTCTATCACCTAAACCAAGCTCCCCATGCCTCTCATCTGGATTTTTGGCTGCCTAATTTGTCTCCTTCCTTCCACACCTCTCATAATCCAAAAACCCACACTAAAGTAAGAGTAATACACTTGGGAGATAAGGGAGATCATGTTAATCATCTGTTTCAGAACCATGATGGATTTTTTAATAGGTGACTTGAAGTCCTATGAGTTATGTAAGGCTCTCTTTGATTTGTCCTCCTGGATAACCCTCAGAGCACTTCTCCCACCCTTCTCTCCATTTCACTCCTCCTGTTTCAACAAATCTAAGATACTTGCTATTTTTCAAACAGGACAGTCATATTTTTCCCCAGGGCCCTTGAACTTGCTACTTTCACTTAACAGAATAATCTATCCTAAGATGTTGATTGTCTTATTGTCATTCCTCATTCATGTTTCTGCCAAAAATGACACCTGATTCAAGGAGCAGGAGTGACAACCCTAATGTAAATAGTACCCTATATCATAAAAGGGAGGCCAAGGACCATTCCAACATGGCCTCATAAATTAGGCTCAGAGAGGCATGAGAAACTAAATGATTTATTATACTCACACGTCCTAGAAGTGGGAGGCACACCATGCCTGGAAGAGCTCCCAAGGAGCAGGCCTAACCAAGCAAAGGGAAGCTGAGAGAGAGAGAGTGAGGATCATGGGCAAGTGCCCTGTTGGAGGGTCAAGGTAGAATACACAAGAAAAGACATGAGAGGATTTCATTGGTGTGGATGAATGTCATTAGGCCCCCTTCACGGAATAGCAAGAATCGCAACATTTTATGGAGATCAGCCTTATTTGCCTGGTCAATTGGCTGGGGAGCTCATAGCCTGGCTACGGGTATAATGAGGCATCAAAAAAATAAATGGCTAAAAACGTGCATACTACCACATATTTGACTGCTTATAATGATACAGCCATGATTCTCACACAAAAACCTGTGAAAGCCCAATTTTGCCTATTCTATTCACTGCTGTAGTCTTACCAATGAGAATAGCATCTGACAACTGGTATGGGTTCATGAAATACGGCATAGGGAGAAATAAGAGGGAAGGGGAGGGGGAAAGGAGGAAGGAGAGAGGGAGTGAGAGAAGGAGGAATCCATGCGCCCTTGAGCATGTCAGTAAACCTAAGGTACACTCTCTCAGACAGCCACTTTTATGAAAAATGAAGAACCTTCTGAGATGCATCCTAAAGGAAGAAGCACCCTGAGACTGAGTCAGTAAGCAAATCCTGACTCATCACGGGGAACGTTTGGTCTGTTTATAGCACGGTGATCTTCTCTAGAATTTATCTTCTGGCTCAGTCTTCAATGAACTTCAATCTAAATCTTTTAAGGAAGAAAAGAACGGTGAGTAAAATCAGAAAAAAAAAAACTTTTTCAATATTTAATTCTGTGCAACTTTTGAGAGCTACGTATATTGCTGTAACAATGAGGGAGAAGGACATCTTTTCCCACGCATTACAGAGCAGCCCCTGCCTGGAAGTCTCCAGTGTACTGGTGGAGGCCTTACTAGAAATTCTGAGCGGAGCTTGCAGTATTCATGGGAAACCTGCAGAGACAATAGGGCGCAGCAGAGAACTAGCAATAGTAAACAAACAAACAAACAAAACTGCAGTGACAGGCAAAGCAAAACCAAATTTTTTCTTCAGACAAGCAGTTACTAAACAGTTGAGAAGAAAATATTATAATGACCCAGAGGCCTAATATTCGATCCATATATTTACAAGTCTGTGAAATTTCAGTTTCTATTTTGGTGGAGAGTTTTTTGCATCCAAAAACTTGTGAGATCCAGACAAATTCAGTGTATGTGTTTAGAATGTACTTGAAATAAAGATATTTGAGATATAAATCTTCTAAAGAGTGAAAATGGCCTAGACATTCCCTGCCAGTTGAGGATTTTTATTGAGTGCTAAGCATGGTGCTGTCTGCTATTGATTCCCTCAATCACTCTAAAGTATGTGCTGGTATTTGCCCCAAACTGAATGGCCCTACTGAGGACTTGTTTCTGCTCTGTTAATTTGTGCCAAAAGAGATATTTAAAATTATAACTGTCAGCGGTTATTTTTCATTTCTTTCAATGTACCTGCTTCTAGAAATTTCATGTTCCCTTTTGTTTTGTTTGTTTGTTTTCATTCTGCTATGGGAAACAAAATCCAAAACCATAATTCACTTCAACAAATACATGGAGGTCAAACAATATTGCAGCAAAAACATATGATGTTATAGGGAATCAGAGTTGAGTAAGATGCTACCTCTGTCCTTTAATACAAGTGGATGAGTGCTGGGGGGACTCCAATAAAAGAAAAATATTGAAGCTTTAGTCTATGAGTTTTGCCATATCTATTTTGCTTGTTCAAAGGTTTTTATACATGGTTCATAGTTCTTGACTGTGTTTCAGATAATATGATGTAAGACCAAGCTTCCTTCTCTCTCTCTCTCTCTCTCTCTCTCTCTCACACACACACACACACACACGCATGCACACGCACACATTCCACATACACTACACATAAAATAATATAATCAGGGAATGGTTATGATAATGCATTCTATAAAGTGTTAGATTAATCAGCAAGCCAACATTTTTATGATAGTTTATAATAGAAGGTGACATTTATTTGCCAGGAATTTTGTAAATGAGACCATATGTAAGGTCTCATTTGAGTCTCAGATCATTATATACCATTGTGCATATAGGGAAATTAACTTCAGAGAAAAGCTGATTAACTTGCTGCAATGGTTAATTTTAGGTGTCAGCTAGACTGGGTTAAGGAATACCCAGAAACCTGGTGAAGCACTATTAGGGCATGTCTGTGAGAAGGTTTCCAGAGGAGATTAGCATGTGAGCCTGAGTGGACCAGAAGGGGAAGATCTACCCTCAGTGTGGAGAGGTATCATCCACTCAGCTGACTACCCTGGAGACAACTAAAGCAGCAGAGTGCTAATACGTAACTTATGTATGTCCTAGAGCTGGGGCATATTCTTCCTCTCCTTCCAGTGGACACCAGAATTTCAATTCAGAATCGCCACCTCTGGACTCCAGGACTTACACTATCTGCTGCTCCTCTGAGTTTTCAGACTTTGAACCTTAGTGTGAGAATTATATCATCAGTTTTCCTGATTCTGAGGCTTTCAGACCTGAACAGAGCCATGCTTTCAGCATCCCATGGTCTCCATCCTTCAGATAACCTGTCATGGGCCTTCTTGGCTTCCATAATGACTTAAGTCAATTCTAATAAATCATCTCTCATATATCTACATGCTTATATAGATAAATGACAGATATGCTTACTATTGATTTTGTATCTCTGGAGAACCCTGAATAACACAGCTTCTCAATTATACCTCTTGAATAATATATAAAATCAGGATTTGAACCTCGACCTTAGAATTCTAAACCCATATTCTATCACATCATATTTCTTTTCTTTTCCTTTACCATAGAAAAATCACTTGAATGCAAATAATTCTATAGCACTGCCTTCGTATGGATATCTGGGCAGAGCAGAATTATTCTTTTCTAAGCAAAGATCTTCCCAGATAATATAATCTTCATTCTGCTCATCACTGAATAGTATTTTGTGCTTAATACAGATTCTTACTTATGTGTTAGAAAGTTTCTAAGTACTGATTTTATCACTAACTACATGATACACTTCATTCAGCATATTTTCTTTGTGTTCTTCATTCTTTCCATAATAGGAAACTAAAGCAATGATTCTAGTTACTTGAGTTCTGCTACCTAAAGTCTTCTCATGCATAAATTATATATACTCATTTCTTCCTATCCTCACAGGCACTAAATAACCATGACATATTTATTTATCTGAATATACATTTATAAAAGGCATGATTTTAAAATAATAAGGCTAATTTGTGTAGAATGTTGAATTAGAGTCGATAAATGTTGCCTGGCTGGGAAGATCCTGTAGGAAGCACAGTGATCCAGAAATGAGAAGATTAGATGCTTCCCTGTCTAATAAAGTTTTTGATCACTGATTCTCCTTGGTAAAAAGAAAGTCTTTCAAGGAAGCTGGAGGTGAGGGAGGAGACGACGGGAGCTACATTTGTAATCAAATTTAATGCTAAACATTGACAATTTTATAGAGGGATTCATCTGCCACTTAAGTAAGTGAATGAGACATTGGAACAAAGGCATGGTCCTGCTGCAATATCCTCTCAGGCCTGGGCCATTCACAGAAGCCAGAATGGCTCACGTGGAAGGAGAGTACAAAAGCACTCCAAGGTCATGACTTCCCTTGTATAAGGAGAAAGGTAGAAAGTTCTTAGTGTCCTGTGCCCTGGCATCTTGAAAATGAGTCACTTAACATGGTTCAAAGCAAAGAATGCCCCAGCCTAAGCCTTCAGCAGAACCTGCTCATGTGGAGAACACAGAGTGAATAGAAGATGGTGAATAATGATAGCTATGAAGGAAAAGGAACCTGAACCAAAGCAAGAAGGAACGGCTGTTGAAATGATGTTTGTCAGAGATTCCAAAGTATTCTTGGCACAAACATAGAAACTTTCAAAAACTATCTGCAGAAATGGAAGGTTTGGGGCCAGCGCTGTGCCACAGTGAGTTAACACCTTGGCCTGAAGCACCAGTACCCCATATAGGCTCTGGTTTGATACCCGACAGCTCCACTTGCAATCCAGCGCTATGCTGTGGCCTGTGAAAGCAGTAGAAGATGGCCCAAGTCCTTGAGCCCTGCACCTGTGTGGGAGATCTGGAGGAAGCTCCTGGTTCCTGGCTTTGGATTGGCGCAGCTCCAGCCGTTGTGGCCAGTTGGGGAGTGAACCAGTGGATGGAAGACCTCTCTCTCTCTCTCTCTCTCTCTCTCTCTCTCTCTGCCTCTCCTCTCTCTGTGTAACTCTGACTTTCAAATAAATAAATAAATAAATAAATCTTTTTTAATAAAATAAAAGAAATGGAAGGTCCCCAAAAGGGTATGCAAAAGGCAATGCATGGAGCCAGTGAGTTGGACTCTTTAGGGCAGTTAGGATTGGCTTTGTGTCCAAGAGCATTAGTGCCCTATTACAATGGAGAACAGACATGCAGGCAAAATCACTCCAAACTGGAGGTCAGTCTCCTGTCACAAGGAAACCACTCTAAGGCTCAAGTCTGTCACTCATGTTCTATATGGCTGTGGATAAATTGCTTCATTAATATATGCTTCAGATTTCTTATTCCCAAGATTAGAAGGGTGGACTAGAGGCTACTTATAATCCTTTATCTAACAGTCTTCAATTCTCAGTGTGGTGCATGTTTTATGAACTAATCTATGAATTTGTAATATAAGAGGCTTACAACTGTATGGCTCCTTATAAATAGATAATTTCTCTTAATATGCCATTCCCTTGCATATAATGGGAAATAACAGGAAAGTAACTGTTCTAAATATTGTTCTGGTAGTCTGGGGTCACACAGTTTTCATTCCATCTTAATGGACTTATGGATACTCAAATGAAGCCTAGAGAAATGTGCAAATGTTATGACATCAGGAGCCTTCCATCTGATAACTGTGTAGATTCTATGTTATTTTCAAAACTGACTTAGGATGTTTCCCATTACCAGTACATATGTGTTCAGCTTCCATAACAAAAATACCCACAAAAATCTTGGCTTTCTGTTATTAACCAGCTGATATATTTTTTAGACTTGCATAAATACACACACACACACACACACACACATGTTTACTTCAGGGTAAAAGATTGAGGTTCCAAAATGTGATAACTTGCATGGTTCTGAGACTAGAACCTGGCACATTGTTGGTATTCAGTAACTATCTGTTCAATAAGCACTTGTTCAGTAAGCATATGTGAAGTACTGTATGACCATCCAAAGCAAGGATTTGAAAGCATCCACCGGATTTCTCAACACAGGGGTCAATGGTGTCTTCAAAAACCCACAATCCAGCCAGCACCACGGCTCAATAGGCTAATCCTCCGCCTGTGGCGCCGGCACACCAGGTTCTAGTCCCAGTCGGGGCTCCGGATTCTGTCCCGGTTGCCCCTCTTCCAGCCCAGCTCTCTGCTGTGGCCAGGGAGTGCAGTGGAGGATGGCCCAAGTGGTTGGGCCCTGCACCCCATGGGAGACCAGGAGAAGCACCTGGCTCCTGGCTTCGTATCAGCGTGATGCGCTGACCGCAGCACGCCGGCCGCAGCGGCCATTGGAGGGTGAACCAACGGCAAAAAAGGAAGACCTTTCTCTCTGTCTCTCTCTTTCACTATCCACTCTGCCTGTCAAAAAAAATAAATAAATAAATAACAAAATCCCCTGAAGCTTGAATATCAGGCATCCAATCCAGACTACAGAGAGCTGAAGCACCAGTTACTGAGGAGGTAAGTATAGCTCCTCTCAGAAGCTTGAAGGTAATGCGGAGGAAGGAGATACAAGGTTGCTCCAAAAAGTTCATGGAAATGGAATTAAAAGATAAGTTGATTTTGGTGTGAAAAATGTTGAAATCTATGTATACAGAAGGATTAAAAAAGTTCATGAAAATGCATATTATGAAAAGAGTTATGCATATATTTCAAAAACTTTTGAATCAAAATGAATATATTTTAATTCCATTTCATTTTTCTACCAACTGTTTGAAAAACCATTGTACAGGGGTAGCGGGAGAAGCAGATGGCATTTAGGTGTAGAAATATTTAAGGTGATATAGGTTTGTGTGATCTTAAATACAGATAATTGTCTATATAGAACAACTTATAGAGGATGTTGTTCTATACAGACAGAAGGAAGAGGAGGCGAAATTGATTATCTCCCCATCTCCCTCCTATGTATAGAAGAATCAATATCAAAGGAAAATGAGAAGCTGAGAGAGATTAAGCAAGAAACACAGGATGATGGATGGGTCTTAGGAGAAGCAAGAAGAGCGCCCCCATTTGTAACATAAAGAAGAGCTGAAAGGGAGGCACTCATGCACAGGATGCTTTATAGGACCGAGCAGCAGTCATCAGGGTGCTGTGTTCTTACTGGGCCATAATCAATATGTACAGTGAGGGTACGCACTCATCTCTGTTCTCTCTCCAACAAAATTCTAACACACACTTGGAGTGAATGTGAGAAAATGAGAATAGAAAGCATGAAATGTGGTTTAAGACATACTGGGCCTTCAGTTCTGTGTAAAATGCTGTGGGGCCCCACAAAAATATACAGCAGTGTTCCACTGGAAATGGTGCAAATCCTATCTGCCTTATAGTTTGTTTTAAGGACAAATGAAGTATTGAACAAAAGTATTTCATGTGTCATGAAGTTAATGAAATAAACACAGAGGCATGGAATTACAGGTTTGTTTTTTCTTTTCTTAGAAAAGCTACAGTTCCAAATACAGTAAAAAGAAAAGAAGAGGGCATCAGAAGCATTAACTTGTAGGACACCAAAATGTGGAGAGGCAAGGAGGAGCGAAGAATTTTCCTAGTTCTACTGCACATTCACAGAGTAAACAAGTGGAACTGACAGCAGTAACCTTGAGGCTGCCCTGGCAGGCAGGGAGCTCAGCCAATGACAGCAGTGCCCAGAGGAAGAACAGTGAGAGCAGCCTTCAGCCAAGTATAGATTTCCCTTTCTATTCTGAGTTGTACTTAAATCTTACTTCCCCTCTTGGCATAGGTCCCATCTTTCATAAAATAGACAACAGAAGAAGGAGAAGGAGGCAAGCCTCAGGAAACATTACCCACCCCTGAGCAGAAGCTCAGCTACCCAGAATTCTCTTACAAATCTGCATGTGGTTTGTTCAGGATGCAGCATTTCCTGTCATCACCTCCACTCCACACTGGCATTGTATAAACAAGGGCATCAGTGAAACCCTGTCCCCTCCCACTGGCTCCTACCCTCCTCGAATATGGCTTCTCCAGTTTGTCTACTACATCCTTGCTGCCTGGCAAGGTCAATGGACAGGACACATTTCTTGAATGCGTTAATGAATGATCATTCTGTCAACACAGCCCTGTAATGCATGGTGGAGAATGACAGAATGCAGAGGTCTGGCCGTGGCTTGTGAAACCCTCTCACAGATGAAGCATAACAAGAACATGTTGGTTTAGCATGAGTCAGTGTGATGTGGCTACCATAAAAGTTCTAGTCATCTTGTACCTGCATCTCTGGACAGGGAAATTAGTATAAGCCAAGTGGATTTTTACATCCAGCATGGTAGGGCAGGCACATGCTCACACCCTCTTCAAGCAGTCCTCTGCCTTGAACTCAGAGGAATTTGGTTTCTTCACTGAATACTGTTTAAAAAAAAAACCTGTAACAAAATAACTAACATTGATCAAGTATTTACTACTCCTCTAAGTGTATCTGGTCCTTTTGGAAGTCAGGATTCTTATAATCTCCATTTTGTAATATGGAAAATGAGAAAAAGATAATCTAAGTTACATGCCCAAGTCATAGAGGTTGTGAGCAGCAGAGCCAGAAATTAAATCCATGCTGGCAAGTACCAGAGCCTGCAATCTGAACCACTATACCACAGTGCCTGAGAAAAAGCAGGGGAAATGGCAAAACTCATGAGAATTACAATGCTCGTACTGGACTTCAGGGACAAATCAAAGAAAGAATATCCTCAAAGGTAAAGGTGTTTCCCTCATGGTTACAATATACCAATATTATAAAACCATACAACTTCCTATTATATTCAGGGAACCTTGCTAGGCACAGTGTGATCACAACAATGAATAAAGGCTGAATGCTTCATTAGCCCTACATATATTCTTGATCATCTTAACAATAATTTCGTGGGTATTTTACAGATGCAGAAAGTAAGACTCAGATACTAGACTGGATCATATAACTGTCCTGGTAAATACAGGATTAAAATCCAGGTCTATTTGATCAGGCAAAACCTGTGCTTTTCCTATGTTGCTACTGTTTCCTGCAGGTGCAATGAGGATGTTCAGTTTCTCAAACTAAACTTTTCAGGATCCGGATGGTGATGCAATGTGGGGTCTTGGCCCTTCTCTCTGCTCTTATACTTCCCTGCTTGTCGTCCCTTCAGTACCGTTAAAATATGTCAATCAATTAGACCATCCACAGTTATAACCCAGATATCAACTAATGTACCAGTCTTTCCCATTTTAAATGAAACTGTCTCAAATATCATTTTGCTTGTGTATCTGTGAAATTTTTGTTACTACAATGAAATATCTGAGAGAAGCTGACATTATAAAAAGAACAGATCTTTGTAAATATTAAGAGTGGAATAGGAGAAGGAGGAGGAAAAAGGGAAGGAGCATGGGAGGGAGGGAGGGTAGGGTGGAAGTATCACTGTGTTCCTAAATCTGTATACATGAAATACATGAAATTTATATAGCTTAAATCATTTTTTTAAAGAACAGATTTATTTTGGCTCTTGATTTTGAAAGTTCACATTCCAAGGTCAGGCAGACCCATTGGTTGGGAATCTGGTGCTTGTGTTCTTGCAGATAGTCCTGTGGCAACACATGTCCCACACGGAGAAAGAGGAAGCCTGCATGCCTGTCTATCTCCCTCCTTACAAAGCTACCATGATCCAATCATGAGCACCATCCCAATGACCTCATCCAGTCTGATCACTTCTCAAAGACTCTGTCTCTAAACACAACAATTAGAGTAAATTCTCAGCCTCTTGGTGCCATTGAGACTTCGGGGACCCTTTGGAAAACATTCAAACTGTATCCAAACCATAGCAAAATGGCATTGGCACCTCACATCTTCCCAGTATATCCAAGGAAACTAAGTTTCCTCTGAGCATGTGCAGACTTATCTGGACTAATGAGTTTTTCATGTGAAATAATGTCAGCAAGTATGGAGAAATTTACTGCTCATTAAGTGGTCAGCTGTCCCCAATTTCTCCTTCGATCACCCTCTTTGTCTCATTGAACACTGGAAATATCTTCCCAGCTCTGTATAGGTACTTACTCTTTGCTCTAGGGTGGTAACCTTCCATCCCAGGTCATTAAACCTTTCATCTGTCCAGAAGAGTGGGCTGAACTCTGTATTTTGTGTTCCAATATCTCTTGTCTCACTTGGAGTCAAGACTCACTCCTGAACTTTGATGTGCAACAATAATAAGAGAAATCATGAAGGTATCCTGTTTACGTAACCTTGTCCAGGTTCTTTACCTCTAGAAAAGGAAGGGAAGCGCTAGTAACTGAGCTAATTTACTGCCTGGGAACGGATTGCTCAATTCTGTAGTCTACTTTGATAATCACCCTTCCCAAGACTCAGTTTCTACATGGTTTAAGCCAAATGTTCAGCATAAGCAAGTTCCTTAAGAACTATGTATCATCAGCCCCCATAATCAGAGAAAAGTTGTTTCCCTTTATCAGCGTCCCAGGATTCTTCTCCATACTCTCTTCCATGACTGTGTTCACCCCTACCACTCAGGAAGCAACATCCTCAGCTATTACCAGCATAAATTCCACAGGTTCAGGTATAGAGAGAAATTGTGAGTGTGGTCACTCATCAGTTATAAGGACTATGTCCTCCCCGAACTGGAAGGAGAAGGAATATTTGTCTCTCTTCAGATCCTTGACTGTCAGGAACTCCATCTTGAGTTGCTATATCATATGCATGTCAATCGTTTTGCCTTTTTGAGCTGAGGCTTCCAGTGTGAATTTTCTGTTACATGGTATTCTCTGAGAATAGGAAAAACCTCCTCCTCCTTCTCTACTTAATCTAAAATTAACCTTACTAACCAGGAAAATAGAAAAATTCCTCACTTTCACCAAGTAATTCAAGTTCTTGAAGAAGAATTATACCCTAAATAATTGTAACCATTCACTTCAGCTATTCATTGGAGGAGTTTCTACTTTTAAAACATATTCAGAGGTGCTCATGGATAAAGAAAGATTGACTTGCAGATAGTATCTCCCAAATTATGTTTGCTAATAATAGCATGTCTACCAGTGTGTGCCCAGTTATCTCAACATTCTTGTTCAGTGATTTGATTAATAAAAAACACATTTGCCATGGACTTTGAAACCTTCCTAGAATTCTTGCTAAATGCAAATAAAGTATGAGTGCAGAGATTCTGGCCATGCCTATTTTTCTACAGAATTTCTGGAGCCAAAATATTCATAATATTCTGCATATGGCTGACATTCTACTTAAAACAGAGAGAGAAAAATACAAGAGTTGTTTCATAAACTCCCTCCAACTTGGGGAAGGTATTTCAATGACAAGTACAGATAAAGTTTGTTCAATTTTCTTCCCGTATACCATGACATTCTTTGACAGCCATTGTAAGAGCAGGTCCTGGCTCAGGCCTAAGGTAAGAACTATGCATAAAATAGAACTTGGTATATATGAAAGCAAAAGATCACCTGGATGAAAAATGCAACCCAAATGTTTCTTTCCAGAAATCCTTTATTTAAGTTATACGCACTCCATGTATTTTGTAAATACAAATTTAGGACTATAGTGATTCTTCCCACCTACCCTCCTACCTTTCCTCCTCCCTCTCCTATTCCTATTTTTATTTTTTACTAAGATCTATTTTAAATTAACTTTATACACATAAGATTAACGCTCTAAAATGAAAAAATACCATAAGTTCTATCTGATCTGTGGTAACTAATAGAACACCTAACAAGTAATTTATAGAGGTGAAATTAATACATTCGGATGCAATGACTTTGAACAGCCCTTGTCTTGACTGTTAAGGAACAGTTTTTTGTTGTTTTTTTTTTTTTTCATACTATTTGTTGAACTCCTTACTTAGCAACCCAGATGATTTTTAAAAATGGCCTTTTGGATTATTTTAAGATTTATTTATTTGAAAGAGCTACAGAGAAAGATGGGGAGACAGAGAAAGAGAGAGTAATAGAGAGAGAGAGTTCCCATCCACTGGTTCACTTCCCAGGTGGTGCACAGGCCAAGGCTGGGCCAGGCCAAAGTCAGGAGCTAGAAACTCTTCTAGATCTTTCATGTTGGTGGCAGGGCCAACTTTCTTGCTTTTTCCAGACCACTGGCAGGGAGTTGGATCAGAAGAGGAACATCCAGGATGCGAACCAGTGCTCATATGGGATACAAGGGCCACAGGCAGAAGCTTTAGCTGCTACATCACAACATCAGCATCAAAGAGGGCTTTTTAAAAGAATTGTCCATGTATTTTCATCTATTTGAAAGGCCGAGTGTCTCTGTTTCTCTCTCTCTCAAATACACACAAACACACACACAGACATAGAGAGAGAATATCTTCATCTAACAATCCATTCCCCAAATGCTGCCAACAGTCATGACTAGAACAGGTAGATCCAGGAGTCTGAAACCCGATCTGTGTCTTCCACACGGGTAGCTAGGACTCAAGTACATGAAGTACCAGTAGTGTTAACAGGAAGCTAGATCTGAAGCACACAGCTGGGCCTCAGACTGGCACTCTGGACTGAGATGCATCGCAGGTGATGACTTAATCTGCTGCACCAAACAACCTTCCTTGCAAACGTATCCTGATGTGCCCTAACTTACAAAATAGGCACAAATCGAATTTTTCTTTTTGGTAAGGAAAGGGAAAGCAGTAGCTTAATAATTCATCTCTTGTTTTTAGCTAGAATTTCCATAACATTGGGTTTGTTTTCATCTTTCTCTTCTTACTTCAGGGAAAGAATAAATAGATAAAAAGAATATTCAAACATATTTTTGTTGTTGTTATGGACTGAATTGTGTCCACCTGAAACATGTTCAAGTTATAACTCCCAGGCTGTGTGAATACGCCATTATTTAGAAACAGGGTCTTTGAAGATAACCAAGGTATGAGACTTCCTTAGTGTGGGTGCTAATCTAATATTAATCTGTCTTTATCAAAAGGAGATATTTGGGTACAGAAACAGGTACACATAGAGGGAATACCTGTGAAAACAAAAGGAGATCGCCATCTACAAGCCAACAAATATTGGAGCTACCAGAAGCTAGGATAGAGGTGTAGGACAAATTCTCCATAGTTCATTAAAAGAAGCAATTCTATCAACACCTCTATTTCAGGCTTCTCACCTCCAGAGCTGTGAGACAATAGATTTCTATTGTCTAAGCCATCCTTTTTATGGTACTGTATTATGGCAGCACCAGGAAACTAAGATAGCTATACAGCAGATTTTACTAAAACTTGAAAAACTGGTAGAGGGGGAGGTTAATTTACACCATCATGACAATAACAATTTGAAAATAAATATTAGCTATTCCTCCTCACTAATATTCTCTATATCATTTTAAGCATTATCTCCCTCTTTTGTTTTGCCCTTCTACTTCTGTTCCTCTATTCTCCTCTTCCTCTCTCCTCTGCTAGGCTTCAGACACATTTCTATTCATTTCTTAAGCAAAGTTGTATCTCCTGATTTCTGGAAAAAAATAATCTAGGCTGTTGAGGTTTCATCTTCCACAGTCAAATAGGCAATCAAGGTAATTTTTGAACAAAAGATCATCTCACTGTCTCTCTTTCTGCCACTGAGGACTTCTCTATCCTCTTTATTGAGCAGGTATTTCCAATAAAGACTGAAATCAACCCTTACATCCATTGTTATCTGGCCCTCTGGCATCCCTACCCATCTTAGGAGCAGAGAGATTCTGTCCAAGATCTGAGGCACTCCCTTTGAGAACCAAGCCGAGCTGGCTACAGGCTCCCAGATGAGAAGAATCTGTTTCTCAGATCAGGAATCTGCTCCTACTCATTTCTTCCCCTTTGTAAATCTCTCTTTTAAGTAACTCATCAGTCCCCAAATCCCTTGTGTGATGGGATTTGTTCAGAAACATAGATATCACACAGCACAGATGAATTCCAATGTTAATCTCACAAGCTTCCTAGACATTAATTAGAACAGATAAATCAAAACAAGACTTAAAGTTGTCTTGCAGAAGTCGGTTAATACTCTGTGCAATTGTTTTCTTACCACCTTCATCACTCTCATGCCTATCATTCATAGCATAATAGCAGATTTACAAAACTATATTATATACCAAAATAATATTTAGTCAATTGAGTAATTAGTAAATGGATGACTGCTAATAGGAGCCTGATTTATACTGATAAAGGGAAAGTTACAAATAAGTAAGAGTAGGGGGTTGGAATGACCCAGGAGGGATGGATTAGAGTTGGAGACATCAATATAAATTCAGGCTTTACAAAATACAGAGATCAATAGATACATCTAGAAATATATAAAGATGCTTATTCATAATGGGCTAGCATGCATATACTCTTCTACTGCATATATTGTCATAGGGAGGTCTTTGCTCTGTTAGCTGAGAAGCCTGAAGTAACAATACCCTGATAGCAATGAACATATCAACAACTCAAATCCTGGCTTCAAATACCATTCTTTGAAAAAGGGAAAAAGATTTTTTGAATGAATAGCTGACTCCAGAAAAGATAGTAAGTAGATAAGCCCAGAACATGCCATAGTTTCAAAAAGTAAGAAAATGGTCAAAAAAAATACCATAAAATGATATTAAAGGCCAAATGGGCACAGAAGCCAACTGAATAGACAAAACTGCCAATAGCCAAAGCTGGAGCATTTTGAACAATGAAATAAATAATGCAGTATTTAATCATAACCAATGTTTAAAATAAATATCCATTATACCTGACAATTTTCAAGGTTATTTAAAAAAATAAAAAAAAGAAAAGCTGACAAGGTCACAACCAAAAGGAGACTAAAGAAACATAAAGGCAAAATCTAGTGCCATTCTAAGAGGTATAAGCAAAAAAGGAAAAGTAGGAGAAACAGGAAATCTGAATAAAATAATGTTTGATTAAAAATCAACATTCCAAGATGCCATATTAGGGAACAACATAACTACACTAGGCTAAGGATAAACAGTAAAAAAAAAAAAAAAGTGTAGCAAGTTAACTTGTTGCCTCAAATTAAACAAAAAAATGTTTAGGAAGTATACTTTCAGGGGAGAAAACTGCACTGGAAATCCTACAAGAGGAAGAGGAACGCCATGGACCTGTGTGGAGGGTGCGAACGCACAGCATGAACAGAAACACAGCTGTGTCAGCAGGCAGCAGACAGGAACGGGCGGCAGTTTGGAGACACAGGTGAGACCGGACTACAGCAACCAATGCTGATATAGCCAGAGGCAAAGCGTGACATGAGTCTGGACTGGAGTCCTGGGAGCTAGCAATAGCTAGCAGTAGCCCATGGGCCCAGTGGAAGCAGAGTGGACACATTTATCTTGCCCCAACATCCACACAACAGTGCTGCTGTCCAGCTGAGAAAGAGCAGGCACCATTTTAGGTTTGGGAGGGAGCTATGGAAGCCTTGTGAACATGCACAGCAACTGGCTCCACTGGCCGAGACAGGACGTGTTCTCCCAGTATTGGTGGCAGTGGTGGGCAGGGAGCAACATTAGGGAGCAACATTAGGCCAGTGGCTTTTGTGTACACATGTGATCCAGAGAGTCTAGCAGAGGGGAAAATCAACAGTCCCCACTGACTGAACCTGTCTCAAAGTGGTTGAGCAACCACATAGGACAATGAGGCACCTGCTCCCTCCCAGGATGAAGATGCCTAGGCAGAGATATCTCTGAGAACATCTGCCTCTCTATTGACTGGACAAGTTGGCAGGTCACATAGAAATCTCTGGACCCAGTGAATCTGGGAGCCTTGTGTGATAAGACAGTGGGGACTCAGTGGTTACATGAGAAGATGCAGGGTATTTTTTTTTTGACAGGCAGAGTGGACAGTGAGAGAGAGAGACAGAGAGAAAGGTCTTCCTTTGCCGTTGGTTCACCCTCCAATGGCCGCCGCGGCCGGCGCGCTGCGGCCGGCGCACCGCGCTGATCCGATGGCAGGAGCCAGGAGCCAGGTGCTTTTCCTGGTCTCCCATGGGGTGCAGGGCCCAAGCACCTGGGCCATCCTCCACTGCACTCCCTGGCCACAGCAGAGAGCTGGCCTGGAAGAGGGGCAACCGGGACAGAATCCGGCACCCCAACCGGGACTAGAACCCGGTGTGCCAGCGCCGCTAGGCGGAGGATTTGCCTAGTGAGCCGCGGCGCCGGCCTGATGCAGGGTATTGAGATCTACCACGCCTAACATGGGTGTTACCCTGGATACTCACTCAACCCTGGACCACTCACCAGAGCTCCCTGGACACACCAACCACACACCTCGTAGTACTGCCTAAAAGAGAAGATATTCCACTAAGACATTCCTCCTAAGCCACGAAGGCATAGCTCAAAGATAAGACATCAGAGGAAAACAAACAAACAAAAAACTCCATAAATGCCTAAAAACAAACACAGAAATTCAAGAAACAAGAATAAGGAAGACACTATGATCCCCCAACAGGAAGACAATAACACTTCAAAATTAGAATGTGAAGATGAAAATTGAGGAAATGCCAGAAATGAAATTCAAAAAAGTAATCATAGACTGCTCAAAAGCAATCAGAAGCAAATCCATGAACTAAGGAAAACTATACATGATATGAATGAAAATTTTTCCCATGAAATTGAGAATTTAAAGAGAAATCAAAATGAAATATTAGAAATGAAGGATTCAATAGATAAAGTTAAAAATGTAGTAGAAATCCTTAACATAAGACTTGGCAAGGCAGAAGAAGGAATATCCAAATGAAAAGACAAATCTTTGGAAATCTTACAGTCAGATCAAAAAAAAAAAAAAAAGACAGTGTTGGAGGGGCCACTGCCATGGCACAATAGGTTAATGGTCCATGCCAGCATCCCATATGGGCACTGGTTCTAGTCCTGTCTGCTCCTCTTCCAATCCAGCTCTCTGCTATGGCCTGGGAAAGCAGTCGAAGATGGCCCAAATGCTTGGGCCCCTGCACGCACGTGGGAGACCAGGAAGAAGCAACTGGCTCCTATCTTTGGATCAGCACAGCTCCATCCATTGTGGCCATTTGGGGAGTGAACCAATGGAAGAAAGACTTTTCTCTCTGTCTCTCCCTCTCATTGCCTATAACTCTCTCTCTCAAATAAATGAATAAAATCTTTAAAAAAAAAGTGTTGGAGATTTATTGGATATTTATAGGGTACTACCAAATGACCCAACATACAGGACTTAGGAGTTCCTGAAGGTGTGGAAAGAGAGAATGGACTAGAAGTCTTATTTAGTGAAATAATTACACAAAATTTCTGCAATTTCCAGAGAGAAAGGGGTGTCCAATTAGAGGAAACACATAGAACTACTAGCAGATATGACCAGTAAAGATCTTCAACATGGTACTTTGTAGTCAAACTTTCAACAGTAAAACATTAGAAAAGAACTTAAAATGCCCATGAGAGAAATCTCAGATTATTTTCAGAGGACCTCCAATTAGACTCACAGCTGATTTCTCATCAGAAACCCTACAGGCTAGAAAGGAATGTTGAGATATATTCCAAGTCTCAGAAGAAAAAAAAAAAAACTGTCAACCCAGAATACTGTACCCTGCAAAGGTGAAAATACTATACCCTTTCAAAAGTGAAATAAACACCTTCCATAATAAACAGAAATTGAAAGAATTTGTCACCACCTGTCCAGCCATACAAAACATATTTAAGGATGTGCTACAAAGACAAACACAGAAATATAGCCATCATTATGAAAGAATGTGAAGGCAGAGAATCCCCAAGTAAAGGTACAAAAGAAAACAATAGGAATATTCATGGAAAATGGTAGGGCCAAAAAAAAAATGTAACTTATCAAAAGTCACCTTGAATGTAAATAGCCTTAACTCTCCAGTAAAAGACACAGACTGGATGATGGGTTAAAAAACAAGACCTGGCCAGCGCTGTGGCTCACTAGGCTAATCCTCCGCCTTGCGGCACCGGCACACCAGATTCTAGTCCCAGTCGGGGTGCCGGATTCTGTCCCAGTTGCCCCTCTTCCAGGCCAGCTCTCTGCTATGGCCAGGGAGTGCAGTGGAGGATGGCCCAAGTCCTTGGGCCCTGCACCCCATAGGAGACCAGGAGAAGCACCTGGCTCCTGCCATCGGATCAGCGCGGTGCGCCGGCCACAGTGCACCAGCCGCGGCGGCCATTGGAGGGTGAACCAACGGCAAAGGAAGACCTTTCTCTCTGTCTCTCTTTCACTGTCCACTCTGCCTGTCAAAAAAAAAAAAAAAAAAAAAAAAAAAGGCTGGCGCCGCGGCTCACTAGGCTAATCCTTCGCCTAGCGGCGCCGGCACACCGGGTTCTAGTCCCGGTCGGGGCGCCGGATTCTGTCCCAGTTGCCCCTCTTCCAGGCCAGCTCTCTGCTGTGGCCAGGGAGTGCAGTGGAGGATGGCCCAGGTGCTTGGGCCCTGCACCCCATGGGAGACCAGGAAAAGCACCTGGCTCCTGGCTCCTGCCATCAGATCAGCGCAGTGCGCTGGCAGCAGCGCGCTGGCCGCGGCTGCCATTGGAGGGTGAACCAACGGCAAAGGAAGACCTTTCTCTCTGTCTCTCTCTCTCTCACTGTGCACTCTGCCTGTCAAAAAAAAAAAAAAAAACCATCTATTTCATCTATTTGCTGCCTACATGAAACACATCTCACCACCAAAAATACAAACAGACTGAAAGTAAAAGCATGGAAAAAGATATTCCATGATAACAGAAACCAAAAAACATATGGTGTTGCCATCCTAATACTAGACAAAATAGACTTCAACAAAAAAACTGTTGAAAATGAAAGAGAAGGGCACTATGTAATGATTAAGGAAACAATTCAACAGGAAGATATGACTATCATAAATGTATATACACCCAATTACAGGTCACATGGTTACTTAAAAGAAATGTTAATGGTCTAAAGGGTGTCATAAACTCCACTACAATAGGAACGGGGGATTTGAACACTCCACTGTCATCAATGGATAGATCGATCAGAAAGAAAATCAACAAAGAAACAACAGAGCTATTGAAACTATAGACCAAATGGACCTAATGTGTACTAACAGAACTTTTGGCCCCACAGTTGCAAAATACACATTCTTATTATCAGTGAACAGAAAATTCCCTAAGGTAGACTATATTCTAGGCCATAAGGCAAGTCTCAGAAAATTAAAAAAAAACTGAAATCATGCCATGAATATTCTCTGACCACAAGCAATGAAGCTGGAAATCAACAATTCAGGAATCTCTAGACCATATGCAAACATGTGAATACTGAACAACATGTTCCTAAATGAACAATGGGTAATAGAAGAAATCAAAAGATAAATAAAAGATTTTCTGGAAACAAATGAAGATGACAAAACATCATATCAAAATTATGGGATACAACAAGAGCAATGTTGAGAGGAAATTTTATAGCAATTGGCACCTACATGAAGAAAATGGAAAGGAACAAAATAAATGAGCTATCAACGCATCTCAAGGACCTAGAAAAACAATAACAAGCTGAACTCCAAATTAGTATTAAAAAGAAATAATTAAAATTAGAAAAAAATAAACAAAATTGAGACCAAAAATCAATATAAAAGATCAATGAAATGAAGAGCTAGTTTTTTGGAAAAAAATACAGCTATATGCTGTATGCCCATATATTGGGAAACCTATAAGAATGGAAAGATTCCTAGACACATACAATGTACCAAAATTGAATCATGAAGACATAGAAAACCTAAACAGACTAATAACCAAGGTAGAGACTGAATCAGTAATAAAGACCTCCCCCCCCCAAAAAAAAAAAAAAAAAAAAAAAAAACAGCCCAGGACCAGATGGCTTCACTGCTGAATTCGACTAGACATTTAAAGAAGAACTAACTCCAATTCTTCTTGAGCTATTCAAAGGGAAGGAATCCTCTCAAATTCCTTCTATGAAACCAGCATCACCTAATTCTTAAGCCAGAAAAAGATGCAACAAAGAATTATAGACCAATATCCCTGATGAACATAGATATAAAAATCCTCATTAAAACATTAATTGAATCCAACAGCACATCAGAAAGATCATTCACCCAGATCAAGTGGGATCTATTCCTGTTATGCAGGGATAGTTTAACATTCACAAATCAATAAATGGATACATTACATTAACAAACTGAAGAGCAAAACCATATGATTATCTCAATAGAGGCAGAGAAAGCATTTCATAAAATACAACATACTGGGGCCAATGTTGTGGAGCAGGGATTAAAGCCCTAGCCTGAAGCACTGACATCCCATATGGGCGCTGGGTTCTAGTCTTGGCTGCTCCTCTTCTGATCCAGCTCTCTGCTATGGCCTGGGGTAGCAGTAGAATATGGCCCAAGTCCTTGGGCCCCTTCACTTGTGTGGGAGACCCAGAAGAAGCTCCTGGCTCCTGGCTTCAGATTGGTGCAGCTCCAGCTGTTGCGGCCATCTGGGAAGTGAACCAGTGGATGGAAGACTTCTCTCTCTGTCTCTACCTCTCTGTGTAACTCTGTCTTTCAAATAAATAAAATAAATCTTTAAAAAAAACTTTCATGATGAAAACCTTAAGCAAATTGGGTATAGAAGGAACATTCCTCAACACAATCAAGGCAGTTTATGGCAAACCCATGGTCAGCATCCTATGGAATGGGGTACAGCTGGAAGCATTATGCCTAAGATCCAGAAAAAAAAGGAATGCCCATTCTTACCACTGCTATTTGATATAGTCCTGGAAGTTTTATCCAGGACCATTAGGCAAGAAAAAGAAATAAATGGGATATAAATTGGAAAAGAGGAAATCAAACTATGCTTATTTACAGAAGACATGATCCTCTATATAGCAGATCAAAAACACTCCACCAAGAATATTGGAACTCATAAAAGAGTTTGGTAAATTGGAAAGATATAAAATCAACACACAAAAATCAATAGCCTTGTATACACAAACAATTTCATGGCTGAGAAAGAATTCTTAAGATCAGTCCCATTCACAATAGCTCCAAAAAGAACCAAAGACCTTGGAATAAATTTAACCAAGGGTGTCAAATATCTTTATGATGAAAATTGCAAAACACTAAAGAAAGAAATAGAAGGAGACATTAAAAAAATTAAAAAATCTTCAATGTGAATGGATTGGAAGAGTTAATATAACCAAAATGCCAAAACTGCCAAAAGCAATTTACAGATTCAATGTGATCTCAATCAAAATACCAATGACATTCTTCACAGGCTTAGAAAAAAAAAAATGATGATAAAATTCATATGGAAATATAGAAGGTTCCGAATAGCTAAAGCAATCTTATACAATAAAAACAAAGCTGGAGGCACCACAATACCTGATTTCAAGACATACTACATGGCAGTTATAATCAAAACAGCCTGATACAAAAACAGACTTCTAGACCAGTGGAACAGAATAGAAACTCCATAAATAAATCCATACATCTGCAACCAACTTATCTTTGACAAAAGAGCTAAAATCAATCCCTGGAGCAAAGCAGTCTCATTAACAAATGGTGCTGTGGAAAATGCATCTCCATGTGCGGAAGTATTAAACTAGACTGCTAACTAACACCATACACAAAAATCCACTCAAAATGGATCAAATAACTACATTTACAACCTGATAGCACAAACTACTAGGGAACAATGGGAAACACTGAAAGATGTTGACATAGGCAAAGACTTCTTGGAAAAGACCCCAGAAGCACAGGTAATCAAAGCCAAATTGATAAATGAGATTACATCAAACTGAAAAGCTTCTGCACTACAAAAGAAATCACTTAGCTTAGGCCAGCACTGTGGCGCAGTGGGTTAATGCCCTGGCCTGAAGCACCGGCATCCCATATGTGCAACGGTTCTAGTCCCGGTTGCTCCTCTTCCGATCCAGCTCTCTGCCATGGCCTAGGAAAGCAGTAGAAGATGGCCCAAGTCCGTGGGCCCCTGCATCCACATGGAAGGCCCAGAGGAAGTTCCTGGCTCCTGGCTTCAGATTAGCTGTTGCAGCCAATTGGGGAGTGAACCATCGGATGGAAGACTTTTCTCTCTCTCTCTCCCTCTCTGCTTCTCCTTTCTCTGTGTAACTCTTTCAAATAAATAAATAAATCTTTAATAAGAAAGAAAACGCTTAGCAAAGTGAAGAGCAAACTGACCAAATTGGAGAAAATATTTGTAAATTATACAACGGATAAATAGTTGCCATCCACAATTTATAAAGAGCTTAAGAAATTCCAGTTAAGAAATGGGCAAAGGATTGAACAGCCATTTTTGAAGAAAGAAAGTTCAAATGACCAATAGACACTTTAAAAAATGCTCAGAATTGATCATAATGATAGGACTAAGAGTCAAAGGGAGCACATAAACAAGACCAGTGTCTGCAATTACTAGCTGATAGAATAAAAAAGGGAGAGAACGATCCAACATGGGAAGCGAGATACACAGCAGACCCATAGAATGGCAGATGTCCTAAACACCACTCTGGTCTCAGAATCAGCCCTTAAGGCACAGGATCCGGCTGAAAAGCCCATGAGAGTATTTCAGGCATGGAAAGCCTAGACACTCTGGAAAAAAAAAAAAAAAAAACCCTAAATGAAAGATCTCCGCAAGTGAGATCCAAGTGGAAAGAACAGGTCAGCAAAGTAGGAGGTACCTTTCTCTGAAGGGAGGAGAGAACTTCCACTTTGACTATGACCTTTGTCTAAATATGATAAGAGTCACCGAACTCAAAAGGCTTCCATAGCCTTGGCAACTCATGACAAGAGCCTAGGGTGATTACTGATGCCATAAACAAGAGTGTCAATTTGTTAAGTCAACAACAGGAGTCACTGTGCACTTACTCCTCATGTAGGATCTGTGTCTTTAATGTGCTGTACATTGTGATTTAATGCTATAACTAGTACTGAAACAGTATTTTTCACTTTGTGTTTCTATGTGGGTGCAAACTGTTGAAATCTTTACTTAATATATGCTAAACTGATCTTCTGTATATAAAGAGAATTGAAAACGAATCTTGATGTGAATGGAAGGGGAGAGGGAGCGGGAAAGGGGAGGGTTGCGGGTGGGAGGGAAGTTATGGGGGGGGAGCCATTGTAAACCATAAGCTGTACTTTGGAAATTTATATTCATTAAATAAAAGTTAAAAAATGCTCAGGATCACTAGGAATAAGAAAAAATGCAAATCAAAACCATGGTGAGGTTTCACCTCACTCCAGGTCAAATGGCTCTCCTACAAAAATCAACAAATGCCAAATGCTGATTAGATTGTGGGGGAAAATGTACCCTGGTTCACTTTTGGTGGGATTGTAGACAGGTCCAGCCACTGTAGAAGACATTTATAGAGATACCTCAAAAATCTGAATATAGATCTACCATATGATCCAGCCATCTTACTCTTGGGAACTTACCCAAACCCAAAGCAATTAGTATATGAAAGAGTTATTGGTAACCCATGTTCATTGCAAAACAATTTACAATAGCTAAGATATAGAATTTACTCAGATATCCATCAACCTTTGACTGGATAAATAAACTATTATATATATACATGTATATATATATATATATATATATATACACACACACACTATGGATTGTTTATCAGCTGTAAGAAAAAATGAAATCCTGTCATTTGCAACAACATGGAAGCAACTGGAAACCATTATACTTAGTGAAATAAGCCAGTCCCAAAAAAGACAGATATCATATGTTTTCCCTGATCTGAAGTAACTAATAGAGTACCTGAAATGTAATGTATTGGAGTGTAATAGACATTTTAGATTCGATGATTGTTTATAGTGCTGTCTCTTCCATTGAGGAACAGTGTTTTTTTCTCCTCATACTATTTGTTGAACTCCTTTTTTCTTAGAGTAGTGTTAACTATATGATCATTAAGTATACTGAAAATAGATCTTTGTGAAATTAAGAGTGGGAATGGGAGAGGAATGGGGAAGAAGGGTTGGAGCACACGCATTAGGGAGGGTGGGGGAAGTGCCTTTCTGCTCCTAAATCTACATATATGAAATATATGTAACTTGCATAACAAAATTTTAAAAAAGAACAAATGTAGAGAAATAAAACAAAAACCAATCTGTGTGGATTCACTAATTGCAAAAAAAGTATTATAATGATGTAAGATATAAATAATAGGGGAAACAATGAATTATATATGGAAAGGCCATACTGTCTCTCTAATAATTCTCTGAAACTGTTTCAAAATTAAAAGTTCAAATCTGGCAAGGTCATGGGAGAAAAGTACCCTAATTAATTGGTGGGAATATAAACTAGTACAACTACTATGGTAGTCAGTATGGAGATTCCTCAGAAATCTGAAAATAGATCTACTGTATGACCCAGCCATCCTACTCCTGGGAGTTCATCCAAACGGAATTAAATCAGCATATGAAAGACTTATCTGTACCTCTATGTATATAGAAACTCAAGTCACAATAGCTAAGACATGGAATCAACTTATATGTTCTTGGACTGGACTGGATAAAGAAATTGTGAGATATATATATATACATAAATATATGAAATATATATATGATGGGATAATATTTAACCATAATAAAGAATGAAATCCTATCTTTCACAATAAACTGTACACAAATGGAGACCATTACACTTACCAAAATAAGCCAGTCCAAAAAATATAAATATCATGTACTTCCCCTGATTTATTGTAACTAATATGCAGAGTAAAAAAATGTATAAGAACAGGGGCTGGCACTGTGGCTTACTTGGTTAATCCTCCGCCTCTGGTGCCAGCATCCCATATGGGTGCCGGGTTCTAGTCCCGGTTGCTCCTCTTCCAGTCCAGCTCTCTGCTATGTCCCGGGAGGGCAGTAGAGGATGGCCCAAGTGCTTGGGCCCTGCACCCGTTTGGGAGACCAGAAGGAAGCACCTGGCTCCTGGCTTTGGATTGGCACAGCGCCAACCGTAGTGGCAAGTTGGGGAGTGAACCAACGGAAGGAAGACCTTTCTCTCTGTCTCTCTCTCTCTCTCACTGTCTAACTCTGCCTGTTAAATAAATTAAAAAATAAATAAATAAAATAAATTTAAAAAAGTATAAGAACAAAATGACATTTTAAGGATTGATCATTGCTAAAACTCTTGTCTATACTCTTGAGGAACAGTGGTTTTTCTCCTTACTTCTTGTTGGATTATTCATTTAGTGAGGATTAAGCCTTTAATTATAAAGTGAACTGAAAGTATGTCATTATAAAAATAAAAGAAAAATAAGAAATGAAGGAGAAGGGAGGGTAGGAACAGTGTAAAGATGGGAAATATCATTATGTTCCTAAAACTGTATTTATGAAATACATGATGACCTGGGAAAGCAGAAGAAGATGGTCCAAGTGCTTGGGCCCCTGCACTCACACGGGAGACCCAGAAGAAGCCCCTGGCTCCTTGCTTCAGATCACTCAGCTCTGGCCATTACAGCCAATTGGAGAGTGAACCAGCGGATGGAAGACCTCTCTCTCTCTCTCTCTCTCTCTCTGCCTCTCCTTCTCTCTGTGTGTAGCTCTGACTTTCAAGTAAATAAATAAATAGTTTTTTAAAAAAGAAATAAATGCATGAAACTTGTTCCTGTTATATAAATTTAAATTTAAAAATTAAAAGTTCATTAAAGTTACATTATACTTTGAATAAAATCCAAACCCCTACAGAACTACAGGACCCAGCATTCTCTGGCCCTAACCACCTTCCTAAATCTCCTTGCACCACCCTCCCATTCAACCAGAACACACATCACATCATATTTGTTTCTGCTTCTGGCCTGCCACTCACATCACTATAGCCTCCTGGGATGTTCTTTTCACTGGCACATGTTAACCACTTCTTGATTCCTCATGTCTCTGTTCCCAGGCTCTTTCCTCAGAGGCTGCCTCTCCTGAATTCCCCATGTAAACCGTGTGCCCTAAACTCCGATGATTTCCCATGTCCTTTCGTTCTTAGCATTTGCTATTAGATAGAATTAATCTATTTATTAGGGCATTTACTTGTCTAATATCTCTCGCTCATTACATTGTAAATTCCACATGGGGAGAAATTATTTCTGGCCAGCTTACTATTGAAAATTCAGCTGCTAATTGAATGCCTGGGCCATAATAAGTATTCTAAAAATGTTTGCCAAGTAAATTAATTAAATGACACACTGTAGGTGTGAAGATGTATTCCAACATTTAAATCATGCTTTTATGTAACTGAAGACTGAACACTCAACAGTGTACCAAGCTACCATATATCAAGATATTTCTAAGAGTTTGTGGAAAGGAAAATTATGTTAGTGTAAAAATTTTTGAAATTGATGCACAGATTTTTATACTATGCATTTTTCATGCTTTTTAAAGATTTCCTCATATACATAAATTTCAAATTTTACATTAAAAAATCTTTTAATTGCATTTTCCAGGAACTTTTTGAAGCACCCTCCTATATGCATTAAAAAAACTATTTATTGAACTAGTGACTAAGTGATCAGGCAGGAGACTCACCTATACCTAAACAGTGGTACCACTTGTCTCTGTCTGTCCATATAATACCCAGAGATCAGCACCCCACCTTTTCTAGGAAGCATGTCTTCCGATCTCCCCTGACTGCTAAGCCTTTTCTTACTGAATTTCCACAGCATTTAGTATCGTGGGACTCTTACTACCAAGCAAAGCACATACAAACACATACACACACACACACAGCGAGAGAGAGAGAGAGAGAGAGAGAGAGAGCTTGAGAGAGAATGAATTAAAAGATGAATTTATTTTGGTACAATTTTTTAAATCCATGCAGTTTTTATCAACACTACACATTGTCCATGAATTTTAGAGGTGTTCACATACCCCATGCTCAAAATGGACAATGTAAATATCTCTAAATATTCTACCCAGAGGCAAGTAATGACCAGAGAACTTTGATGGAATGGTGGTAAAGATAGAGAAGTTCATATATCCATGTGCCATTTTTATTGTTGCAAGGATTTTTTAATCTTTCCAGGCTTCTAAACCTCTGAATCTCTCTCATTACCATGACAACCATCCCTATATATACACATACACATATCAACTGCAGTTGCGCTGCCTGGATCTGACAAACAAAAATAACGTACCCATGAAGGCACACAGCCAGGAGAGGTCATTGACCATCCATATCCAACAGCAACCAGCAGGTTTCTGTAGGATGTAGGGTGGCCACCTATCGTGGTTTGCCTGGGAATGAGGGAATCCTGAAACAGAACTGTGAGACCGAAAACTGGGAATGCCTCAGGCAAATCAGGAATAGCTGCTTACTCTACCATTGTGGGCAAGCTGGTGAACAGATGTTATCCTTGGTATCTTGAGCTTATTATCCCGGGGGCTCACAATCAAGGCACATCTATGTAAAGGCCAAGTACTTCCCTGAACTACATGATGACTCCTTTACTCTCACTTTGGGCGAGTAATGCACAAAACACCTCTTGAATGTCTGCTGACAAACCTTCAGGACAGAAAATGACAAGATCATTATAGTTATTGCCAACCCCTAAATTACTTTTTACAACTTCCCTCCACCCCCACATGCATGTCAAACTTTGTATCAAAGGTTTTTGGAAATCATACATCCCTACTTCAGAATCAAGTTGAAAAAATGAGGGGAGAGACTTGACTTCTGCAAGGCAGAAGGAATGCATTTTGGTAGAGGAGGGAAAGCAGCAAAACAGAAAAATGATTCTTTTATCAAACAAATAGATTAGGTGATGGAAGGTAATTACATTAGTGTGCCAAAAAAAAAAAAAATACAGTGTTCTGGAACAATGGGAGAAATTGGACAAGAGGAAAAGGAAAAAAAAATCAAGGCAGGAGATGACAGATTTTTAAATTTTCGTATGATAAAAACAACCATCTTAACCAGATTATATTTGAAAAAGGATAAGTCTGTAGGCATGAAAATAACTGTTGTGGGTAGGGGGCATCCAGGCTATGCAAGTGGCAAATTGTGTCATTCAAAGGATTATGTAGCAGAAGGAAGATACACAGAAACTGAAATAGATCTTGATTTTTATGAAGCACTTTATATTTTCTAATGAAATCATCCTTGAATCCTTCATTGAAATTGGTTCAGATTAGTGCAGAAATTGCAAACAAAGCTTTGTGAGAAATACTACAAACCTAGGTCTCTTGGGAGATGAGTGGTCAGAGGGTACTGAGTTTGGCTCAGGCCACGTGTCCATCAACAATGTGGTGAAGACAGCCCAAACCATTGAATTAAACCTCTCATCAGTGTTCATCTGGGATTATGAAAATGTAGGAATTAGGTAGGAAGCTGCCAAAAGACACATCAAGAAGCCCTGGTTGACTCACTTGTCAGCACCCATCTAACCATAATAGGTGAGGGTCAAGTTTCATTCTGCAGCAGCATTGTGGGTGAGATGAAGGGTAAGACCCATGACAGAACAGATTTTATCACTATGAACTTTTCCAAAGACTTTTTGTTAGAAATAGCTTCATTTAACCATTCCACATTGTATACATTTATCAAAACATTACATTGTACCCCATAAATGTATGCAATCATGATTTCTCAACTTAAAATAATATTAAATTTAAGAAGGAAAAGAGTTGCACTGAAATATAAGGTCTAGTAAGTATTTTTTGGGAAAATGTTAGGAGGGGCAGTGAAGTGAAGACAGAAGTACCATAGGGTTCCTTTATTTCCTTTTAGGAATGATGTAGTAGAGACAAAAAAAGGAATTTTGGAGAAAAAAGAAAGAATCTCCAGCCAATTTAGTTGGTAGACAATATGCTTTGTGCCTCTAGAAGAGTCTTGGCAGTTTCTGTGCAATAATGAGGAGTTTAAAGAAAAGATGGGTGGGTAGATGTTGGAGGTAGGGCACAAGAGCAGTCTCTGATGACAGCTCTGTTTTCAGGGAAGTAGAGTGTACCACTCAGAGTATGGCCAATGATGAGCACTGTACCATATCTGGCAGCTTAAGAAATGAGGATATACATTGAAAATGTGTGTTTATAAAATATTACGGCAGTTTGACAGAATGTTTTTATGTCTGCTAAAAACTAATATTAAAAATGCCAGGAACATGTTTATTTGCATTTGTTTTCTCCCTGTTTTGAATACAGATTAAATACTTATAAATATTTTTAAAGTAGCATATAGGAAATAATTTAAAAAAGAAGTAGACTAGGGAAAAAAAGAAGAATTCAGGATCCAAGATGGCTGAAGAGAGAGGTCCTACACTCTGTTCCAGCACAAAGAACCAGAACAACCAAGGAAGGACTGTGTTTCTAAAAAATTGATTGAGGGAAATCTTCTATAAGAAGTGATGGGAAATCTAACCAGCCCAGAGACTGAAAAACAGTAGAGAGGAACAAAGTACATTGGAGCTCCTACCCAAGCTCTGTGGCTAAAAGGATTCCATCAGCAGTCCTAACTGTAGGAGAATTCCACAACTGTCACTAGATTTAAATTCAGTCTACAAAGCTGTCTGGGGTCTGAGAAATTGCTTTTCTCCAAAAAGAGAACACATATTACGTCCCTCTGCCCTCGAAGCCCTGGATCTATATTGTGCTGGTACAGCCATTGCTAAACTCCGTTCTATTTTAAGGGACAACAAGCAGCACCATTGCTACCAGAAGCCCCAGAGCCAGAGCCAGAGCCAGAGCACCTTCAGAGAGCACAGAACAGGCTCCTCTGCATCCTGCAGCTGCTTGATTACTGGGCACAAGTACTGGAGCCATGCTCACTGGCTCTGCTTCATCTACAAAAGTTCTCCCTCTGCTTCTAGGAACTCAGCACATATAGAAGCCTGTACACATCCACAGGACCAGAACTGAGCATGTCCTCTTCTTCATCCATTAGCACAGGGTGCTGTGTGGCCAAAGCACAGACCCTAGCTTCAGCCTCGAATGCTCTGAGGAAAATGGGAACAGTACCTTCTGCGATCTGCAGTTCTGGACCTGTGGCTTATTGGTTCTATAATCCCTGGAATAACTCACCTCACTGGTGGGGCTTGGAGGGCCCTATTTGCATTCCTCTGATTCAAGCTGGTAGTTGCCAGTCCATAATCTCCAGCATAATCAGTACTTAACCTGTGTAAGAGTCCTATGGCATCTTGCAGATATACAATTCCAGCATAACCTGCGCCTGAAATGTGAGATCTGGGTAAGGTCAGCACTGTAACTTGCAGCTCTGGGACTGTGACCACTGGCTCTATAAATCCCAGGCATACCTTTACTCACCCTGTGGGACAAGGGAAGCCTCTATCTACATTCTACTCCTGGAGGTCTATGGTTGCTGTACCATAATGGAAGTAGACTTACCAGCCATTTATAGAACATTTCATCCAACAGTTGCAGAATATATGTTCTTCTCATCAGCACAAAAAACATTTCCAAGCATAGATTACATATTAGGCCACAAATAAAGACCCAGTAAATTTTTAAAAATTGAAATCATATTATGCATTTTAACAGACCACAAAGCAATAAATCTAGAAATCAACAAGAACGATAGAAAATTTACAAACACTTGGACATTGAACAACAACATACTCTTGAGTGACCCATGGATTATTAAAGAAATTAAAGACGCAGTCAAAAAATCTTTCAAAACAAATGAAAATGAAAACAAAATATCAGAATCTGTGAGACTGAGTAAAAGAAATTTAAGAGGAATGTTTAGAGCAATAAATGCATACATTTAAATATAAAGATTTTAGATAATCTAATGATGCATCTGAAGAGCTTATCAAAACAAGAACAGGCCAAACCCAAAATTAGCAGGAGGCAAGAAGTGCAAAAGATCAGCCTAGAAATAAATGAAATTTAAATTTTAAAAAGAAGATCAACAAGCAAAATACTAGTTAATAACAAAATCTTTAGCGAGACTAACATAGAAAGACTTCAAATGAGTAAAGTTAGACATGAAAAGGAGACATGACAACCAATATGACAGCAATACAAAACATCACAGGAAAGTGCTATGAACAACTCTGTGTTAAAAATTGGGCAAATGAATAAATTCCTGGATATACACAACCTATGAAGATTAAATCAAGAAGTTGCAGAGGACAGTGGCGCGGCTCACTTGGCTAATCCTCTGCCTATAGCACTGGCACCCTGGGTTCTAGTCCCAGTTGGGGCACCGGATTCTGTCCCAGTTGCTCCTCTTCCAGTCCAGCTCTCTGCTGTGGCCCAGGAAGGCAGTGAGGATGGCTCAAGTGCTTGGGCCCTGCACCCACATGGGAGACCAGGAGGAAGCACCTGGCTCATGGTTTTAGATCGGCACAGCGGCCATCTTGGGGGTGAACCAAAGGAAAGGAAGACCTTTCTCTCTTTTCTCTCTGTCTTTCTCTCTCTCACTGTTTAGCTCTGCCTGTCCAAAAAAAAAAAAAAAAAAAAAAAAAAAAAAAGTTGCAGAAAGTATAAACAGATCAATAACAAGTAATGAGATTAAACTAGTAATTGAAATTCTTCATTCAATGAAGAATTCAGGATCTGATGGCTTCACAACTGAATTCTATGACATATCTAAAGATAGATAAACTAATGCCAATACTTCTCAAACTGTTACAAAATATTGAAAAAGATGAAGCTCTGCCAAACTCTGCTTATGAGACCTGCATTATTTTGATGCCAAAACTAAATATACAACATAAAAGAACATCTAAGTAGCACAATCCTTGATGAACACAGATGTAAAAATGTTCAACAAAATATTAGCAAGCCAACCCAACACTACTTTGAAAAGAATATATATCACAATCAAGTGGGATTTATCACAGGGATGCAAGAGTAGCTCAACATTCACAAATCAGTAAGTGTCATAAATCACAACAGAATGAACAAAAATCACAAGAGCATCTCGAGGCAATGACAACATTTATTAAGATTCAGCACACCTTCATGATAAAACTATCATCAAACTAGGTGTAGTAGGAATATATCTTAAAATTATAAAAGTTATATTGAAAAATCCACAGTCAATATCATACAGAATAGGGAAAAGCTAAAAACATTTCTCCCAAGATATAGAACAAATAAGAATTCCACTTTAAATACTCTTTTTCAATATATTGGAATTGTTAGCATGAGCAAGAAGGGAAGAGAAACAAATAAATATCGAAATTGGAAAGGAGCAAGTCAAATTATCCAGGTTTGCAGTTGATAAGATTTTTTACCTGGAAAAACCTAAAACCTTTACCACAATGCTGTTAGAACTGATTATCTAATTCAGTGAAGTGACAGTATAAAAGAATCAACATACAACAAAAATCATGCATTTATGTATGCCAATAATGAATTTTATGGAGAGAGAAATAAAGAATGTAATCATATTCACTATAGCTACAAAAAATAAATACTTGGGAATAAATTTACCAAAGAAGTAAAACATTTCTATGAAGTAAAACATTTCTATAATGGAAAATATAAAACAGTGATTAAAGAAATCATCAAGGACACACAGACACATACACACAATAGAAAGATGTTCGCTGTTCATGTTTTAGAAGAATTCATATTATTAAAATGTTTGCCCTACCTAAACCAATCTACAGATTCACTACAACCTCTATCAAAATTATAATGTTCTTTACAGAACAGAAAATACCCTAAAGTTCATAAACAAAAAAGACTCAAAATAGCTAAGCCAACCAATCCTGAAGATGGATATTTAAACATCAGACACACACACACATTGAACTGTAGGAATCATAATCCATGATTTAAAGCATATTACAAAGCTATCTTGATTTTTTAAGATTCATTTGTTTCTTTGAAAGTCAGATTTACAGAGAGGGAGAGGCAGAGAGATCTCCCATCCACTGGTTCACTTCCCAGATGGGCACAATGGCCAAGGTTGAATCAATTTTAAGCCAGGAGCCAGTAGCTTCAACCTGGTCTCACACATGGGTAGAAGGGTCCAAAACATTTGGGCCATCCTCTTGTACTTTTCCCTGGCCATTAGCAGGGGAGTTGGATCATAGTGGAGCAGCTGGGAAATGAACTGGCACTCATATGAAATGCCAGCATTGTAGGCAGCAATTTTACCCACCACACCACCACAACAAACCTAAAAACTATAGTAATTAAAAACAGCATGGTACTGTCATGAAAACTGACACTCAGGTCAATGGAATGGAATAAAGAACCCAGAAATTAATCTAAGTACATATAACCAATGGCGCCAAGAATGCACATGGGAGAAAGAATAGTCCTTTTAAAAAATGGTGCTGGTGAAACTGGAAATATATATGGAGAAGAATTAAATTATGTCCCTACCTCTAACCATATACAAAAATAAAATCAAGGAAGGGGACAGGGAGCGGGAGAGGGGAGGGTTGCAGGTGAGAGGGAAGTTATGGCGGGGGGAGCCATTGTAATCCATAAGCTGTACTTTGGAAATTTATATTCAGTTAAAAAAATAAAATTAAAAAAATAAAAAATAAATAAAATCAAGATGGATCAAAGATCTAAATGAATGTGAGACCTTAAAGTATAAAATTGCTAGAAGAAAATATAAGGGGGGAAATGTTTTAATACATTGTTGTAAGCCTTGCCTTTTTTTTTTTTTTTTTGGAGAAGATCCCAAAAATACAGGCAGACAAAAAGTAAAACTAGACAAGTAGGATTATAACAAACTCAGAAGTTTCTGTACAGCAATGGAAACAATAAATGACAAGACATCAAACATAATATGTGAAAATATTTGCAAGTTACTTATCTGACAAAGGATTAATATCCAGAATATAGCAGGAACTCAAGAACCTCAGTAACAACAACTACAATAAAGAACCAATCAAGCTAAGAAATGGAAAAGGAAACAGATCATTTGCAAAGAAGAAATGCAAATGACCAAGAAATATATGAAAAATGTTCAACATCACTAACCATCATGGAAATGCATATCAAAACCACAATGAGATATTACCTCACCCTTGTCAGAATGGCTATTGTGTCAGTGAAGATGTGCAGAACTCATATATTGTTGATGGGAATGTAAACCAGCATAGCCACTATGTTAAACAGTATGGAAATTTCTTTTTTAAAAAATTTCATTTAAGTTATATAAGTTTCAGGTATTTTGTATATACAGATTTAGGAACATAGTGATACTTCCCACTCTAGCCTCCCTTCCACCCATGCTCCAACCTTTCTACCTCTTCCCTCTCCCATTAACACTCTTAATTTTTACAAAAATCTACTTTCAGTTTATTTAATTATCATAAAGTTAACCCTACCATAAGTATAACAGTTCAAAAACATAAACAAGTCTAGTACCTGCTACTACTAACTGATAGAATAAAGGGGAGAGTGATCCAACATGGGAAGCGAGATACTCAGTAGACTCATAGAATGGTGGATGTCCTAAACAGCACTCTGGCCTCAGAATCAGCCCTAAAGGCATTCCGATCTGGCTGAAAAGCCCATGAGAGTATTTCAGGCATGGAAAGCCAAGACACTCTGGCAAAAAGATCTCTGTGAGTGAGATCCCAGTGGAAAGAACAGGTCTTCAAAGAAGGAGGTACCTTTCTCTGAAGGGAGGAGAGAACCTCCACTTTGACTATGACCTTGTCTAAACAAGATAAGAGTCGGAGAACTCAGAGGGCTTCCATAGCCTTGGAAACTCATGACTGGAGCATAGGGAGATTACTGATGCCATAGACAGGAGTGTCAATTGGTAAAGTCAACAACAGGGAGTCACTGTGCACTTACTCCTCATGTAGGATCTCTGTCCTTAATGTGCTGTACATTGAGATTTAATGCTATAACGAGTACTCAAACAATATATTTCACTTTGTGTTTCTATGGGGGTGCAAACTGTTGAAATCTTTACTTAATACATACTAAACTGATCTTCTGTAAAAAAAAAAAAAAAAAAGAAGAAGTTATCAATTCCCAACTAGACTCTCACTGGGATTAAACATGACAATAGGTCTGATCTGATTTCATCATCATTTTAAAAAAATCATCTATTATTTTTCACTTTATGTTTCTGTGTGGGAGCAAACTGTTGAAATCCTTACTTAATGTATACTAAGCTGATCTTTGTATATTAAGATATCGAAAATGAATCTTGATGTGAATGGAAGGGGAGAGGGAGTGGGAGCGGGGAGGGTTGTGGGTGGGAGGGACGGTATGGGGGGGAAGCCATTGTAATCCATAGGTCGTACTTTGGAAATTTATATTCATTAAATAAAAGTTAAAAAAAAATAGTATAAAGACAAAATACTGTTCCTCGATATAAGAGACAAAGGCTGTAAATAATTATCAAATATCAAAATGTCCATTTCACTCCAATACATTACATTTTAGGTAGTCTATTAGAAACCTCAGATCAGGGAAAACATACGGTATCTGCCTTTTGGGGACTGACTTATTTCACTAAGTATAATCATCAGTTCCATCCATTTTGTTGCAAGAGACAGGATTCTGTTTTTTTTTTTTTTTTTTTTTTTTTTTAACAGCTGAGTAGTAATTCATAGTGTATATTTACCATAATTTCTTTTTCCAGTCAAGAGTTGATGGACATCTGGTTGATTTCGTATCTTAGCTATTTAAAATTATGCTACCATGAACATGAGGATATAGTTAACTTTTTCATATACTGACTTCTTTTGGTTTGGGTAAATTCCCAGGACTAGGAGGGCTGGATCATATGGTAGGTTTCTGAGGTATCTCCATAATGTCTTCCACAGTGGATGCAACAGTTTGAATTCCCAACAGTAGCATTAGGGTACATTTTCTCTACATCCTCACCAGCATTTGATGTTTGTTGATTTCTATAAGAGGGCCATTCTAACTGGAGTGAGGTGAAACCTCATTATGGTTTTGATGCACATTTTGCTAATGACTACTGTTCCTGAGCATCTTTTTCAAGTGTCTGTTGGCCATTTTAATTTCCTCTCTTGAAAAATGCCTGTTCAAGTCCTTTGCCCATTTCTGAATTGTATCCTTTATAAGATTTTGAGGAATGCTCCTTATATATCTAATTTTCTGATTTTTTTTATCATGAAGGGGTGTTGCATCATATCAAATTCTTTGGTTTTCATTCTATTGATGTGATTTATGATGTTTTAAATTTGCAAATGTTGAACCACCCTTGCAATTCTGGGATAAATACCACTTGTTCATAATATATGAACTTTTTGATGTTGTTTTGGATTTTATTTGCTAGTATTTTGCTGAGAATCTCTGCATCTATGTTCATTAGGATACAGATCTCTTCTTTTTGTGTCATGTATTTAGTTTTGGTTATGAAAGTAATGCTGGTCTCATAAAAAGAGTTTGACAGAATTCCATCCTGTTCAATATTTTGGAATAGTTTGAAGAGTATTGGAATTACTTCCTCTTTGAATATTTTGTAGAATTCATAGAAAATCCATAAGGTCCTAGACCTTCCCGTGATGGAAAACTTTTGATTACTATGTCAATCTCAATGCTTGTTATCAGTATATATCTGCTTGATTTAATATTAGTATTGAATCCAGGAGTTTATCTATTTCTTCGAGATTTTACAGTAAATTAGCATATAGTTATTCATAGTACTTTCTTATGTTTCTTTGTTTTAGGGTGGTGTCAGTTGTAGCGTCTATTTTTTGTCTCTAATTTTTATTTAATTTTTCCTTTTTTCTTTGTTAGTCTGGCTAGAGGTTTACCTACTTTATTTTCTAAACAAGCCAACTTCTGTTGATCTTTGTATTTTTTTAGTTTTGATTTCTGCTCTGATCCTTATTATTTATTGCCTCACACTGATTTGGGTTTTGGTATTTTTTTCTAAGTCTTAAAAATGCATCATTAGATCTTTAATTTGAGACTTTTTAATGTAAGCACTTAATGCTATAAATTTCTTTCTCTTTTTTTTTAAAGATTTATTTGAAAGACAGAGTTACAGAGAGAGGTAGAGACAGAGAGAGAGGTCTTCCATATGCTGATTCACTCCCCAGATGGACGCAACAGCCGGAGCTGCGCTGATCTGAAGCCAGGAGCCAGGAGCTTCTTCTGGGTCTCCTACACAAGTGCAGGGGCCCAAGGACTTGGGCCATCTTCTACTGCTATCCCAGGCTATAGCAGAGAGCTGGATCAGAAGAGGAGCAGCCGGGACTAGAACCAGTGCCCATATGGGATGCTGGTGCTCAGGCCAGGGCTTTAACCCACTGCACAAAAGCACCAGCCCCTAAACTTCTCTCTTAATACTGCCTTTGCTGTACCCCATGGGTTTTGATATAATTTCATTTTAAATTATTTCAAAAATTTTTTGATTTATTTTAAAAGTTCTTCAATAATCCATTGATCATTCAGCAGCATGTTGCTTAGTTTCCAAGTATTTATGGATATTCTGTATTATTTGTTTTGTTTTTTAATTTCTTGAGCTCTTCATAGCTCTTTATAGTTTCTGGATATTAACCCTTTATCAATTGCATAGTTTGCAAATATTTTCTCCCATTCATTTGGAGATTTCTTTTAAAACTAGAAATAGCCCTTCCATATTATCCAGCAATCCCACTACTAGACATACATCTAAGAGATATTAAATCCTCATACCAAAAAGATACCTGATCTACCATGCTTATAGCAGAACAGTTCACAGTAGCCAAGAATCAACCACAATATCTATCATCAGATTAAATGGATAAAGAAAATGTGATATACATACACAACACAGTATTATTCAGTCATAGGAAAAAGTGAAATCCTGAAATTTTCAGTAAAATGAATTGAACTGGAGAATATCATGTTAATTGAAACAACCAAACATAGAAAGACAAATACCACATGTCCTCTCTCATCTCTCTCACATATTGGATGAGTAGGAAGTGATTGGACTGGGGTCTTATCAGAAATGCACAAAATGCTGTAGCTCTCTCTTGGATTCTGCTAAGAGTGCAGTGGAAGCAGCAGGAGAACAGGTAATGTTTACACAGAAGAGTGATAGCCTCATTAGGAAGTATGATCACATCAAAGGGAAACAATTAGCACATATATTAATGAAGTTATTTTGTAGTTCTACATACTAATTATTCATACCATAAGACTTCCCTTTATCAAGTACCAGATATGTGAAAACATCGATCATTGCCAAAAAAATAAGGAGGAACATATAAGTTCTCCTCTAAGACTTTAGTTGGGACACTAATGACTATCAGGAAGACAAAGTTTGAAGTTCAAACAAATCAAGTAGCTTACAAGTAGACAAATGTTCATCAATGAATGCGCTAAATCTTCTTTCAGATCTGCCTATAGACCTGATTCCTATAAGGCAATCCTGAAAAATGTATTCCCATCTATACCAAACTACATTCTATCTTCCTTCTAAATTTCCAAATTTTTGTTTAGCCACCATGCTAATTTTCTCTCTGCCCTCACAAATACACATTGGCCTCAGTAATGGTTATGTCAAAAATCAAAAAAAAAATAATAATGCCACACAAATGGAAAGCAAATCTCATAAATTGACAAATTTGAGATGCTTCTAAGGAACAGCATGTAAGCCAAGAGGGAAAACCTTTGAGATGTATGATGGTGACACATTGATGTCATTCTCAACAATATCTGGAAAAAGTAGGATGAAGCTAAGTACTGAGGGTACTTTGAATATTAATCTAAACTAGGAATTTTTAGAAAATAGTGACATTTCTCAATCATCCCCACATCAGTCCCAGTACCTGAAACAAATATTCCATAAATATATTTATTTTAGTGAACAACATAGATGATCATTTTATTTGTACCATTGGCAAAACAGATTTTCATTCAATAAGAATGAGCAGTCTCTGAGTCAAAAAAAAGGAATAAATGAAAAAGACAATAATTACAATTAAAGTTAGTCATTTTTGTACTTGTCCAATTAATTATAGTTAAAGTGACTAACAGATGTCTAACATTCATTATTGAACAAAGAAAAACAATTGAATGCCAACCCCTCACCAGGATACCAAGCTATGCTAGGTATATTTACAAACACAGATTTTCTTCTTGCTCCTGTCTTTCATGCTGTTCTCTTGCTAAAATCTGAAATAACAACTTGTATTGGCTGAGACTTTCTGAAGAATATGCATTATCAGTTATGGTTGGCTAATGGGCAAATTCATTGATTTTCAAAAGCATTTTGAGCTGTGACTAAATTGTGTGGTCAAAGCTTGAAAAGATCAGCAATAAGCCAAAGCGGGCAAATTTTCTTTTTTCACAGTGATAGCCCATGTCAACATTCATCAGCTGAATTTATAATTCTGAGGTCATTAATTCAAAATCTTCCCCAATTGTCTACATCATGCATAGATGAAATCATATTTATTGCATTTTATAACATCATCTTTCTTCTCAAAAATCTCTGGCAGCTCTCACTGAAGATCCATGTTCTTAGATAAATTTTCTGCCCCACAAAAAAATCACATGTTGGGCCCCCAGTAATTCAGAATGTGGCTGTATTTGGACATAACTTCTTTGGAGACAATTAGGTTAAAATGAGGTAAAGAGGGTGGGCCCTAATCTAATCAGTCTGATGTCCTCATTGTAAGAGGGGATTTAGACACACAGGAAAATACCAAGGGTGGGAACGCACAGAGGAAAGACCACCTGAGGACAAAGTGAGAAGTCAAAGTTCTGCAAATCAAAAGATGTGCCTCAGAATTAACCAAACCTAGTTACACCTTGATCTTGGACTTCAACCTTCAAAACTATAAGAAAATCAATTTCTATTGATTAAGCAGTGGTATTTTGCTATGGAAGTCCTAGCAAACCCAAACATATAAAGCCCAAACTCCTTTTCTGCATCAAAATAATCACTGCAGAAAATTTTTTATCCAATTTCCTATTACTTAAAACCTACACCCTCAGATCTCACTCAAGTGCCCTGCACACACCATATGACCCTATCTTTACCTTTCATCCTTTACTCCCCTTCCAGAAATGATCTGTTTTCTCTTTTATCATTTATAGACACAGTCAGCATTGCCACAGGTCTACTCTAGTCCAGCCCAGATTCATCTCTTCCTACTCCAATGATTACCTAGTGTTAGTATTTGGAAACTGAATTGTTCTTAAGCTATCAAATAAGTTTAATTCCAATGGAGAAGCATGGAAATAAAACCAGTGTCTAAAACAGAGCTGATTATAGAGAAGTACTCCAAAAATATTGATTGAATGAATGAACTACCCATAGAGGATTTATATTTTCTTATTTCTTACATGATTTTTAACTCATGTCATTAAAAAGTAGTTAGTGAATCCTTGAGGTATTCCTCATTCTGTACTATGCACTGAGGATACAGAGATAAAAGGTACAAATTCTATCCTCAGTAACCCTATTGCAGACTACATATAGCAGGAATTAATTAAAGCACAATAATCTGGTAAATGCTGTTTTCTCTGAGATCCTGAATGTTTTCAGTTTCTTGCATGGGGTCAAGTACGTGGGCAACACACAAACTTATTGCCAAATGATTGAGAAGGACGGACGATAGCTAACTTAATTGGAGTCCTACATTCTCCAGTCAGGTGTCACTCTTCCCCAGCACAGTATCTGGGAAGCTCATCATGGCTTTTTCCTGCTCCTAGAAATTCTTATGAAAGGACAGCCAAACCTCTTCACTCTGCAAAAAGATTAATCTGGCCAAAGATGACCACATTTTCCAGGAGGACCCTTAGAGTCCCAGTCTAAGCCTGGTGTCTCAATATGACTCCTACTAATGCCCCCCCTTACTCCCACAAATATCCTGTTTAAGTGATAACTTACACACTTGACTGAGGCAGGGACAACTTCCCCCAAGGAAGGCCAAGAGACCAGGAATAGCCCTTCAAATATTTTCAGGTAGCTAGGTTCACTTTGTTTGTGCAACTTGTATCAGCTGAAGACCTCTTGGGTTCTCTTAAAGTCACAACTGACATGGCCTCTCTTTGGCCACTGCCACTGTTATTGCCAGAGCTTTCTTCCATATCACTTCTTCCATTCAGAATCTTCCAGCCCATTGCTGAACTCAGTGAGGATCTGGTCAATCCTTGTTCTATTTCCTCCTGACCCATCCCCAGCCTCTGACTCACACCTGCCCCTGGAGTCTGTGAACCAGTGGGACCCACATGCTATCTCATCTATCTTCCATTTCTCTTTAGGGGTCTAGGCAGCCCCCAAAAGGACTTTCAGTAGGATTTCCAGGTAAAATACCAGATGTCCAGTTCAATTTGAATTTCAGACAAACAACGAATATGTATGTGCTTATAAACACATTCACTGAATCAGACACCAAATGGGAATTGTTCTTGCCTTCATGGCAAGGGCCTGTCCTTAGGCAGACAAGTAAGAAGGACAACAGGAGCCGTAGCTCGTGGGACTCAAGCACCGTCGACAGCCAAGGCTGTACCAGCTGCAGCACTGTTACATCTACTCCTCTCGGCAACACCATCATGGTGTTATGCTGCACTCCTGCAGAGATGAAGAAATTCAGAGTGGTTTCCTCATGTGCTCAGTGTCACTCACAGAATAAGTGGCCAGGCTTGGTCCAATCCCAAGTCTATGAAATTCTTCCCTGTTTCCCTGAACCACTCTGCCAGATTCTGCTCTGAGGACAATGCAGGTGCTATGGCAGCCCAGAGGAAGAGGCTTTGTGGAGAAACCACTTTGTGACTAGGACATGGGTGGCACAGGACAGCAACCCTGACTTTGGAAATCAATAGGGGGCAGTCTGGAAGTTAGGTAGCATTTAAAGGCCTCATTCCCTTTAAGACTAGCTCTAAAAGTGAAAAGCAGAGGGGAGAGAGTTTTAGTAGACTTGCCAGACATAATATCAGATGTCCAGTTAAATTTGAGTTTCAGACAAAAATTTAGTAATTTTATTTATTTTTTTTTTTTGACAGGCAGAGTGGACAGTGAGAGAGAGAGACAGAGAGAAAGGTCTTCCTTTGCCATTGGTTCACCCTCCAATGGCCGCCGCGGCCAGTGCACTGCGGCCGGCACACCGCACTGATCCGATGGCAGGAGCCAGGTACTTATCCTGGTCTCCCATGGGGTGCAGGGCCCAAGGACTTGGGCCATCCTCCACTGCACTCCCTGGCCACAGCAGAGAGCTGGCCTGGAAGAGAGGCAACCGGGACAGAATCCGGTGCCCCAACCGGGACTAGAACCCGGTGTGCCGGGGCCGCAAGGCGGAGGATTAGCCTAGTGAGCCGCGGCACCGGCCAAATTTAGTAATTTTAGTCAGTAATATACATGTGTATAACAATATATTTTATGGATTTTTGGTTTCCTTGTTTGTTTGATTCAGGTAAATCTGGCAACCTTAATTCTTTATCCTATATGGGTGTCTATTCAGCTACATTTGTCAGGTCCAGAAACAGAAGGGACCCAGTGCAGAGCCCCACCTGGAATGGAGTATGCGCTTAATGGAAATGATGCTCCTGTGTCATCCCTCAGAATTCTGAGTGTCTGGGAAAGAGGAGGAAGCTGACAGGCTGCAGAATGACTGCAGGACAAGAGCATGAAAATTGCTTATTCCCCTATTTAATCTTATATTTAAAAAGCAGATTTCTAAGGTAAAGCCAAATATAAATACATACTTATTAACCAGCTTCTGCCTAGATGGATTTAATGCACACATCCCAGTGTGAACCAAAACTAGATAATCCCATAAAGTGTGTTAAGCTTGACCTTGTTTCCAAAGCACTAACTCCTTAGAAAACAAAACCCAGAGTCCCTAGCATGATATTGAAGGTTGACCTCTACATCTAGACTCAGGTCCCAACATCATCCACCCAAGGGTTGTCCAGTGGCATCCATGATTCTGCCTGCACTATGCCTTTCTACAAAGGAGACCTTACCTATCATTTTTGCCTACCAAATTCAAAAGATATCAGAGAAGCAATGATAGCAGCAGCACCTTCGTACCCTTGCATTCTAGCCCATTATGCTACCCAGATACCTACTGCACACACTATAATTAGTAATACTACATAGCTAGTGTTAGTGTTTGAGTACTCAAGGAAGTAGATATAATACAGTTAAGCATGTAAAAGGTTTTGTGACCGGTAATAGAAAGGAAAAGGAAGGAATTCTAATTAAGTAGGAGTTATCAGATCAGGGTGCCAATCCAAAGATGTTTTGCCAGCCCAACAGGGAAATCCAGAACAAAAACTTCTCATTACAGAAGTACTAAAAATGGGAATAAATGGCTAGGTCCATGGATGATTGCTTTGCTCAACATTTAGCCAGATCTACCACAAGAACAGTGTGACTACAGCTGCAGCAAAGCTGGGCTCTGACGATGGTGCCTACTGGAAGCTCACAGTTAATCACATTCCTAATGTTGAGCAAAGAGTTCATTTTCTAATGGAAATATGCTTCCTACCCTACTTAATTCTGAGAAGAATATTTCTAAGGCTGATACGACCAGTCTCCCAGGCAGGGCTAGTCTTTAAAATGACTTCAGAGACATTGAACTTTGAAGCATCCTCCCAAATTTTGACATGGAGCCGGCGCCATGGCTCAATAGGCTAATCCTCCACCTTGCGGCGCCGGCACACTGGGTTCTAGTCCCGGTCGGGGCGCCGGATTCTGTCCCGGTTGCCCCTCTTCCAGGACAGCTCTCTGCTATGGCCAGGGAGTGCAGTGGAGGATGGCCCAGGTGCTTGGGCCCTGCACCCCATGGGAGACCAGGAAAAGCACCTGGATCCTGGCTCCTGCCATCGGATCAGCGCGGTGCGCCGGCTGCAGCGGCGGCCATTGGAGGGTGAACCAACGGCAAAGGAAGACCTTTCTCTCTGTCTCTCTCTCTCACTGTCCACTCTGCCTGTCAAAAAAAAAAAATTTTTTTTGACATGGCACCTGAATTCCACTATTCAGAAGCCATGCCTTTTGGGATGTTATAGTTGTTTAGAACTTCTGAGATATACAATATAACGCTTAAATACATATATATTTCTAGGCTATTATCACATGTACACAGAAAACATTTGTGAAAATTGTGGCAGTATTGCATGATAGCTAACACTGCACACTTTGGGTTTGATAGCTCTGGGTATGAGTCTTGGCTAGAAGAGTAAGCAGTTAATTAAAAGCAAGACCCCCACAGGAACTAGGCAATGGAATATATATGCTTGAGTTCAAGAATACAAAGGGAAAATGAACAGACTGAAAAGGTAGATATAGGAACCTTTCTGAATATACTACTGACTTATACCAGAAACCTTAGGGTCCCCTGACTTGCCCAGTGACTCAGGCAAGGAATCCTGCAGGAGAGGAGGCCTTTTAAATCTAGAGAATCCATTACAGTGGGGCCAGGCTATGGAAGGACCTGAGCTACTCACCCTGAATCAGCATCTATAGTTTTCTGGTTCCTACTGGGGCTGATTCTTCCAGGAAGACTCCTGCAGCCCCAGAGACTTTCTGCACTGACCCACAGACTGCCTGCAAGCATCCTACAGCCTTCATGGAGCCTACACGGGAGCCTCTTCATTTCAATACTCAAGTATTTTATCCATGCTAACTGCTCACCAGCACCCAGCTATGTGTTGAAGCTACAGAGACTGATGAGACAGAAACCCATAAAAGAAATTTCTCATTCGGCAACCAAAAAGTAAATCTTCAACTTTAATTGAGACTAAATAGTGCAAGCTAGTAAGCATGCAAGAACAGGGTAATGTTTATTTTCTCAGAAGAGGCATAAAATTCTGTCTGAGAGTTCATAGGAGCCTGTGTTGAAAAGAGAAATTTAGAGCATAATTCTAGAATTTTGCAAAAATTTCCAGTGAACAATGTGAAGGATTTATAGACAGAAATGTAGGTAAGGGCCAGAAGGAGGAAGTATAATATGTTTGGGAACTGCCAGGAGTTGATCTTGCCTGGGGAAAAGAAGGTTCAGAGTTGAAGAGAAGGAAGTTGAGAGGCACTGAGGAATGAAGCTGGAATATTGGGTTGGGTCCGAATAATGAAAAACCTTTCTTTTATGGTTAGAAAATTGCATTTCATCCTGAAGGGAACAGAGAGTGACAGAGTGGTCACTATGATGCCTAGCACATAGTAAGCACTCAAATAATATCAGTAATCATTCAAGCATTCATTCAACAAATGCTCATTGAACATTTAAATGCTTATATGCCAGGCAGTTTCCTGTATTGGGATTAAAAATAATAATAACATTAGGAAATAAGTATTCTTGCTTGGAGATGTCTGCTCTGTAACAGGTGACTTAAACAGTAAAATTAATGCACACATACTGCAAATGTGTTAGCATTGCAGGAAAGCAAAGCATGGTGTTGTGAGGCTCTGTTGAGGAAGTGCCCAGGCCTTGAGACCTGTAAGAGGATCCCTGACTCACAAAGCAGGTAGGGATGAAAAAGAGAGCTCTGGGCCATGGGGAAAATGTGAGCAAAGATCTTAAGGAAGGACGCCATGTTGCTTGATTGCGAGCCTGTAGGAATGCCCAGCTCTTAAGCTCAAAAGCTCAAGGGAGAATGGAGAGAGAAACAAGCCTGGAGAAATCACAGCCTTCCTATCCAGGGCCTGATATGCACTTCGCAAGAACTGAGTCTTCATTATGTGGATAATAGGCAGCTAGGGAGTCTTTTAGTCTGGGGTGGGAATGGGGTGATAAAAAAAAAAGTGATAGGGCACAATTTTCCTTCTGGAAAGATCCTTCTTCCTGCAATGTGGAGAATGAGATAATGGTGACTTGGACTTTGATGATGCATTGGAGATAGGAGAAAGAAGTGAATTTGGCAGGCTTGGGTGTCAAAATAACAGGCCTTTGATGAGGAGAGAGGTTTCTGGCTTACGTAATTGGACAGATGGTGCTCTCTCTTGCTTTTACTTCACTTTATTATCCTGGACCAGGTTTGAGGGAAATGCTAAGTTCAGTGAGGGACATGTTAAGATGTAGATGATAATGAAACATTTAAGTAGAAATATCCATCAGAAATGTAGCTCTGATATAAATTGATGATGTCTATGGGACACATCAAATGTTCCTAGAAAATAGAATTAAAAGATGCTAATTTTGTACAAAATTGAAATCCATGCATTTTTTATAATGCACATCTTAGAAGATCATTTGTCTGTATCAAATTCAAAACAGTTTTGCATCAAAATAAACTTACCTTTCAATTCCATTTTCCATGAGTTTTTTGAAGTATCAGTGGGGGGAGTGTGAGGGGGGGAAGGCAGGTATACAGGTGGTAATTGGTGCTGTGAGTGTGGATGAGTTAACCTGAGGAGGAAGTGCAAATGAGATGATCAGATTATGCAAATGTCACACTGTCTGCAGGATGAGGACTAGATTAGAACAGGCAAACCTCAAAAACAGCCAGCCAAATGGATGTTAAAGTAATCTGAAGTGTGATGATGGTGGTAAAATAGAAGATAAAAAGACAAACAATGGGAGTGAGAAAGGAAAAGCCTCATAGTACCTTGAGGATTGAGGCTTGGGAAACTGGGAGGATAATGCTGTCATCCACTAAGAAACAGGCTTAGGAATAAAGATGAAAAGCTCCGTTTTGAGTATGTTTTAATATTCAGACAACAAGCAAGAAAGCAAGCAGATTTTGTGTCTGAAACCATCCCCTTGGGCTGGCCGACAGGGCACCAAATCAAAGACGTGTTTCTGGAGGTCATCTATATCAAGGTGTTCAGTGAATCCATTTAGGCTTTTATTCATTCTGCGATTGTATTGAGTATTCTGCTACATTTTGGCTAAGACATTGGTAAAGAGCATTCAGTAAGGATGTGATGAGAGAGAAGAAGGGGATTCTGGAGGCCCCTGGGAGCACCAATATCTAAGGCACAAGCAGAGGAGGCCAGAGAAAAGGCTGAGAAGAGACGTAATAGATCAATGCAGCAAACAGTCCACACTGGAATTTAAAATGCATATGAAACACTTCTTTTAATTACTTTTCTCTAACCCCTATATTTGATCTTGCTTTCTTTCATGAAACACTTCAAACATACAGAAAGTAACAGCAAATACCATGAGCTTCACTTGCCCAACTCTCACATCTCCACAACAAACAGGAGAGCACAGAGGTTAAAGACACAACTCCCACAGCAAGATCACCTGGGAAAGCTGGGTCATGTTCTTTCCACATTGCTCCTGCCACAGAGTCAGTGCCAAACACACATTCTCCTTTGTGTTCCCATTGGTTGGCACATGTCCGTGTTTCGGATTGCTTTGAAAGAAATAAAGACAAACAGCACTGAAGCTCCCTGTGAACCCCTTTCAAAACCACTGCCTTCCCACCACCCTCAAGAAAGAACCTCTCTCTTGCTGTTCACTGCCCATGAGGTTTTATTTTTTTTTTTCACTCCTGTTTCTACATTATGGGAATAAAGTAAGTTTTGAAGGTTTTCAGGCACATATAAATGGTATTAGGGTGAGAGTTATAGCACAGCAGGTTAAGTCACTGCTTGCAGTGTTGGCATCCCATATCAGAGTGCCAGTTCAAGTCCCAGTTGCACCACTTTTGATACAAGTTCCTGCTAATGCATTTGAGGAGGATGAAGAAAATGGCCTAACTACTTGCCTCCTGTGTGGGAGACCAGGATGGAGTTGCTGGCTGCTGACTTCAGCTCTGCCCAGATCTGGCTGTTGCCGCCATTTTCAGAAGATTTTGGGAGTGAACCAGTGGATGGAGATTTGGAAGTTTCTTTCTCTCTCTCTCTCTTTCTCTCTCTCTCTCCCCCTCCTTCGCTCCAGCCATTGCTCTCCCTGTTGTTCTGTCTTTCAAATAAGTAAGTAAATTTAAAAATATATATGCTATTTTTCTATATGATTCTATAGTTTGTTCTGTTTGCTATTATGTGAATTATAACTCTATTTATAGATTTTTAAATAGAATATTTTAGAGAAACTACAATTTCACAGCAAAGTTGAACTGAAAGTATAGAAACTTTCTGAATAACCCTTCTCCAAAACATGCATAGTCTCTCCCTTCATTAATATCTCCCAGCAGAGTAGTGCATTTGTTAAAACTGATGAAGCTACATTGATACATTATCAACCAAAATCTATAATTGACAGTAATCATTCACTGTTAGTGTTGTTTATTCTATGGGTTTTCATAGTAAGATATATCCACTGTATCATAGACAGTAGTTTCACTGTGCTCAAAATACACTGTGACCTGACAATTTATCCTTCCTTCTCCTAATACCTAACAGCCATTTAGTATTTTAGTGCTGCTAAAAGTTTGCCTTTCCAGAATGTCATGTAGTTGGAAACATTTAGTATGCAGACTTTTCATTTAGCTTCTTTCACTTAGTCATAGGCATTTAACATTTGTACATGTCTTTTCATAGCTTTTATTTAAGTGTTAAATAATCTTCCATTGTCTAAATGTAATATAGTGTATCTATTTGCCTACTAATGTACGTCTTGGTTGCTTCCAACTTTTGTAAGTTACAAAAGAATCTACTCTAAACATCACATACAGATTTTTGTGTGGACATACATAACTTTTCAGTTTATTTGGATAATTACCAAGGAGCATGATGACTACTAGATTGTATGGTAAGATTATTAAGACTGAATAGTAAGATTTAGTTCTTAAGAACTTTACTGATTTTTCACTGTGCTGTATTATTCCATTCCATGAATATACCACAGTGTATTGATCCATTATCCTGTCTGGGGACATTTAGTTCATATACTTTATAAACATTGCTGCCATGGACATTCCATACAAATTTCTTTGGGTATATGTAGGAAAGATCTTCAATATACACGTGTATCTCCCATGTGAAAGTGTTGGGTTATCTTCTGGTTTCATTGAAATTAAGATTTTTTTCCTGCTGAAATAACTGTAAAATCTTTAATTTCACTGAAAATGTATTTTAGTTCCATTTAGTACACATCTTTAATACTATAGAATTTGTTGATAGACATTTAAGAAACAATTTGCTGGTAAGATAAATGTGAAATAATATCTCACTTTTTGTCTAATTTGTAGTTTTCCTAATTTTTAATAACCTTGAGCATATTTTGTGTGTTTATTAAATGTAGATTTCTCCCTCCATTAACTCTTTCTCTCTGTTTGACCATTTGCTCATTTCCCATTTTTTTTTTTTGTTTTTTTTTTTTTTTTTTTTTTTTTTTTTTTTTTTTTTTTTGACAGGCAGAGTGGACAGTGAGAGAGAGAGACAGAGAGAAAGGTCTTCCTTTGCCGTTGGTTCACCCTCCAATGGCCGCCGCTGCAGCCGGCGCACCGCGCTGATCCGATGGCAGGAGCCAGGATCCAGGTGCTTTTCCTGGTCTCCCATGGGGTGCAGGGCCCAAGCACCTGGGCCATCCTCCACTGCACTCCCTGGCCATAGCAGAGAGCTGTCCTGGAAGAGGGGCAACCGGGACAGAATCCGGCGCCCCGACCGGGACTAGAACCCAGTGTGCCGGCGCCGCAAGGTGGAGGATTAGCCTATTGAGCCACGGCGCCGGCCGCTCATTTCCCATTTTAAACATTATTTTTCATGTTTAATTATAGAAATTATTTAGATATATCCAACATTTTTTCTGTTACATATCTTTATTAATATTTACAAACATCACTCTATATATTACAATTATACTGCTTTTGATTTACTATTTTAATTTTTAACTAACAATTTTAATTCAATTGAATTTCTTACTTAGAATTGAATTGGTGTATTATTATATGCATTTTACTGTATATAATATTACAAGCATTTTTTTGCCTCATTGATTCATACTACACTTGATCATAGCCAAAAGGCCGAGAAGCGATGCCTCATTGATTCATTTTCTTTTTTCTTTTCTTTCTTTTTTTTTTTTTTTTTTTTTTTTTGACAGAGTGGATAGTGAGAGAGAGACAGAGAGAAAGGTCTTCCTTTACCATTGGTTCACCCACCAATGGCCACCACAGCTGGCGCACTGCGGCTGGCACACCACGCTGATCCGAAGGCAGGAGCCAGGTGCTTATCCTGGTCTCCCTGGGGTGCAGGGCCCAAGCACTTGGGCCATCTTCCACTGCACTCTCGGACAACAGCAGAGAACTGTCCTGGAAGAGGGGCAACCAGGACAGAATCCGGCGCCCCGACCGGGACTAGAACCCAGGGTGCAGGCGCCACTAGGTGGAGGATTTGCCTATTGAGCCACGGCGCCGGCCACCTCATTGACTCATAATGTCACTTTTCTCCACTGAGATCTGGTACTAGACAGGGATGCCCACTCTCACCACCGCTATTCAATATAGTTCTGGAAGTTTTAGCCAGAGCCATTAGGCAAGAAAAAAAATTAAAGGGATACAAATTGGGAAGGAAGAACTCAAACTAACCCTCTTTGCAGATGATAGGATTCTTTATTTAGGGGGCCCAAAGAACTCTACAAAGAGACTATTGGAACTCACAGAAGAGTTTGGCAAAGTAACAGGATATAAGATCAATGTGCAAAAATCAACAGCCTTTGTATACACAGGCAATGCCTCAGCTGAGAAAGAATTTCTAAGATCAATCCCATTCACAATAGCTACAAAAACAATCAAATACCTTGGAATAAACTTAACCAAGGATGTTAAAGATCTCTACAATGAGAATTACAAAACCTTAAAGAAAGAAATAGAAGAGGATACCAAAAAATGGAAAAATCTTCCATGCTCATGGATTGGAAGAATCAATATCATCAAAATGTCCATTCTCCCAAAAGCAATTTATACATTCAATGAAATACCAATCAAAATATCAAAGACATTCTTCTCAGATCTGGAAAAAATGAAGCTGAAATTCATATGGAGACACAGGAGACCTCGAATAGCTAAAGCAATCTTGGACAACAAAAACAAAGCTGGAGGCATCACAATACCAGATTTCAGGACATACTTCAGGGCAGTTGTTAGCAAAACAGCATGGTAGTGGTACAGAAACAGATGGATAGACCAATGGAACAGAATAGAAACACCAGAAATCAACCCAAACATCTACAGCCAACTTATATTTGATCAAGGATCCAAAACCAATCCCTGGAGTAAGGACAGTATATTCAATAAATGGTGCTGGGAAAACTGGATTTCCATGTGCAGAAGCATGAAGCAAGACCCCTACCTTTCACCTTACACAAAAATTCACTCAACATGGATTAAAGACCTAAATCTACAACTCGATATCATCAAATTATTAGAGAGCATTGGAGAAACCCTACAAGATATGGGTACTGGCAAAGACTTCTTGGAAAAGACCCCAGAAGCACAGGCAGTCAAAGCCAAAATTAACATTTGGGATTGCATCAAATTGCGAAGTTTCTGTGCTGCAAAAGAAACACTCAGGAAAGTGAAGAGGCAACCGACAGAATGGAAAAAAATATTTGCAAACCATGAAACAGATAAAGGGTTAATAACCAGAATCTACAAGAGATCAAGAAACTCCACAACATCAAAACAAACAACCCACTTAAGAGATGGGCCAAGGACCACAATAGACATTTTCAAAAGAGGAAATCCAAATGGCCAACAGGCACATGAAAAAATGTTCAGGATCACTAGCAATCAGGGAAATGAAAATCAAAACCACAATGATGTTTCACCTCACCCTGGCTAGAATGGCTCACATTCAGAAATCTACCAACAACAGATGCTGGTGAGGATGTGGGGGAAAAGGGACAGTAACCCACTGTTGGTGGGAATGCAAACTGGTTAAGCTACTATGGAAGTCAGTCTGGAGATTCCTTAGAAACATGAATATAACCCTACCATAAAACCCAGACATCCCACTCCTTGGAATTTACCCAAAGGAAACTAAATTGGCAAACAAAAAAGCTGTCTGCACCTTAATGTTTATTGCACTTCAATTCGCAATAGCTAAGACCTGGAATCAACCCACATTCCCACCAACAGTAGACTGGATAAGGAAATTATGGGACATGTACTCTATAGACTACTATACAGCAGTCAAAAACAATGAAACCCGGTCATTTGCAACAAGATGGAGGAATCTGGAAAACATCATGCTGAGTGAATTAAGCCAGTCCTAAAGAGAGAAATATCATATGATCTCCCTGATTGGTGACAACTAACTGAGCACCAAAAAGGAAACCTGTTTAAGTGAAATGGACACTATGAGAAACAATGACTTGATCAGCCCTTGTCCTGACTGTTGATGTACAATTTAATACTTTATCCCTTTTAGTATTTTTTTTGTTCTAGTTAATACTATTGGTTGAACTCTGTAATTAACACACAATTATTCTTAGGTGTTTAAATTTTAACTGAAAAGTGATCCCTGTTAAATATAAGAGTGGGAATAAGAGAGGGAGGAGATGTACAATTTGGGACATGCTCAATCAGACTTGCCCCAAATGGTGGAGTTAGAAACGTGCCAGGGGATTCCAATACAATCCCATCAAGGTTGCATGTACCAATGCCATCTCACTAGTCCAAGTGATCAATTTCAGTTCACTACTGATCATACTGATAGGTCTAAGAGTCAAAGGGATCACACAAACAACACTAGTGTCTGCTAATACTAACTGATAGAATCAAAAAGGGAGAGAACAATCCAACATGGGAAGCGGGATACTCATAGAATGGCAGATTTCCTAAATAGCACTCTGGCCTCAGAATCAGCCTTTAAGGCATTTCAGATCTGGCTGAAGAGCCCATGAGAGTATAGCCAAGACACTCTGGGAAAAAAAAAATGAAATGACCTAAATGAAAGATCTCTGTGAGTGAGATCCCAGTAGAAGGAACGGGCCATCAAAGAAGGAGGTACATTTCTCTGAAGGGAGGAAAGAACTTCCACTTTGACTATGACCTTGTCTAAATAAATTGGAGTTGGCGAACTCAAAAGGCTTCCATAGCCTTGGCAACTCATGACTAGAGCTTAGGGAGATTATGATGCCATAAACAAGAGTGTCAAATTGTTAAGTCAACAATAGGAGTCACTGTGTACTTACTCCTCATGTAGGATCTCTGTCCTTAATGTGTTGTACAATGTAAATTAATGCTATCACTAGTACTGAAACAGTATTTTATACTTTATATTCTGTGTGGTGGATGCAAACTGATGAAATCTTTACTTAATATATACTAAATCAATATTCTGTATATAAAAATAGTTGAAAATGAATCTATATGAATGGAATGTGAGATGGAGCGGGAGATGGGAGAGTTGCAGGTCAGAGGGAAGTTATGGGGGGAAGCCATTGTAGTCCATAAACTGTACTTTGGAAATTTATATTTACTAAATAAAAGTAAAAAAAAAATGCTTCATTGATTCATAATGTCACTTTCACAGCCAAGTTCCCTCAATAGGCAGTCTATTTCTAGATTTCCTAGTCTATTCCCTTAGTTTATTTTTGTCTTGCCTTTGCCTTTTGTTTTTACACTATCTAAATCAGTTTTCCAAAACAACCTCCAATGGTGATGAAAATTGTCTACAATCTGCCTTAGCACAAGTGCTACTAGTGGTGTATGGCTCTTGAACACTTGAATTGTGCAATTTCTTATTTGTTTAGTAAGACTTAGTTAAAACTCAGGCATGATAACTATGAACATATCCACAGCTTCAATATATTTAATGCTTCATAGTTTGTTCAAATTTTATATAGTTTGCCATTCCAGCTAAGCTTTCAGATTTGTCGATATAAAACCATAGTTTTCTACTGGGAATTTTTTAACTATTAAACTTGTAGTTTAAATTCATTTTCCTCTAATATTAGTTTCTTATCATTGTTCTTAATTTTAGAGAGAGAGTAGATGAGATATGAAAAGACAGACATGCACACACACACACACACACACACACACAGAGGTTCCATTTGCCAGTTTACTGACAATATGCCTACAGTGGCCAGGATTGCAAAAACTGGGAACTGGGAATTTGCTCCAGGTCTCTCATTTGGGGTAACAAGAACCCAATTACTTGAGACATCACTCCAGGGTGTGCATTAGCGGGAAGTTGGAATCTGGAGAGGATCTGGGACTGGAACTCAGACATTCTAGTACAAGATGAAAGCTTCCTACACAACATCTTAACAGCAATGTCAAGCATCTGCCACTGTTACTTTTTTAATAAATTGATCTACCAAGCAAATTACCTATTCCATTATTGATTTTCAAAGAAACAGATTTTAATTTACTCATGTTATTCATTTGATTTGTTTTCTATTTCATTAGTTTGTTATCTTAATTTTAATCTTCCTGGATGTATTACCTTTATATTGTTCTTTTTTCTAGATTTTTAGATTGACATTGAGCTCAAAATTTTAATTTTTGAATAAATGTATTTCCCTCTAACTTATCAATCTGCCTATCATATTTTGATATATATTATTTGCATCACTCAGTTCTATATGGTTTTCCATGGTGACTAATCATTAAACCATGAATTATTTAGATGAGCATCTTCAAGCTACCATATAACATATATTTATTTTATTTTTAACTCTTTCTTTGTTGCTTTTCATTCTACATCAATTTTATCATGATCAGGGAGCACATTTTATATGATAGTGATTCTTGGAGGTTTTTATGACTTCTTTTGAGAACTATTTCATCAATATCATTTGTAAAATGTTACTTTGTCATATTTAGATTGATTAGATCCAGATTATAAATTTCATTTTCAAATCTCTAGAACCTTACTAATATTTTATCTATTTGATATGCTCACTTTTAGTAGGAGAATATTACGAACTCCTATCATTATTTTGCATTTCCTACTTCGACTTGTACTTTTGTCAGCTATTGTTTGATATATTTGAAGAATATAAGATTCAGCAAGTTAGCAATTGCTATAATTTTTGCTTGATTTTTCCTCTATTTTTGTACATTGTCTTTTTTAATACCCATTAAACAATTTACTCAGAAAAGCTTTTTTGTTTGATGTTAATACTGTTAAACCAACTCTCCAGGATTTGTCTGGTACATCTTTCTTCCTTATTTCTATTGTCTTAACCTGCTGGCCATAATGCCAATCCCTACTTATCTCTCTTGTCATACTCACTCTGAGACACAAGACATATTCTTCATGTGCAAATCAGGTGTTTACATCTGAATGTTAATGAATGTTCAGTCACTGGGCTAGACCATCCTTGAATGTTATTGGTGATTAACACTGGTTTAAGACAAATCTGTTAAATTCAGAATATACTTGGAAATTTACTCTGAATTTTAAATTAAATTATATGACAATGAGTTTAATTTATTTATATTTGTTATTATTTTTACAAATTACTTTCTCCATTTCTTTTATTGAAATTTTTACTATCCTCTTTTCTGATTTTGATTATATCAATAGCTTCTACCTATACCCCCTTTTTTCATTTATTTCAATTCTAAGAGTTTGCAAATTACAAATAATTTGGTCTGACCTCTTGTTAATAGGGATTTTTGCTCCTCGTTATGACATTAACAGGACAACAAGATAAACTAAAAATTAAACTTTCTAAAGAAGTTATGATAGTGCAGAAAATTCTAGAAAGTCCTGATGAACTGACTTCTAGTGACAGGCAAGCTATTAATATATGAGTCAGAATATGCAAAAATGTCAATTCTTGGGACCAAAATTTTAGAAAGGATCAATCCTAGAAAGAAGTTGAGGCTTTTGATTGCAGGGGGAGCTACTGAGATAGATAAGAATCTGTAAAAGACCTAGAAAAATAAAATGCTTGCCCAACAATCCACTTCCTATCCCAGTAGCCTATCAGTGGTGAAAAAAAAATCCTGTCTTTTGCAATAAAATGGAGGCAACTGGAAACCATTATACTTTGTGAAATAAGCCAGTCCCCAAAAGACAAATACCATATGTTTTCCCTGATTCGTGGTAGCTAATAGAGTACCTAAAAGATAATGTATAGGAGTGAAATGGTCATTTTGAGATTTGATGATTGTTTATAGCCGTTGTCTTGACTGTTGAGAAAGTGTTTTGTTCTTCATATTATTTGTTGAACTCTTAGTGTATAGTTAATTTTATGAGTATAAATTAGCTTAAAATAGATCTTTGTAAAAATTAAGAGTGGGACTAGGAGAGAGGGAGGAATAAGAGTGGGAACATAGGTGAGAGGGAGGTTCTGAATCTGTATATAGGAAATATATGAAACTTGTGTACCTTAAATAAAATGAAAAAAAAATTGTCAACAAGAAAGTAGCAAGAGAGGAGCTGGAGAGTTAGAAAAGAAAAGAAAAGAAAAGAAAAGAAAAGAAAAGAAAAGAAAAGAAAAGAAAAGAAAAGAAAAGAAAAGAAAAGAAAAGAAAAATCTGTATTCTTGGGCACTGTTATATAATTGGATTTGGATTCCAAAACCATCCTAGCTTTAGTTGAATGCAAAGATGACCCCAAATCATTTTGAAATGCAGCCTAGCTCTCTGTCAGTTCCAAAATTGACAAGACAAAAGAAATCAGAAGGAACCGAATCCAAAATGTTGGGAACTGAATTATCAGTCTGCTAAAAGGTAAAGCCTGCCAAAACCCAAGAATCACTTATAACAGAATTTAAGTGGTCTGGTCAGTCCTTCTTCTTACACGAGATAGACTGAAGAATTTGAACCTCCCAAGGAAAAATAATATATTCTACTGTATTCTCTATTGTTCTTTACAAGCCATGTGTGGAATATCCAGCAAATTACAAAAAAAAAAAAAGATACAATAGGATAATATGTCAGGAAGCAAGCAATCAATATCAACCACACCAATAGATTACCAAGTTATTGGAATTAGTATACAAGGATTTTAAAATAGCAATTTAAATAAGTTGAAGAATTAACAAACGGTGATTAATATAATTGGTGAAGAGATAGGAAAATCTCAGGAGAGAAAAAGGAAAACTGAAAAATAAGCAGAGTGGCATTTGGTTCACTGGTTAAGTCATCTGTGGGGACTCCCATTTCCCATATTAGAGTGCCTGCTTTGAGCCTCGACTACACCATTTTGGATACAGTTCCTGCTAATGTGTATCCCGAGAAGTAACAGGTGATGACTTAAGTACTTGAGCCCCTGCCACCCAAATAGAAGACCCAGATGGAATTCCTGGCTCTTGATTTCATCCTCTCCTACCTCTGACTCTTGGGGACATCTGTGGAGGGAACCAGTGGTATATATAGAGTATTATTCAGCCATGAAATGAGACGAAATCCTGTCATTTGCAAAGACATCGATGATTCTGGAGGATATCATGTTCAGTGTCCAGTCACAGAAAGACGCATACATTATCTCTCTCTTATGTGGAATCCAAAAATGTTGAGTTCATAGAAGCTGAGATAGAACAGTATTTACCAGATCCTGAGGAAAAAAGAGGAGGAGAAGCAGGTCAACATAAAATACTAGTAGGAATAAATTCTCGTCCTCTGCTGTACACAAGGTGGGTTTAGCTAACAATAATGCATTTTGTTTTTCAAATAGCTAAAAGAGATTTTAAATATTCTCACAACAAAGAAATAATAAATGCTTCAGGTACTGAAGATACTAATTACTATGATTTGGTCATTACACAATGTGAACCTGTGTCAAAATATCACCTTGTATCCCATATAAATGTACAATTGTTATATATGCTCATACAATTAAAAAATCAATGTGGTTTACAACTAATATACTAAAGATAAAAAATAACATGGCAATTATAACAGATGCAAGTTAAAAGTATTGGACAGAATTCAGCACCCATTCATAAGAAAACCCCGAGCAAAATAGGAATAGAAAGAAATTTCCTCAATCTCATGAAGACATCACAAAAATTAAACATTATCATCATGTTAATGATGGAATAATAAATGTATTTTCTCCTAAGATAACGGAAAATACAAGGATATTTCTCCTTATTGCATTTATTCAGCTTTGTTTTTGCAAGAGAAGCTAGTATAATAGGGTAAGAAATGGAAGTTGATAGTATAAGTATTAAAAATGGAAAGTAATAATATACTCAAAAAGGACAGGATTGTCTATGTAGATAATCCACGAAATCCATACAAACATAAAATATGTATACAATTGCTAGATAATAAAGAAATGTCATCAAATAAAAAGTCATTATAAAATGTAAATATCATTGTATCTGTCAGTAATAAATCATTGGAAAAAATAAAAATCAATACTGCAGTAGACTAAACAGGGCCATAAATCCCTTAAATGTGTTTTATGTTCAGAAATTTGTTTTAGGTTCTCTCATTGTGTTTGATAATACCTTAGTACTCCTGACATCAAAAGATGTCATCTCTGTCCCTTTTATTAAACCTAAGCAGACTTCCTGAGTGCTCTGATTAAACAACACAGTGCAAGTCACTGTGGCATTTTGCAGGTTGTACCTTAAGGCACTAGCAGCTTCCACTTCCTGTTTCTTGGAACACTAGCTTGTGGAATTCAACTACCCCACCGTGAAAACTGGATCTCAAGTGAGGGCCACATGCAGGTGCTGATCCACAGTAAGGACAATCATCTTTAAGGATAATTCCTTTGCAGGCCAGTGTTGTAGTACAGGAGGTGTTAAGCTGCAGCTTAAAATATTCCCATATTGGAGCAATGATTCAAGTCCTGGCTGCTCCATTCCAGATCCAGTTCCATGTTAATGAGCCTGGGAAAACAATGGAAAATGACCAAATACTTGGGCCACTTCCCCCAACATGGGAGACCCAGATGGAGTTCGGGCTCCTGGCTTCAGACTGGCTCAGCCTTGGCTGTTGCAGCCATTTAGGGAGCGAACCACTGGATGAAAGTTGTCTTTCTCTCTGTGTCTCTTCATTCTCTATCATTCTACCTTTCAAATAAATAAATCTGTTTAAAAATAATTTTTATACACAGACTTTAGGAATAGTTCATAACCCAGCAGTAGACAACTGAAACAAAAACCATTGATGATAATGTTAACGAACAAAATCACCAGAGGATAAATTTAACAAAACCTCCAGTGTACTGCTGAGAAATTAAAGAGGCATACACGCACTACAGTTTTTCATATCTGTAAACATCCAGCAATTGTCAAAATCCACAGCCTCTTTAGCTGTGCTCCCAGTAGGTGAGCTGATCCATGTGCTCACTGTCTCTGTGGACTTTTAATGCTAATAGGTTATTCTTTCTAAAGTCAGCTCCCAGAACAATCTGCCCTATCTTGCTGTCAAAGCTGAGGTTCCCCAAGAGTAAAGATTGGAAGTTTCCCATCTTTCTTCCTTCAAAGATGATCAAAGAGAGCCTAGAGTTTTACTTGAACTATAGAAATTCCATTTAAAAATCCATTCCCTTTAGTGAACAACATTCTATTCCTGATCTGAATGCAGTACCTGGGAGCTAGAGCAACCAGGAACACAAATACTGCACTGAGGCTGACTCGTGAGTCGGTGTTACATGAAGGGAGCCAGGAAATTCTATCAGCTTTAATAAACCAGAAATGTCAGACGATGCTTTGCGCAGACTCCCACTATCAATGTTTCTATTCTACGCCAGAATCCTTGGCAAATGACTTATTTCCTTCCTTATAAAAAGTCTTTAAAAAAAAATACCAAAGTTGTGAAGATTCTCAATCCTACAAAGTTCTTTTTAGCCCTATTTTTCTTATAAGGGAATTGATTATAGATCTCAGGACCTCGCTTCTGTCTGAATCTGAAGTTTCTGTTTGACTCACCCCCATGTTCCCTCTGCTTGCCATTATCTCTGTGTGTTTGTTCCCTGTGTTTCCATTAGATGGCAAGATCTTCGTGTACAAAGCCAATGCCTTATACATTTTTATATCCCTAGGAAACAGCACAGTGCTGAGCTCTTAATCGTTGCTCACAATTATCACTTACATTTTCAAATTAGACGTTATATCTTAGTCTAAGTATTATCTCCTTCAACCAGACCACTAAGCCAGCAGGCAGAGGCCACACTTTCCTCATCATTACATGTCTGTCTCTTCACTCAATGGTTAGCAGACAATGAATGTTCCATGATAAATGACAGACAAAAGCTCGCCCAATTATCCTGGCCTTCACTAACTGGCAGTGGAATTCCCCAAAGAGCTAAAGAAAGCAGTAAACGTACTAATGAACTAAGATTCTATGAATAATTTTATAATTAGCATTGTCTGTATTTGCATTTATTTACATAATGCTTTTTAGGTTATAAAATGCTTACACATTCATTTTCTGACATGATCTTTCTGCCAATTTTGTGACATGAGGCACATGTTATCAGCATTTTATAGATGAGGTTCTGTGTCTCATCCAAAGATGAAGGACTAGAAAGTGGAGACATTGGAAATAATAACCAGATTCCCTATGTACAGCTTTCACATTAACTCCCTCATTAGTCAAGACAAATAAGCGAACGTTCACTTTGGAATCCAATTATTTATAGCTGCGGATCAATTAGATCTTTTATTTTGTTTAACTTCGAGGGCCAACTTTGTGGTGCAATGAGTTAAGTCTCCACTTGCAATATCTACATCCCATATCAGAGCATTGTTTCTAGTCCTAGCTGCTCTACTTCTGATCCATCTCCCTGTTAATGTGACTGGGAAAGCAGCAGATGAAAGCCCAAGTGTCAGGCCTCTGCCATCCACATGAGAGACCCAGATGGAGTTCCTGGCTCCTGGCTTCAGCCTGGACCAGAACTGACTGTTACAATCTTTTGGGGAGTGAACAAGTGGATGTAAGATCTCTCTCTATCACTTGCCCTCTCGGTATCATTCTGCCTTTGTAAGTAAATAAAAAACAAATTGCTTAAAAATTAAAATATTTGAACTTCAATGTCTTCAGGTATAGAATTGTAATAGTTACAATTTGGGACATGCTCACTCGGACTTGCCCTAAACGATAGAGTTAGAAACGTGTCAGGGGATTCCAATACAATCCCATCAAGGTGGCATGTACCAATGCCATCTCACTAGTCTAAGTGATCAATTTCAGTTCACAATTGATCACACTGATAGTTCTAAGAGTCAAAGGGATCACACAAACAAGACTAGTGTCTGCTAATACGAACTGATAGAATCAAAAAGGGAGAGAACAATCCATCATGGGAAGCAGGATACACAGCAGACTCATAGAATGGCAGATTTCCTAAATAGCACTCTGGCCTCAGAATCAGCCCTTAAGGCATTCAGATCTGGCTGAAGAGCCCATGAGAGTATTTTAGGCATGGAAAGCCAAGACACTCTGGAAAAAAAAAAAAAAAAAGAAGACCTAAAAGAAAGATCTCTGTGAGTGAGATCCCAGTGGAAAGAACGGGGCCATCAAAGAAGGAGGTACCTTTCTCTGAAGGGAGGAGAGAACTTCCACTTTGACTATGACCCTGTCAGAATAAGATCGAAGTCTTATTCCATAGCCTTGGCAACTCATGACAAGAGCCTAGGGAGATTACTGATGCCACAAACAAGAGTGTCAAATTGTTAAGTCAACAGCAGGAGTCACTGTGTACTTACTTCTCATGTGGGATCTGTCCTTAATGTGTTGTCCAACATGAAGTAATGCTATAACTAGTACTGAAACAGTATTTTACACTTTGTGTTTCTGTGTGGGTGCAAACTGATGAAATCTTTACTTAATATACTAAATCGATGTTCTGTATATAAAGATAATTGAAAATGAATCTTGATGTGAATGGAATGGGAGAGGGAGTGGGAGATTGGGGGGTGCGAGTGGGTGGGAAATTATGGGGTGAGGGGAGCCATTATAATCCATAAACTGTACTTTGGAAATTTATATTTACTAAATAAAAAAAATTTTTTAAATGTTATTTTTAACCTGCCTCCCCAAATAGGATTCAAACCTATTAAAGTATCTATTGATATAATTAACTTACATTAATGCTCACATACTATAATATATTGATTTAATAATTTAACTTGAGGTTATAATTAAATTACATTACTAGAATATTAACATTTATTTAAGAGTAATATTTATTATTTTATTAATAATAAAGTTATAGGAAAAATACAATATGGATACAATAGAAAGGTATTACAATTTTGAACATAATCTTGAGAAAGCAAGAAATTTTCTAAAAAGAAATAGTGATTTCAGGGCTGATGTCTTTCCTAAATTCCATTTCTATTGCCTTCCTGAGACTGGAAGTTCAATGGGGCCAAGCCCTCTGTGCATCCCACACAGTGCTTGTCAGTATTTTAGCAAGACTTCAGCATCAGGGCCAGCTGGCTCTCTCTGCCCTGCATTTCAGGATCTGAGCTACATTACTGCTGCTTTAATAACTATTCAGCACTAAGACTTCTGACTTGGTTGTTGCTTTTAGCTCTTGTTTATACTCTTGTGGAACTGTGTTTTTTCTACTTTTTACTTGTTGAATATTATGGTTAGTGGTGCATTAACCCAGTGATTATAGAGTGAATTGAAATTATGTTTTGCAAAAATTAAAAAAAAAAGAAAGGAAGAAACGGTTAAAGAGAAGAGAGGGAAATATGGTTATTTTCTTAGAATTGTACCATAGAATGGCGGATGTCCTAAACAGCACTCTGGCCTCAGAATCAGCCCTTAAGGCATTCAGATCTGGCTGAAGAGACCATGAGAGTATTTTAGGCATGGAAAGCCAAGACACTCTGGGGGAAAAAAAAAAGAAGACCTAAAAGAAAGATCTCTGCGAGTGAGATCCCAGTGGAAAGAACGGGGCCATCAAAGAAGGAGGTACCTTTCTCTGAAGGGAGGAGAGAACTTCCACTTTGACTAAGACCCTGTCTGAATAAGATCAAAGTCAGCAAACTCAAAAGGCTTCCATAGCCTTTGCAACTCATGACTAGAGTCTAGGGAGATTACTGATGCCACAAACAAGAGTGTCAAATTGTTAAGTCAACAACAGGAGTCACTGTGTACTTACTCCTCATGTGGGATCTGTCCTTAATGTGTTGTCCAATGTGAAGTAATGCTATAACTAGTACTGAAACAGTATTTTACACTTTGTGTTTCTGTGTGGGTGCAAACTAATGAAATCTTTACTTAATATATACTGAATCGATCTTCTGTATACAAAGATAATTGAAAATGAATCTTGATGTGAATGGAATGGGAGAGGGAGAGGGAGATGTGAGGGGTGTGAGTGGGAGGGAAGCTATGGGGGGGAAGCCATTGTAATTCATAAACTGTACTTTGGAAATTTATATTTACTAAATAAAAGTTAAAAAAAAAAGAATACCTCAGAATAGGGAGGAGAGAATGGGAGTTACTGCTTAATGGGGATGGAGTTTAGGTTTGGGATGGTGAGAAAGTTCTGGAGCTGGACAGTGGTGTGGGTTGCCGACAGCATCAATATGTGGGGCTAGCCTCGTGGTGCTACTGGTTAAACCACCACTTGTGATGCTGACATCCATTATTAAAAAAAAAAAGATTAAGAAAATAAAATAAAACGCAAACAGGTTAAGAGCCCAAATTTCTCACAGGATATTTCAGACAGAGCTAGCTCTCTTAACTCAATTACTTGTGGAATTTTTCCCTCATTATAAGTAGGGTGATCATTTAAATTATTGCCCAAGCTGGTGTATTTTTAAAAGCCAAAAAGAGCATTAAGATATTATTCCAGGGACTGTGCCAGTAATGTGCCTAGAAAGGCAGTGGAGGGTGTCCCAACTGCTTGGGTCCCTCCCAGGCACATAGAAGATCCCAATGGAGGTCCAGGCTCCTGGCTTCATCCTGGACCAGCCTGGCTGCTGCAGCCATTGTGGGAGTGAACCAGCAGACCAAAGATCTCTTTCTCTCTGTCTCTCCCTCTCTATCATTCTGATTTTCAAATAAAATTAATAAATCTGATTTTAAAAAATTGTTCTTGAGCAACAGACATAAACCAGGACATATGATCTATCTTTACCAATGGCAATAACAGCAGTCTAATGTTTATAATTAGTGTACATGGTGCATCAAGTGCTATTCGTAGGCTATAAATATGGTGTGTAATGTAAATACAAGTATAAATATGCATATAAAATAGCAACTTGCTTAATCTCTGTTACTATCGTCCCCATTGTAAAGATGAGAAAGCTGAGGCAGAGAAAGGGTTACTGACTTGTGTAAAGTCATATATCTAATAAGTGTGGGAACTAATATTTAAACCCTGGTAGTCTAGCTCACAAGCCAATGCTATTAACCACCACCACACAGGAAGCAGACACTCAATAAAGATGAGTATTTGGTGACCACTTATTCCTAACCAAGAGCTTTTCCCCTTATTAAGGTGCTATTACTGAGGTATGCCCACCTAACCCCTGACTCACTTGTTCACTCTCCTTATCTTGGACTTCAGTTTCTCAACTTTAAGGGTGTTGGTCTACTTTATTTTAAATATTTGCTTGACAGTTTCCATGGATGGGGACTGATTTCTATGGCTCTACCTCCAGTTTTTAGCACAACCTCATACTTGATGGTTAACAGGCAAGAGAAATCACCTTGTTTTTTGTCCCAAAAGACAATCCTCCCTTATTTATGGGAACCTGGATGGTAATAGGCCAGCTCACTTACCACAGTCTGTGAAATTGCTACCACATCTTCAATTTTGAGATGAGAATGGAGAAACCCAGCAAGGTTTCTTGCTAAGTGATTTAGCCAACCCACACTATTTGTATGTGACAGAGTTAGGTTAAAATCCTGTCAGTCTGAACCCAAACTTGTGATATGCATCACAGCAGGTTGGCACAGAAATGGCACCTTAATTCCTAAACAAGGGCTGTCTTTTCCAGCAACCCTGGGTTCATGGTTCAATAGCTGTGTGGCTGAGTAGTGCTAGAATCCATCAATGAAAAGAAACACTTCTTTTCTGAAAAAGAAGATAATTGCATCCAATTTAATGAACTTTACTACTTTTGCCAATCGTATGATTCACAGATACATAGAAACTAGGTATAATCAGAGTGTTTCTGAAGATACCACAAAAGTATATCACTGAATTTTGAAGTGTCTAGGGTTTTCGGGGTAACAGTAATCTTCTCTTACATATAAGGGAACATCGCAGAGTGTGACATGACACAAAGCTACAAGGAACTGAGTGTTTACAGGGAACCTGTCTGGGTGGAACATACAGAGACATTGTCATACCTCTCTCCCATTTAGGTTTCCGAAAACTCATCACTATCCCCAACCACTCATTTTTAACTTTTTATTTATTTGCAATAAAATACTTATGTTATTAATTTACTATTCATAGACAGAGCAGAATGAGAGAGAGAGAGAGAGAATCTTCCATCTGCTGGTTAACTCCCCAAATGCCCGCAAGGGCCAAGGCTGGGTAAGGCTGAAACCTGGAGCCTGGAACTCAATCTTCCAGGTGTGTGGCAGAAACCCAAGTTCATGGGCCACCACATGCTGCCTCCAAGCATGCACCTTAGCAGGAAGCTGGATTCAAAGTAGAGCCAAGATTCAAAGCCCAGGGACTTTGGTATGGGATGCAGGTATTCTAAGTATCTTCTTAACCCCCCAAAACCCTGCAATTCTTGCTATAAAAATGCTGGAATGTGGTCCCCCAACATCTACTCCACTGACTAAAGATCAAAGGGTCACATCCAGCCCAATCTGATTACTTAGGGGTTTGCCTCCTACTGGGTTATAAGCTCCATGTCCAGAACAAAAGGGGCACTCTTGGGAGACAGACAGAGCCTTCAGACAGAGCTTCTAGAACACTTCTCTGGATTCACCTTAGGCATTGCTTCATTCCTGACCTTAACCCTTATTGGATTCTCACCCTGGTAACTATGTCCCAGTTCCATTTCTTTTTTTTTTTTTTTGACAGAGTTAGACAGTGAGAGAGAGAGAGACAGAGAGAAAGGTCTTCCTTTTTCCGTTGGTTCACTCCCCAAATGGCTGCTACGGCTGGCGCTGTGCCGATCCGAAGCCAGGAGCCAGGTGCTTTCTCCTGGCCTCCCATGTGGGTGCAGGGCCCAAGCACTTGGGCCATCCTCCACTGCCCTCCTGGGCCACAGCAGAGAGCTGGACTGGAAGAGGAGAAACCTGGACTAGAACCCAGCACCCATCTGGGATGCTGGCGCCACAGGTGGAGGATTAGCCAAGTGAGCCACGGCACTGGCCCCAACCCTCAGTTCCATTTCTGCTCTGTCCACCAACATCTGTTGAATTCCTGTATATCACTGTCTTCTCTCATACTATAATGAAAAAATCATTGGGGCTCAGCAGCCAACTTTTAGAAATGGTGTTCCCAAGTTCTGTCTACCCATTCAAGACTTTAGAATTTTCTCTTGGTTGTCTAGCCTTTTAGATAGCCCTTAACTTATCATCAGTGTCCAGAATGCCTACTGCCTTGGGCTAGTCTGCTCCTAGAAAAGAATTTTAGTCTGTAATGCAAACCTCAGCTATATGACATCTTTCTCTCTGTACCATTTTGCTAAATGGACTGCCAGCCCTTGTTTGGTAACCTTCTGCCTGGGTGACAGAGTTGGAAAGCTCCAGCTATCAGAGTGTCTCCTGACTGGTCCTGGTCCTGCCTTCCTGGCTGCACTCCGGGTCCCTCTTCATCTGGGCCCCTTTCCATTATGGTCCAGGACAGTCCTTCAAAAGGTAAAGGCTTCTCTCAAATTCACTTCACCAAGTCCTCTCCTCCAACCTCATTACCCGATTTCTTGAATCACTTCCCACATGCGTGTACCCTTTCCTGTCAGGAATGTATGAATGGTAATCTCCTTCCATGACTTTGGCAACTTGACAACAATGGCCAAAGAAGATTCACAGACAACCACCAGCTCTTTACCACTTACTTCCCCTGAGGCTTGGAACAGACGTCATCACCAATATTCTTCCCAAAGAAACGTCAAGTCCAACGTGTGTTTTCAGACTCTTATGCCTTTCCCATGTCCATATATCTACCTCTCACAACAAGCCCTATGCACCTCCCCTCTCTACCAATGTCCACTCACTTCAAGTTACAACTATTGAGCAGTCATTGCATTTACAATTCCTTCTGATTTCACCAGGAGTTCCTAGACTGGAAATTGTCAAACACCTCTATCAGAAGCCCACTAGTGAGCAATGCCTGGGAGAAGAGTGCTTTATCTCCCTGGCTACCTAAGTGTCTGCTCTACTGTGTGCCTTTAAACTAGGCCAAGCAGACTCAATCCCATGAATTGCTTCATAAGTTATCAATAGAAATGAGTCTTAGACATTCCATCCCCATTGGTGCTAAATGTCTGTATTCTCTCCCATTAATTTTATCCTTCTCCTCCACCCATGTATCTATTATCCTCTCCATGACTCCAAATATCCCTAATCTATCCCACAATAGTCATTCCCTGGCATGAAGCCCAGATTTGTTTTTTGGCACATTCTTGGTATTCTTTCTCTGACAAGGTTGGAATCACCATGGCATTAGCGCCTCTGCCCAGCTGTCCCTCATAATTTGAACTGAGCAGTCAGCAGTGCTGTCCCCGCATAGAGCATCGAGGTTTTGGAAACTCTGCAGGACAGATTTGATCTGCTTTAGCTCTGACACCAAAGAGCTTGTACAGAAATTATAGGCAGTTGCCCTGGCAAGCTTCTTTAGACCAGTGGGAGTTCTCACTGCCTCCTGTCATCACTCTGAGCGGATGTTATTGTCTGTTCTCCAGATATATCGATTGCTAAAGTCCAACTCAGGGGCAAAGTACCTAATGTACAGCCAAAATCACCAACCTCTCCTCAGTATAAGATCAGCTGCCTCCCCAGGACATAGCCAGCAGGACTGACAACCACTAATGAAAACGCAGCCCAGCCAAGTGTGAGGCTGCTTCAGTGGCTACACAGGCTGGTTACACCTCACGATGCTTAGGCCAGTGTTTTCACTTCCATTTTCAGAGATCATGATCACCAGATTACAAGTAAACAGGTGGCTTTTTAAATTATATCCCAATAATAGTTGGTACATAACACAGAAGAATAATTAGATACAGACCATGTTTGATGAAATTCAAGTCTAAGCCCCAAGATACTTAGCTGAAAATCTAGAAGGGAGAGGAAGGCTCTGTATAAGGAAGAAATGAAAGTAGGGTCTTGGGGCCAGCATCGTGGCACAGCAGGTAAGCCACCACACCTGCGACACTGGCATCCCATATGAGAACAGGTTCTAGTTTCAGCTGTTCTCATTCCAATCCAGCTCTCTGCAATGCACCTGGGAAAGCACGGCCAGCGTGCTCTGGGACCCTGACACCCACTTGAGACATTTGGATGGAGTTCCAGGCTGCTGGCGTTGGCCTGGCCCAGCACCAGATGTTGTGGCAATTTGGAGAGTGAACCAATAGACAGAAAATCAATCAATCAATCAATCAATCTCAATTGCTCACTCTCTCTCTGCATTTAAAATCGATCAAATTTTTGAAAAATAAAAAAAGCAGGACCTTGATGTTTTGGCACATGTTGCTAGTTTTTCATCAACAAAGGAATCTGATCATGCTGAAAAGAAGACACCAAGCATATGCACGCTCTCACAGATACTTCAGTTCCATAGATATGGGGCATGTGCCTGACAGATTGGTGCCGCTCATTCACAGAGCCAGTTCTGAAGGAGGTGCGTCTTAAATGCTTATTGAATTGCTTCTTCTCCGTGCTTACTAAGGTAGCAAGTAACCAGAACCGGAGGTGAGCTAGTGTCATGCTTACCAGGGTTTCCTGGACTTGACTCCAGACAAACCTGTGATCACCAAGTCTGCCTGGCTCTGCCCTTCTCCATTATCATCTAGGCTGTGACAAAAGGAAAGATTCTATTTTGGGATTTCCCATGGCCGCTGTGGCTCTGAGTACTGTCTGAGACTTGTTATCTAGCAATTAAGCAAGAAAAGATGGGATATTGTGTTTACATTTTGCACACTGTTGAACTTTCTATACCTAACCTTGAATACTTAATACCATGCTGAGTTATGATTCACTGGGGAGCAACAGTTTTATTTATCAGAATAGAAAATTCTATTTAATTTGCATAGTCTGGCTATCTTTCAAGAATAAAAAGTAAAATACGCATTTTGAAATTTGCAATGATGAAAATCAACTATTGCCATTACTGAAAGCAAGACTTTCAGATATCTCTTCTCTTGCATTCTGACCTTCACCAAAATCGTAGCAATAATGGTACAAATTTCTCATTCTGTTTTTTATTCATCTGAAAAATCCTTCCTTAATAGCCACATGACCCAGTACAAGCACCCCATCAAGATTAAGTTCTCTTACCACATCTCCCCAAAGATCTCTCTGTTCCACTCCTCACATTCCCTTCTTCCTTTTCTCACTGCCTGCCATGTAGCTTGCCCAGTTGTCTACGTGTCCTACTCAGTGTATGTCAGCTTTCTAATGCTAATCACTTAACACCTCACATCTTTCCTCCAAACTAGGCACTACTTCAAAGTAAGACATTTTATTTCTCTGAACCATAGTTTAAGGCATTGTAGTCAGTCGGTAAGTGTGTATAATTGTTAAACTTTTATATACTGTGTTTATTATCACCAGAATTTAAAAATATTTCATTTCGCATAGAATATAGGATAGATCCACATCTGCTGCTATTGCCTGTCACAAGGCTTTTGAGGGGCTACCAATTTAACTTGAGAAAAGTATTTATGATCAAAGTCCTCTCACACATTCACATCAACAAACCCAGAAGAAGCTAGTGAGGCACACACAAGGGTGAATAGGGTGTGGTAGTTTCCAAGCATGCTGGGAAATGTCATTTTTCAAGCTCTCTTAAAGCTAAAGCTATATGGCTACTTGGTTAAATAACAGCACAGCCCAGACTGGCAGATGAAGGTGACGCTTAATTCTCAGTACTTTACTTCTGTGCCATTTTCTAAACCATTGGAAATTAAATCTTGCCTCTAGTACAGTGCTTCTCAACCTAATGTTTCTCTAGAATTATTTAGGGTGATTTGGAAAAACACAAATTCTCAAGGTTTACCCTTAAGATTTGGATTCAATTGAACTGCTCGTCTGCATCTGTTAAAAATCCCAAAGGTAATTTTAATGAGCAATCAGAATTGAAAACCATAATACAGCATTAGGCTTATTGATTCCTTACTCTGAGATGTGCTTATTTCTTGTCCTAAGAGCCCAAAAATGCCGGCGCCACGGCTCACTAGGCTAATCCTCCGCCTTGCAGTGCCGGCACACTGGGTTCTAGTTCCGGTCAGGGCGCCGGATTCTGTCCCGGTTGCCCCTCTTCCAAGCCAGCTGTCTGCTGTGGCCAGGAAGTGCAGTGGAGGATGGCCCAAGTACTTGGGCTCTGCACCCCATGGGAGACCAGGATAAGTACCTGGCTCCTGCCATCGGATCAGCGCAGTGCGCCGGCTGCAGCAGCCATTGGAAGGTGAACCAACGGCAAAGGAAGACCTTTCTCTCTGTCTCTCTCTCTCTCACTGTCCACTCTGCCTGTCAAAAAAAAAAAAAAATGCCCAAAAAACCAAAAGTAAGAATCCAGCATCAATGCTGTCTGAGAGAAATGGGAATTTATTAACTTTTAACAGAAAGATTCCTTGCTCAAAGATGGGATAGGCAAAAGCCCAGTGACATGTACAGAAGGCTGAGTACTCAGGTCTTAGCCACTTCTTTCACCATGCAGTGTGGGGAGCAACTCGGACTAGACTAAGTTACTGGAATTATGACTTATTCTATGCATCTGCTCTCCCACAATATGGCGCTGAGAAGGGAGTAACAACTTCTACACAGCTGCCTCTCGTCAATTTGATTAACTGAGCTGCAGGAGCTGATCTTGCTCCTGATTGGAGGAGAGCAGCGTACTCGGCGTGTGGGTAGCAGAGTTGGGATTGGTGGAAGAGGACTATAAAGGAAGAGAGAGACAACATGCACCAGGGAACATCTAAGGGGAACACCTGTGCAGCCCCCGAGAGAGCCGGCCGGCGGTGTGCTGCTCCCCTGCGGAAGTGGGGAAAGTGGCCAGGGGGAACCGCCCTTCCACGGAAGTGGAAGGGACGGTAGCCAACCCGGGAAGAACCAGCAGCAAACCCGGGAAGGGCCGAGCAGACAAAAGAACAGCGCAGGGTCCTGTGTCGTTCCTCCACGAAGACGGGGAGCGACATGCAGAGCCACTTTATAGCTACTGAGATCAATACCTGAATGCTAGAAATCCAACCCTGGAAAGATTTCTCTGATTGGAGGATGGCATCCTTACCGCCCAGCAAATGACATCAAAGCACTCTAGACAACACGTCTTCATCACTTCTGAGGGGTAGGATGTTGAAGCAAGAGGAAACTGCTCTTGTCAAAAGTAGAGGGAAGGGAATTTCTGGTGTGAAGCACCCTCTTGAACAGTTTGCAAATAAAAACAAAAAAAAAATGGAGGAAGATAGGGGCTACTTTATGAGCAAACACAGATTTCTATTTAGCTAGTCTACAGCCAGAGGAGCAGAAAGTTTACTACCTGCAACGTGAACTAAACTTAGACTGCTTGAGGGACGGCTGAATTCTGCCACAAAGAATGGTAAGACTCTTCTATTGTCTTGTGAGATAAATCATCCATTAGGTTAAAGACCATTAATATTTGCTTGGTTATATTGGTCACAAGAGGAAAACAAATAATTTATTTAAAGCAGTCATTCTGGGCCGGTGCCACGGCTCAATAGGCTAATCCTCCACTTGCGGTGCCAGCACACCGGGTTCTAGTCCCAGTTGGGGTGCCGGATTCTGTCCCGGTTGCTCCTCTTCCAGTCCAGCTCTCTGCTGTGGCCCAGGAGTGCAGTGGAGGATGGCCCAAGTCCTGGGGCCCTGCACCCGCATGGGAGACCAGGGGAAGCACCTGGCTCCTGGCTTCAGATCAGCGCAGTGTACCGGCCGCAGCACGCCAGCCGCAGTGGCCATTGGAGGGTGAACCAACGGTAAAGGAACACCTTTCTCTCTGTCTCTCTCTCTCTCTCTCACTGTCCACTCTACCTGTCAAAAAATAAATAGATACATACATACATACATACATACATAAAATAAAAATAAATAAATAAAGCAGTCATTCTGTAGGTAAGATAATTAAATAAAACATAGTTAATTCCAAACAGACACAAAACAGAATGACAGAGTTGGGGAGAGGAGTTCTAAAGAGGTGCAACAGCAGCACTTCCCATAACAGAAGAAAGTCCATCTGAATGTATATTCTGCTGCCCGTGGACAGCCACCTCTATTGTCTCCAGCACCAAACACTCAGCTACTGAAAAGCAAACCTAACATACTCTCCTCTATTTTCAGTCATGGATTCTAACACAACCCAGAAGCCTTCAGCAGCCTGAGACTCACTGGCTCTCCCCTCCTTATCCAAGCACTTGCCATTTTTACCATTTCTTTCCCCTTTTTTATCCACATTACTTCAACCCTAGTTCAGGCTGGCCCTTTTTCATCCATTGTCTATGTCAAGAGAAGTCAAACTATGACACTTTGGCCAAATGCAGTTCAATAGGATGACAGCCAATCGTTTGCCTTTTTCTAGGACTGCTTTCAAGCTAAATGACAAAGTTGAATCATAGCAGCATAGGTCATCTGCGATCCATAAAGACAACAAGTTTACTAACTGGCCCTTTAAAAAAAGTTTGCTATCTCTCGACCAAGGTTATTGTAGATTATCCTACTTCCATGTTCACCCTTTTACCCAAACTATCCCCTTGGGAAAGGCCACATTATTTGCCTTTCAAAAAATACAATTCTAAATATGTCTCTCTGTATCTTCAAAGTATTTGATGACTCATCGTGGAAAGGAAGATCTAAATTGTCTGCTGGAAACAGAGGACCCCTCATCAAGTCTTCTTACGCAGTCTCAGGTGACCCCTTAAGGATTCTTGTCTTCATCAGACAGAAGTGCTTCCCTTTTTGTTGGGAAAGGTCATGGAGGCTCAGCCCACAGAGGGCTTATTAGATCATCATGTCAACATGGCAAACTCTCCCTTAAAGGAGTTTACTTTGCAGCTTACTTTACTTACTTTATTATATAATGGTTCAGAAGGGAAGAGGATCAGAAAGCTTTAACCTTTAACTGGAAGGAGTTCATCGGGTATTAGAGGTTTGGGGATGGCTTTAAGAAGCAATTTCCTGAACAAAGCTATCTAGTTATAGAAGATAAAAGTTTGCTGTGGCTTCTATATGGTGTAGAATAGCCCCAAATAAGGATAGAAAGATCATTTGCAAGAGGCTTTTAACCCTATTATGAGCACCTACTGCACAGAAGTTGTCACCAGCCACAACTTCTTATGATGGTAAGACCCTGGAACTCATCTTAGATGTCAAAACCAATCCAAGAATACTAAGGAAGCAATTGTTAGGATTAGATTTTCCTTACATAAAGGAAACTGATGACTGAAAAATACATGGAGAAGAAAATTATGACATAGAATCCAGCATGGAAGTAATTATAATAGCCCAGATGAAAAGTGAAAAGCCCCAAATGCAGCAGCTAAGATTTTAAAGAAAAAAATAGAATTAGCAACTAGATGGATGTAAGGATTCAGGATAAAGGAACAGATGCTGAATCCAAGGCTTCCAGTTCATACAATTAAGCAGCTGAATGATAAGACTTGTTTCTAACATTGGACAGCAAAAGGCAGGTGCTGAAAATGAGTTTCATTAGAACATCTTACATAAAAGGTGCTGGAGGTTATCTGAATGCATCTAGCAAGGGCGTTGATAAAAATGTGCCCCCTCCAATGAGAATCTGACACTAGAAACTGAAATAGCATTGTAATATACTAGATACAATTTTCAAAAGTAAGTGGTCAGTCATGACTTAATTCCTACCTACAAATAAAAGTGAGATGAAGTTTTGGGAGTGGCAGGAACTTTGAGAAAATGTACTCATATCATCTTAGGCTCCAGGGTTTCCCAACAGGAAAACTGCAAACATCTTGATCCATGTTCATTTCATGGACCTCAGGAAAACGAATTGTAGCTCAATCAGAGAAAAATAATCTGACTCTCTTTACCAAGAAATTTAAAAGGAAATAGAATTTAAGACTGCTAAGAAATAAAGTACAGGATATGTGTTTGAAACTAATTTTACAAATTAAAAAAGTAAGGAATGTGTGTTATTTTACAAGGAAATGTAAAAGGGGAGCATTCCTGAATGGCTCAAAGTCCTAATTATCTGGATGTCAGCAGATCAGAAAAGTTGAGGTGCAAAATGTTCAAATACAATGTGTCACATTATATGGAATCCAGACACCACTAAAATTTATAGGGGCAATCAAAGAAAGTATTGAAGTGGTTCACCATCAAATCATCAAATAGATCTAATACTCAACTGAAATGATGCTAATGGGAAAGAATGAAGGTATACTACTCAAATAAAACTTAGCTTCCCACTTCTCTGTGAAGAAGGATTTCAATTCCTTCATGCAATAAACATTTAGCATATATATGTGCAAGCTGCTATATTAGTCAAAGAAATGCAGGTATAATCTCTACATTGCAAAAAGCTCATTGTCTAAGAAAGAAATTGAAAGCCAAGTGAAGATAAGGCCCCAGACACACACAAAAAAATCATGTGAAAACAAATATTCACTGTCAGGGGCTCACTTGCCCAGGTCCAGCCAAATCCCGAAGTATGGCACAGGCCTGCTGCTCGGCTCTCTGAGGTACAGACATGCCAAAAGACTGGGAATGAGCAAATGTAGTCATGAGAAGCAAAAAATGCAGTCTTCATCAACAGAAGACCCAGGGCTTGATCATTGTAGACTCTGGCCAGCTGGCAGAGTTAGCCAAGCTGAGAGGGCCAGAGGCTACCTCCCTCTTGGCTTTATTCTGGTTCTCTACTGTTCCTTCCTTCTGTACACAACTTCTTGGAAAACCAGTTTTCACTTCCTCTCATGAGGCAACAGGACACTGCAGATGTACCACAGGGTTCAGTCAGATACTATCCTCTTCCTATCTTGCTATTTGTGTGACCTTCAGTAAACTGCTCAGCCTTCCTAAGACTCAACTTCCTCATCAATATAATGGGAACAAAAGTCCTGCTCTCCAAGTTTGTGGTGAGATTCACTGAGAAATCAATATTCAGCTCAGAGTTTTGTCAACAGTAGCTGATCAATAAATATTTTTAATTATTATTACTGCTATCCCTTTGTCCTCAGGCACAAACATTCAACTCTAACTCCTCATCTGCCCCCTCCCATGTTTTCCTTAGCAGCCACAGCATCTCTCGGCCACCAGCCTGATTCAGGAGATGATTGTCAGGCGGGAACAGCAGTTACAACTTCCAAAGCCTGAAGGCCTTTGTGGTGCACTTTTCTTGCACACTGCCCTCTACTGACCACAGATGGCTGCTGCAATCGACCCTTCAGGTCTAGGAGTGTCAGAATATAGCACAGACCTGCTTTCCCCCAACAAATTATGTTGACAAACAAGTCTTACAGTCACATAGAATATAGTGAAACAATTAAGAAAATCCAAAATGGGCACACTAAGAAAATATTTACTGGGGCTGACGCCGTGGCTCACTTGGCTAATCCTCCGCCTGTGACGCCAGCATCCCATATAGGTGCCAGGTTATAGTACTGGCTGCTCCTCTTTCAGTCCAGCTCTCTGCTGTGGCCCGGGAAGGCAGTGGAGGATGGTCCAAGTACTTGGGCACCTGCATCCACATGGGAGACCTGGAGGAAGCACCTGGCTCCTGGCTTTGGATTGGCGCAGCGCCAGCTGTAGTGGCCATTTGGGGGTGAACCAATGGAAGGAAGATCTTTCCCTCTGTCTCTCTCTCTCTTTCTCTCTCTAACTCTATCTGTCAAATAAAAAAATTAAAATTAAAAAAAGAAAATATTTACTAATAATGTAGCAGCATTCTTTTTATAATAGCATAATTAGTATGATTATTAGGAAATATACTTAATAGAATAGCCATAAAACATTTTCCAAATGCTTTCTGATAATATTTTAGGAAACATGAGGCACTTTTAACCAGAATAAAGGAACAGACAGAGGCTTCAAGACATGGCTGAATAATTAAACCATAATATTTAAACTAGTGATTTTTTAAAATTGTGCTGACTTCAACCCAAATCCATGTGATATCATTACCAATGACATGTATGAAAATAGAAAACATTCTTGTACTATTTTCCAATGACACAATCTTGTGCTGAATCACTCTTATGATATACAAAACCCACTTTCCAAATAATCTCACAAAACTCATTTTAATAAGTATTTTTTAGTTGCTTCTATGTTCCAAACACTATTCTAGGCACTACAATCAGAATGATAACAAAAAAAGATTCTCTACCCTCATAGAGTAAAATTCAGTAGAACTTGAAAATTCATATTTTTACTTAGAACCATTTGAATTAAAATTTTGGAAATTCAGTTTTAAAAATATTGGGCCTAAGCAAAACAAATAGATCTAGTAGGATATACTTGTTCATGTGAAATTGGCTTACAGGTCAGGGAGGCCTAGAAATCCCATGACGTACCATTTGCAAGCTTGTCAAGAGCCAGGAAATCCACTAGCGCAATTCAGTCTTAGCTGATAGGCATGAGAACCAGGCATGTTGAAGGCCCCAAAACTGGCGTGGCCCAATGTCAAAGGAAAAAAGGAGACGCATGTCCCAGGTCAACCAGAAAGTTCACCCTTCTGCCTTTTTGTTCATTGTAGGCCCTAAACCAATTGGATAGCACATCCATACTGGGTGGGCAATCTTCCCTGTTCACCAGTGCTAATCTATTCTTGAATATCCTCACAAACACACTAAGAAATAATTTCATGCCAGCTACCTCGGTCTCCATTGGCCCAGCAAAGTTAACAACTAAAATTAACCATCACAGCATGTCTCTTAGATGAGAGCCAAGAAAACTCACAAAGGAGCCTGTGCATACGTGTGTGTAAGTGTGTGGGTGTGTGGGTGTGTGGGTGTGTGGCTGCGGGTGTTCATGCATGAATACATGTGCAACTGTGTTGGAAGTATAGATGGGGTAGGATTTTTTTGTGAATGTTAGAGGCATGTCATGTACTTCCCCATAGTGGAACATGGCAGATAGCTTTCACAAGATGTGTGTTCTAGTAATGGAGTCCTTCCTCCCTGTGAGAAATCTGTTCCACGTGGTCCAGGTAGAGCGAAATGCATCCATGAGCTTTCTCCAAATAACATCTACACCTTCTCTTGAAATTTCACATGACTCAAATCTAGTCATTCAGCAGATTTTTGCCAGTTCTGTTGGAGAAAACTCAATTTTCCAAGTAAACTCAAAGTTCCAAGTTAAGGTTCATAAAATCCAGTAGCTACTAAGGACCACCTTTTGCACACCTGTGCAGGTTCAGAAGCAAAAACCCTAACACAGGGAAAACAAGTTCAGAGCTATAAAGACACAGAGTGCTGTTGACTTCATTGGGCCCCTGGGTCCACCTGCACGTGAGGTTAGATCAGTGTCCATTGTCTGGGTTTTGCTTTTTTATTTTTTTCAATAAGTTTTCTTTCTGTTTAAGGTCATATGAGTGAATTTCTGTTATTCATCCTAAATAAGAGATCTTGACTAATTTTCTCTAAACATTAAGTGTTTTGTGAAGTGTGTCTTCCTTTATCTTTTTATCCCAGTGCCAACAAACATCCCTGGCATATGATAAAAGTTGCAATGAACCAAAACTTTAAGGAAGCTGGTTTTGACTCAGTTGAGAATGGTCTTCATAAAGACTGGCGTGACCCAGTGTCAGGAGCAATTCCACCACCAAAAATATCACTAGAGGCGTTCAAGTGGAAATAGTGGAGCTACTGAGGGCGGGTGCTTGGGAAACCCATCCTGCAAGTGACTTTAGAGTTCCTTCTAGAAGAAAAGCTATGATTCTACGTAACTTGTACCTTCTCTCTACTACTGAACATATCATTATGGTACTGTTTCTACCAATTTTCCTTGAAATTAGCTATCTTTTGGGCTTTTTTTCATTTGTTTAATGCTTTCGGGACCATGAAACGGTAACTGTTAGAAAAGATAAGCATAAAGCAATCTGAAAGAAAATTAAAACTTTATCAAGAACAATGTGATGAGACCTTCTACTGTGACTGAGATTCTAAAAAGATCACAGCCAAGACAAAAAAGCCTTCCCATCTCTAAAACGGGTACATAGTTGATTCAAGAGTTTGCATTTAAAAGTAGCTGGGAGTTGGCATTGGGTGTAGCAATAAGGCCATCACTTGGGATGCCCACACAGGAGTGGCCAATATAGGAGTCCTTAAGTTCAAGGTCTGGCTCCATTCTCCACTCCAGGTTCTGGCTTGTGTTCATCCTGGGAGGCAGCTAGTTATGTCCTAGCACTGGGATCACTGCCACCCACACAGGAGATGCAGACTGAGCTCCTGGTTCCTGGCTTGGGTCTGGTCCAGTCCTTGCTGTTGCAGGCACCTTGGGAGTGAACCAGCATTTGGGAGCTCTCTGTCTCTGCCTCTTTGCCCTTTAAAAAATAAAAGCTATTTTAAAACTGCATAAAATAACAGTAAAAAACAGAACAGCCTTTAATTATATGGTGGAGGGCTGAAAAAATAGATGAGGAAAAAACTAGAGATGAGAGAAATATAAACATGAAGTGGAATATTCAAAGGCAATAGTTGTAAGGAACCAAGAACATTTGATTTACTGATCTCCAGATAGAAGCCATGCTATAAATCCTGTATTTTCATATTAAACAGTCACTATAATCAGACTATATTTTAAAAAAGAAAGTTAAATGTATTCAATCCAATAATTTTACTGTCTTGACAACTCTCTCAATTTCACATTTTGGCTGATATTCCATTTTTAGCCCAGCCATAAATAAAGTTATAAATAAAAATATGAAAGCAAAGCAGATATTAAAGATTCTTTATAGAATGTAAACCATGAAGCACCTTTGCCATCCACACAGACTGAGTAGAGATTCGTGTGTTCCTGAATACACAGTCACCTCTACATTGGCTTAACAGCTCTGCATTGAAAGTAATCATCAGAAATGATCCCCACGGACCATTGTTCAAGCACTCAACCTCTTGGCAGCTTCTTTATGTGTGATTTACACCCACCTTTATTGCTTCATTGCCAGGCAACTTCGGCAAACACCTTTTTTTTTTCTTTTGGAAATTGTTTTGTTGCAGTCCATAACACCAACTCTGATAATACAGTTACATCACTGGTATAATTAATGATCCATGCCCCAGGTAAATCCTGCCACCTTTCCTATACAGCAAAATTGACTCATATCTACTCAATTAAACAGTGGACCAATGATCTCACTGAAATGGGTGAATCACTATGATATCCCAATAAATACTGGGCTTCTTTGTACCTGAACCTCACCTGGAATTCTCTGCGCCATGCACAGTCCATAGGTCATGGTGTGGAAATAAAGACAGGAGGTGGTAAGTTTGAACAAATGAGAGACAGGAGAGGAAAGGAGACGATTTCTAAAGCATTACATTATGCATGTCTAACTTTCATAAAAACATTCTCAATATCTAGAATAAAGCCAGTGTTATAACCATTAACTCTTCTGCTCTGAAAAAGACAAACACACTTAAAGAAAAGAGAAAATGGTGCTACATGACTTCAGTCTGCATTCTGGGCAGTCTTCTGCCACATTCTATATATAATCATGGGAGAATATCATTCAAAACTGGTCTTCAGTAAAAGGAAAAGCACAAAAGAAAAATGTATGTAATCTGTCTTGTTGTTATAGTGTTCTTACCAATAAAAAATAACTCCAAATACAAGGCAAGAAATACTGTTTTGACCACTATTTTCTTAGCAACATGGCAAAGATCTGGAGGATTTGCATATACATACAAAAATAACTCATGAGTCAAAAATCATTCCTGTAAGAAGTACTGTTAAAAGTATATCATTAGACCCAGACAAAAGCAAGTGAAGGACACCTTTCAAATTGCCCTTATGGCAACTTGAGAATTAGTATGCTTTTCTTTCTTCTCAAAATACAAAATGATTCTCTTTGATTCACCTCCCACACAACATTTTAAATAAACTAGGAAGTATAAAGTTTTATAAATACTGACATAAGATGGTTAAAAGGTCATATTAACATTTGAAAATGGTCTGTAAATATTTTACAGATGTTTAGAGATTTTACATGCAAATTCACTAATTTTATGATTTTTGATTGCCAACAGTCGCTGGTCACTGAATCTGACAGGATGAGAAAAGACTGAAAGGTATTGCCATGTTTTCTTTATTATCATCAACCATGGGAAGAATTAAACAAAAGGCATTTTGTGTTTTTTTATTTATTTGCTTTTTTGAGTTTTTAATTTTTAAACAGATTCAGTGTAGTTCATAGATACAATGCTAGTACAATAATATTCCTTCCCCCTCCATATTTCTTCCTTCCTTCCTTCCCTCCCTCCCTCCTTCCTTCCTTTCTCCCTTTCCTTCTTTCTATCTTTTATTTTGAGAGACAACATTTTTTAAATTTTTTTTTAATATTTTTATTTTTTAACTTTTATTTAATAAATATAAATTTCCAAAGTACAGATTTTGGATTATAGTGGCTTCCCCCCGACAACTTCCCTCCCACCCGCACCCCTCCCATCTCCTGCTCCCTCTCCCATCCCATTCACATCAAGATTCATTTTCAATTATCTTTATATACAGAAGATCAATTTAGTATATATTAAGTAAAGATTTCAACAGTTTGCACCCACACAGAAACACAAAGTATAAAGTACTGTACTAGTTATAGCATTAATTTACATTATACAACACATTAAGGACAGAGATCCTACATGGAGAGTAACTGCACAGTGACTCCTGTTGTTGACTTAACAATTGACACTCTTGTTTATGGCATCAGTAATCTCCCTAGGCTCTTGTTATGAGTTGCCAAGGCTAAGGAAGCCTTTTGAGTTCACTGACTCCAATCTTATTTAGAAAAGGTCATAGTCAAAGTGGAAGTTCTCTCCTCCCTTCAGAGAAAGATACCTCCTTCTTTGATGGCTCGTTCTTTCCACTGGGATCTTTCATTTAGGTTTTTTTTTTCCCCAGAGTGGAGAGACAACATTTTTAATTTACATCAGTCAAGGGCTTTATTTCTAACATAAAAAGAGTTCAACAAGTAAAAACTAAAAAGACCCTAATTCAATGAAAATATAGGCAAGGGCCATGAAAATTCTTCAAATGTAAAGATGACCATGTGAGAAGCATCATTATGTTACTAGAACTGTATATATGAAATGCATGAAATCTGTTCCCTTTATGTAAATAAATAAATAAATAAATAGGAAAAAACTGTATTTGCAGCAACACTCATACACACCAGAATTTCTTTCTTTTTTAGTTTTTTTTTATTTTTTTCTTTAATTTTAGCTCTCACATTTAGGGGAGACCATGAGGTGTTCGTCTGTGTCCAACTTATTTCACTCATATCTGCCAGTTGCATCCATTTTGCTACTAATGGTAGAATTTCATTTGCAAAGGCATTTTGGCAAAAGAAATGATCTTTCATTAAACCAAGAGTCAACTAAAGAAACACAGTAGGTGGATTTACCTTTATGACACAGGAGGAGAGTCCAGAGGAAGCCCCAGAGATCTTTCTACCACCGACATATTTCCTCTTGGAACTCTGTCCAATAATTGTTGCCACCTACCATCATTCTCACTAGGCTACCACATCCCAGCCTGAAAAATAAAATGTTCTCTTTCTGGAACAGGCAACGCCAAGTGTGTTCCAGACACTGTAAGTTTCTGCCTGTCCTTCCTACAGGCTGAATTAACTACCATCTCTGAGTGGTTGCACCTGCTGCATTGAAGACATGTGGTCACAAGCTCAAAGCCTTGGCCTTACCTGTAGTTCATCCTCTCTACTGCTTGTTACAACCCCTACTAATTTTCTTCACAGTCCCTAGGCACATCTGAAATAGCTTTATTTATTTTTACCTTTGTCTACATGCTTATTATTCATATCCCCCTCAATAGAATGTGAACTCCTTGCATCTGAGACATTTATCTGCCTCATTAGCCTCTCTATCTCTGGTCCCCAAACACCAGACACAAAGGGATCATGCAGCAACTGTGTGTTGACTAACATACCAAATACCTGGCCCACTCGGACACTCTGGCCCACTAGGATACTCTAAGTGTGCATGCATACTTTACAATGCATGCCAAGCCACACCGACAATAATCTATGAGCAGTTTTGATGCTCTGCTGTGGATATGGAGAGTACGGAGTTTGATCAAGTTCAGAAACCATTAAGCACTTTCTATCCTCTCACAAGGAACAGCCTCAATCCCTGTCACTCCCTAAATTATGATTACAAGTTATTATTAAAGGCCAGTGGATAGACGAGTGGGAGGAAAATGCTACTTGGAGCTGCTCAGAAGTGCACAAATCATCGTCAGAATGGACTCTCTGCCTTGAACACTATGCAGATGCTAAGCATGCATATAGATGTGGCAGAGAGAACTGTTCCTAGTGATATTAAGAGAGAGACTGCTGAGTCTCTCTGTTGTTGTAGGCTAAGAAGATCTGGAACGTTACTATGTCTGGATGGTCTGTTAGCAAGGAGGGCAGGCCTTCGTGTCACTTGATTGCACTTGCTGGTAACGGTCTACACTCTACACCTCTACTCTCCCTGTGAGCATGCACCCACCAAGTATACACACAAATATGACAAGTGTAAAAGCAGTCACGAAATAGTTCCTAGATTGACATCTGGTATGGCTCAAAACAGAATCCCAGAGAGCTAAAATCAGAGCATGTCTCTGTCAGTTTGAGCTGCTGTAACAAAAATGCCACAGACTGAGTGGCTTAGAAACGACTTATTTCCCACAGTTCTGGAGACTAGGAAGTCCAATATCACGGTGCTGGCAGATCCAATATTTGGAAAGGGCCTAGGGTCCAGCTTAGGGACAGCCACATTGCTGTCTCCTTACATGGAAGAAAGACATAGAGAAAGAAAGCTGTCTCCTGTCTCTTGTTATGAAGGCCCTAACCCCAAGATGAGGGCTTCAACCTCATGACCTCATGACCTCCCCAGGCCCGAAGGCCATCACATGGTCTCCAAATACCATCACATGGGGCATCATGGTTTCAGCAAATAAATGAAGGAGGCTGGGAGGAAACCAACCATCAGACCCTACTGGAACAGTCTTAGATTCAAGAACTACCTGCATACCAGGCGTTCCTTCATTGCAAATTTAGACCCAAGATCCTGTAATCAACTTCAAGGCAGTAACAGTGTGTTCAGTGGTGTTTACAAAGAGAGGTCCGTGGTGGAGCTCAGAATGAGTCTTTGACTTAGTCTTCCACCCTTCCATTGGGACAGAAGAGAAAGTGCCTTTTAATTATATCAAACTCCTGCCTTTTAATTACCTTGATCCTTACCAGTTACGTAGAGGAAATGTGTCCCAATCAATTTCCTGAAAATTATGTGATCAAGTTATCAATCTCTTCTTAATTTGAGGGGCTGATGAGGAACATAATACTGGAGATTATAGTTTCTCCTGCAGTGATACAGATCTTTAAATATGTTTCTAAGTCGCAAAAATATAAGCTAATGAATTAGAAAGGCTAAATGTAGAAAGTCTACATTATTGTAAGTTTCCAAAAAAAACGTGAGAATTGTATAAAGCCTCTTGGGAGCAATGCTGCAATAAACCACTATAAAGAAGCTCCCAGTATGAAAAAGCCAGTCTCCCTGAGTAGATAAAGAGACCCTAGCGATTTTAGAGGCTACTAATTTGGTAGGCAAATCTGTTCCTCATAAATTGAACAAGAGTGATTGCAGATTTCAAATCAGTGGTTTCTGAATTAATGGCATCCTATTTAGGATATTTCTCCTCTCCTTAGGGTAGGGCAATTCCGGAGTCAATGCTGCATTCAAACGCCCACTGCTACCTGGAAACTTGAACTATGAAATCCCCACTGGCACCTAGGGAAGCACTTAAAGCTCATGTTTCACTTAGGATTGTACCTCTTAGTGACAGCATTCTCCAAGAGATTGTCACATGTTAGGGGCACAGCAGAACATATTTTAAATACCATTCAAATACTCCTAAGTGACAGGACAACCTATGAAAGTTCTTGATCCTGATTGTTGGCAAGGGAATTGCATTCAAGGACAACGCTCCATGAAAGGCAGTAAAATGAGAAGGGCAGAGTCTGGACCTTAAAATGGGTCTACCTGAGGGCCAGCACAGTTATCAGCTCCCTGGGGGCCTCTGCAGGATGCTATAACGGAGAGGGCTCATACGGTGAATGGAGCAAGGATGCTGCCTGAAGGGTAAGTACGACCACCATGTGAAATTTAAACAGATAAAGTTTTAATTGAGGATGGTGGGGGCAGCGGGAGTTATTAAACTATCATTATCAGGGCCAGCGCTGTTGGCATAGTGGCTAAAGTCACCACCTGCAGTGCCAGCATCCCATATGGGTGCCAGTTCACGTCCCAGAGGCTCCACTTCTGATCCAGCCCTCTGCTATGGCCTGGGAAAGCAGCAGAAGATGGCCCAAGTCCTTGGGCCCCTGCACCTGCATGGGAGACCCAGAAGGAGCTCCTGGCTCCTGGTTCATGGCTTAGCACAGGTCTGGCTGTTGCAGCCAAGTGGGGAGTGAACCAGTGGATGGAAGACCTCTCTCTCTCTCTCTCTCTCTCTGCCTCTCCATCTCTCTCTGTGTAACTCTGACTTTCAAATAAATAAATAAATCTTTAAAAAATTAAAAAAAAAAACTATCATTATCATTACATCGTTTGCAATTCCTTCCACTCCAAGAGCTGGAGGGATCACAAAGTCCCTTGACAGCATACTTCCACATAGCCTCACATTAGGAGCTCAGGGTTTGTAGGAGGACTGGAACCCAAAAGCTCCTTACTCATCCCCTCTTTCTTTCACTGCCTTTCTCCTTGGAAGCTACATCTTCAGAACAAAAGTCTCCTTTTAAGCACTAAAGCTAAAAGGAAGTCAGCATTGTCCAAAGTCAAACATTGTTCCAAAATAATACGCAGTCCTGCCCACCCTACCCGATCATAATAATAATTAATTATTTTATTACTGCAATTATTGATTTCATTTGATTTGAAAGGCAGAGAGCCCAAGAGACAGAGAGACAGAGATATTCCTTCCACTGGTTCATCGCCTAAATGCCTTTAACAGCCAAGGATAGTCCAGGCCAACATCAGAAACCTAGAACTCAATCTGGGTCTCCCAGGTGGGTGGCAGGGACACCCAGCTGGACCCAAAAACATAGCAGAACTCGAACCCCAGCACTGTCATATGAGCTGCAGGTGTCTGCAGGGGCATCTTAACCACTGTGCCAACCGGTTTGTCAATGGTCCAGGGTGCACCATTGGCCTATGCAACCTAACTCTCCCTTCACAGCACATCTACTTATACACCAAAGAAGCAGCCTCTAGAAAGCGTCCCTTATGTTCTCAAGGTGGCAAGGGTCCCAGGCAGAACCTGAAATCCAGCCGAAACCCATTTAGCTAAGAGCCCCGCTCCCTTTCTCTGAAACAGGATGGAGGTAGAGATCTTTGAGGAAGGGAGTCCTACTAGTGGTGATCCATTATCCGAGACTTTCCCAGAGGCATCTGCAGTGCTGCTAGAACACAGTGTGCCCCACCTGCCAGCCTGCCCACGATGGAGCTTATGTAACCCTGGCTAGCTGGGAAGGCACACAGAGCTCCACAAGGCAGACCTGCAGGGGGCTGCTGCTGCCAGGAATTGTTACTAAGAAGAAAGAAAGGAAAAAAAATTACCACACTGCTCACTGCAGAGAAAAGAAGGCAATACCAAGTTTTCAGAACATCTGAATTGAATATCAACCAGTCCAAACTTCAGCAAAGGAAACTCAGCTTGCTGCAGAAGAATCATAATGAAATACTGTGTGCATTTGGAACACATACACAGGGAATAGCAAACTGGGCAAGAGCAGAGTCTTTAGCCCTAGGTCTGTGCTCAGTAATTGGACAAGGGCTTGTAGGAAATGGACAAGAGCTACCAAACATCCCCTTTACAGAACATATAAGAGAAATTCCCTTGCTGGGAAAAGAAAGGAAAAATAAAACAAAATATCTACCTCAATTTTCACCTTGGGTCCAGTTCTCCTAACAGCAAACCCAGCGTTAGACAAGCATTGCTGTGCAGAAAACATTTATCTAACCAGGATTTTGTTATTGGCCCCATCTGTTTAACAGAATTGCTCATCACCTCAAAGTTAAGTGAAATCTGTTTGTTATCAACAAATTACATAAGAGCCTGGTAAATATTTTATGAATACAATTGTAAATATTTTCCTCTCCATTCACAGGAATAAGCAGTATTTATCCATGCCTGCCACGCCTATAGCCTGTTTGGTCTCCCCTTGTAGAAAATTGAGAGGACTTTTCAAAGCTACTGTGGTTCACCATGAAGGGCACAGAAATTTCCAAACCTTGAAAAGGACAATCACCTGCCTTGATACCCAGAGGGACACCACTGTCTCCCTTAAGTCAAAGGATCCAATAAATTAGTTAGAGACAGCATTTTCCACCATGGTATCAGTTTAACAGGGAAAACTGTTGAAGAAATTGACAGTACCTTCAAAGATTATTCAGTGTGGTGGACAGGAGACAGAATTGAGAGCCAGGGGCCGGCATTGTGGTGAGGTGGGTTAAACCGCAGCCAGCTGTGCTGGTATCCCTTATGAGCACCAGTTCAAGTCCCAGCTGCTCCACTTTCAATCCAGCTCTCTGCTAATGCCCCTGGGAAAGCATCGGAGGATGGCCCAAGTGCTTGGGCCTCTGTACCCACACCGAAGAAGCTCCTGGCTCCTGGCTCCAACCTGGCCCTGTCCCAGTCATTGTGGTCATTTGGGGAATCAACCAACAGATAGAAGATAGCTCTCTGTCTCCCCTTCTCTCTCTGTAATTCTGCCTTTCAAATAAATAAATGAAATATTTTTAAAAAATTGAGAGTCAGATGGAACTAAATTTGGGTCCTGCTTCTGTTACCTACTCACTGCATGCCTTGGGAAAGTTACTTAATCTTTCATGATCTTGGTTTTCTACAGAGGGTTTTTGCCACCTGCTAGCGAAGCCTATTGGTAAGTAAATTTCCATTCAAGGCAGTAGTAATAGCAATGATGATACCTGTAGCTCTCTGTGAGTAGGTACTCACTGTATGTTAGTTACCTTCTTCAAAAATTACTTCTGTCTTCCAACCTCAAGATTTAAGGTATGTATTACTCAGCTTTTCATGACTATAACAAAATACCCGAGGGGAACTATTTTAAAATTTACTTTATATGAGTGTCATTGAACATCTTTTCATTTGATTAGTGTTTAGAGCCCTTGCCTATATTCCTGCTGAGTTGTGGTATTTTAACTTTTTATCTGTTGAATTCCCTATTTATTGTAGTATTAAGACTTTGACTGTGATGTAAATTAAAAATATGTTATCTCAGGGCCGGTGCCATGGCTCACTAGGCTAATCCTCTGCCTGCAGGGCCAGCATCCCATATGGGCAGTGGGTTCTGGTCCCGGCTGCTCCTCTTCCAGTCCAGCTCTCTGCTGTGGCCCGGGAGGGCAGTGGAGGATGGCCCAAGTGCTTGGGCCCTGCACTCGCATGGGAGACCAGGAAGAAGCACCTGGCTCCTGGCTTCAGATCAGCGCAGCGCACCGGCTGTGGCGGCCATTTGGGGAGTGAACCAATGGAAGGAAGACCTTTTTCTCTGTCTCTCTCTCTCTCTCTCTCTCTCTCTCTCTCACTGTCTGTAACTCTACCTGTCAAATAAAATATATATAAATATATATATATATATATACGTTATCTCAAATTTTTTTAAAAAGAGAATAATAACCAAGCTCATGGTTTTGGATGTTCACAGTACAAAATCAGGCAGCACCTGCTGATAGCACTCTTGTTGGCAGAGTCCCAAGGTAGCACAGAGCATCACATGGCAAGGAGAGCATGTGCAGAGGAAGCAGGTGCAGGGAGAGAATGGCTGCATCTGACTAAGGCTTAGCTACCCCCCACCCTCCCCAAGTAGAAATGTCCCAGCAACCAGACTTCTCTAACACTTCGACAGCATCATTCGCTCATCCAGCTGTTCATAGGCCCAACTGTTCTCTGGATCTCAGAGGGCTGAACTGGTCAAACATGAATGTTTTTCAGCTCAATATAAGCAAAACCTTCTACCACTTAGAGTCAACAATGGAATAGTAGTGAGCTCCTCATCAAGGTACTTAGTATAGACTCTAGAAACCTAGTCTTGTGTTTGGACCTGCCTACATACTTTCCATTTAAAAATGAAAATAAAAGATTCTTATAAAAATCATTAATAATTTCAAGAAAGCATAGCAGAGCATTAACTATGTGCAAATCCTTCTAGTCACAGGAATCTGTGCTGTTGTGCAGGTCTTACAGCCCTGAAGCCAGTCTTGCATGTGCTTCTTGCATAAGCTGGATCAGCTGAACTTTGAGATGTCTTCCAGCTCTGAGATTTCAAGACAAGACCACAGGACCACAGTCCTGCCAATAATCAGGCTGTGTGGTGGCAGAAGTGCTGGGAATAACATTTTGGAATATGTAGTCAGCACTATGTTTGTTTGTTTGTTTGTTTGTTTATTTATTTTGACAGGCAGAGTTAGACAGTGAGAGAGAGAGACAGAGAGAAAGGTCTTCCTTCTATTGGTTCACCCCCAAAATGGCCGCCACGGCCGGTGCTCTGTGCCGATCCGAAGCCAGGAGCCAGGTGCTTCTTCCTGGTCTCCCATGCAGGTATAGGGCCCAAGCACTTGGGTCATCCTCCACTGCCCTCCGGGCCACAGCAGAGAGCTGGACTGGAAGAGGAACAACCAGGACAGAATCTGACACCCCAACATGGATCCTGGAGTGCCGGCCGTGCAGGCAGAGGATTAGCCTAGTGAGCCGCGACGCCAGCCAGCACTATGTTTTTTTACAATGTTATATAGAAGTCATTGTGCTATTAATGCACAAATGGATGAATACATCCAGCCTGAGACCCTGAATTACAACAAGGAGCTCTGGATGACTTGAACCCAGCAACATGAGTTTACATCCATGTATTAGCCTTGGAAAGGTGGCAGAGGGAGACAGGAGCTAAATAGAGGCATACAAATATGATTTTCAATAGAAAACACAGGTGCCTTTCTGCCTGGGCCAGAAGCTAAGGTCACACCATTTCAACATCAGAAATGTCTTGGTTCTCATGGCTCATCTCATCAGCATACAGTTCTTCCTTTATGTCCAGCACATCCAGGCCTGTTCCTTGCCTTCTTACTTTCCAGAGGTGTCTTGGCACCTGCACCACTTTTCTGCACATACTTGAAATGCTTTTGGATTCCCTCAAGTCTCTTCAGTGTTTAATGAGCTAAAAGAGGCCTGGAATTTCTGTCTGCTCATTGCTTCCTGGCAAAGAACAATCCTTGGAGACCTCATTCAAGGCTTTAACCTTTGAAGTCCTACTGTCCATTTTCTAGCCACACAAATTCTCCAACTCCATAAAACCTACCATTTGATGACAGATGTGCCAAATCCCCTTCCATCTGTGTAGGAGTGAAAGCTCCTTTAAAGCAGGTACCACAAACAACATCGGTCTCCTTCTCTGAATTCTCCATTTCCTGCACAAAGAAGATCTGGCTGATGAACATTGTGCCTTTCTCTGACTTCAAGCACATGACCTTTGAGGGTCAGGGGAGGGGAACAGCAGAAAAGATTCAGGGCTGAGATCCCTGCCCTCCACCCCCGCCAAAGTGAAGGTACATGTGTGTGCAGGTGCATATGCAGATGAAGATTTACTGAATACTGCAGGGGGGGTAGAGGCCAGAGAATTTGTCTACCAGTTCTTGCTCTGAATGTTTAGAGCCAAGGAACTTACATTGTAATCAAAAGATAGTCGCGCAAACGATCTATGTGCTAAAAGGTACAAAAGTCTTTTTCCAAATGTGGATGCCCTGAATTAGCCCCTTGCAAGGTCCAGGGGTGCTTAGCTTCTTATACTGATAAGATGATGCGTGTAGAAGTAGAATGCTTGTGGATTCAGCCCCCTCTGCCTGTCCCCAAGTGGACTGTGGGGCACTGGACTCTCTTTAGGTGTAGTTTGTTCGTTCTCCCCCATCTTCTCATGACAGAAACAACTTGTGATACATCGACAACAAAGGTACAACGGTGCTTCTCAGTACTCACTAAAGGGTCTTGAGCTCCAAAGGCCTCATGCAGGGAGCTATCTAATGAGAGTTTGGAAGCCCACCCAAAGCCCTTCCTTCCCACTCTTGCCACCTTTCAATCTTCTCCATAAGTTATTTCCATAGTATTCTCCTTGGCCTTGATGTTCTCACTGGAACTCCAATCTTTGGAAACATCTGTGTTGTATCCAGGAATTATCAGGTGGCTTCTAGTTACTGCTGTTGCCTCATCTTCTGCCTCTAGCTTCAGCCTGACCACAGAGCTTCCAGCGAACAAATCTATTAGAATGAACCCACCCACAATGAGCCCTCCCAAAGAACATAGTCAGCTTGGCCCACATAAGTAAGTGCTTGTTTCTTGAAGCACAGCTCATCCCGCCTGGATTTCCACATTCCTGAATATTTGTTAAACTCTTCCCCACACTATCCTTCCATCCTGGGATATAACCCTACAAATCAGAACTCTTGGGAAGATTATACAAGAAGGTCTTTACTTGAGGATCACGGTTTTCTCTCTCGGCTTTGCCCCGCCCATGGGAGCCAGACGTCTTTATCACAAAGCAAGAGGAGGCACAGCCAAGCACTGCGTTGGTCCGGGAGTTTTTGAGGAAGCACTCAACCTCTGCCAAAAGTATGAATGCCAGTTGCCAATCTGCTCCATTTCCAGCACACGCATTGAACTCCTCAAATCACTAATTATATCCTGTGGAAATCATCACCCTTCCTACCAGCTTGTGTGCCTGCCTCATTTCAAGGAAGTCAGCAGGACCCAGATGCTAACTCTCTAGGAAATGGCTTCCAAATAAATGGAGAAAAAAGGGAAAGGGAGAAATGTTCTTTTCCAGGAACTCAGAGACCTGAATTTTGATCACAGCTGTGATATTAATGTATTCAATGGACATATCTTATCTACACCTATTTCCTCAATTCTAAAATGAAAGATTGTTTTTGGCATTTCCGTGGTCCCTTCTGGCCGTGAATAATGCTATGCTATACAAAGAGTTGTCACTTTGTAGGTTCTCACAGTTTTTTTCTGTTCAGAAGCAAGAAAGTAAGGCCTGGGTCTAAGATGAGGAGGGGAAGCTAGCATGGCGGAAGAACGAAACCAGGGAGACAAACAGTAAAGACTCATATTTGTAGGATATCATTTACTACAATGTATTCCAGGAAACACCACTTCCCTGGAAATTAAACAAGGGCAGCTATCTTTTGTTAAGCTAGTCTATGTTCAAATAAATTTGGAAGATTTTCAATCAGATGACTTTCTTTACTTTGGGTCTTCCCAGAGCATGGAAACCACTTCAGAAAATGCTCATCTAGAGAAGCTATAACCATCAGCAGAGGTGATAGCAAACAGTATATGAGAGCCTTGGTATTAGCATCTGAAGTTAGATTGATATAGTAAATAAATCAGTAATCCCTGTGGAATGCTTCTGCAGGAAGGAAATATATGGGGAGCCAATTTCTTCACTCAGTTTTCATTACATGCTTCCTAAGGATTAAGGCTTGCACTAGAAAGTATGCATTTGTAAGCAACTAAATGTATGCATATGTGTGCACACGCTGAACTCTGGTAGAGAGCAAACGACATGTAGTGAAAGAGTTATTACCTTATTAGTCTTATAATCTAGTTAGGTAATTATAGAAAACTATGTTGAGTGCTAATTTAAATGGTCAAAATAATATAAGGCTATGGGTCAGTAAGGGATGGAGTAGTCAGCAGGACTCAGGCTGGTCTATTAGAAATTCAATTACTATAGATAAGACGATAACATGACCAACGGAACATGTAAGATTTATCTCCTTTCATAAGTTCTGAGCTGACAAATATTTCTTAGCATCAATAGTGAGTAATTGGAATTACTACTATAAAGTGTAGAATTACTTTTCTTTGCCTCAAGCCAATTGCAACGTATAGCCATTCCTCACTTCCTCTTTCATGTATAATTCTTCTTACTCTCTTCCAACTCTGCATTATCAATTCAATTACCTGTCCGTGCCTTTTCTGTGATTCATGTAAAGTAATTTCCATTCCAAGCCCCTATTGGTTGCCAGTCTCTTAAGACATCTTAGAAAAATGGCGTGTACTTTATTTAGTATGTTGCTCTTTTCCATGTGGATTTCCTGATTTCAATAGAAAACACGGGTGCAAGCTATGCTCACGTGCTTAGCAATATCTGCCTCTCTCAAAGCTGGGTGGGGGAGATCTCTGCCTCAAGGGACCACTCATGTGAGAAAAGGAGATAGCTGATAATCCACATACTCCCCATTCCTCAGGCCAAAAAGCTCTCTTTGGGTAGTGTTTCTCTGGACTAGTGTTTCTTGGGACTTGAGAACTGAGACTTTAATCTGGTAAATTTCAGTAAGTCAGGAAATAGCAGGAAAGAGAAAGGAAGGAAGCAAGCATGCCATGGACAATCACTTTCTATAATAACTAGTTTCCAAAATGACTCTCCAATCGGCCTGTGCTGTGGCTCAACAGGCTAATCCTCCCCCTGCGGTGCCGGCACACCAGGTTCTAGTCCCGGTTTTTCCTCTTCCTGTCCAGCTCTCTTCTGTGGCCCAGGAGCGCAGTGGAGGATGGCCCAAGTGCTTGGGCCCTGCACCTGCATGGGAGACCAGGAGGAAGCACCTGGCTCCTGCGAGCTCACCCCCACAGCAGCCACTGGACGGTGAACCAACGGAAAAAGGAAGATCTTTCTCTCTGTCTCTCTCTCTCACTATCCACTCTGCCTATAAAACAAAAAAATGGCTCTCCAATAAACCACGCTTCCATGTATTCTCATTTTATAGTTCCTTCCCCCGGTGAAATTGAGCTAGCCCTGTGTAAGTGGTACAATGTACCAGAAATGATACTGTGTGACTTCTGAAGCTAACTCATAGGAAGCTTTGAAACGTTTGCCTTGGTCTTTTGGAACAAATACTCTTAAAATGATCACACCATGATCTCACTTCATCTACTGACAAAGGAAGTGAGTCTCCCTGTAGATAGTTTGACTATCAATATCTATCTATCAATAGATAGTTTGACTACCCTAAAACTATCATGCTGTGAGAAACTCTGGCCACCTGGAGGTGACCTGAAAATGTCAGTATGAGAGCAGGATGTCATGGGACATGAAGAAGCCACAGTGAAGAAGTTGAAAGTAGATCTTCTATCCACACTCATTCAATGTAATGACAGGTAGATCAGATACAAATTACCAGATGAAACCTTCATGAAGACTTGACCCACAGAGCCATGAGCAAAAGACATTGGTACAAAGCTGCTAAGTTTGGGAATAGTTTTGTGTGCAGCAATAGAAAACTAGAACACTTGCTTTCACAAAATCTGGGAGTTCATTCCAGCTAAAAGAAACCCACAGAACAGACAGGCTTTGATTGTTGACATAAGAAGAAACCAACATGTAGGTTCAACTGTCTGACAAGAGCAGTGATATCTATAGTTTTCCTACTTGGGAAACTCAATTTCAATGAGAAAGAATATTAGAAAATTTGGACAACCAGCAGTGGATATGATTTGAAGGAGTGGGAGAGAAGAAAAGTTGTTTAGAGCATGATTTAAGCAGGTTTGTATCTTCTCCCTGTTCAATTCCTGCAGTAAATCTTTCAGAATGATACTCTGCTGTTCAATTCATAGATCAGGGAACTGAGGCAAGGAGAGTAAATGACCTGCTTAGGTCACAGAGCTGAAATGATCAGCTCTTACAAGGGGTGGAAAGTAGCCTTTGCAAGCCACTGGCTAGGTATTATTCTGAGTTCTCCTTCAAGGTGGATTCTGAAATTAGAGTTGGTAAAAGCTGAAGGCTGTGGGTAGGGCCAGAACTGCTTCCTAGCTATTGCTTAGGAAAAAGATTGAAAATCCAAGTCCCATATAACCATCCTTGAGCTCTCTATAAGGAAAGTCTTCTGCACATGTACTAGTCAAATATCATAGATCAGGGAGATGCCCTGAACTAGGGCATCAACTATCAGTAATCCTTGAAGCTATGCTCAACTCCGTCAACTCAACAGCTGAGTGAAGAAAGCATGCTTGCAAGCGAAGAGCTCTATCGGTGTCAGGAGGGCTACATGGGTGCCATGGAGGAGCTGAACTGGGGAGACCTGGAGCACTGGACTTCAGCCACCCAGCCTGAAAAGACGGATGCCATCTTTCTTGGTGGTGTGGGGGGGGACCCTCCATGTTCAGCCCCCTACCCACCATTGCTACAGGCTATGTGTTAAACAATCAGAAATGTATGCCTGCCACACTCTGTCCATTAGAGCTGTCACTGAAGTTTACAGGACTTTGTAAAAATACAATGCACACATGAGAGGTTTGAGTAGGATGATGAATTGAGAGAGCTGAATTTTCTGTGTGCTTTGAAAATAAGGCCCAAATGAAAACACCTGAAACACTGGTGGGAAGTTTAATACTTCATTTTCATCCTCTTTCAAAGCACACTTCACACTCCACTGAACTGGCTTAAAATCTTCCATTTTAGGTAGCTTTGTGGATGCTCTTGTTTACCCCAAATGCTCTTACCTCTCAGGGTGAAACTTCTCTCACTCCTTCAGAAAAAAGCTTTTACTGCTGCTGGTCCTGATTGCTAAGCCCAGGCATAAAGAACTAAATAGGAAACTGCTATCCCCTTCTCCCTCCCTGTATTTCTCCTCCTCCCTGTCACTCTCCTTGTTTCTCTCTGCGGCTGTCTTCATCTCCCTGTCTCTGTCTCGCCTTCTTTTTCTGTTTTTTAAAAATGTGTATTGCCAACCTCCCTCTCTTTCTCTTGCTCTGCCTTTTAAAATGTATTAAAATGGAATGTGAAAGAATTCCCTTCCAGTGTCAGTTGTTGAAGTCAAGTTGATTCCAATCTTCTTACTAAGCCTCTCTCCACACACATATATACACACATTGTATACACATTTGCACACACATGCATGCCAATACACAAACATTTGCATGCACTGGCAGCACGCTCCTCCCTCTTCTCCATTTGTTCTCTCTTTGCTCTTTAACCTCCCAAGAGGAAGAAGTCTGTTCTCCAGGTCCAGCTCGTGCCTTAACTTCTGCAAACAATCCTCCCTAAGCCTCTAGGCCATGGATACTTCTTCCTTGAGACTCTTCAGGCATTGATTTCTGTATCAAATATGTGGGCATGAAACTAAGCACTGTGTACTCTCATAATATTTTTATTCCCAAGATTTGATGCTTCTCCAGACTCACACATTCTCTCTGTTACAGATTGTACCACTCGTATGCTCTTAGGGAAATGCATGTCAAAACCATAATATTACCTCATCCCAGGGCTACTATCAAAAAGACAAGAAGTAACAACTTCTGATGAGAATAGGGGAACTCTTATACAATGTTGGTGGGAATGTAAATTAGGACAGTCACTATAGAAAATAACAGGGCGATTACTAAAAATACCAGAAATAGAACTATTATCCAGTAATCCTACCCCCTGGTTATATGTCCAAAAGACATAAAATCATTATATCAAAGTGGTAAACTGCACCACCACGTTTATTGCATTCAAAATAGCCAAGATATGGAATCAACCAAGGTGTCTGTTAGTAGATGAATGGATAAAAAATGTAGCATATATCCACAATGAAATATTGTTGGGCCATATAGGAAATGGATTCCTATCATTTGAAACAAAATAGATGGAACTGGAGGACATCATGTTAAAAAGAATAAGCTAGGGCCAGTGCTGTGGTATAGTGGGTTAAGCTGTAGTCTGCAGCACCAGCACCACATATGGGCTCTGGTTTGCATCCCAGCTGCTCCACTTCTGACCCAGCTCCCTCCTAATGCACCTGGGAAAGTAGCAGAAGATGGCCCAAGTGCTTGAGCCCCTGCACCCACATCAGAGACCCATATAGGGCTTCTGGGTCCTGGATTAGGCCTAGCCCAGCCCTAGCCATTGTGGCCATTTTCAGGGATGAACCATTGCATGCAATATTTCTCTCTGTCTCTTACTCTCTCTGCAATTCTACTTTGAAATAAATCTTTTTAAAAAATGAAATAAGCCAGACATAGAAAGGCAAGCACTGAGTGCTTTTCTTTATATGTGGAAGCTAAAACAATTTAATGTGAACATGGAATCATAATCCCTAGAGACTGAGAGAAATGAGAAGGAGAATAGAGAGGTTTGATAGTAGGTACCAAATCAGTTACATGGAAGGAATACTACTATTACACAACACAGTGGAGTGGCTGTAGCTCACAACAGCCTAATAAATATTTTCTGATCAAATAAAACAAAGGAGCTCTAAGATGTCAGCCTTAGAAGGTCAAAGAGAGGGAACTGTCGGTCACATTGATTTAATCAATATAATGGTATACCTGCATTTAAATGTTGCACAATACCAATAAATGTGTACATTTACTGTTAATTTTTTAAAAAACAGACACTCTGGCAAAAGATCTCTGTGAGTGAGATCCCAGTGGAAAGAACAGGTCTTCAAAGAAGGAGGTACCTTTCTCTGAAGGGAGGAGAGAACCTCCACTTTGACTATGACCTTGTCTAAACAAGATAAGAGTTGGAGAACTCAGAGGGCTTCCATAGCCTTGGAAACTCATGACTGGAGCATAGGGAGATTACTGATGCCATAGACAGGAGTGTCAATTGGTAAAGTCAACAACAGGAGTCACTGTGCACTTACTCCTCATGTAGGATCTCTATCCTTAATGTGCTGTACATTGAGATTTAATGCTATAACGAGTACTCAAACAATATATTTCACTTTGTGTTTCTATGGGGGTGCAAACTGTTGAAATCCTTACTTAATGCATACTAAACTGATCCTCTGTAAAAAAAAAAAAAAGAAATTATCAATTCCCAACTTGACTCTCACTGGGATTAAACATGACAATAGGTCTGCTCTGATTTCATCATCATTAAAAAAAATCATCTATTATTTTTCACTTTATGTTTCTGTGTGGGAGCAAACTGTTGAAATCCATACTTAATGTATACTAAGCTGATCTTCTGTATATTAAGATAATTGAAAATGAATCTTGATGTGAATGGAAGGGGAGAGGGAGTGGGAAAGGGGAGGGTTGTGGGTGGGAAGGATGGTATGGGGGGGAAGCCATTGTAATCCATAAGTCGTACTTTGGAAATTTATATTCATTAAATAAAAGTTTAAAAAAAAAAAAACTATGTAACAAACAAGAAAAAAGAAAAAAAAAGGAACTTAATACTTTACCCTTTTAGTATTTTTTATGTTCTACTTAAAACTATTGGTTGAACTCTAATTAATACACAATTACTCTTAGGTGTTTAATTAATGCTATAACTAGTACTCAAATATTATTTTACACTTTGTGTTTTTGTATGGGTGCAAACTGTTGAAATCTTTACTTAATATATGCTAAAGTGATCTTCTGTATATAAAGATAATTGAAAATTATTCTTGATGTGAATGGAAGGGGAGAGGGAATGGGAGAGGGGAGTGTTGTGGGTGGGAGGGAAGTTATGGGGGGGGGGGGAGTTATTGTAATCCATAAGCTGTACTTTGGAAATTTATGTTCATTAAATAAAATAAAATATAAAAAAAAAACAGAACCTCAAATGGCTGCCTGTGGCTGAAGGCAGCATTCTTAAACTCCTCCAATAAACACTCAACCACAAGACAGAATGAATGAAAACTCTTCAGTATTTAGAGGGAAAGCCCAAATGCCCCCTCCTACTCAACTTCCTCAATATCTCATGATTTCACTTTTCTAGTACAAGTTTTATATTATAACATATAATAAAGCTTTAAGTAAGTCTATAGAGATGAACCCAAATGCACAATATTTGAAAAGATGGAAAATATCTGCTCACAGAACGATAAGGGTAGAAAGAGGCAGCCTTCATGGAGGCTACACCAGTGATCTAAATGACACTGTTCTATGGCTCCACGTTACCTTTCACCTTCATGACAAGACCAAACTCTATAGCATGGCATCAGGACCATGGGTGACTTGGCCACTACTCACCTCTCCAACATTATCTTCTAGACTGCTCTCTCCATCCCTGTGCACACTCTGCTACAGGCATGAGGATCTTCCTGCAATGTTCTACACACACATGGCATTCAGTTCCTCATGATATTTTCTCCCTGCATATTCTCCCATCAGCCTCCCTGAATGACTAAACCTCAAGACATTCAGGGAACACTCCTCCAGTAAGGTCTGGTGAGCGTACCATGCACTGAGCATCACTCTGAACACTTTTACCTCATCTACTATGATGCCTCTCACATCATTTAGCTCAGCTGCTGGAAAAGAAATAATTTTTAAAGCTCCCCACTTAATAAGGTACAGGTAGAGTTCAGAACTAATAGATTTTATTTATTTTTGTGTGTTTTTTTAAACTTTTATTTAATAAATATAAATTTCCAAAGTACAGATTTTGGATTACAATGGCTTTTTCCCCACCATAGCTTCCCTCCCACCCACAACCCTCCCATCTCCCGCTCCCTCTCCCATCCCATTCACATCAAGACACATTTTCAATTCTCTTTATATACAAAAGATCAATTTAGTATATATTAAGTAAAGATTTCTTCAATTTGCACCCACACAGAAACACAAAGTATAAAGTAATGTTTGAGTACTAGTGATAGCATTAAGTTACATTGTACAACACATTAAGTACAGAGATTCTACATGAAGCATAAGTGCACAGTGACTCCTGCTGTTGACTTAACAATTGACACTCTTGTTTATGGTGTCAGTAATCACCCTAGGCTCTTGTCATGAGCTGCCAAGGCTATGGAAGCCTTTTGAGTTCGCCAACTCCGATCTTATTTAGACAAGGACATAGTCAAAGTGGAAGTTCTTTCCTCCCTTCAGAGAAAGGTACTTTCTTCTTTGATGGCCCGTTCTTTCTACTGGGATCTCACTTGCAGAGATCTTTGATTTAGTTGTGTGGTTTTTTTTTTGTTTGTTTGTTTGTTTTTTTTTTTTGCCAGAGTGTCTTGGCTTTCCATGCATGAAATACTTTCATGGGCTTTTTAGCCGGATCTGCATGCCTTAAGGGCTAATTCTGAGGCCAGAGTGCTGTTTAGGACATCTGCTATTCTATGAGTCTGCTGTGTATCCTGCTTCCCATGTTGGATCGTTCTCTCCCTTTTTGATTCTATCAGTTATTATTAGCAGACACTAGTCTTGTTTGTGTGATCCCTTTGACTCTTAATCCTTTCATTATGATCAATTGTGGACTGAAACTGATCACTTTGACTAGTGAGATGGCATTGGTACATGCCACCTTAATGGGATTGTATTGGAATCCCCTGGCACATTTCTAACTCTACCGTTTAGGGCAAGTCTGATTGAGCATGTCCCAAATTGTACATCTCCTCCCTCTCTTATTCCCACTCACATTTAACAGGGATCACTTTTCAGTTAAATTTAAACACCTCAGAATAATTGTGTGTTAATTAAAGACAGAACTAATTGATTTTAGCAGTAATGACTTATAGGTTTCGTTAGAAAGGTTGGCATGTTTTAAATGATGATTGAAACTGACAGAAATCCCTTTACTCCTTCACAAATGAAACACTGCAGTCTGACAAAAAGAAAAAGAAAGAAAGCTTGGCCTGCAAAAATTCGCACACATGAAAAGGCTTTTCATTTTCAGCTTTTCGTGCCGAATGTGAAGTGGGAATTTTCACAGAATATGAAGTGGAAAATCATTTGATTTCTTTTAATGCTTTGTTGCAAGGAGGGAAATGCACAGGATTGGTATATGGCAGTTCCACTAAGATGCATGATGCAACTTGGGACACCTAGAGCCAGTTCTGAGAACTCTCCAGGTCTCTCTCCCAGTGTCGCCGTCAGCCTAGAAATCATCTCCTGTTCTCTCCTGTCCCCATGAGCTACTGTTTCTGAGAAAATAAAAGATTCCTGAGTGTTAGAGTTTGGAGAAATCTTTCTAGAGGACAGAATCCTTCAAATAAATTTTCGAGGCCATTTTGTGACTTAATGTATCCTGACATTCCAATGAACACAAACATTGCTTTTTGCTATATTCCCAATGAAATGCGATGGCTAGCAGGAAAATAGTCCTTTATCGTTGTTGGCCTCAGGAGACGAGATTCCCATGAGGAACCACTGTTTTATCCTCTGCCCTCTGCACTGTTGCTCTCTAAAGGAAGAAGGGACTGCCATTTCTTGAATATCTACCAAGTCTAGGCACACACCTGGCACAAAGGTTCATGTTCACAGTGAGTCCTCTCAAAGCCCTGTGAGATAGGCTGTATTTGCTCCTCTTACAATTGAAGAAACTCTGGCAAGACCCAGATAATCAGCTTCTCAACATCATACAGCAATAAGTGGCAATGCTGAACTTTAAACCAATGTCATTTTTCCTACAACATAAAAAATGTCATTGCTACAGCCTGCTTCTGTGCTTTATTAAGATTTGAATATCATTGAGTTTATAATTGTACACTAACTGCTATCTAAAACCTGTTTTCCATTAGAAATGTACATACGCAAAAACTCCATTAAGTTTCAGAAATATTTCCATCAACCTAGTCTGACCTGAAGCTTGCCACAGTTACATCATTGCTGAATTCTGCAATGGGTAAGTCATGATTAATTTCCACAGTATTTCTCAGGGGTGCTCTAAATTTTTTCTTTCCCAAAGCTATTCTTCTACTCCTGTCCAGCTTTTTTGGGGAAAAAAAGAAAGCATCAGATTTACCTGCTGAAATAGAAGAAACCTATTGTTAAGAACAATTAAATGTTAACCAGATGTGAAAGTACGTCTTTGATCTCACCATTCCCATACTGCTAATGTTTTTCTTTGGGATTTTAAAGTCAGCTAATTAAAGGACTGAAAGGAATGAAATACTGTGTAAGTCAATTTTTAGATAACATTTAGTCCTCAGTTTTGGCCTCTAACTGATATTTGCCATCTTATGCATGAAAAAATCAGTTCAGGTTAAACAACTGGTTCAGAATGAACTATGCGGATTGTTCTCTGAAGGCTGCCTTGAATTCACTCCTGGAAGCTAGAGTACTTCCTGGTAAACCCTAGGGCACAGGTGCTGCGCAGGAGTGAGGTCATTCCACGGAAAGCCCACTCTGTAACTGTAAGACTAAGACTACTAAGGAGGTTTTATACTTGGTTCTTATGCCCTTCCCATAGATAATCGGTATGACATAAATTACCTGCAGGCTACTCACCAGTGTAAGATGGGCTCCCATGGGAAAGCAGATCAAACCAGGAATAACCGGTTTCAGGATCCACACCAAGATGCAGGAGTGAGTGGAGCAGTGTGATAGGGGATAGGCAGAAGGAACCACTCTGAGGTGTCACGGAGACTTACACAAGGCACCACGAGGACTAGAAGCAGATGACTGCATCCTGTGGAGGGAATTATGGGTAAACATGCTGAAGAAGATCTGGAGGAAAAGAAATACAGAAAATTAGAGAAGGTGAGGCAGGATGAAGTGATAGAGTACAGGAGCCTCGTTACCAGGGCACGGGTGCAATTCAGAACAGCTCAGCAATGGCAATCGCTGAATGTTGAGCTACCAGCCCAACAAATGAACCTATAAATACTTATGCCCTTTATTCCTTTCCTTAGAAACATTCATATTGTTTTATATGCTTCAATCGCCATTAAAATCGCTCTACAGGTGGGCGAAACTGTGGCATAGTGGGTAGTCATTAAACTATCATTATCAGGGCCAGCGCTGTTGGCATAGTGGCTAAAGCTGTCACTTGCAGTGCAGGCATCCCATATGGGTGCCGGTTTGAGTCCTGGTTGCTCCACTTCTGATCCAGCTGTCTGCTATGGCCTGAGAAAGCAGCAGAGGATAGCTCAAGTCTTTGGGCCCCTGCACCCACTTAGGAGACCCAGAAGAAGCTCCTGGTTCCTGGCTTCAGATTGGCCTAGCTCTGGCTGTTCCAGCCAATTGGGGAGTGAACCAATGAATGGAAGAGCTCTTTCTCTCTCTCTCTTTCTCTCCCTCTTTCTCTCTCTCTCTCTCTCTGCCTCTCCTTCTCTCTCTGTGTAACTCTGTTTCATTTACATAAAATAAAAATCTTTAAAAGTGCTCTACAAACATTTAGTTATTTAAAATCTGTAACAACACCTTGAGGCATATACTGGCTTTAACTTTATTTTATCAGAAAACTGAGGCTACAGAAAATTATGAAATTTGTTCAAAATTACAGGGTTAGAAATGAATAATTATTTTAAATGTTGCCTACCCCCATAGCAGACCTTCTCAGTTTGTAAACATATAAGAGGACTTCAACAAGTTCATGGAAAGTAGAATTAGAGGATACATTTGTCTCAGTAAAAAAAAAAGGTTTTAAAATCATGCATACTCATTTAATAATGCAATTTTCTATGAATTTGTATTTGAGACGTAGAGAGAGAAAGAGCTCAAAAGCTCCCATCTCCCAGTTCCCAGTCTATAGCTTTTAAGGCATGTGAGTAAAATATGTATAGCAGAAAAATTGATGCAATATTACTTCATACAGACATTTATAAATGTTGTCTTCAATGAATTATATTCCTTAAATAATAATGTAGCCTTTCTCCATTTTGTGATCTTGACATTGAATTTCAGTTGTGATATTAATAAAGCAACCCCTGTTTTCTTCATTGTGTTTGTATCTCCCTGGCATATATTTAATTCTCAAACTCTTTTAGTCTTTTTGTTTGAATGTATTCTTACCATACAGTTGGGCTTGCTGTGACCCATTCTGAAAATCATTCTATCTTAATAAATATTGATTTTTTTTTTTCAAAAAAGAAGTAAAAGGAAAAAAAATGAGTGTACCACATCATGACCCATCTGATCAGTGATTAAGCATTAGATGTAGCCTACTTTTCATAGTTCAGATGTTTAGATAATATACTCTCTCTCCTTCAAAAAAAAAAAGGAGGCTGTTCCTGTCATTGTAGCAGATGGCCCCCTGCTCAACATTAGAGAAGTCTTCAAAATGAGGAAATCCATACAGTTACATGACTCCTTTTCCCATTTCTGCTTTGGGACAATCAGGCACAAAGAAAGTTTAGATGCTGACCATGAGTCTTGATGAATGCTACATATAAAAGGCACCTGAAAATCATCCGGCATGCTAGCCAGGTTATAATCCAGCAGTAGAGGAAAGCACACAAGCAACGCCACTGGGTCCTACCCGACAGGTGTGGGTTTTCTAAGATGACCTCATGAATCATTGTGTGAACACTGTTCCCTATACAAATCCTGTCCTGTTGAGAGCAGTGGCTTTAATGGCATGGAAATTCTTGGAGTGACATCTCAAAAAACAAAACCAATTTGGGAGAAAGAATACAAAAAAGGTCCAGATGGCTGTGCTGTGTTCACCATTATAAATGAGGATGCCTGTCCACAGCAGCCGAGTGCATCTGTTCGCTATTTTATTCAATTACTTAATTAGAGTAATGTTCTCTCTTTAATTGCCACTGTTTTAATAAAACAGAAAATCAAAGTAAAGTTGCTGTTGGATATTTTCTAGTAAGTAGAGTAAGTGCATGGAAGAAAAGCCTTTTCCACTATTTCAGTCTCAAATACAAGTCCATGCCCCTCTTCCCCGGACTTATTTCTCCCATGAGACACTTGAAGCTTTCTTTGAGCAGAGGAAAATGTCTGGCTGGTGAAATCTCTGATGCTATCCCTTCAAGCAGATCTATCACTGTGTTGTTGAGGAGAGAAGTTGGCAGCAAGGAACAGCATGATTAATTGCATTGTTGTTTCTTTAAGTCAGATAAATCCACCTCTCATGCTTTGCAAGAGTTGTCCACTTGGTAAAGTAGGATACAAATGAGCAAGCCTTAGAATGGAAATCCTCTAGTAATACAACAGATATCAAGAAAAACATTGCCTACTTTAATGCAGTTTTGACTCTTTCCAGAAGCCAGTCTTACCTCTATATTTAAATGAATTTATATGTTTCTCATGGTAAAGGGTCTGTTCCTTTAAAAAGCTAACAGTGATTCTTTGAGAGAAATGCAATCCTGATGAAATGGCAGGAGTCTTCTGTTATCTATCATCTACCATGGATGGGCTACAAACACAGGGTCTTGTACACCTGTGGACTCACAGAACTGGAGCAGATCCCAAAGATCAGTTAGCTATTAAGACCCAGTGAGATTTATTTTAAGAATATTGTCCTCTTCACCCTATCCTGCACAATTAAATTCAAACTTTAGGGGAGAAACTGGAATTCCAATGTGTTGCAAGGGTTCATAACCACTTGCCTCTTGCCAAAGGAAGCAACAGAGGAATCAGGGGGAATTCAAATCTCCCAACTGGAGAAAGACTATCACAGAGGATGCAGATGGCCTTTGTGGGCATCTGGAATTTCTCTCTATTCAAGCTAAATGCAAGCTGCATTAAAGAGGAGCCATGACAGGACAGTTGAAAAGAAAAACAAACACAAAGACTGCTTTAGTGTTATTTCAAAGGACATAGAACTCAATTTAAAAACTTCCATCTTCGAATTAGGAGCTGTTGCTAAAAAGTTGCTCTCAAGGACAAAAAGAGCCAAGATGTCCCTTAAAGGTATTTGTGCCCTTAAAAGAACTAACAGTTGTAATTTAATAAAGGTCAAAACAAAAGACAAATCCCAAATTTTGCTTAGAAGCTGTTGTTTGGCTATGTTCCCCAGAATTCATAGATGGGAACCATTCACCAAATGTGAAGGTGCTGGGAAGTGAATAGCTTAATGCCACAGCAGTGGGTTCAATCTTTTGCACGCTTGGTCTCCTGCTTCCCATGCATTGGTGCAGCAAGAAGATACTTGCCAAATGCTGGCACCTTGAATTTAGACTTCCCAGCAGGGCCAGCGCCGTGGCTCACAGGGCTAATCCTCCGCCTTGCGGTGCCGGCACACTGGGTTCTAGTCCCGGTCGGGGCACCGGATTCTGTCCCTGTTGCTCCTCTTCCAGTCCAGCTCTCTCCTGTGGCCTGGGAGTGCAGTGGAGGATGGCCCAAGTGCTTGGGCCCTGCACCCCATGGGAGACCAGGATAAGCACCTGGCTCCTGGCTTTGGATCAGCGTGGTGCGCCGGCCGCAGCACGCCGGCTGGGGCGGCCATTGGAGGGTGAACCAACGGCAAAGGAAGACCTTTCTCTCTGTCTCTCTCTCTCACTGTCCACTCTGCCTGTCAAAATAAATAAATAAATAAATAAAATTAGACTTCCCAGCTTTCAGAAATGTTGGGCATACATTTTCAACCATCATTTTTTTTAAAGATTTTTTTTATTTAGGCAGATCCGAAGCCAGGATCCAGGTGCTTCCTCCGGGTCTCCCATGCGGGTGCAGGGGCCCAAGCACCAGGGCCATCCTCCACTGCCCTCCTGGGCCACAGCAGAGAGCTGGACTGGAAGAGGAGCAACCGGGACTAGAACCTGGTGCCCATATGGGATGCCGGCACAGCAGGCAGAGGATTAACCTAGTGTGCCATGGTGCCGGCACATCAACCATCATTAATTACCCAGTTTCAGGTGTTCTTTTACAACAACACAAAACAGACTAGGATACGAGGCTGTTTTAATTCTTAACCCTTTCTCTGATTTGTATATTTACATTATATCTACCTAGAAGTAATAAGTAATTAATTCTAGGATATTAGGAAGGTATTTACTGTGGGTGAGAATATATATGAGTGGGTACCAGAGATTAGAGTGGTGGATTTACAGGAGCATGGAGTGAGAAAGCATACAGGAACATGGGGAGAGGATATATAGGAGCATCACAGAGGATATTCAGGTACATAGGGAAGCAATGTGAGGAATTATTTTTCTTTAACTGAATTTGGAAGGAAAGAGTTATGGTATCAAGCTTTAAAAGTTTGTTCTATGTTCTTCAGCACACATTTCAGAAACAGTGTCTTCCTGTTAACTGAAAACCCATTTTTGCCTTGGTGAGAGTTCACAGTTTTGCTACCATAGTGCTACTCACTAGGCACTTCAGGAAAATGAGTGGAAAGACAGCCATGAATGAACGGCCTAGAATGAGACTCCCAGGCTCAGGGTCCCTTCCCAGCTAGTGAGCCTGGACCACTGCTCCTATTATCTGCAAACCTCCAGCTACTCAGCTCCAGGCAGGTCCCTTCGTAGGGAGCTCTCCCATCTGTCCAGGATGCCTGCATGAGATCAATTTGCAAGCTATGTTTGAATTCACCACTCAGTCTTCTACATCAGTATGTCTATTTGTACAAAATCTGATGGAGATTTGTTTGATTCTGATGAATATTGATTTGAGTCTCAGTCTTAAAACTAATAATTTCAGATAGAATTCCCAAGGACAGTGTCTACTATAATTCACAGCATACTTCTTGGTAATTTAGCCCAGATATAAAGGTTATAAATCTAAGAAGGATCTTAGGGTGGCTACATCATTTGTGTTTCTGCCTGATACTTGACATAAATATGTTTTCTGTTGGGAATAGCAACACATTTACTATAACTGCACACATTCTTTTGTGTTAAGCACGGTTAAAATGTACTGATAGCCTTTCTCCTTGATATTTCAGATAAGACAGCATACCTGCCCTTACCAGAACAAGGTGCGCTCTGACAAATGTCTCCTCTTGCTGCTAGACCTGGCCAGTGTAGAACTGTTGGCTCAGGTCTTGTGAAGAAGTACAATCTCACTTAACCAGCCTTGAGGGCTTACTGATAAGGGCATTGTCTAGCAAAGGTGACAAATATTGACCAACAAAAGGAATAATTTGTGAGATTTGTGAGAAGACAGCAAGTTGAAAGCAGAGTGAGTCCTTGCGTAGATTTTCCCTGAGCCCTAAATAGGTTCCCAAATATCTTTCCAGTCACATTCCCATTCCGCCAGCCTCTGCTGCAAACCTGTCTTTCCTGCGTGTGGCCTGAGAATCTCCATTCTTTCAAACTCTAAGAACCTGATGTGAGAATGAATGCTGGACGTGGAGGTTGTGAAGAATTGAATTCGAGTTTCAGTTCTTCTACTCATGAGAAAGTACCCTCAGTCAACTTGTTTAAGCTTCATAAATTTGATCTCCTAATTTGTAAAGAGGGAAAGTACCAATTGCTTGTCTCAGTGTTAAAGAACAAATGTGGGGGCCAGAGCTGTGGTGTAGTGGGTTAATGCCCTGGCCTGAAGCGCCAGCATCCCAGATGGGTGCCGGTTCTAGTCCCAGCTGCTCCTCTTCTAGCCAGCTCTCTGCTATGGCCTGGGAAAGCAGTAGAAGATGGTCCAAGTCCTTGTGCCCCTGCACCCACAAAGGAGACCAGGAGGAAGCTCCTCGCTACTGGCTTCGGAACGGCACAGCGCAGCTCTGAACATTGCAGCCATCTGAGGAGTGCACCAGTTGATGGAAGACCTCTCTCTCTATCTCTACCTCTCTCTGTAACTCTGTCTTTCAAATAAATAAATAAATATTTAAAAAATAAAAAACAAATGTGGGGGGAATAGTTTCTGAAACTTAAGACAATGCCTTACCCATAGTAGGTACCCAATAAATGTTGGCCATTGTTTTTATCCTTATGACTGGATATAATTCTTATATATGAAACAAATATGGCAACATGTTAAGCAATTAAACATTATTAAATCTATGAATGTTCATTAAATTCTTCTTTGTACTTTTCTGTATTATTTGAAATTCTTGAAAATAAAAGTACAAATAATTAATAAAAACTTGTTTCAGACCCACATTAGGCACTAATAAATGATAATTATTAGAAATCTATCTTCTAATAGAAGATGACAAAATATCATTTACAAAAAGTTATTTATAACAAATGGAAACAAGGGAGGGGAGCCAGTGAGCCGAGTGTTTTGGTACAATGAGAAACTCCTTCTGGGGAAGAGGACATTGCATAGTGACATAGGCACTTACAGAAAATTCTCTACTGCCACACCAGCAGCAACTTTTATTGATACAGGACAATTAACAGCCAAGGAAAGAGGAATATCTACTTCCTATAAGGCCTCCAGTCAACTGAGCTAAAGAATGCTAGATTTTGAAGGAGATCCTTGGAGAAAGAGTATCATGAAAATCTGGGCTCTTGCTCGGAGTCTGTTACATAATAAGGGCTGGGAAAGAGGACTAGTGGTAGAAGCTTCCAAGTGGTTCCCTAAGCTGTGGTAGGGGTTCCCTGGTCTACCCAGCTGCAGCCCACTGCTACTGCGGGAGAGGTAGGTGGGTAAACAGGCAAGGGTTTCTTGCCCCTCCTCTCAAAGAGCGTCTGCAGCAGTCCTTAGGTGCTGTTGGAGCTCAGAGAAAGAGGGGACAGTGAACATCAGTGGACTGGGAACATTTCCCAAGGGCTGAAGAACAGAGCTGAGCCTGGAAGTAAGGCAGAATAAGCACAGTTGGAGGAGAAAAGTCAGAATTTTAATGTTTATGTAAACATAACCATAAACATGCATAAATATTGACTCATTTATTGAATCTGCTGTTTCTCTGATACAGGGGTCAGATTGTTTCTGTACCTTTACCTGTCTGAACCTTGTAAAGGCTATTTCCTGATCATTCAGGGAAAAAATGAAAATGAAGACCCAGAGCGAGGCACATCTGTCACCACCTTATAAACTGAAATGAGACATGCTAGCACTAAGTTACCTGTCCAATGCCTGCATTTCCAATCTCTTTCTACGTTTATGCAGACACAGTGTCTCAGCCCTGACAATTATGGTTTAGGCCACACCACAGCTCTTCTAAGAGAAACTGCCTACACATAACTCCTGTTAAGGGAAAGCCCCAGGTGACCATGTTTCATGGTCTATGACCTGACATTTTCTAGTCCCAACTACAAGACAGATCTTTAATATCTAACAAAAGACCCAATCTATAGGAAGATGAATGATTTGTGATGTGGCCTGGCATGAAAAGATGAAGGAGGGAACATTATGTTTTCTTCTTCAGAAAATTGAACTGCTATATTCTGAAGAATGAGACAGAAGTAAGAGCTAAATTAAAAAGATGCAATGGAATAGAGTTTCATCATAAAAGAGAGAAAGGTATCCACAAACAAAATTCTAAGAGTAAGAAAGGCCAATGAAGTATCAAAAGGTGCATGAGGAGGAAATGTGTATAAACAACTGTCTAACAAGTAAAGATCTGAACAGACATTCATGACAGAGCTGGGTAGATTAAGACCAAATTAAGGCCGGCGCCGCGGCTCACTAGGCTAATCCTCTGCCTTGTGGCGTCGGCACACTGGGTTCTAGTCCCGGTCGGGGCACCAGGTTCTGTCTCGGTTGCCCCTCTTCCAGGCCAGCTCTCTGCTGTGGCCAGGGAGTGCAGTGGAGGATGGCCCAAGTGCTTGGGCCCTGCACCCCATGGGAGACCAGGATAAGTACCTGGCTCCTGCCATCAGATCAGCGCCGTGCGCTGGCCGCAGCGCGCCGGCCACGGCGGCCATTGGAGGGTGAACCAACGGCAAAGGAAGACCTTTCTCTCTGTCTCTCTCTCTCTCACTGTCCACTCTGCCTGTAAAAAAAAAAAAAAAAAAAAAAAATAACATCCTGCTGCAATCTCACTCCACTGTGACCAGATTGTTCACCTTTTTCCAGTCTCCTGTGTACATTTATTCCCATGAAAACCTTCTAATTACATATGATAAGTTGAAGGAGTATCTGCTCTATGTTTCTAAAAAGGCTCTGTATTAGTCTCCCTAGAGACAGAATAGGATGGATACATAGATGTTACATGATAGATAGGTAGATAGATAGATAGATAGATAGATAGATAGATAGAAGAGGGAGGGGGGAGGGAAGGAGGGAAGGAAGGGAGGAAGGGAGGGTAGGAGGGAGGGGGAAAGGATGGAGGAATTCTAAGGATTATAAGGAATGGGTTCATGCAATTACAGACATAGGAACTATGATTAGTAAGTTGGAGATGTAAGATATTTGGTAGTGTCGTTCCAATCAGAAGATTGATATTCCAACTCAAACCGTCAGAAGTTCCATCTTTCTCAGCCTTTTTGTCCTGTTCAGGTCTCCATTTGATTAGATGAGGCTAACTCAGATTAGGGAAGACAATCTGCTTGGCTTGGTCTATTCTTTCAAATCTTAACCTCATCCCAAAATATTTCCTCAGAGACACACCCAGAATAATGTTGAACAAATCTGGGTATCCAGTGGACTAGTCAAATTGACACAGAAAAGTAACCAGGCAGGGGACTAAGTGAACCACTTCATTTGCCCAATAATCCTGCCACTGAGGAAGAACTCATTTGAACTGTCATGGGCTTTTCAGGAACCCCATTAAGTTCGTAGAAACTTGTCTGGCTCAAGGGCATGCGTGCTCCCTAAGTGGAAAATGCCATTGACTTAGGACATCTGGGCTAATTATCCTTCCTTCTACTTTACCCTCTGGTACCCTCCACCCCTTGGTTTCCCTCCCATATCGGGCACCTAGATGGAGATTCTCCTAACCATTCTCTGAAATTCCCAAGAAAGAAGAGAAGATAAAATATATCTCTTCTTGTTAGTAATTCTAATTCAAATTCACCTTCTTCACTTGATCTTAGCCAAAGGGCTGAGAAGTGATCAAATTCAGCTTTTTTTGTTTGTTTTGACAGGCAAAGTGGACAATGAAAGAGAGAGAGAGAGAGAGAGAAAGGTCTTCCTTTTCCGATGGTTCACCCCCCCAGTGGCCGCTGCAGCCGGCACGCTGCAGCCTGCGCACAGCGCTGATCCAAAGCCAGGAGCCAGGTGCTTCTCCTGGTCTCTCATGTGGGTGCAGGGCCCAAGGACGTGGACCATCCTCCACTGCATTCCCGAGCCACAGCAGAGAGCTGGAATGGAAGAGGAGCAACCAGGACAGAATCCGGCACCCCGACCGGGACTAGAACCCGGTGTGCCGGCGCCGCAGGTGGAGGATTAGCCTATTGAACCACGGCGCCGACCCAAATTCAGCTTCTTATCCAAATTCATGTCCCTCCCTCCCCCACTACAGCAATATAGGGAAGATGAGCAGATTATACACTTACCTTGGTCTTTTTCTGCAGAAGTCATTTGGTTGCACAATTTTAGCACTGCTCTTTAAGAGCAGTATTCATTATATTATACTAACCTTGGCTGTTTTTGTTTTTTTCATGGTCTCTGAGAAATGAAAGAGAGAAATAGTGCATTATTTCCCAAACTGTTTTCTGCATTGTGGATGTTACCAGAAATGCTGGTAAATACTACAAGAAAAGAGAGTTCTCTGTCACATGCATTTAGGAAATAACAATTCACGCAGAATATTAAAGGCTTTTCATGTCCTACAGTAAAGAAACTTGTACAATGTGGGTACCCAGCATTCCCTAAGCTCAAGCTTCTTTAACAGAAGTATCCCCTTTCCAGGGAGCACCAAAGCCCTGCAGACAGGATCCACATAACGTTGGTTTAGGAAACAGTCTTTGCAACATCCCCGACAAAAGGATATTTAGTTGAGACTCTACATAACCCTGTCCTGTGACTATATATACATTAATTACCCCAAGAGACAGCCAGTTCTGCGACTCCAGAGTGACTGGTGACAACAGCCTTGGAGTTAGACGGTCCAGGCTCTGCAACCTGTTAGCCATAAGGCTTTGTCCCCTGAGCCTCTAAGTCCTTCTATATCAGATGGCCATGAAGATGTAAAGGTCATTAAGTTGTAAATCTCTTGATCTCTACTGATTCACCACTAGGAGCCAAAACTTGCATCCAAATATCCTTTTGTCTTCTGGAGACAAACAGAATTAAATGAGAATGTCCCATTTTCATCTAGTAGTTTCTCAGAGCACAATTCCTTTAAACCTCTGAACATTTACTTCTCTATGATATATCTTGTTTTTAATCAAAGTTGATAAAATGAAAAAACACGATAATGGGTTCGTTCAAAATCATGACATTTTCCTCCATAGATGCAATTGATTACAATTCTTCCTAACATTTTTATCAGGAGCTGAGTCAAATATTTTAGATAGGATATCTCACCGGCAGCACCTGCCCTATGCACCAATTAGTAAAGCTAAGTTTTGGGTTCATGTATTAGCACTCATCAGCTACTTAGGACTCACCTAACCTTGAGGTCAATTAAAAGCAAAGTCTTTCTGGTAGAAATGCTACCAATCTGTGTTTCTGTGAGTTCTGCAGTTATTTAAACCTAATATCAATACTTTATACTTATGCTACATCTTTTAAAAGTTAAACTTGCTGGTTCTGGCCTCTCATGTTCATCTTTGATTCCAGTTTGAAAGACACTTACCATCTGCAAAGTTGATGACTGAGCAGCCCCCAACTTGCCCTGGCACAGTGTGTGTGTGTGTGTGTGTGTGTGTGCCTATCTATCTCAGCCTCATCTAATATAAGCTATAGATGTCGACTGGAGGCCCACGGGCAAAGACAATTCTGCAGCAATAACAGTGCCCTCCACTTTCAACACAGATTAGAGTGAGCAGGTTATGCTGTTTGTCATACTCGGGAGAAAGGAAATCGCACATTATTGCCAGTATTACACTCTTTCTGAAAATAAACTGAAATACACTTTCAAAGTTTCCCAGAATGAAGTTGAATATATTTTTTAATTCTTCCTTCAATAGTAGGATAGCAAAAGGAAGCCTGAGATAGTGCTTGTTTGTATTCCTAAAACTATTTTTGTGAAAGCCGGACAGAATAGGCACTCATCTGTGCAATCTCATCTAAGGACAGAGAAAGACTTTTATGCCCTCAAATAGTTTATTTGTGTATTCATGCATTCACTTTATCAACGAACATACATTAAGCTCTTATTGTATTCAGGAAATGTAGCAGATTCTGGACATTTGAAGATAAAGACTTAGCCTACCCTTGTGAGCTGAATTGCATAAAAAGAATAGTGGAAACTCAAATACATAAAAGAAAATGTTAAATAGTTTTACCATCTTTTCAGAGTTAAGTAGGGTGCCATGAAATTAGAATTCAATAATACAGTACATTTCTCTATATATATATATATAAATATATACACACACACACACACGCATACATACACACACACACACACACACACACACATATACCTTTGTTTATAGCTGTGTACCAAAACAATGATTAGAAAATGTTAGGAAAGTTCTAATAGAAAAAGTACAGAAAAGGTACCCCAAAAATATCTGCATAAAATAATAATATATGTTTCTTATAGTGAAACTATAAAATATTTACTCACTCAAATCCCATAGCTAGTAAGTAATAGAATAAAATTTAGGCCACTTCCTATGACTGTATATTAAAGCATTATTTTATCATATTTCATTTCTGAGAATGGCAAGCATCAAAATTCTCAGTGATACTGAAGATATGAGAAAACTCTCATAACTAATAATCAGAACGCAGACTGCATAATCTATACACACGCAAAGCATATAAAAGTAGGTTCATTGTAGAATTGTTTATGACAGAAAACTAAGCAGATTTTAGTACATCCATTTAATGGGACACTATGCAACCATTTAAAAATACAAGCAAAAGATGAAACTATGGGAACATAAATCAATAGTGTTTGTGTTAGGTTGGAGTGGGAAAGGGCACAAACTACACATAAAATATGTGAGATTAAAAAAAATTATCAACAAGATGTATCCCTGGAGGTAAGGATATGAGAGACTTTTAAAATAAGTATTATATATTATTTATATATTGCTACATGTTGTTATAATTGTGAATTATTTTATAACCATAAAAAAGTTCTCAAATAATATATATATTTAAAAGTAATTTATAATGATTAAATTCTACTTTCTAAATTACAAGTTAAAGATGAATATTATACCCCTGTTTTACAAATAATGAGACACAAGTATGAAAAATACAAAATATAATTACTGTTACCAATATGATTAGATTGTTTACCTGAAAGCTGAAGTGAAAGGCCATAAAAATTTAATTCGAATAAAAACATGATTGGGGGCCAGCACTGTGGCACAGTTTGTTAAACTGCCACCTAGGAGGCTGGCACCCAGTATGAGCACCAGTTTTAGTCTGTGCTACTCTACTTCCAATGCAGCTACCTGCTGATGCGCCTTGGAAAGCAGTAGAGGATGGCCCAAGGGCTTGGGCCCCTGCACAAATGTGGAGATCTGGGATGGAATCCCAGTCTCCTGACTTCTGTCTGGCCTGGCCCTGGCCATTGTGGTCATTTGGAAAGCAAATCAACAAATGGAAGATCTCTTTCTCTGTTTCTTTCTCTCTCTAGCTCTGCCTTTCAAATAAATGAATAAATCTTTGAATAAAAACATCATTAGCAGTTATGAAAATATTTAGATATCAGCACTTTTCTATACAACTTAATATAAGAAAAACCACACTACTATCTGAAGGTAACAAAAGAAGTAAAGAATAAATGTCATCTCTCTTTTAAGATTTATTTGTTTATTTGCAAAAATGACAGAGAGAGAGGGAGATCTTCCATCTTCTGGTTCACTCCCTAAAAGCTAACAAGAACCAGGTCTGGACCAGGCTGAAGCCAGGAGTCAGGAACTCTATTCTGGTCTCCCACATGGGTGGTAGGGTCTCAAGTATTTGGATATCTTCTACTGCTGTCCCATGTACCTTAGTAGGGAGCTGGCAAAGCAGCTGGGATCTAAACGTGTGCTGCAACCTGGGATGCTGGTATCTCAAGAAACAGCTTAACCAGTTGTGCTACAATATGGGCACCTAAATGCTGTCTTTGAGATAGGCTAACAGTGCTTATATTTTAAAGAAGTCAGTTATATTATTTTATACAATTATAAATGTAATGTATGTATGGGTTTCATAATTTTTTAAAACATTTAAAGAATGCATACAAATAATACTTCTAAAATTTTTAACATAATTTTCTATAATTATAACTAATGCATAACATATAATAAGCATTAGTGTTTATTGTATAATCAACATAATGTAAAAGCAGCATTGGCACTCAAATGTGGGACAAATCAGAGGAACAAATATCTCCCCTCAAGTATATATAAAAATAAATTAGTGGATGCTAAGTTATAGTTGTTATAGTTAGATTCTATTGCACAGTAGGGTGACCATAATAATAATATACTATATACATATATTTTTAGGGTTAGAAGAGAGAGTTCTGAATGTTTTCACCAAAAAGAGATGATAAATGTTTGAGAAGATAATTGTTTTCCCTGAATGGAATACTGCATAATGTATTCATCTATTGAGACATCACATGGTACTGCAGACATGTACAATTTTTATCTATCAGTTAAATATTTTAAAATAATATATCAGATGATTAATATTTCAAACTAGAAGGAAAAGAAATAACTATTTAATAAGTTCTGTGTGACTCAGGTAACCCATTTGAAAAAATTTCAATTCCTACCTCTCACTTTACCCTTCAAGATAAATTTCATGTGCATTTAAAGCAATAATCCAAGATTTCAAATCAATGTCTTTTGGTTTAAAAACGCCAATCCGGTGACAATAGTTCTGTGAACACTGTGCTTTTCAATGTCATCAGTATCTAACCTAAACATGAAGTGCAAAAATACAGTAAAAGAAGAAGTATACAGACCTTAGAGGAGAAAAATAATTTCAACTGTCCTCACCAGTTGAGTACTGTAAAGAACTGGATTCTTAATCAAAGTTTAACTAAAATCCTGGCTCTAACACTAACAGATTACCCAGTCTCTCTCCTTCCTCAGTTCCCTTTTGTGCAAAGTAGAATAAACATTATAGACCACATGAGAGGTGTGATTTCAGTGCAATGATCCATACAATCTGCTTTGCTGTCTCTTATGTGTTAAGGTAATGTTCCCTTGCCCATCTGCTCTGGTCTGCTGGGGCTGCCCTCACAAGACAGCACAGCCTGGGTGGCTTCAACAGCAGACTTCCTTTTCTCATGGTTCTGCAGCCTCCAAAGTCCAACATCAGGGTGCCAGACAAGGTGGTTCCTGGTGAGGTCTCTGTGACTTGCAGATAGCTTCTTTCTCTTTGTCCTCTTCGTTGTCCCTTCTTATCTGGGCACTAATCCCATCATGAGGGTCCCATCTTCATGACCTCATTTAACTCTAATCACCTCCCAAAGGCCCCATCTCCAAATGTCATCACATGGAGGATTAGGGCTTCCACTCATGAAGCCGGGGGTGAGACAGAGGCCACAGCTGCTCAGTCTGTAACACTTCTCCACCCCCTTTTCTCTCTAAAGGACATGAAATGCTCAGGACTATGCTCCTTGGCTATAATTTTCACTGTAATTTCTTAAAAATTAAGATAGATACGAACATCCAATCAATCACTGATTTATTCTATAGATATTTAGTAAGTGCTTACTATTTTCCAGGTATCACACTAGGTGTTGGGAAATACTACTCAGCCATAAAAAAAAAGTTAAATCTTATCTTTCGCAACAAAATGAATGTAACTGGAAACTTATATGCTTAGTGAAGTAAGCCAAATAGTAAATGTTTTTCCTGATTTGTGGTAATTAATAAACAGAGCATGAAAGATACAGGCATATGAGTTAATGGACATTTGGATACTTTATTATGATAGACATTATATTATTTATAGACAGCTCTTGTCTATACTCTTAAGGAACAGTCGTTTTTCTACTTACTATGTGTTGAATTCTTTATTTGGTGGAGGGTTAAGCTTGTGATTATATAATAAACTGAAAGTATGTCATTGTAAAAATTAAAAGAAAGAATAAGAGGCCGACGCCGTGGCTCACTAGGATCTCCGCCTTGCGGCGCCGGCACACCGGGTTCTAGTCCCGGTCGGGGCGCCGGATTCTGTCCCGGTTGCCCCTCTTCCAGGCCAGCTCTCTGCTGTGGCCAGGGAGTGCAGTGGAGGATGGCCCAAGTGCTTGGGCCCTGCACCCCATGGGAGACCAGGATAAGTACCTGGCTCCTGCCATTGGATCAGCGCGGTGCGCTGGCCGCAGCGCACAGGCTGCGGCGGCCATTGGAGGGTGAAACAACGGCAAAGGAAGACCTTTCTGTCTCTCCCTCACTGTCCACTCTGCCTGTCAAAAAATAAATAAATAAATAAATAAATATAAAAAAAAAAGAATAAGAAAGGAAGGAGGATGGAGGGTGGAGTATGGGTGGGTGGGAAGTATCACCATGTTTTTAAATCTCTATATATGAAATATGTGAAATTTATAAAAAAAATAGTAAAAATTACCCAATTAGACACAATTTAGCCTGCAAGCATTCTGAGTCCACAGTCACCTTCAGAAAATGTGCCTCTTCATTAAAAGCACTATCTCCCTTTCTCCATAGAACCTTTATGGTGTCAGGTGCTTTCAGATTCCTGGGGTCATTCCTTTCTTGGAAAAAGTGCCTGACATAGGCAAGAAACTGCTTTTCTTTCCATGGAACCTATGAGGAAGATAGGAGCTTTGAGCTTAAGGACATGTGATAACATTCATATATACTTGGCATTAAGGAAGAGATGAAATGAAGGAGTATTATTTTTACTTGATTTTTTCAACTTCATATTTTATTTGTTGTTTTTGAGATAACATTTTAATTTACATTATAGTAAAAGATTTAATGTTCCACTAAAGAAAGAGCGCAAGAAATGCAATCTAAGAAGACCCTAGAGTTTCTTTCAATCCATGCATTTGGACATTTGGATGTTTTGGTTTCCTTACCAGTCCATGTTTTTTTTTGTTTTTTTGTTTGTTTGTTTGTTTGTTTTTGTTTGTTTGTTTTTTTGACAGGCAGAGTGGACAGTGAGAGAGAGAGAGACAGAGAGAAAGGTCTTCCTTTTCCATTGGTTCACCCCACAATGGCCACTGCGGCCAGCACACGGCGCTGATCCGAAACCAGGAGCCAGGTGCTTCTTCTGGTCTCCCATGGGGTGCAGGGCCCAAGCACTTGGGCCATCCTCCACTGCACTCCCTGGCCACAGCAGAGAGCTGGCCTGGAAAAGGGGCAACCAGGAAAGAATCCGGTGCCCCGACCGGGATTAGAACCCAGGGTACCCGTGCCGCAGGCGGAGGATTAGCCTAGTGAACTGCGGCGCTGGCCCGGTCCATGCTCTTTAAGGGAGCAGGTGTCCTTGCACTCCCCTCAACACTGAAGCAAAGTTTCTTTTCAAAACATATTTACCACCAGAATTTCTCCATTTGATCTTCAGAGCAGTGTCCTGAGCAAAGGGAACGTTTCCTTAGTAGTTTCATAAAACTGAAGACAGAAAGAGGTCATCATACCAGTCTCAGCGAGTAACTTGGAGAACGATATTTCATCTGTATCCAGCCATGCCTCAGGCCATTCCTGTTCAAAGGGAAGCTTTTCATTTCCCCTGTGTTGTTTAGGATGCCTCACATAAGAAAGAAAGCAATGCTTGGCAATAATTAATGAAGGAATGGTCATCGATTGTTTCCGTTAAGGAAACTGAAGTTTAAACCAATAAAAGCCTTATGAAACTTGTCACACAGCTGGATTATGTGTACTTTCATCTAGTGCTTCCTTTCATTTGTCATAAAAGTGATGCAAAACATTTTTTCTCACGCCAAATCACTTTTCATTTTAAAAGAAGAAAACCCACTCTCTGCTTCTCTGCACCACACTGACTGCCCAGAGTCTACCTTCACTCCCTGGCAGTAACCACCTTGCCTGGCCCTTGTGGAAAGTCAAGCAGCTAACAAGAACATGCCTATCTTTGTACCCTTCTGGTATCAGTAGCAAAATACTTTAGAGGGGTTACCAGCACCACATGTGTGGCTCTACCTCATTCCATCTGGTGACAGAGTTCAATTTCATAAGATCTGAAAATAGGACTCTTTTTTTTTTTTGACTCCTAGACACCACTATCCTTTCTACCAGACCAGGTACACTCTTCCTTAATAGATTCAAAAACCTAACGTGAATTGGACTGATGCTGTTGTGCAGCAGGTTAGGTCACAACTTGCCATGTCAGCATTCCATATCAGAGTGCCAACTTGGGTCCCATTTGCTCTCCTTCTGATCCAGCTCCCTGCTGATGTGCCTAAGAAAGCAGTGAATGATGACCCAAGGACTTGGGCCCCTGCCATCCTTGCAGGAGAACAGGATGGAGCTCCTGGCTCCTGGCTTTGGTCTGGTCCAAACCTGGCTGTTGCAGCCATTTGGGTAATGAATCAGTAGATGGAAGATGTCTCTCCCTCCCTTGCTCTTTCTCAATTGCCCTATCTTTAAAGTAAATAAATCTTTAAAAAAGCTGAAGTGAGAGAAATTTTAGCTAACTTAAGGGCAGCATTTCTTTAGAACCTGGTCATGACACAGAACCTTCCTTTTCAAAGGAAAGATTCTCATTCATGAAGTTAATCATGCACCATACAAGAAATAGGATAATTCAGTGTGATACCCTTCTCTTGCACAGGCACAAAACAAATCAAAAGACCTAACCTGTTTACTGGCTGTATTAACCAAACACAATCTTCAAGTAACTTTTCTTTAGACATTGCATATCAAGAAAACTAGCCTCAAGTTCAGAATAATAAAAAGAAAAAAATTATGGTGTTTCACACTGAAAAGATCAAATGATCTGCTAATTATAATTCTTAGTCCCTATTTGACAAATATAGACATTAAAAGATGACTTTTTGACATTCAAATGTAGCCAGAGACACAAAACCCTTTTCCTAAACTCCATGAGGCCTTAAAGTACTGTTTTGTTAGATTTGAAGAGAAAAGTTGCACTACAGGAAGACCAGTGAGTCAGGCAGAACCCCAGGATGCTCAAAAACAAGCAACTCAGTAGGTTTGCAAGCAAATAAACTTCATTTAAATAAAAAGTTTTAATTGATTCTGTCCAGCAAATACTGACTTTTCACAGAGTACAAAATCCTAAATAATCATCTCCTCTAATCAAATGGGTGTCTTGTTGCTCTGTAATCAATGAAAATGGATGGGTTCTGCAAGCCAGACTGTTTTAGAATCCTTTCCAAAGGAACTCTGTCCTTTGCAGCCTTACAGAAGAGAGGAGAGATTGAAGACACCTGTCTTCCAGTCTCCAGATTCCAAAGTCCAGCAAAGCTCATTAGTTATTTCTCTACCTTCACTGAGTCACAGTCATCATAAAATGCCATTGCACAAGCTGCACCCAAAGGAGACAAGCTAGGGAAGAAAAACCAGGTGAGGAAGCCAGACACACAGACTTAAGACAACACCAGAGCCAAAAGGAAAAACTATGGTTTTGATTCATTTAGATGGTACATTTTTATTAATTGTCCTTGCTCTCCTAGTCACTCTCTGTCACAAGGATATAGTTATAATGCTCAATTTTCATACCAAAATATCTCTCAGTTTAGAAAGGGAAGAATAAGTGTCAACAATTACTATTCAGTGTAAAAAACTCTATGAGAAGGATAAGCCACGGGGCTAGGAGAGGACAGAAGAGGGACCTTGATCCTAAATGGCACACAGAGTAAGTACACAGTAAAATTATTTTTAAATCCTTACATCCTTACTCATCAATTGATCCTTACAGTTGGCTTAGGAGAGGAACTATGTGATCAAAATGTAAAATTGAAGAAAGATTCATTTTCCTTACATATTTATATTTTTATAGCTTTTGAAATGTGTATCTTTCACATCATTTATTCATAAATTAATTAACTTAAAATAAAATGATGGGTTAAAGTGACGAAAGTAATTAATCCTTGTCCAGAGTAAAAAAGCAATAATTATAAAATATATGCTTATTCACAACCAAGAAAAATAAGAATTCATTAGTATCCATGAATAAATAATGCCCTTGAAATTTATAAGCATGTTTGAAATTTTAAAACACAGTATTTTATAGCAGGTTCCCAAGTTTTCATGAAATCAAGTCATGGACTTAACATTCCATATTGCTGGCCACAGCGTAAATTAGTATAACCACTTTATAAAACATTTTGACTTTATTTAGAAAATTGGAAGATATGCATAACAAATGCCAATTTCTAGTCCTGGATGTAGACTGTAGATGATTTCCAATCTTGAGTGTGGGCAGCCACAGGCATTCAACCCTTTTGTTTACACTTAAACATATGGATGGAGACATCCCGCCACAGACAATTAGGCTAAGGAGATTCCAGGAAGAGGCAGGAAGAACCAGAACCGTATCTCACTGCTAGATTTCTCACAAGAGATGATGGAGATAATCAGCCACACCTGAAACCAGCATTTATTACCTAGGTGTTTTATTATACCCTTGTAATCTATGATTGATAACATTTTGTGATCTGTTAAGCGGAAGAACTTTATTGGGAACTCTTTAACCCCAAAAGTCTTTTGGATATGTAAATCCTCTGTGTGCCTTCTTGTGTACAACTGGTCATGTTTAAATACTACTGGACTTGTTGAATAAATGAGCCTTGATCAGGATTTGTCTTGGCTCCATTCTTTGCGTCCTTGTCCCCATATTCCCACTGTTTCAGGAAACCCGGTTCATTGTGCTGCAGGCCGGCACACTTGAGTATCCACCAAAAGCAATTATCCTATTGGTTTTGACCCCATAAAAATCTCTCTCCCTCTCTTCTCTCTTCCTCTCAGCTCCCCACCCCAGTCTCTCACTCTCTCACTCCCTCTCATTTTCAGAGGCTACATTTTTATTAATTCCCCTTGTTCTGCTATTCAGTATCTGTCCCAAAGATACAGTTATAACAGTCTTTATCAAAGATCTCTTGGTTTAGAATGGAAGAAACGGATGCCATGGGTCCTTCTCCCAGAGACCAACAAAAATATTACTCATAATCTTTACACCTTCTCTCCCATAAAACTTCTCTAAAACCAGGCCACATTCAGGACCATTGATCCTCTAAGAAGTTTCTCCCCATCTAGCTTCCTTCTTTCCACATGGAGTTATGTCTCCCTTCTCTGATTTCCTCCAAGTACCCAGGGCAAGTCTCCCTGCCATACCTTCTCAATATGTCTCAATGGCTTGGTTATGTGTCTGCCTCACACTGCACTCTTAGGAAAGGCCAGTTTTATTCACCTCTAAGCCTATACCTAACACAATAAGTAGTACTAAATAAACATGATATTGAACTTAACTCTCTCCTTAGCTTTTCCACCCTTCCTATAATCTTCTCCAGAGAAAGGCAAGTGCTAGTGGCAGACCTACTACATGTAAAATACTTTGTTAGAACCGTGAGGGGTGCCTTCATGGACACTAACAAAATTACCAGTAAATAAAATACAGTACAATGGATGAAAAGTGTTTCAAATGCTGTAATAGAATCATGAGTAAAATATTTGAATATATAGCAGAGAAGAAAAATTTTCCAATTAATGAGGATAGTGTGCGGTAGGAAGTCTCCAAGCAGAAGTGGAACACCATAAATGACATGGTGGCCTTCATACCAGTCATTCAACTTTGATTTGCTTAGATTTATTTTTCATTTCCTATTTTGTCTCTTATACTCATTGAAAATTCCCAAATATTCCATTTTGGTAACATCAATCCATCATTCCCTTTACAATTGCATGCCTACTTCCTTGTCTGTTACTTCTGACATAAAATGAAGAACTGTAATAATAAATTTTTCCTTCTAAATTTCCTAAACTTATTAAGATAATTTTAATCTTTTTTCATTTTTTCTCTGCCCCATTAATATATCCTATAGACTATTGCAGAAGTAGGGTCAAAGTGCGGTATTTTAACACTGTTACTTCTCTGCACAAAAGCCTTTAATGGTTCTCATTAAATACTGAATTAATTTCCAGTTCCTCAGATCCAAAGCACAGCACATTATGGCCAAACCCAATGATTTTAGCCTATCTCCAACCATTCTATTACTTTGGCCCTCTGCTTTGGCAAAGCTTCACTATTAAACATTCCCAACCAGGCTCTGCATCTTTCTATTTCATATTTCTTTTCTCTTCCTCTATTTGCTATGGCTTCCTTGCTCATCTCCACCAGTCAAATCCCAACCAGGCTGCAGAAATGCCTTGAGTGGCTCAGGTATCACTTGCCTGGTGAGGCCTCCGTTATTGACTACTTCCTGCAAAGCAATGAGATCTCTCCCACCATGAAGGTCTGCATCATTATCCTTTATATTGTGCATTATTCTTGCTGTTCTCTTGAGCACAAATCATAAAGCCAGGCAGGGTCTGCCACACTCAACAAAATGTACTCCCTTTCCCTTAGCTCTCCATTAGCCTAGAATTGCTCTAAAAGGAAATGCAAATTTTTACTTGAAAAAAAAGCATTTTATTTCCCTCAGGAACTTCTGAAGCATGACAGGCAATGTAAATCATCTATTCAGCTTCTGAAGGGAATATTATATTAGTCCATTTTCTGTTGTTACAACAAAGTCCTTGAAGTTGAGTTCTTTATAAAGAAAAATGATTGCATTTAGATGACAATTCTGGAGGTTCGAGAGTATGGGCCAGCCTATGCTTTGCATTGATGAGGGCTTCATGACAGGTGACACCACAAATGCAGGAGCACATGCAAGGGTGATCACACAGAGAGAGGAAACCAGAGAGAGGCAGAGGCCAGGCCCTTCTGTAAGGACACACCTTTTTGAGAACTCACTCACTTTGTGAGAGTAGCATTAATCCCTTCAGAAGACAGCTACTCCAATGACCTAAGCTCCTTCCACAAAGCACCCCTCTTAAAGATTCCACCACCTCTTGAGTCAACCACCCTGGGCACCAAGCTTCTAACATAGAAACCTTTGGGGAGCCGGCGCCGCGGCTCACTAGGCTAATCCTCCGCCTAGCGGCGCCGGCACACTGGGTTCTAGTCCCGGTCGGGGCGCCGATTCTGTCCCGGTTGCTCCTCTTCCAGGCCAGCTCTCTGCTGTGGCCAGGGAGTGCAGTGGAGGATGGCCCAAGTGCTTGGGCCCTGCACCCCATGGGAGACCAGGAAAAGCACCTGGCTACTGGCTCCTGCCATCGGATCAGCGCGGTGCGCCGGCCGCCACGCGCCAGCCGCAGCGGCCATTGGAGGGTGAACCAACGGCAAAGGAAGACCTTTCTCTCTGTCTCTCTCTCTCACTGTCCACTCTGCCTGACAAAAAAAAAAAAAAAAAAGAAACCTTTGGGGGACAAACCATGTCCACACAGTGCAGCTATGAGCTCAGAAACACATGGTCATGGCTAAATGTAAAACTAACACAAACCTTTTCCTTTATGGTATTGATGAACTGATGAATGTGGCCTTAAGGTGACAAGATTTGACAATGTTCACCTCTGTACGCTCCACTGTGCCTTCTGCTGAACTGGCCAGAGAAGGCAGCTGCTGAGGGAAAACCAGACAGAGTCAGTGTTTAAAGAAAAATCAGGCGCAGTGCAGGAACTCCCTTCACTCTTGGAATGCTCTTAAAACTATCAGAACTCAGAGCCCAGTGAAGAAGAAATGTTGGCTTGAGAGGTGGGAACAAAGACCAAGAGAGAGTGGGGAATGGCGATAGCAAGGATTCTGGGTCCCAGCATCCTCATTGGTGAGAACTCTGAATCTCGCTGGCTCTGTCACTATCAATCTTATCTGGCACGAGAATTCAGAAACAAACAAAATTGTGGGAGCAATGGACTCCTTTCAAATAAAAACTCCTTAACTATTTGGGCATAGTTTTTCTAGTAGGAATAAGGCAACAAGTGGTTTTTCTACTAATATCTGTATAGAGAACCATTTTAATTTTTAATTCACTTCAAAGGTTTGAAAAAGAATCCACCTTTGAGGGAAAAGAAACTTTTCAAAGCAGTTCCCCCACTTTTTTAGTTTGTGTCCCTGTTATTTTCCAAACAAGATACATCCTGAGAGGAATATTAAGGGTTTAGAACTTAGGTAACACAATAAATCATGCATCTCCAATTAACAGAAATGTGGCCTGCACTGTGGAGTGTCAAACCTGCAGGTGACACAGAATACCCAGAGAGAGTCATGTCCATGTTGCAGAACAATCAAGCGAGCTGTTGTCCTTTCTCGCACTTAAAGAATGCAAGCAGATTTCCACTGGGCAAGGTTAACAATGTCAGTAGGAGTGTAAAGAATTTACATGTGGGATTTTTGCTCTAGGGAGGTTTAGCTCCCTCTTCTACCCTAGTGCTCCAGAGAACTGCCCAGCATGCCTGCCCCATCAGTGGAGCGCCTAGGGGGCTATGAGCTGCTATTGTGCAGTCATGGATGCCTCTTTCTTCTCCTTAGCTATTTTCCAATATGTCAGTAAAGTGGAGGTTTTGCTGCTTTTTAAAACAATTCCATTCACCAATAGACAGGTAGTTGTTGGAGAGACCCTACCTGGTCTGTGCCCACTCCATTGCAGCATAAGGTTAAGATAAGCCTGATGTTACTGATACTCCATTTTTATATCTGTACATCTGTTCAGATATGAGAGAAATTTAATGGAAAACAGAATTAAAGATTAGTTTATACTTGGTATTTCTCTATTTAAAAACATAAAATTGATATTATATGTTTTCATCATAAAGAAATGTTAACTGTTTGAGGAGATAGATATATTTACCCTGAATAAACAATGCACAGCAAGTGTATGTATCAAAACATCACATGGTATCCCATAAATATCTGTAATCATTTCAAGTCTGTTAAATTTTTTAAATAAAAAGGGGGAGTTTATTTTGGTATAAAAATTATGAAATCCTTGATTATCTTTTTCATAATATAAATTTTCTATTAGCATGTTGAAAATCTCAAATGAACAGGTTTAACACTTATTTTGTGCCAAAAAAGAAATAAACACATTTTAGTTACATTTTCCATAAACTCTTTGAAGTACATCCCTGAGGAGATAAAATCATGTATGTGAGAGGAATGATGGAGTTACTTAAAAATGTCAGAATTTCCTGTTCAAGATTATAGATGGGCTAGAAAGTCATATGGATTACAGAATGCTGCAAGGATGCGAGCCCAGTCTAACACAACCTTCTTACTTTGTAAATGAAAAAGCAAGTCCTAAAGGAGAAATGCGTGTTGGATCACAAACGATACAGTGGGTCAATAGAAAGGCTAATCTCAGGGCTTCAGAGACCCACATTTTCTCTAGAAATGTTGATCTTATTAAGAAATTGCAAATAGATAAGACATTGTTTTCAAAGTATAAATTAAGAGACTAATTCATTTCCCAGCCGTAGACTGATACTTAATAACACCTACAAATTTCTGAGTAGTATCATAAAATGAAAGGTAATGGTTCAAAACAAATCTTAGAATATATATTTTAGATTCTTGTATGAGGTCAGACTTAGAAGACAGGCAGAAAGGGTGTAAGAACTTTTGAAAACAGAAGATCTGAATGTGTCCTTCAAACTTCCCACATTGGAAACTAAACTCCAAACTAATGATATTAGCAGGTAGGGCCTTTAGGAAGTAATTAAGGCATACAAATAAAGCTCTTATATATGGGATTAATGTTCTCACAAAATAACTAGAAAGATCTATCAAGGCTCTTCTGCCTTCCACCAGTGAGGAAAGAGCAATAAGGCACCAAATTTGAAGAGACTGGGCCCTCACCAGACAACAGAACTGTCAGAACCTTTATCTTGGACGTCCAACCTCCAGAAATAAATAAATACTCTGTTCGTTATAGATTACCCACTCTCTGCATTTTGTTATGGCAACAGGAACAGACTAAGAAAAAAGTTGATGAACACCGGAAACGGACTTCACCAGTTCAAAAATTGAGGCTAAAGAAGGAAGCTCTATAGGTAATTTGCTTCAAATACCCATGTACTTTCTTTTTGCATTTTTTAACCCGGAAATCTTTTATTTAAAGTATACAGACTCCATGCATTTCATATATACAAATTTAGCAAAATAGAAATTCTTCCCACCCAACCCTCTCTCCCACCCCAAGCCCACCCTTCTTCCTCCTCCCTCTCCTATTCCCATTCTTATTTTTTTCCAAAGATCTTTTTTCAATTTAGTTTATACACATAAAATTAACCCTACACTAAGTAAAGAGTTCAAGAAATAGTATGAAAAAAAAACAATGCTCCTCACTTCTTCCTTTCGTCTCTCACTCCCCTCTATATCTACATGTAAATCCCAGCTGGAAAAAAAGTAGAGCCAATGAGGTCTTTAATAGGTTTGGGTAGAGACAGTTATAAATGACACCTTTTACAAATTGGGTAGTTCAAGAAAATTCTAGAACAAAAGCCTCTGTGGCAATATCAGATCTAACAGTAAATGATCATTGCAACCATATGCTAATCACAGCTTTTCAGGCTTCCATATATGCCTTCCCTCCGTGGCATCAGAGGGTCAGCCTGGCCATCTCCCTTCTACATGAAGATGGAAAGCAGAGTTATTTGTCCTTAGTCCAGTTGGATCGGTGAGTGTGGACGAATATCCAAGCATTCCTGAAGAGAGGCGTGTGTTGCCAGGAACATGGTGTTTGGAGACAAGGACATAGGGCTTGGCTCTACTACTTAACTATTTCTCAATTTTGGCATCCAGACATTTAGTCCATTGTAATTTAATTTTCCTAAAATAAATCCTTTGACATCTTTGATCAAGAGAAAGCAAATGGCATTTTCTAGGGGTCTTTTCTAGTAATAAATGAAATAAATGCCATTCATTTTTCTCCATAACACTGGTATTATTCTGTAAGTTGTGCATGTAATGTGCTCTTTATTATTGGCTTCTGAACAGTATGTAATTGCAGCTGTGGTTTGTTCTCTGGCCAGGTGTTACCTTGAGTGCCTTCGTTTTGTTTTGACGTGGTTTAGCATTCTCAGGGACTGAAATTTTTGTTTAACTTTCCAGTTTTATTTCATTGTGGCAAGAAAGTTATGCTTTTTTCTCATTTATAAGTTTTGATTGTTTCAATTGTTCCTTATAGGACATGAGGAGGAGAGGAAGCCACATTTGGTCTTCCAGGTCTTATGGAAATGAGCCACAATAAGTGAGAGGGCAATAATACTCTTAACCCACCATGACAGATGAGAAGACACCACAGCAGCTTCTCAACCCCACCTATTGCTTTGGGTTGTAGATGGGGAGTTTATTCAAGTGGGAGAATAATTTCTAATAAAGTGGCCAGGCTCAGACAAAAAAAAAAAAGTGTGGCTGCACAATGTTTTCAGCCATGAAAGTACTAGGTGCTTTAAAAATGTCCATCACTTACAATTTCTAAATATCCTTAAGGAAGGATGCCAATAGTGTCACATGTTGGTTTAATTTTAACACATTTGTATTTTTTCATTTATGAAACACTGAGATAATTTATTAATTTTTCAGCTTGTTTACTCCCTCTCTTTCTTTTCCACTAGATTTTCTTTCTCTCACAGTTTACTTGATTCTGAATGCCTTGTCCTCTTCTGTCTTTTTCCGATAGCACTTCTGAAACAGCTTCTCTCCAAAACCAGCAGGCTCATCTAGCTGTTTATATGTGTGGGTCACTGTCATCTGAGTACCTCAGGCTGTCTCAAAGACATTAACTCATGACTCTTCTAGGACACACTGAGTAAGTCACAATTGCATACACTCTGGATGGAAGAATGCTCAGAATGCCGATGAGTAATGGAAACTTACACAAGAACCTGGCCCAACTTGGACTGAAATTCGGCCTCTGACCCCAATGGCCTAGATGCTCCATATTAGATGTGACAGCATCTCTATTATGGCTTTAAGTATTACATTTAATGTATAGAATCATGAATTATCAAGTTGGTAAGAATCTTAATCATTATCATCTGTCATCTTAGACATAAAAACAAAGCAGAAAACAGAATCCCAGGTAAGATAAGAGATGTGGCCATGTAATTGGACCTTATATCTGGGTAAGACTGGAATCCTGGCTTTCTGACTGGTCCAAGATCTCTCTGCTATTGTCTCTGCTATAGGTGGGTGGTTTGCTTTATGTTAACTATATTAACCAACATCCTCCTTTTCACTCACTTCTCTCTCTAGTACCCTTCAAATGATTTGACATCGAATTCACTTCTGTTATCTTTTGTCTGCTACATACAACACAGCATACATTCAAACTAACTAAATGCAAAGGCCATTACTTGAAAGTTGCAGTAGAATCATTTTTTAAAGATCTGTTAATTTGTTTGAAACTCAGAGTTACAGGGAGAGAGTGATAGAGAGTGAGCAAGCTTTCATCCATTGGTCACTCCCCAGATGGCTGCTGCACCAGCTCCTAGAATCTCTTTAAAGACATTCAGTTTTGATCTGCTTGGACACACAGGTACTCAAAATAGCTTAGTAGAAACACATACTTAGAGATGAGCACATTTCAATCCTAAGCTGCGGCTACAGCTAAAGTGCTCCACCTGCATGTCTAATAACATCAGGACTTGCATGAATAGTAATGATGCACATCCCTGCAGCAGTTCACAGCTGACAAAATGCTTTCAGACACATTCTCCCACTTGATTCTCAAATTCTTTATCAGAGAAGAAAAGGTGTCATTAATACCATTTTATGTACAAACTAAACATCCATGAGGTTAAAGAATTTACTTAAAAAAAGACAGTCAAGAAGAGTTGCAGAACCGACACCTGATCAAGATGCATTGCCTCCAAAACCGCATCTTTTCAGCAAAGCACAATTCTCCATCTCCAGCCCTTCTAATCATCCACTGGGCATACGTTTCTCTGCAAAGACTGTGCAGCTAAGGACAAGGGCAGCTCTTTTCTATTCCCCACAACTCCACACAGAGATTCAGCCCAATAAATGTTCCTTGTACTAAATATAATTGCAGTGAATGGTGCTTAAATCTCTATGGCCATCCTTTGGGTTAATTCTATTGGCCTTCCTCAACCAATGGCAGACCACAAATGTTTGACTAAACAATATTGCATCTGTACTGATCATATATAGAATTTTTCTTGTCATTGTTCCCTAAACGATATAGTATAACAACTACATATATAGCATTTACATTGTATTTGGTATTATAAGAAATCTAGAGATGGTTTATAGTATACAGAAGGATGTGTTGAGGTTTTATGCAAATACTACATAATTTTCTTTCTTTTTTTTATTTATTTGACAGGTAGAGTTATATACAGTGAGAGAGAGATACAGAGAGAAAGGTCTTCCTTCTTTGGTTCACCCCCAAAATGGCCGCTCTGGCCAAAACTGTGCCGATCTGAAGCCAGGAGCCAGGTGCTTCTTCCTGGTCTCCCATGCGGGTGCAGGGGCCCAAGCATTTGGGCCATCCTCCACTGCCTTTCTGGGCCACAGCAGAGAGCTGGACTGGAAGAGGATCAGCCGGGACTAGAACTGGCACCCATATGGGATGCCGGCGCCACAGGCAGAGAATTAACCAAGTGAGCCATGGTGCTGGCCCCAATACTACATCATTTTCAACAAGGGACTTGAGCACCCACTGATTTTGGTACCCACAGGAGGCCATCCTGGAACCAATTTCCCCCTGGACACCAAGGAAGGACCGCATTGTCTCATTTTCACAGAAGTCCTGGTTAACAAGGCTGAGGAATTAAGTTCTTCCTACAGAGTTAAGATCCCCAAAGTCAAGACTGCCAGGACTGTAGGTCTGCTGGGTGCATCTGGTGCCAGCCTCCTTGCCACCTTGAGTCCTCTCATCTTCTCAGGCTGAACTCAAGGCCCACCCCATCTAGGAGTCTGCCTCACTATATTATTCTTCCTCCTAATTCCTATGATTCATGCTTGCACCCCATGCTGAGTACTGAGCCCCCACAGCTTTACACAAATACACAGCCATGGGGATCAGTTTTTACTTCTTTGCCCTTCCCCAACCTTGTTCACAGTGAAGTCCCACGCATTTTAGGTGCCCAGTTAATGCCAGCTAATTCACACTTGACTGACTCACATTAGCTTGTCCAGAGTTAGGGTTCTGAGTTCCATCTAGGAAGTTGCTAAAGGGACTCTACTTTTAGCCTTACATCAAAATTTCATATCAGCTTTGCACATTCCAGGGTAAACCCTCTACTGGGTTAAATGCACAACCAGACACTAACAGCTAATACTCCAGCTCCAAGCTACTGCTTCTTTCTACCCTCAGGCTGTAAATAACAGATGAGCCCTATCCCCTACCACCCTGTGCAGTCTCCAGCTGTAGTTTGGTTCTGCACTGGCATAGTAGGAGGCCCAAGTTCCACTGCACCAGCACACTGAGGCCCTCGACAGCCCCTGCACAGCACACCCACAGGAATGGCTAAGGCACTGGCAAGAGCTCCTAGGACTGCAGCTTCCCTAAGTGGTTCTGCTGCAGTGCGGCACTCAGCTGCTGCTCTCTCTTTCTCGGAAGTGATGACTCAGCATTTAATGGTGTGCAGGGGTTGCCTGAGAGGCTCCGGACAGAACAGAGGGCCTGACTGCCGCAGTCATGCTGCTCACTCACCTGAGGCTCTTGGAAATGAGTCACTGCCAGTTCTAAACTCAGAAAGAGAGAGAGAGGTGGAGACATAGAGAAATAGAGAGAGAAAGTGGGGGGAAACAATAGGATACCACTGGCTGAAAACTACCTGCGCCATTTCTACAGCAGCTGTTGTCTGGTGGAAACTTGACGCCTTTGGTTGCTCCTTAACAGGGAGCATTGAGCTGTGTCTGAGCTCCCAGGAGGAAAACAGAGCTAGAGCTTAGCTGCAGGAGGCAGTTTACAAACTCCCTCTGAAAACCCTCCCCTCTCTCCTTTCCCAGTCCCCAAACTTCCTTGGCTTACTCCACACTCTCAGGAGGATGGGCACACAGCGGGAAGTAGTCTATAGCCCCTGTCAGCAAGCTGGAGTCTGTCCATACTCCTGGGACAATGATTGAAGTTGTACTTGCCCATGATGGGGGAGGGCACTGGACATGCTTGCCTTGAGGATGACAACACTCCTGGCTATTTACCAGATGTTTCTAGGCTGTGGTTTGTTTCCTCTGTAATTATTCCTTGGCCATTTAAACTTTTCTTTTTATCTTCTGCTTCTGCAGACATTTTCTGGGCATATATTATAGTCACAAGTCCAGCTTCAGTACAGAGAATCAGAATGAGAGTTCATCCTAAACCATAGCTCAAAAGACCATTTGGGATGTGCCCAAGCTCACAAGTACAGCAGCCCATCCCTCCCCTAGCCTGCACATAGTCCCTGGAGGAGTCTTACAGCCAAACCTGAGTGCCAAGGAGCAGGGCCCAGATGTCTAATTCCAGACTTAAGTGGTTTACAAGAACCACATCCCTCATTTTTAATTTATACTTAAATAACCTGATACAGCTTTTATTTGAACTGGATAGAGGCCTAAGGAAATGCCTGTTTGAAGGGGAGTAGGGTGAGGTCAGTGCAGAGCCAGGTGATTTATGCAAACTAAGGTCACCCAGGTACTGCACAAATAGTTGGGAATTAACTGGATCGGGGGTATCCTTCCCCCAGGCTCAATGAGGCCATCTCATACCAGCTCACATGAAACTAGCATTTGAATACCTGCAGATGATAGGCACTCACTAAAGGAAGAGAGAAATAACGAAAGTGTTTTAGAAAAGGACCAAGGTCTGAGAGCACATGTTGTGATCCCAACAGGACAGATTGAGACACAAAGGGCAGAAGCCTGTGCAGTTCCACACCTTGGACGTACGTTGTTGGTTTTATCAGAATTTACAAAGTAGCCTATGCCTTTACCTTATAGCAAGGCTACTTTATCCTACCCCTACTCCTGAAGGAAAGAGACTCAAAGTACTTCATTCACCATTATATCCTCAGCACCCAATGCAGGATTTAGTTCTCAAGAGAGCTCACTAAGTATTTAACAATGAATAAATGAATGAATGAATTACAAACTGAGAAGACCAGCTTTGTCAGAGCACTCCATGCTATGCACTAATAAGGCATTGTTATTTGTGTTTGAGCTAAATTAGGCATTAATTCATCTTAAAAGTCTATCAACTTTGCACACAGCATTAAATCTGTCATATTTGAAAGTAATGATTTTGTGTATTTGCCTCTCCCTCACCTAGCCCTATCTACCGCTCTTTAGGATCAAAACCATTTAAAAATATACACATTTCTTAATCTTATTTAAAAGACAGCTCCTTTAAGGTAGTAAATACATCTCACCAATGTGCACTAAAGTAATTAAAAGCTGCTTGCTCAGAAGAATACAATGAGGCTACTGAAGGTCAATCTCTGGTTTGAACATAACTCGCCTCCAAGTTTTTAAAATTTGTTGTTCATTTGTTCGTTTGTTTGAAAGGCAGAACAACAAAAGAAGAGACACAGGAAAAAGAGAGAGAGAAGAGGGGAAAGAGAGAGAGAGAGAGAGAGAGAGAGAGAGAGAGAGAGAGATCTTCCATCTGTTGGTTCCCTCACCAGGTAGCCACAACAGCCAGGTGAAAGCAAGGAACCAGGAACTGGATCCTGTTCTTCCCCATAGGTGCTGGGCCCTACGTACTTGGGCCATGCCTCACTGCTCTCCGAGGTGCATTAACAAGAAGCTGGCTTGAAAGCAGAACAGCCAGGACTTGAAGCAGTTATACAACATGGGATGACATCATGATAAGCAGTGGCCAACCTGTGCCACAATATCGACCCCCTTACCCCAAATTTAAGCAGATTTTTGATATTAGAAAGGTCAAAGATTCAATGAGTATTCTCAGTGCATAACCTTAGGATAGAAGAGAAAATTCTCTCCTTCTCCCCACGCAAATTTGTATTATAGGTGATCAGTCCTGGGGAAGGTGAGGAGTAAAATAAAGCTGCCGAGCACTGGTCTCCCTAACTCTACACCATGCCTTTGAAGGTTATGAGCCAGGCTCCACCGTGGGTGCTTCTTACCTGGATCTGGGCACTGAAGGCCACAAGAGCTTTTAACTGAGCTTTCTGTCCCTCCATACTCCGTTTGCATGATACAGTAAGCCTCATCCCCACAAGAGACATCACTGGCTCCCAGAGAAATAACACAGTCTCATTCTCAGAGACCTCTGCTTTCTTCTGAAAGCTTTTGGTAGCTCTCTGTTTCTCAGGGTTGTAGTGCACAATGTCATATGTCTGCTCCGGTTCTACTTCAAATTGATAATCTCAATAGTGCCTGGTTGCAGAGCCAGCCATGCTAACCAAAGGCAAGAGAAACCCAGCTATCCAAGGTCTCCCATCTTGCAGATGAGGACACTGAGACAGATCTGGAGGAATTAACTAGTACACAAAGCATCAGAAGAGAATGAGAACCAAGATTCCTCCTCTCTTCCTCCTTCATGTTTCTTCCCATCTGTAGCATCACCTTCCCAAGATTTCCCACATCAACTCTTTATTTCCATTTTCTGCTGTCATCCTTGTACTTGGTGCCCACATCCTTTCTTGTGTTCTCAACAGTTTGCCCACATTGCCCCCACTATGCCAGCAGCGGGCCCTTCTCTTTTTATTTATTTTTTTTTATTTTTTGACAGGCAGAGTGGACAGTGAGAGAGAGAGAGACAGAGAAAAAGGTCTTCCTTTTTCCATTGGTTCACCCCCCAGCACCACGCTGATCCGAAGCCAGGAGCCAGGTGCTTCCTCCTGGTCTCCCATGCGGATGCAGGGCCCAAGGACCTGGGTTATCCTCCACTGTACTCCCAGGCCACAGCAGAGAGCTGGACTGGAAGAGGAGCAACCGGGACAGAATCCGGCACCCTGACCGGGGCTAGAACCCGGTGTGCTGGCGCAGCAGGCGGAGGATTAGCCTAGTGAGCCGGGGCGCCAGCCCAGGCCCTTCTCCATGCATATCTAAAGGCTATCACCACTGAAAAGCCAATTGGAAGATGATCCCCAGTAAAACTCTTCTGACACACTCTAGTCCAGATTGTCCTTCTTTTCCCTTGCATCTAAGTCTGGTCCCTTCTGAGGACTTTCTTCATTTCCTGCCCTGTTATCTTTTGTCAGGGAAAATTCTTCCTCCACACTCCTGATGAATCTTTCCATAGGAAGGAGTTTAATTACAGATATCTCTCTAGCTCTTATCCGTTCCATCTCAGGGCAAAGTAGGAACAAGTAGACTTGCATTTATAAACTCAGCTCCTCTCTCTCCTTCTTGGAAATTACTCTTCCAAAACAATGGATTCTCTCTATTCCAGGGGAAAAGCCTCTTTGTGGCTAAGAGTGTAAGTCTAATTCTGAGCTTCAGTAACCAGATCCAAGATCTATGAAAAACTGCACATTTCAATATTGCCTGTATTCACTAGAAATAAAGGTAATCTATTGCCTTGTATACATTTTATTTGGTGTATTTCTCAATTGGTCCAGAACTCAGGATAGTAGGAAGTTCTCAATGCCACAGATTTCTGTAATATGGATTTTAAGTCTTGCTTTATCTTTTCATCTACTGCTTTGTGTGCTTTGTCTTTTCAACTCTAGTATGAACTCCTCAGAGGTGGGAATGATGGAGCTTACTTTTTCATGTTCCCCTAGAGCACTCAGTTCAAAACTTTGAACATAGCAGGTTCTCAATTCATTTGTAGTCAATGAAGTATTTGTTTAAAAAATTCTGATAACTCAATCCAACACTCAAGTACTTTTTCTTAAAGTGTTTTCATCATAATTCTACAACATGTAAAGACCTATAAGCAAGGAAACATCTCTTGCATTCTAACAGATCCTTTCTCTTTTAAAATCTTCTTCCAAAGGTATGTCTCCTCTCATCATTTTATTTCTGATTCTCTTTTTACATGGGGGATATGGAAAGAGACTGGGGAGGGGGAGACAGACAGAGGAGGAAGGAAAGAAGGAAAGAAAGAAGGAAGGAAGAGGAGAGAGGAAAGAAAGAAAGGAAAGAGAGAGAGGAAGGAAGGAAGGAAGGAAGGAAGGAAGGAAGGAAGGAAGGAAGGAAAGAGGGAGGGAGGGAGGGAAGGAAGGAGGGAGGGAGGGGAAGAAAGAGAAAAGGGTGGGAAGGGAAGAGAAGGAAAAGGAAAGGGAAAATGGGAAGGGAAGGGGAGAAAATCTACGCAGGTCTCACATAGGAGCAATGGTGGTTCTCATCACTACTCTTTCATTCATAATCCCTAGGAAGACACACTCGCTTTTAGACACAGGGCCACCAACTAAGGCTGGCAGAGCCCGGCAGAGCCTACAACTACTATTTTCCTGCCAGTAGGCCCAATGTCTACACCACAGGGCTGACCTGCAGTTGCCCCTCCAGATCCTCAAGGCAGCAACTCCTATGCATTTGCCTCCTGCTGCTCTGACCCATTTCCCTGGGATTGGACCCTGGTTCTCTCACTCCTTGTTGTGCCCAGACATCCAGAGCCAGGCTTTGGTGTCACTTAGCCCTGAGTAATAACTGCGCCACCACAGTCCTGTTCATGACATGTTGCCAAACCTCACCTAATTTCTCCAAGCCTTTTGAGCCCATGTGTGGAGCCCTGAGTAGTCAACTATTTCCTTCCTTTCTAGACAGTTTCATTTCCTCAACTCTGAACTGACCTAACACATTTCTTCCCCTCTGTCCTCTGCCTGAACCCCAACCAACCTCATGACATTCTGAGTCTGCCATCACTACTTCCAGAATCTCACATGGATAAGGTTAGAGAGTAAAAAGAAAAGGAACCTGGGAGATGTTCAGTGTGACCCATTGTAGATGAAGATGCCAAGGCACATGGAGGTTACATAAGCTGCTAATGCAAACCAATGGCAAACTCAGGACTAAATCTCCAGTCTCCTAATGACCAATTTTATACTCCAATTTTTTTAAAAAAAAAGAAAAATAACAAATCAACTAATATTGATTTACCATTATTGCATAAAAGAGAACTGCTTAAAATGATACAAATTTATCTCAAACCAATGCATCAAATTCAAGTTATTTGTAAACTGAAGATTGATTTTTTCAGCAGTTTTTATGAGATAGATATTAAACTATAACATGTAACAAGTTTGAATGTTCTTCTTTCCCAAGACACCAACAAGTCAGCCGTTTTGATAGCAGATGGTTGCAGTAAGTGGAACTCTAGATGCCCCCAGGGTCTTAAATTCCAGTAGGAATATAAATAGAAATTACAGAATTTAAAGCAAAAGGATATCTCTATGATATTAAAGGGAGAAATACACAATAAAACTACATCGAGTCAATTTAATGAAAGACATAACTCTCAAAATATATCCAAATCCTTAAACTTCTGTAAAATGTATCGGGTTCATAAAAATGAGACAATTTTCTCTCCACCATAATGAAATCATTCAAATTGATACAAAGAATAGTCTGTCATCCTCCAAATGCAAATTTCTTGAAATAGTCCTACTTGTGATGGCAAATTACAAAAGTTGTACATTTGGTACATTTGCCAAAATAACATAAACCAGAAAGCACTCCTAATGTCAAAAATATATTTAGATTAAAACACGCCCTATCTTTTACATTAAGAACATGCCATACCCTTACTATCAATTTCTCACCATCAAACCATAACCGTGAAAATTACTTTCTATCAGTTCAGCTCTTGTTATCAATAAAAATATCAAACATGCCCACATACTTATTAAAATGTATTCCACAAATTTCATACTGATAAGTAATGTTCCCAATTCCAACTACCTGCTTGTGTGTGAGAGAAGGAGAGAGGGATTATCCATGAATTAATTTGTGCTCTCAGATTCAGATACATCTATCTAATCCTTGAAATTAATTATAAACTGCTCCCTCTAAGTTCCCAGTCTTGCTGAAGTGGTAGACAGTGGCAGATCGCGGGGCAGTAACTGGGAATGGATGCTTTGTCAGCACCTGGGGGAATGAGTTGGCTGAGTCACTTGGAATGTGTACAGCAATTTGTCAGGTCACTGCTTACAATGCAAAGGGCTCTGTGCAGGCTGACAGAAGAGCCTGACACAGGAGCCATCTCAACTCTAAAGCCATGAGATATTGTTTCCTAATTTATCACTCACTGAAGAAGGTAAAGGACTCCATAGGAGGCACATTTGTAATGTGAAATATTTAAAGTCATTTGCATTTGCATTAGGGTTGTAGGATTTTAACCTATCCAATCTGCTGCTTCAGGATCTGCATTTAGGATAATTATGTCTAGCTTTGTTTGGAGCACTTTAAATTGCATTAATATATTTAACCCTCCTTTAACAGTCAGATGAGAAAACTGAATCACAGAGAGGTTAAGCCCTCGACACAATTCACAAGAGGTGAAATCCAAGATTCTGGGAACCCTCATTAAGTGTTTTCTCAACAAAATGTGCTGTCACTCAGTCTTCCAATCTGTCGAATCAGGGAAAGTGCATTCTGACTTTCATTTCTAGAAAGTTCTGAGTATCAAAAACTATAATGTAGTTCTCTTGGGAAAGTAAAATAGCACAAGACAAAAATAGTGTTATATGTTGTCACAGGGAATCAACGTGGAGTGTAGCATGTTCAAGAGACACTTGGTAAAATGAATTAATAATGATAATATTTCCTTCAGAAATAGCACACCACAATGACCAATATTTTGGTAATACAATCCAAATATAGGAAAACCTGGGCTGATGTCCTAAGTTTCCTCAAATGATCAACACTATTACATGGCCATCCATTGACACAGATCCTTGGGCAGAACCAAGCACCAGGAACCTGTGAGAGAGGCCTCTCCCCAGGACCCCTCTCATGCCTCAACACATTTGGAGAACATTTTCCCCCCTTGTTTTTAGCTTTCTCATATGGAAAGCCCAATCAGACTTAGCTGTCTTTGCTATTTTAAACTCCCTAACTAATTGCAAGGCTCAATGTCATTTCAAATACTCTACAGCTCTAGAGCTGTGAGTATCTTCTATCAATGAAACCCTGGGTTTGGTTCAACAGAGTAAAGCCTCAGTGACAATGGAATAGAAAGCAAAGAAGAGGGAGTGCCACATTATGAAACCCTAGGGGCTCAGCTTCTTAGAGTTACTTTGCATCTGTGGACTCCAACCAGAAAGTCCACTGCCTTGGCCCTGATTTAGGTCCTTATCATCTCTCATCAGGATTCTTCCAAGAGCAAGAAGGATCACAACTGTTGTTTCTGCCTCCAGTCTTCTCTAGAGCCGTCTGATAAAACGCAATCACATCAGTACTGTTCAGAAGCAAGGTCGCCGCAGCCCAGGGTGACCATGTGGCACCTTCTGGACTTGGAGATAACACCGATTCTCTGAAGTAAAACAAGTGAAACGATGGTCTTGTAAGGGACATTGATCATCTCTACTGATTTTAAGGCACAGAATCACAGCTGGATGGTAGTTTGTGTGGGTTCTCTACAAATAGACCCTGAGGCAAAGAATTGAGTAAAGGAAGAATATTTGGGAGATGATCCTAAAAAAACACTATGAAGCATGGAAGAGTGATGTATAAATGGGGAGAAGTCAGTGTGCATATTTAACGAATATACAAAGGAAAATTGCACTGGGGACCTTCTCAGTAATGTGGAGCATACCTGAACATTATCCCACTAGGGAGCAAGGAAGCTGGGCTATGAATCCACTATCTTCCTCATTAGCTGGAGAGTCATTCCTAGGCCTTTAATTCTCTATAACATTTCTTATAATGAAGATAAAACGTGCTCCCAGAGACCTGCAAGAGAAGGTCATGTACACATGTACAGGTCTCTATTGGAGACAGCTCTGGAATAGGCAAATGAGACATTGCAATGCGCTGAAATTTTTTTAAAAAAAGAAAGTTATCTTCCAACTCTATTGTCAGATTGGAAGAAAGAATATCAAGGAATGAAAGACATTTTTCATAAAGTTTAGTAAAAAGGTCCTGGAGAACAACCACCTGAGTAGTTAGCTAAATTTTTATGAAGCATAAAATCATAACTCCCATGAATGTGGAGACAGCCTTTCCTACAACAGTTTACTAATCATTTCATTGTCTCTAATCTGTCACCTACTATGCCAGGCAGTTTGTCGAGCACCTGAAATTATGTTTGTCATTTCTTTACACCAACCCAACAAATGGAGACACCAAGATGTGGCTGACTTGGTTGATGGTTCAATGTTACAGAGCCAGTAACTGTTGATCTCTTACTAGCTCAATGACCTTGAACAAGTGGAACTTTAAACTTTTCCATTCAGTGGCTGTGATGCCATAGCTTCAGCTTTCCTTTCAGTAAAGAAAGGATACTGTACTCCACAACTTCTAAAACCTCTTGCACCTCTAATAGCCTTGTGTACTCTAGAATATTCTAGCAAATTTCACCCCTGTATTCAGAACATAAGCTTCTCCCACTCTCCATTAAAATATTAACTAGCACTGTAGCAAAGGGGTTAAGCTGCTGCCTGCAGTGCCAGCTTTATATACGGGAGCTGATTCTAGTCTAGAGCGCTCCATTTCCGATCCAGCTCCCTGCTAATGCACCTAGGAACGCAGCAGAAGATGATCTAAGTGCTTGGGCTGCTGCATCCAAATGGGAGACTCAGATAAGGCTCCTGGTTCCTGGCTTCAGCCTGGCCCAGCCCCAGCCATTTGGGGAGTAAACCAGTGGATGGAAAATCTCTCTCTTCTGTCTGCTCTCTCCCTCTCTCTCTCTGTAATTCTGACTTCCAAATAAATTAATAAAGCTATGCTACAGTGCCGGTCCCCCAAAAAATAAATCTTTTAATAATGATAACTACCACCAGAACAATTAAAATCTGAGTTCTCTCCAGTTCCATCGTGTGTGATTTTCCTTGTCCTAGAGAACATTTCAAAATATAATATGAAATATTTTTTCAATATTATTCACTTCCCTTTGTTCTAATATCATACTCACAGATATTAGTGCTAAGAGGAATCTGAACATGCATCATAAAGATTTTTCATTTAACTTACTATAAATCTTCTGATTTTCTATTCTATAGTCTCGTTAAACACCAGAACCACCAGGCAATGCAGAATTAGATAGGACCTGATTCTTGCCAGTAAGAGATTTATAATATTGTAATGGGAAATGAAACTGATATTTAAAAACACCTCTTTCTTATCCCAAATTTTCTTTACTCTTCATACAGGATACAGGTTCAATAAAATTAATGTGGTAAATATCTATTCCTTATAATAGTAAAGAATTAATTTATCTTAATCCAACATTCCAACAGAATTCTACCGGTTTCTACCTTATCCCATGGTTAATGCCTCATTTCATAAGTGTATATTTGAAATATTCAATAATTGGTAGAATTCCCATACTTATTCCAACATACAAAATGTTTATATGGATCCCGACCTATGGAGCAAGAACTGCCATGATGGGAAAGACCAAATAAAACACTGATATTACCTTCACCCCTACCAAGACATAATTCCAAGGGAATTAATTATATATATACATATATCATGATCCCTAGCTAGCCCCCCATTCAAGTCTAGGCTGACAGGTGCAACATTGATGGACCTGAAACATTAGTGACAATACCTATTACAGCTGTTTGCCAGATGAGTTTCCTTACTGAGTTATTAGCTTCCACAAGGATACTTCACAAAGTTTGTGGGAAAAAAAAGGAGAATTAACAGTAAGAATTTGTGAGATTGGCATTTGTCCTGGCAGCTAAGATACTGGGGAAGAGGTGTGTGTCCCTTATCAGTATGCCTGGGCTTGGCTCCTAGCTCTGGCTCCTAATCATCCTAGTTTCCTTCAGGTGCAGACTTGGGAGGCAGCAGGTGATGGCTCAAGTAATTGGGTCCCTAGCACCCCTAGTGGAGACCTAGACTGAGCTTCCATTTCCAGCATTAGTCTTCTCTGTTCCAGTTGTTGTGAACATTTTGGGAGCCAAGTAACAGACAGGAGCTCTGTCTGCTTGTTGATCTGTCCGTCTGTCTGTTTGTCTATCTCTGTATCTCTGCTTCTTGAATAGATTTTTAAAGTATAAGTTTATTTTGATGCCAACAATATTTTTAAAGGCATGCATACTTTTTCTAATATGTATTTTCTACACATAATATTATTTTTAAAGAACATTTGCACTAAAATTTTTTGCACCAAAATAAACTCCTAGTTTCAATTCATTTTACCACAAACTTTTTGAAGCCCCCTCATATTTTGCAAAATATGGATGAAATTTATTTTTTACCCATTCCTATAAATAAAAATAAATCACAAAAACAGTTTGATTTCTCCTGGTGGACACAAAGCTATGCTTTAACTGTCCTGGGAATGTCAGCTGTGGGTTGTCACCTCCAAATTCTGAGCCACAGTTCAATTCTCAAGAACAGTTCATGATCCTGTAGGGTGCCATGTGGATTTACTTCACTGAACTGCTCTTACTTACATATATGGAGCAGCAAGTTGCTTTAGAAAAAAATTGTCATGTTTGATGGACTTCATTAAAGTGATAAGATACCAAGATATGTTGTACAGTTCTCAAAATTATTGGAAAAGCTGATAGCTATTGAAGGGGCCCATAGCAATAATAGATACTCATGCATGGAATATCCTGTTTGGCATTCTGTTGAAACTACAGGGTAGCCTAAGCCTCCACTATGTGAAACTATAGCTCTGTTTCTCTCCAACCTGAGATTCCTCTCCTGGAATTGGGTTTTCTTTGTAGCTGCATTGTCTCTTTAAAATCAGCATCATCTGCTCACTGGAGATGAAAACAAGGTTATTAAACACTATTTGGCAGATTTTAAAAAATCCATAATTTCCTTTTGGAATTAAACTAAAAACCAAAACCCATTTCATATCATGATGACAATTGCTGTGAAGCCTTATTAAATATGATGCTGCAGAAGCAGGAGCTAATGGTAATGACTGCTTAATGGTATTGAGTTCAGCTCCATCACAAAGCTTGCCCTCCAGATATTATATCCCCAGCAAGGGAAAATGTTTAAACCTGCTACCAATTGTAGCTAAATAATATAATGAAAGTAAAATTTGTTATGACCAAAGCAGAATCTACAGATATCTTAATAATCTGAGTCCTTGTCCTTTTGTGTGTTCACTTGCTTTTTAAACATGGAATGCTTTACTTATTCACTAACACCAGGCAGCAATGTGACCAACTTCACAGCCTGAGCGTTCCTAGTGATATTATTACTGACACCAATAGTAACATATAGTATATTTATGAAAAATACAGAACATACAAGCCTAGGTGTGAATCCTGGTAACTGATACCCATGTGATGCTGAGAGAGCTTCCTCATCTCTCGGAGGTTCAGCATTGGCTTGTGTTTTAAATGAGATAATGTATTTTGAATGCTTACCACAGCAGTAGATACCAACTAAGGCTTTTGACAACCAAAACCTGCTTTTCTTTCTTTCTGTGGTTAATCTACTGGCAAAGGTGCCTCCAGAGATGCCCTGAAAGAATTCAGCTGCAACAAGATATAAGAATGCATGGTGCAAAAAACTAAAACATCATGACGCACTTTAGCACCCATACTCCCTTGCTCATTTCTCTATGGAGAACTGAATAATTCTTTTGGAATTGGTGTTCAATCTCACATGAAAAAAAATGCAGCAATTCTGAGAAGTCTTACAGCCTTGTGGGAATAAGGAGGTCTAAGCTCCTGAAGTCCAGTGGCCTAAATAGCAACTGAACCAGCTGGTGGGAGAGGAGGAAGCAAGGGAATGCCAGGGCATCAAGCCAACTGTGAAAATGTGCATGTATGGCCACAGTGTGTAGAAGACAGAGCAGCCTCCTCTGGACTTGTTCCAATCACCAGACAAGACAGAGACAAACTTCCCCAGTGGATGCTGTAGAACAGCCAGGGAATGAATGTCATACCATGGGATGTGTAATGACTATATTTTTAGAGGCTGTGATTAAAGAAAGAATTCTAGATAAGTCTATTTTGGGGACAATAGTTAGATCCAAATTCCCTAGATATATTTTCCAGGGAAGAAAATAAAGTAGGGGAGATGGCACACTGGGAAGTAGCAGGTTAAGCCTCTGGCTGTGATGTTGACATCCCATATAGGTACCAGTTAAAATCCTGGCTGCTCTGCTTCCAATCCTTTCCTGGCTAATGTGCCTAGAAGAATAGCCGAGAATGACCAATGAACTTAGGCCTCAGCACCCATGTGAGAGACCCAGAAGAAATTCCTAGTTCCTGGTTTCTGACAGGCTCAGCATCAGCTATTGCAGCCATCCGGGGAGTGAACCAGTGGATGGAAGATCTCTTGCTTCTCTCTCTGTCTCTCACTCTCTCTGTGTGTAACTCTGCCTTTCAAATAAATATTTTTAAAAAGAAATAAAATAGAGTGGGATCGGGGGTGGGAGGGCCTGGCCAGCATCATTGCACAGTGAGTTAAGCCACTGTCTATAGTACTGACATCCCATATGAGCACTGTTTGAGCCCCAGCTGCTCCACTTCTGATCTAGCTCCCTGCTAATTCACCTAGGAAAGCAGCGGAAGATGACCCAAGTGCCTGGACCCTGACATGGGAGACCCAGATGGAGTTCCAGACTCCTGGTTTTGGCCTGGCCCAGCCCTGGCTATTGTAGTCATTTGAGGAGGGAACTATCAGATGGGAGATTCTCTCTCTCTCTCTCTCTCTCTCTCTCTCTCTCTCTCTCTCTCTCCTTCTCTCTCTGTAACTCTGCCTTTCAAATGAATAAATAATTTTTAAAAAAGAAAAGAAAATAGAGTTGGAGATATTCTTCCCCATTCACTTGGAAATAGATATGCACAGTGTTGCTATTTATGGTGAATGATGTAGCAGCATTTTCCTCCTTCCCATAATGATAAGTAACATTTACTTGCACTGATGATATGCCAGGCAGAAAACCCTTTGAAGAACCTGGATAGAATTTGAGTCTGAGTGAGCACAGTGACAGTACAGGGAGTTCTCTTGAGCCCTTGCAGTACTTCTGTTTTTACCTGCCAGATGTCAGTACTTGTGAATACTCTGCAGGTTTTCATAGGACTGGAAGCAAACAGGAAAGATTTTGTGGCTCCACCATCACAAGGATCTTTGGTTTTAAAACCAAATCCACTGTATGTTATTATTTCCTTAACTAAGTGTTCTCTGATACCAACTCTGCAGACTTCTTTCTGTCCCACTGCAGGCATTTCCTTGACGTTCCAGCCTTTGGCTACCTGCAGTAGTAGCATCTGCAAGTTCTGTGCACTTACAAGCTCATGAAGGGATTCTCATTGTACCCTATGGACTGCTCCTCCCCACAACTGACAGTTGTCTAAGTCCCAGTTATGACTGACAACTTGGTAGTAATTTAAGCCAATGTTTCTAGTTTTGAAGCCACAATGCTCACCGCCCCTGCAAAAGGAAAAAGGCTGTAATAGGCAATGCATGTGAAAACAATAGCACAGGGCATAGGTGGGAGGAATCATAGTTCTTTTCTCTGGTCTTTTGAAAACGTAACTACTATATGGAATTATATACTCCACATTTCTCTGGCCTTTCAAAGTCTTTGCTTGGCTTCAAAATGGATGCATTGATCAAGTGGAACTACCATAATTCCAGTTATTGATCAAGGATCTCAAAATAGTCTGAAAGTTATTATCACTTGCAAATTTTGTGGTTTATTGATAAAGCAAGCAGTTTTATTACCCTTGCTTCTAAATAAACCATGATCAGGGAAATAGACAGTGTGTGTTTGAACTGGGAAGAAGGTTTAACAACTAGTTGAGGACCCCTGAAATTGTAGTGACTTCAAACTCTCCTATCTCAAACTTGTTCCCAGGATGGGCAAAAGGACTCTGAGGACTAACAAGGACAACCTCTGTCTCCACCCTTTTAGCATAAAGGAGCCATGGTGTTCAAAGGGAAATGCCCCAAACTCAAACCCCTCAAGATCTGGACTTTTGTGGGACAGGATCCTTACTCTTACAATGGAGGTGGAATAAAAGTTCTCTTTAGACTTAGCTCCTAAATTCAATGACACATATTAGATTACCAGGACAGGAATGGCTCAAGCTCCCCCAAGAAAAGTGATAGTAACCAGAAATGCCATAAATATTCAATGAAGATAGGATGGATTTACTGAACACACAGTACACAAAAACCACTGGGTACCAAGAAGAAAGAAAAATGTGAGGCACAGCTTTTATCATTGTGTATCTCAGAGGTTCCCCTTGGATAACAAAAAAGCACACCCAAAACAGGTAATGAAAACCAACTCACGCTATGCAGCATGTGAATGAAAAAGTCCTAATGCTCTAGAAGATATAAGCTGAATAGAAGGCATCAAAGCATAGGAGATTTTGCAGAGTTAAAGATACAAGAGAAGGAAAGGGGGAAAAACAGGCAGAGGGGACATAAGCAATGGTGATGTATTAGGAAAACATATGGTTCCCTGGGGGTAGTTATAGACTATTTTGCTGGATGAACAGACAGCTTGCACAAGAAAAACATAATAAAAAAAGATGAAAGAGAGAGAGAAATGTATGGCCTAGAATGCCATGCTGCGATTCAGGCTCTGTCACATATATACAAACAAAACTCAGTGAGAAGAAACCAGGAAAAGGAAGATCTTTTATTAATTGCATAAATAAATAATCCAGGTATTCAACTTACTAATAAGTGTCCAAAGTCTACTGAGCAAAACAATATGAAGTATTTCTGAAGGGCCCCAAACTAAATTTGTGCAAATAGAAAGACGTTCCCCATGTTCTTGAGTAGGAAGATTCAATGGAAAAAAAAGTCAATTTTACAATCTAAGTTAAATTATAAATGTTATACAATCCCTGATTAAAAAGCAAATATGTTTTTTCTGAAACTAGACAAGTTAATCACCAAGTTTATTATGAAATAATAATAATAACCAACATACTCAGATTATCTGAAAAAAGAAGCAGTGAGATAGGATAAAGAGTGATTAACCTTACCATATAGTAAAACACACACCTTCTAACAGAACCCTGTTCTAAAGCTATAACAAGATGGTACAATTAAATTCATTGACTGACAAATCAATAAAAGAGAACTGAACATCTGGAAATAAGACAAGTTACATGTAGATGTAATTTGCAGTATTGCAAATCAGTGGCAGAATGAAAAATATTTAATACATTATGTTGGAGAAACTTAATATCCATATCTTTAAAAAAGATAAAACTAGTTCATTTATCACACCATACACCAGGAAAAATATCAATAGACAATATATTTAAATATAAAATTTAAAAGCTATGGAGAGTAGAAGGCATAGATAAAACCTTAATATTCGGAGTCGGCGCTGTGGCACAGTGGGTTAACGCCCTGGCCTGAAGCGCCAGCATCCCATATGGGCACCGGTTCTAGTCCCACCTGCTCCACTTCCAATCCAGCTCTCTGCTATGGCCTAGGAAAGCAGTAGAAGATGGCCCAAGTCTTTGGACCCCTGCACACACATGGGAGACCCAGAGGAAGCTCCTGGCTCCTGGCTTTGGATCAGCACAGCTCTGGCCATTGCTGCCAGTTGGGGAGTGAACCATCGGATGGAAGACTTCTCTCTGTCCTTTCCTCTGCCTCTCCTCTCTCTGTGTAACTTTAACTTTCAAATAAATAGATAAATCTTTAAAAAAAACCTTAATATTCTAGAAGAGGCAAAGTTAAATAAGGAGCAAGAAAGGAAGAGATTAATAAGTATAATAAATATTTTTAAATGTTATATAAAAAATCATAATCATGAGGCCAGTGCTGTGGCACAGTGGAGTAAAGCCTCGTCTTGTAGCACCAGCAAAACATATGGGTGCTAGTTCAAATCCCTGATGCATCTTTTCCTTTTTTTTTTTTTTTTTTTTTTTTTTGACAGGCAGAGTGGACAGTGAGAGAGAGAGACAGAGAGAAAGGTCTTCCTTTTGCCGTTGGTTCACCCTCCAATGGCCGCCGCTGCAGCCGGCGCACCGCGCTGATCCTGGCAGGAGCCAGGAGCCAGGTGCTTTTCCTGGTCTCCCATGGGGTGCAGGGCCCAAGCACCTGGGCCATCCTCCACTGCACTCCCTGGCCATAGCAGAGAGCTGGCCTGGAAGAGGGGCAACCGGGACAGAATCCGGCGCCCCAACCGGGACTAGAACCCGGTGTGCCGGCGCCGCAAGGTGGAGGATTAGCCTATTGAGCCACGGCGCCGGCTTGATGCATCTTTTCCAATCCAGCTCTCTGCTATGGCCTGAGAAAGCAGTAGAAGATGGCCTAAGTGCTTGGGCCCTTGCACCCATGTGGGAGACCCAGAAGAAGCTCCTGGCTCCTGGTTTCAGGTTGACTCAGCTCTGGCTGTCTCAGCCATTTGGGAAGTGAACCAACAGATAGAAACCTTTTTCTCTCCCTGTCTCTACCTCTCTCTGTAACTCTGTCTTTCAAATAAATAAAATAAATATTTTTTTTTGAAAATTGTAATCAAACCGGATAAAAACTAGAAAAAATCAACTAAATGAAAAAAGTTATATCACTGAAGAGGAAAGTCGCTCAATATAGAGAAGAAAAATTCCAATAACCCTGTATTTAAATTGACAAAATATATAAACATAAACTGAAAAGAAAAAGAAATTATTTCTTCTATGATCCACTGTTCATTTGAGAGACTGTTGTTCAGTTAACATATGTTTGCATATTTTCTAGAGTTTCTTAAATTGTTAATTTCTAGCTTCATTCCATTGTGGTCAAAAAAATTTTTTAATTAGTTGAAAATTTGCTTTATGGTTTAGCATGTGGTCTATCCTAGAGAAAGTTCCATGCACTGAGGAAAAGAATTCTGCAACTATGGGCTGAAATGTTCTGTAGATATCAGTTAGAACTATTGAGTCAATAGTGTGTAGCTTAACTCTCTTGTTTCTTTGTTAATTTTTTTTTGTTTAGTTGATCCATCCAATGATGAAAATGGGGTGTTGAAGTCTCCCATTATGATTGTATTGGAGTCAATGTCTCCCTTTATTTCCATTAGCACTTGTTTTCAATAAACAGGTGCTCTAGCATTGAGCTTATATACATTTACTATAGTCACATCTTCCTGTTGAATTTATCCCTTAATCCTTACAGAATGCCCCTTCTTTTGTCTCTTTTAACAATTTTTGTCTGATATTAGGATGGTTGCTCCTGCTTGTTTCTGCTTTTCATTAGCACAGAATATATTTTTCCATACTTTTTCAGTCTGTGTGTACTTTGCTGGTGAAGTGTATTTCTTTTAGGCAGAAAATAGGTAAATCTTAATTTTTAATCCATTCAGCCAGCCTGTACCTTCAAATTAGAGAATTTAGGCCATTTACAGTCAAGATTTTTATTGATAAGTAGTGGCTTGGTCCTGCTATTTTTCAATAATATTACTATTGCTTGATTTGGATTTCCCCTGTACTTCTACTTGTAGATTTTCTGCCTTCACAGTCTTTCATAATAATGACTTTCTTTCTCTGTTTCTGTGTGTAGCATATTCTTAAATATCATTTGTAGGGCTGGATCAATGGTGACAAATTTAATTTTTTCATTTGTTTTGAATGGTCTTTATGTCACCTTCACTTCTAAATAAGGGCTTTTCTGGATACAGTATTCTGGGTTAACAGTGTTTGTCTTTTAGAATTGGACTATTTCTCTCCATTCTCTCCTACCTCATAGCATTTCTGATGAGAAATCAGTTCTTAGTGTAATTGCAGTTTCTTCTGATGCTAATCTGGCATTTGTCTTCCATGTTTTAGGATCCTTTATTTCTGTTTTTACTTCTGAATGTTTGACTATAATGTGTCGTGGTGAAGATCCTTTGTGATCACATCTATTATTGCTGTGTGCTTCCTGTACTTGGATATCCATATCTATCTACACATCATAGAAATTTTCACCTTGTTTTATTTTACTGAATAATTCTTCCATTCTGTCTTTCCATACCTTCAAGAACTCCTAAGACATGTTTATTTTGTCATTTGATGATATCCCATAAATCTTGAACGCCATTTTCAGTTTTTTCTAATTTTTATCTTCTTTTTTTTTTTTTTTTTGGCTGACTAAAATATTTCCAAAGATTTGTCTTCTAGCTTAGAATTCTTTCTTCTGCCTCAGTGAGGATGTGGTTAAGGCTTTCAACTGTATTTTTTTATTTGACATATTACATTCTTTATTTCTGATATTTGTTTGATTTTTCTTTAATATCTCTGTCTCCCAATCAAAAGATATATTTAAAAATTCCTTGAAATGAACGAAAATGACAACACAATATATCAAAACTATGGTATACAGCAAAAGCAGTGTCAAGAGAAAAGTTTATAGCAATTAGTGCCTATATCAACTAACTGGAAAGACATCAAACAAATTATCTAACAAAGCTTCTCAAGGATATAGCAAAACAAGAACAAAACTGAAAATCAGTAGGAGGAAAGAAATAATTTTTTTAAAACCAGAAAAAAAACAAAATTGAAATTTAAAAATGATACAGGGGCCGACGCTGTGACATAGAGGGTAAAGCCACTGCCTGCAGTGCCAGCATCCTATGTGGGCGCTGTTTCAAGTCCTGGCTGTTGCTCTTCCAATCCATCTCTCTGCTGTTACCCCGGTAAGCAGTAGAAAATGGCCCAAGTCCTTGGGCCCCTGCACCCACTGGGAGACCCAGAGGAAACTCCTGGCTCTTGACCTCAGATTGCCTCAGCTCCAGCCATTTCAGCCATTTGGGGAGTGAACCAGTGGACAGAAGATCTCTCTCTCTTCCTCTGCGTCTCTGTAACTCTGCCTTGCAAATAAATAAATAAATCTTTTAAAAAATGACATATCTGACCAGTGAAATGAAGAACTGTTTTTTTGAAAAAAATAAATAAAATGAGCACATCATTGACCCAACTGACAAAAAGAAAGAGGGAGAAGACCCAAATTAAAAAAATCAGACATGAAAAAGGAAGGTTATAGTTAATACCACATAAATAGTCATCAGAAATTACTACAAACAGTTATCTGTCTGCAAATTGGAAAATCTTGAAGAAACTGATAGATTTTGGGACTCATACAATTTTTGTAAATTGAGTCACAAAGACATTGCAAAACAAAGTGGACCCATAATCAAGATGGAGATTGAATCAGTAATAAAGACTCCCTAACAAAGAAAAGCCCAAGACTGGATGGCTTCACAGCTGACTTCTAAAACCTTTAAAGTAGAACTAATCCCAATTCTTAAGCTAGTCAAAACCATATACAGAGAGGGAATTCTACTAAATTACTACCATGAGGACACTATCACCTTAATTCCAGAACAGAAAAAGGTACAAGAAAAAAAAACCATAGACAAATATCCCTGAAGAAGATAGATGCAAAAATCCTCAACAAAATTCAAAAATAAATAAAAAATATCCACCACCCAGACCACATGAGATTTATACCTGGGATGCAGGAATAGTTCAACATATGCAAATAAATAAACATGATACATTACATTAACAAGTTGAAGAATAAAAACCATATGGTTGTCTCAGTAGATGCAGAGAAAGCATTTGATAAAATATACAACTTTCATTATAAAAATCTTAAGCAAATTGGGTATAGAAGGAATACAGTCAAGGTAATATATGAGAACCCCACAGCAAACATCAAATTAAATAAGGAAAACCTGGAAGCATTTCCACTAATTTCAACTAACGCTTTCAGCATTTCCCCTAAGATCTGGAACCAGACAATGATGACCAATTTCATGATTGTTATTCAATATAGATATGAAGGTTTTTACCAGAGCCATTAGACAAGAAAAAGAAATCAAAGGGATACAAATGGGAAAGAGTAAGTCAAATTACTCCTGTTTGCAGATGACTTGATAGGGGAACAAAATGACTACACCAGAAATTATTAGAACTCATAAGAGTTTGGCAAAGTTGCAGTTTATATAATCCATACACAAAAATCAATAGCATTTCTAAACACAAACATTGCCATGGCTGAGTAAGAACTTGTAAGATTGGACTCTTTCAAAATGGTTGCAAAAAATTTAAAAACTTTGGGATAAATATAAACAAGGATATAAAAAATCTCTACAATGAAAATTAGAAAAACATTAAGGAAAAATTAGAAAAAGGCACAAAAAATGGAAAAATCTTCCATGCACATGGATTGAAAGAATTAATATTTTTAAAATGTCCATACTCCCCAGTGCAATTTACGGATATAATGTGATCCCAATAAGAATACCAAAGACATTCTTCTTAGATCTAGAAAAAATGACCTCAAAATTCATAAGGAAACACAAGAGACATCTGAATAATTAAAGCAATCTTAATAAAAACAAAGCTAGAGGCATCACAATACCAAATATTAAGAAAAAATACAGGGCAGTTATAATCAAAACAGCCCAGTAGTGGCACAAGAATAGACATGCAGACCAATGGAACAGAAATGACACCTCAGAAATTAATCCAGATATTTACAACCAACTAATCTTTGACAAATGAGCTAAAATTTCTCCTTGGAGAAAGAATAGTCTCTTCAACAAATGGTGTTGTGAAAGTTGGATCTCCTCATGCTGAAGTGTAAAAAAAGACTCCTATCTTATATTCTTTACAAAAATCAATTCATAATAGATGAAGAACCTAAACCTAAGACCTGAAACCATAAAATTACTAGAGGAAAAACTAAGAGAAACATTGTAAGACATTGGCATAGATAGGACTTCTTGGATAAGACCCCAGAAGCACAAACAATAAAAGCAAAAACAGACAGATGAGTATACATCAAGCTAAAAAGCTTCTGCACAGAAAAAGAAACACAAAGAACTAAAGAGGTAACTGATGGAATAGAAAAAAATATTAGCAAACTATAATCTGATAAAAGATTAATATACAAACTATATAAGGAACTCAAGAAACTCAACAACAACAAAACAAATGGCCCATTTAAGACATGGGCAAAGGACTTGAACAGGCATTTTTCAAAGAATGAAATAACAAATGGCCAACAGACACATGAAAAGATGATCAGGATCACTAGCCATCAGGGAAATGCAAATAAAATCACAGTGAGGTTTCACTTCACCCTAGTTAGAATGACTATAATGCAAAAATCAAAAAATAATAAATGCTGGTAAAGATGTAAGGGAAAAGGTACTATTGAGGGAATGTAAACAAGTGCACCATTAAGGAAAACAGTGTGGAAATTCCTCAGGAATCTGAAAATAGAACTATTGTATGGCCTGGCCAATGCACTGCTGGAAATTTACCGAAATGAATTGAAATCAGCATATAAAAGAGTTATTTGTACTCCCATGTTTATTGCAGTTCAATTAACAATAGCTAAGATATTACTCAACTTAGATGTCCATAAACTGATGACTAAAAAATGTGATATAGACACACTATGGAATACTATTCAGCCATAAAAAGGAATGAAATACTGTCTTCTGTAACAAGATAGATCCAAGTGGAAACCATTATGCTTAGTGAAACAAGTCAATCCCAAACAATGTTTTCTCTGACATGTGGTAGTTAATATAGAATACAAAAAATAATGCAGAGTAATGAAATTGACCTCTTGATTTCATTGCTCTTTTCAGCCCTTGCTTATACTCCTGTGGAACTGTGATCTTTCTACTTTTAACTTGTTCTATTGTATGGTTAGTGATACATTAAATCTGTGATGATAGAGTGGATTGTAAGTATGTTTTTGGAAAAGTTAAAAAAAAAACAGAAAAGGAGAGGGAGGAATTGAAGGAGGAACAGGGGGAGGGAAGGAAATATGGTTATCTTCTTAGAATTATACCTATGAAATATCTGAAATCTGTTCTCTTTATTCTTTTAAAAAATTTTAGGTGATGAGGAACTTCATAATGGATGGATCAGGTTGATATCTACCAATACACTGATAATTATTGTTAATTAGCATTACAAAAAGGAAACAACCATTGGTTTCCACGAGGGGTAATGAAACCCCTCACCACTATGAACTGTTCTTATAATAGAAGTTTTAAGGTATGCACTTACAGACTTATTTATTAGTTGGACCATATAAAATCACCAATACTTGACTATTTTGACCTAAAAAATATAATTTAATTCGGTTCATATAACTTCAACAAAGAGACAGAAGTATTTTAAGTTAAATCTCCTGGTGAAGCAATTGACAAAATCCATTTAAAACAAATCACAGTTTCTACAAAAGGATTTATAAGGAAAGTTTTAAATTACCTCTATGTTTATTGTAGTACTATTCATCTTATCTAAGATATGGAAACAATCTAAGTATCCATCCATTAAGATTGGGTAATGAAAATGTGGTACACAATGGAACACTAGCCATAAAAAAGGATGAATTATTACCATTCATTACAGTATGGATGAAATTGGACATCATTATAAGTCAAGCACAGAAAAAGAATTACCACATGATCTCACTTTTATGTGAAATTTAAAAAAATTGATCCCTTAGAAGGTTGTAATGGTGATTACAAGAAGCTGGGAGGTAAGCATCAGACAGGAGCAATGAGGTTACGTTGATTAATGGACACTAAGTTACAGGTAGACAGGGCAAGAAGTTTGGTGCTCTATTACAAAGTAGGACTATAAATAATGACAATGTTCTAAAGGTTTCTCTGAAAAAAAGGAGAATAAAGGATTTCAAATATTTTCACTACAAAGAAATATTAACTCTTTGAGGAGATAAATGTTTACTGTGATTTGACATTATATTATCTATACAGGTGTCGCTCCCCCACTCGCAGAGGAACGACACTGGACCCTGCGCTGTTCTTTTTGCCCGGCCCTTCCCGGGTTTGCTGCCGCTCCCCCCCGCTCCCCCCCGCCACCTCCGCAGAGGGGCGGCACCCCCGCTGCTTCCCCCGCTTCCACGGAGGAGCGGCACACCACCGGCCGGCTCTCTCAGGGATTCCTCAGATGTTCCTCCTGCATGTTGTCTTTCTCCTCCTTTATAGTCCTCTTCCACCATTCCCAACTCTGCTGGCGTTCTCTCCCCACGCGCTGAGCACGCTGCTCTCCTCCAATCAGGAGCAGGATCAGCTCCTGCAGCTTGTTAGTCGAATTGGTGAGGCAGCTGTGTGGAAGTTGTTTATTCCCTCTCAGCGCCATATGACGGGAGATCAGATGCATAGAATTAATCTTAGCAGTTCCAGTAATTTAGTCTAGTCTCGGTTGCTCCCCACATACAGGTATCAATATTTTACAAGGTACCAATTAAATATGTAAAATTTCATATGTTAATTAAAAATAAATATAATTTTCAAATATACTTTTGTATATATAACTTTGTATGATACTTCCCATTATTTAAAAAAATCAGAGGAGCAGCATTGTGGCATAGCAGGTAAAGCCACTGCTTGCAACCCCAGCATCCCATATTCATGGGATGGTTCAAGTCCCTGCTACCCCACTTATAATCCAGCTCCCTGCTAATGACCTGGGAAAAGCAGAGAAGATGGTGCAAGTGTTTGGGCTCCTGCCACACACATGGGAGACCCAGGTTGGCCTGCCCATTCCTGGCCATTGCAGCTGTGTAGGAAGTGAACCAGAGGAAGGGAGATATTGCTCTCTGTCTTTCCCTCTCTTTCTGTAACTCTAACTCTCAAACAAATAAACAAACAAATAAATAAATAAATCTTTTTTAAAAACTCAGGAGAGAAGATCTAGGCACTAAGCATTGGAGGGTCATTGAAGGTCTCTCATAAGTCAGGACAAACAGACTCACCAAATTGCAGAAATTGGCACACCTTTTTTTTTTTTTTTTTTTTTTTTTTTTGACAGGCAGAGTTAGACAGTGAGAGAAAGAGAGAAAGGTCTTCCTTTTTCTGTTGGTTCACCACCCAAGTGGCCGCTACATTGCACTGATCTGAAGCCAGGAGCCAGGTGCTTCCTCCTGATCTCCCATGCAGGAATAGGGCCAAAGCACTTGGGCCATCCTCCACTGCACCCCCAGGGCCACACCAGAGAGCTGGACTGGAAGAGGAGCAACCGGGACAGAATCCAGCACCCCGACTGGCACTAGAACCTCGGGTGCCGGCGCCGCAGGCGGAGGATTAGCCTAGTGAGCCACTGCACTGGCCAACACACCCATTCTTATATTGCATTCTTCTCTGGAACACAGGAGCCCCACACACGCAATGCCTTTCAGTCTGACTGTTTGAAGTACAAATCAAAGGTACCTCTAGAACGAGTGGGTGGCATGCACATTTCCTTTACAGTACTTATTTTTTGGGAGAGTGAAATGAAATAAAAACGTCAACATGGGGGTCAGATGTTTATAATTCTCTAATGATTCAATATATCAACTAGGAAATGCTTCTCCAGATAAATTGGTGTTGTGTAACTTGAAGATAGGAAAGGTTGGACAAAGTTAGTACATCTTTTTTTAAAAAAATATTTAAAAGTGAACCAACTTTAACTACCTAAGCAAAAATTCAAAATGACACAACACTCTTTTTTTTTCTCTAAAAGAAAGAGTTCATTATTTCAAATACTCTTGGTAATCTAAAGCACATTAACATATGCTATCTGCAAACTTATTTCTGCCATGAATTCTCTTAAGAAAGCTATTTGCAAAAAGAATATAAGGATAAACTTAAAGCATGCTGTATATTTAAATAAATCTATTTCACACATGGCATCCACATATTTTAAGATCCAACTCCTGCCACCATTTAAAGGAGAAGCTTCATCTGCTATTGTTCCCCTATCATAAGTACCTTCACTGTGGTAGATACACCTTAAGGTGAACCTCACGGATTTCTACCCCTAGCTGTTCAAATTATTATGCAAACCCCTCTTCTGCAGTGTAGACAACAGTTGTGAATTCCTTCTAACCAATATAATGTAGCAATGACTCTGCTATATGACAAAGGCAGTGAGATATCAAAGACTATCCTGCCAGTCTTGAAAACAGCAAGTCAAGCTGCTATGATGTGGATGGACAAGGTCACATGTCAGTGAACCACTGACAGCCTCTGGAGTTTGAGTACCTTCCTCCCTCTGACCACAAGGAATTGAATTTTTCCAACAATCATTTGATGTTGGAGGAGGATCCCCAACTCCAAGAGAACATGCAGCCTCCCTGACACTTTGATTACAGCCTGTGAGACCTTGAGCACAGGACCCAGATAAGCTATGCCCAGATGGCTGAACCATAAAATTGAGCAGGAATAAAGGTGAGCTATTTAATTATGGATTTACCAGAAAATTTTCATGGTGCCCATCCCAAGTTAGCATGTTTGTTGGGATGACCTCTCTCCCTTACTTACTTGCTATGTACTTCAGTAAAATGCAACATAGCAAAATGTACTGCATCATTTAAGATCTAGCTTAAATTTCTCTAGTGAGTTCCTTCAGTCTTTTCTACACTCATGCTCCCATCAAAATTCTCTAGATAACAGAGGTTGCATTTACATATATCCATTATTACAAACATCAGCTTACATTGGAATTAATTATGGCCCACATCCCTCACTAAACATTTAGTTTTGTAACATACTAAATGGTGTGCTAAGTACCAGGGACATAGACCTTAAAAAGTTTTTTTTTTTTTTCAAAAAACAGACTATATTCCTGATGACTAATGCATCTGGAACATTAAAAAATAAACAAATTTGGAGTCTCTACAATAATTTACCAAACCAGAAGTTTTCCAAATGTTCAATAAATCAAAAGCTAGCAAGCACAGTAAGGGAGTTCTTCACAGCCATTTCTCTTTGAGAGGCAGGCAGGTTCAGAGAACTACTTTTCAAGAAAACTCCACACTTTGAATATTGAGACATGTTTGCATTATAAAATAGATATCCTGTGAAAAATTGATGTTCGGCCAAGTGGAACTTGGTAGGGAAATGAATCTCTCTAAGCTAAGAAAATTGATCATTTGAGAATGAATTGCAGTATATTGCTTTGGTTGCACATTAGTAGTTTTATTTATTAGTCTGGTAGGAGTAATAAGAGCAACCACTGTTTTATAGAACACAGGCTCCACCTGCACTAGAGTAGTTGGTGCTGTCACTCTGAAGGAGATGAGACATGCACCGAAATTTGAAAGAAAAAAGGAATCTAAGCAGAGACAAGAATTTAGATAAAAGATAACTATAAGGGAGAGTAATGCTGTATTTCTTACAAAAGCAATTCAGTTGGATTTATTAATTATAAATCAATTATATTAAAATTCATTAGAATATTTAATAAAAGACTTTTTCAAAGAGACTTAAGGTTCAATATCTCAAGAATCTTAAGATTTAGAATTAGTCTGAAATGCTGACCTTTAAAGAATTACATTCCTCTTACAGTCAACTTCAGAGGATTTAGAAAGACAGTGGGAGAATTTGTAATCCCTGTAAGCAGCACGTTTACTTTAAAAACAAAAACAGCCGGCGCCCCAGCTCACTAGGCTAATCCTCCGCCTATGGCGCTGGCACCCTGGGTTCTAGTCCCAGTTGGGGTGCCGGATTCTGTCCCAGTTGCTCCTCTTTCAGTCCAGCTCTCTGCTGTGGCCGGGAGTGCAGTGGAAGATGGCCCAAGTGCTTGGGCCCTGCACCTGCATGGGAGACCAGGAGGAAGCACCTGGCTCCTGGCTTCGGATCAGCGCAGCGCGCCAGCTATAACAGCCACTTGCGGGGTGAACCAATGAAAAAAGGAAGAACTTTCTCTCTGTATCTCTCTCTCTCACTGTCTAACTCTGCCTGTCAAAATAAATATATATATATATAAAAGCATTTCCCTTAGTAACAACAATAACAAAAATAGAAACCTGTCCTCTTCCAGAACCAAGGCTCTACTGGGTCTCTATGAGGGTGACGGCTTCTGGGTCACTTGTCTACCATCAGACCTCTGTCACTTTATAAAATGAGCTCAAAGTGTTCCTATAATGAATTATGTTGTGATTTTAACTTTTGTAATTAATTTTAAAATTTTACAATTAGTTCTTCCTTCAGTGCTCGCTAGAATTCATTGGCACAACTGTTTCGTCCTGGAATTTTTCTACGGGTATGTGTTTTCTACTTCTTTATGGATAAATTGAACTTTCCTGGAAATTTTTAATTCAATCTAAACTGCAAAATGTTGATATAAAATTGTTCAGAATATTCTCATATACTTTGTAATTTCTGTAACATACAGTTATGTCCACTTTTTACTATGAATGTTAGTAACATGCACATTTTGTTTCATTTTGTTGATCTATCTTGTCATTTTTAGTTGTCAATTTTCTGAATATTTTTGTTCAAAATAATGATTTTTGGCTTTGTTGATTTTCTGTATTATATCTTCTTTTTCTACTTTTATTATTTTTTTTCTCATGATCGGTACCTATTTTCTATTTTGTTGGATTTATTATGTTTCTGCAGTTTTTGAAGCTGAGTTCTTAGTCCATAAAGTTTATGTCTTCAATATAGGAGCCATTTTGAATTCCATTCCTGGATATATTATTCCTGGTATTTTTCTGTTACTGATTCATTTTTTATGAAACTTTAACAATATGATTCATTCAAAATTTATTGAATCATGCTTTTTGATGTAAGATGGTCGGTTTTCTTAAATTTTCCAGAAGTACTTGAAAAACTTTTCAATTTTTGTATACAACATATAATATATGTAGACAGAGAGAGAGGTCTTCCATCTGTTGGTTCACTCCTGAAATGGCCACAATGGCTGGAGCTGGGCCTATATGAAGCCAGGAGCTTCTTACAGGTCTCCCACGTGGGTGCAGCACTTGGGCCACCTTCCACTGCTTTCCCAGGTCATTAGCAAAGATCTGGGTCAGAAATGGAGCAGCCAGGACTCGAACTGGCACTCATATGGAATACAGGAGCTGCAGGAGGATGCTTAACCTATTACACCACAGCACTGGCCCCCAGCAATTGTATCTTCCTAAGGCACTAAACCAGTTACTGCTGGGGGTACATTTTGCCTTGAAGTCTTCTGGTATTACATACTTTTCTAGTATATTTCCAAGTGTATATATTTTATACCTTTCCATTTTTTTACTTTCTTTTTTTTTCTATCTTTACATTCGAGATGTGCTATTCATAAAAGCATATAGCCTCATTTTCTATTTGTTTCCAGTCTGACAAATTTTGCCTTTCAACTGTGGAATTTAATCCATTTTCATTTGTTTGAATTATTATTTTTGGACATACTTGTCTTATTGTGAGCTGTCTTACATTTTCATTTTCTTTTATTTCCTCTTTTCATATACAATTTTGTATTTGCAAAAAATTTCTCCTTCCTTATTGTTCTGGTTATTTTAAAACATTTTAATGTGTATGTTTAAAAAGATAAATATTAATAAATATAACTGCATCTAAAAAGACAAAGAAACAACAACTTCAATTTAGATATCTCTGTAGTGGCTACAAAAGTACCTGCTTCAGACATTTGTCTATGAGAAATGTGACTGACTGAGTGCCCAGATCCCTCACTACATGCAATGAGGCCATCATCAGGTGTGGTCAGCAGAGGCAGGCAGGTGCACTCACAGGAGACAGACAGTACAAAGGACAGCTCTGCTGTTTGGCCCCAGGAATCAGCACCAGCATTTTAAACCATTTCAAGAACTTCACATGGTAGATTATTCTATTCAGCCTTCCCTCTCTCCTTTATAAAGGTCAGAACATCATCAGAGTCTGCGGCTCTCCCTGTCACCACCAGTTTCTCAGTTTTTCTCACAGAAATTTCCCCTAATAAAAAGTGGGTGTGTCCAATTCTGCCTCACAGCCCTACTCTCAGAGATCCCAACCTAACAAAACCGGGGACCCAGAGAGCAATGGGCATAAAAAGAATTTGAGACTGGCTCATCTCCTACCTGCTGAGAACAAGGAGGACCTTCCGGTTGCTAGGAGGGACAGATCGTCCTTGGTACAAGATGGTCTGAAACTTACTCAGTCTAATAATTTGTTCTGGCCTTGGAACAAATTCTAGTAGCTTCACTTTTGCTTCGTTAATAGCATTCCACTCTTTCTTTGTAATTCAGTATTTTTTTCTGTTGTGCCTTGTCTTGAAAGGCTGCCATAATTCTCATTTTTTCTAACACCAAGTACCCTATTTAGCTCTAGAAAATCTGTTCGCAGACCTTGATGATACGGTTTGCATTTACTGAGAAGCCTACCTACCATATGCCTGGTGTCATGTTATCCCCCTCCTCCTTACTGTGCTGCCAGTGGTTACTATTACCTCATCTACAGCAGAGACTCAGAAGTGTCCCATGAATAGGATGAGGCTGTGGCTTTATCTTTGTTCTCATTTAACCGTACCTACTTGCATAGGAGTTGAGGAGACTTCAGGAGAAAGGCTTGAATCCTAACGAGTACCGACATGTTCAAGACGTGTCAGACAGAGAAGCTGGTCTTGACAGAAGCAAGTTGACAGGAGAGATTATAAAGCTGCTGTAAGAAAATCCACCGGAAGGAAAGTATAATTTGTGACACACTAAACCCTACTTAAAAGTAACACTGGTGGACCAAAGCAGAGCATGGCTGCTATTAGCCAGTGCAATGCTTATGGAGAGACTCTGAAAGTGTGTGTTCTCTCTGCTGTCGCTCCCCGTCTTCGTGGAGGAACGACACAGGACCCTGCGCTGTTCTTTTGTCTGCTCGGCCCTCCCCGGGTTTGCTGCTGGTTCTTCCCAGGTTGGCTACCGTCTCTCCACCTCCGTGGAAGGGCAGTTCCCCCTAGCCACTTTCCCCACTTCCGCGGGGGAGCAGCACACCGCCGGCCGGCTCTCTCGGGGGCTGCTCAGATGTTCCTCAGGTGTTCCTGGTGCATGTTGTCTCTCTCCTCCTTTATAGTCCTCTTCCGCCAATCCCAACTCGGCTGCCCACACGCCGAGTACGCTGCTCTCCTCCAATCAGGAGCAGGTCCTACAGTTTATTGGCTGAACTGGAGGCAGCTGAGTAGAAGCTGTTTCTCCCTTCTCAGCGCCATATTGTGGGAGAGCAGATGCATAGAATAAGTCTTAATTCCAGTAACTTAGTCTAGTCCGAGTTGCTCCCCACACTCTGCAGAGTAACAGAACTGTAGGTGTCCACTGAAAGAGCTGTCACAATAATTGCCAAGGAATTTGGGAAGCAGGCTATCTTCCTGTAGGAATTCCACCCCCACCACTACCCCCAGCCAAAAAGAGAATAAGTAATACAGAAGGGAGAAGCGGTATCTTAATTTTTAAAGAGTATGAAAAGGAGGAAGGTAGAGAAGAGTTCACACAGAAGTAGAAGCAGAGAGGAGTTACCACCAGCCAGCACCAATCCACGAGCAGAGCAATGCACCAGTGAGTGTCAGCAATAGAAATGCATCTCTTTGGGCAATGAGAATGCACCAGAGTCAGGCACTGGGCAGTAAAGGTTGGGCAACCATTCTCCCATGTATTCATTCATTTATTCAAAAAAAATATCTACTGGAAGAAGTCCTGTGTGACAAGCATTGCAGTAGATCCTCCCATGGGCTGGTAGTGAGGCAGCAGAGGTGTAGTTGTTTGGGACTGCAGCAAATAGCTTGGAGGACTTGTCTCACCAGCCTCAGTCATAACTTGGTCCCAGGAGCCCTATTGTAAAGTCTGCCCTTAGCAGGTTTTTGTCTTTGGAAAGTCCTGAGCAAATTCTTGATTCATTTCTCCAACAAGTAGCCCTTTCCTTATTTATGTACTGGAGACCTTTTTTGGGGATACTAGTCTTTTATTGGTTGTATGGATTGAAAATACTCTCTCCATTGAAATTTCCTTTTACATTTATTTATAGCAAATGGAGGTATTTATTGTTCTATGATCTGATGCCATCTTATACATACTACTGTGATAGAACTAACCTCGTTTCCCACAATATCTCCCTAAAAGATTATGAAAGTTGGGGCTGGTACTGCAGAGTAGTGGGTAAAGCCGCCGACTTGCAGTGTCAGTATCCCACATGGGCACTGGTTCATGTCCCGGCTGCTCTACTTCCAATCCAGCTCTCTGCTATAGCCTGGGAAGTAGTGGAGGATGGCCCAAGTCCTTGGGCCCCTGCACCTGCATGGGAGACCTGGAAGAAGCTCCTGGCTCCTGGCTTCAGATCGGCACAGCTCTGGCCATTGCAGCCATCTGCAGAGTGAATCAGCAGATGGAAGTCTCTCTCTCTCTCTCTCTCTCTCTCTCTCTCTGCATCTGCCTCTCTCTCTGTAACTCTGCCTTTCAAATAAATCTTTAAAAAAATAACAAAAGATTATGAAAGCAATGCTAGACTTGGAATTAGTATATCTGCACTATAGTAAAAAGTCCTCAGACATTACTAGCACTGTAACCTTGACAGTAACATTAAACCCCTCCACAACAGCCATTCTGATAAGGTTTCTTACATATGATATGTGATTTAGTCTTTTTATTAGGCTTATTTTCAGATGAGGAAATAAACTCAGAGAAATAAAATCATTAACAAATGATAGGCAGCTAGTTAATCACATGATTGGGAATCTAAGTCAGCTAAGAATCCAAAATCAGTGTGGCTTTCTCCTCTCCAATTGTGTTTCACAATTCTCCTGTGAAAAACATTTTTTGAAAAGGAGTTAAATGGAACCTGATCCCTAAATCCCTCATCGTCTTGAAATTCCATGATTCAAAGCATCTACTAAAAATCAGCAACTGCAAGACACTCTAGGGAGGGACTACTGACTCAATCCACTGGTATCCCAGAGGAAAGCAATCAACAGCTAAAAAAAATAACGTGACTAACATCTTGATTATAAAAACCATTCTATGCTAACTTTGAATAGTTTTACCCTATAGAGCCAAGAATAAACTTTATCAGAAGCTTTGCAATAGCACTGTGAAAAGTACTTAATATGTGGTAACTAAGTTTTATTGAAAGCCTAGTATGCACTAGGAGGGAGCATAGATCATGTCCTTTTATCCTAAAGAGAACCTTATCCAGTAGCTACTTTCAATCTGGATTTTACTCATAAGTAAATGGAAACATGGAAGGTTTACTTGATTGCACAGCTAATAACACTGATGCCTGTCACCAAAGCCCAACCCAACACAATGCAGTTGTGAACTTCCCACTGTTAGAAATCCATACCCAGCATAAGACAACCACAGGAGGTCCTCTTGCAGCAACTTAATCTTTTATGTGTTGCTGCTGCTGAAGAACTTTAGAGCTTTGATAGTAGAGAGCTCTTCTGAATTAGCAAGGTTAAAGACAGCACATCAGAGAGAACATTGGGTCTTTCCCAAAATGAAAAATCTATACATTGGATAAACAGTAAAGGGCAACTTAAGAGTTCACTTATTCTAAAAGAGAACATGTGTCAAAAAATTTTAAAGCTAACAACAGTCACTGAGCAATTAAAAATCTATCCTTTTCCTGTAAGAAAATAGACTGGAAAATTCATGTGCTTTCTATTTCTCCACTAAAATTCCTGAATCTCATTTAATGTTAATTCCTATGAAAAACAGAGAAATGCAAGTTTCATAACATGATGTCATTTTAAACTCCCTTGTAAAAGACAGCTCTCTTCTATGGACTTGTGAGCTACTGACGTGGGGAACAGTTTTAGAAACCTTGTGGAAAGCATATGTTCCAAGGAATAGAAGGTGAAGAAGAGAAATATGCATTGAGTTTATGTGTAGTTTAAGTTCCATAAAAGAATTCTAATTTAGATTTTTAAAATCATGCGTTTAAATCATTATGTGTTTTCTGGGGTGGGCATTTAGCATTGTGATTAAAATGACATTTGGGACGCCTACATCCCATATTGTAGTGTCTGGATTTGAATCCTGGTTCTGCTCCCAACCGGTGATGGCTCAAGTAATTGGATTCCTGTTATACTTGAAGGAATCCTGGATTGAGTTCCTTGTTCCCAGCTTTGGCCTGGCCCAGCCCCAGCTGTGTGTGAACCAGCAGATGGGAAAGCTACATATCTGTCTATCTATCTATCTATCTATCATCTATCTTCTTTTCAAATAAATACATAATTTTAAGAAAAATAAAAATAATTACATAAATAAATAATTATGCTTTTAAAGCCAGGAAGACTGTGTGTGTGAGAAGAGACTGCTAGCATGTATTATTTATGCTGACTCCAATGTGTGCTCGCAATAGATTTCTCTACAAGGTGATCACATCATATCCTAGGTAAAGTAGCTCAGAGTGAGGTTTAGAGCAAAAGCATGCAATTGCAGGCCTATGCTTGGGTGCTTATTGTTCAGGGGCTCCGTATTTGGAATTGCATTTCTCCTTCATTAGGCTCTTTGGAGAACTGATTTTACTCCAGAGCCAGAGTCACAGAACTTTTAAGCTTTTGATTCCTTTGACATTTGGTTTTGCGTGATTTTTTTCAGACAAGGTCTGTTGTGGTTCCCCAAATGCCAAAAGGGAAAACACTTATAATGTTGCGTAACATTTACCTTCTAAATATCAAGCTTAGTGTATACACAAGGGCATAAAGTATCTTCCTATTGTATGTGCATGTGTGTGTTTCATATTCTTTTAGAAAATGTCATGAGGAGGTTTCCATTGCATATGCAAGTACTGTTTCCTAAGACAACACAGAATTCTAATTATAGGAAAGTTGAGTTCTGAGCAGAATTCTTCCTGAAATCAAATATAAAGAGACTTGACTCCTCCCTCTCCTGCATGTCCAATTGATCAACTCAATTACTGAATCATGTTGGTCATTTTTATTTTAACTGAGAAACCCTCTCTCTTCCACTCTACCCCCGTCTAACTCATCTTCCTTAGGGACTACCCTCAACAGCCCCAAACTAGCCTTCTAACCATCTATTTCCCCACTTTATCCCATTCTCTCTATTTTTGTAGCAGAGTATTCTTAAAACTGATGACTTTCTGCCCTGATCAATATCGTTTCCTGGTTTCTTGTTGACCATATTATTATTTTTTTTTAACTTTTATTTAATGAATATAAACTTCCAAAGTACAGCTTACGGATTACAATGGCTTCCCCCGCCCATAACTTCCCTCCCACCCACAACCCTCCCCTTTCCTGCTCCCTCTCCCCTTCCATTCACATTGATTCATTTTATTTTTTCTTTTTTGCTAATATTATTCTTTTTTACCTTTTATTTAATAAATATAAATTTCCAAAGTACAGTTTATGGATTACAATGGCTCCCCCCCATAACTTCCCTCCCACTCACACCCCTCCCATCTCCCACTCTCTCTCCCATTCCATTCACATCAAGATTCATTTTCAATTATCTTTTATATGTGAAGTAATGCTATAACTAGTACTGAAACAGTATTTTACACTCTGTGTTTCTGTGTGGATGCAAACTGATGAAATCTTTACTTAATATATACTAAATTGATTTCTGTATATAAAGATAATTGACCATATTATTTTTTTAAAAGACCTCTTAGTTCAGTTTAATGTTTACATGAAAATGCAGAGGAGTATGTAATTTATTTTATATTAATAACCAGACTCTGGTCACTCATTTTTCCCCTTGCTCTAATCCTCTTAAGGCTTTACGTGTCCCCATTGTGACCTATTTCCCACCTTCTGTAAACTTTAAAACCATCCTCTGTGTTCTCTGGCATTTTAGTCCATCAGCAGAAAATCGTCTATATCTTCAATTTGTCTCTAAAACTACCTTTACCTTCTCTTGATAGAAACTGTCTCTCTTACAGATTTATTTTCCTGCCAGCCTTTTAGATGGTGGCTGTTTCCCATTCACATCCTTCAAGGAGGGACTGCAGGGAAAGTAGCTATCTCTATGGCACATTATTGATGCTTCCAGAGTATTCGCTCTGCTCTTTCCTGAAATCCTCGACTTCTGAATTTATGTAACCCTTCATCCTGACCCCAAGATCATTTTGATTTTCTGATTATTTTACTTTCTGACTCACAGCTTATTTAACACTTTCCTTGCCTAACTTAAATTGAACGTATGATTAAATGATTTATCTGCTACCTTAGCCTCTCAGTATCTTGAACTTTCTTCCAATTAGCTAGTCTTCCAGCACATCTCAGCCACTCCAATCCCATTAGCATGCCCTAGAACTTGCTGTTGCTAACAATCACCCCTCCATTATTTCAGGTTCCTGTATCTCTGTGAATCTCTCTTCCTGTCTTTTCTTCTTATCCTCTGGAGTTTTCCTGGCTCTATTCATTCTTCAGCCCTTCTGGGACCTCCACTGCCCCACTCCCAGTTAGGTCTCCTCTTCTGTTCTTATTAGTATCTCCTTGAAAACAAATTCAACTCTTTCTCTTCACTCCCAAGTCACTATATTCTTTCAGCTAATGTGTTATCCAGCTTAAGTCCATCTTCCAACTTTTCCACATCTGCACTTATGAAGAAGAGTAGGACTGAAGAAAAACACTACCATACTGCTGGGTCTCAAGATATTAATGTCACTCAAGATATTAATGTGGCCTGGCATTTACGCATCATTCCACTAGTCCATCAATTCTCTCACTTTCTTAAATATCCATTTTACCACTTCTCTTTCCACAAATCCACAGTACCCCCCCCACTTTCAGCTATAATGACTTGGGTTTCAATCTCAATGAGATCAGTACACATTGAATATTCAGTTCATTGTATCCCAGAAATGTGTGCAATTTTATGTGCTAGTCAAATACTTTTGAAACGTTTAAGGAAATGAAAATACTAACTACCCTGATTTATAGTATACCACTATACCCCACAAAATGTTAACTAAAGATGTTTTAAAGGAACATGAAGAAAAAAACATGTGGATTAAAAAGAAAAAAAAAAGAAGTATGAAGCAGTAAAACTGCAACTTCATCAGGTGCTCACCACAACAAATCCGACAATATACTATGCTTTCCTTCTTATTCCTATAGATAACTACCTGTGCAACTATCTAAAGTCATACATACAAAAGCAAAACAATTGCTTAGCAATTGTTATATGACACATTATTTAAAATATATAAGAAGCGGTAGGCATTATGATACTTCAGGTTAATACATCACCTGCAAGGCCAGCATTTGAGTACTGCTTCAAGTCCCGGTTGTTCCACTTCCAATCCAGCTCCCTGTTAATGTACCTGGGAAGGGTGCCTGGGAAAGCAACAGATGATGGCCCAAGTGCTTGAGCTCCTAACATCCACATGGGATACTTGGATGGAGTTTCACACTCCTGTCTTCAACCTAGCCCAGCCCTGGCTTTTAAGATCATTTGGGAGTGAACCAGCAGATAGAAGATCTCTCTCTCTCTCTCTCTCTCTCTCTATCACAACACACACACACACACACACACACACACACATTCTGTCTCTGTAACTGCCTTTCAAATAAATAAAATAAATATTTTTAAAAACACATAATAATGATAAACAAAAATTCAAGATAATTATTGTTCAAGTGGAGAACATGGTGAGGTGTTTGGGAATAAATACAGTAGTAACTTGAAACTGTATTACTGATATTCTCCTGAACAACTGGAAAACTGGTTTCATGGGCATTTGTGCTATTGTTATGTGTTATAACTTATATTATGTATACATCCTTATATACCTATTTTTATATATTCAAATATATATACCTTATTCAGTCATGATGAAAAGTGAACAATAGACCAGAAGTATGCTAATGGAGGAAAGCATCTCTTTGGCACTAATTATTCTTTGTTAATTCAAGTAATCTGTTGAAAATTGCTTTACTCTCTGTTTGTAGGAAAGCTGGATGATATGGAATATTTGAGATCCAAAGCTGTAAAGAAGAAACCCTAACAAATTTTTGGCATTAAACTAAATTCAAACATGTTTATAATAAATCATAGAAATTGTCCTATATTTTATTGGTAATCAAAATAAAAAGACGATTCCCTTAATGTTATATTGTTTGTGGACAAAGCCTATCTTTCCCCCAATTGGTATGTAATCCTTTAACCCCAGGGCTTGTGTTATCATCCAAAATTTCTAAATGTTTGAGAAACTTGCATGGGTCATCAGGCGTATTTATTGTAGAAAGTACTGTTAGTTTGTGAAATACAATGGTTATTTATTTTGTCAACTATATTACTTTTTTTCCTTTTCTGGGAAGAAACTATATATATATAAAATATGTATATACATATATATGTATATATACAATTTAGTAGAATAAGACTCAAATAATATTGGAATTGGCTATTTCTAATTCACATAACAGAAAGTCTGGTTTTCTCTTTATTTAAGGTGACCTTTGAGTAAATTATGTTCTATGAGGACTGTGTGAGCATAAAAAATGAACTATTTCTGATTCTGGGCCCTATCACATCTCTAACCTCATCATACTGTATGGCACAAGCATATGCAGCCTTCACATAAGCTTATGGTTTTCATCTTGGGCTTTCCTGTTTCTAGGACCAATGTCATCCATCACCCCTCAGCTACACAATTTGGCATATGCAGCTCATCACCACCCACTCTTCTGTCTTCATCTACCCCTCCTTGAGTCAATCCACGCTGTTGTCACATTTAACTCTCCCTGTTTCTCAGATCAACAAGTCTGCTCAAACAACACAAAATTTGTACATGTGGTTCTTTCTGACTGGAAAGCCTAGAAAATCCCTACTCAGCTCTGAAGACCTTATTCAAATTGCACACCTTCTGCAAAGGCATTCAAAAACTGATGGACACGGGTATTAGACATAAAATAGAAAAATGGGTCTTAATTCTAAAATGCATTATAAATGAACAACAATTATATTGCCAACAAATACATCAGTCAGTATGCTGACAACATTGGCAATTAAAATGTAATATAAAACAAGCTAAGGCATTATGGCTCAGAATAACCACTGCTTAGGATACCCATATCCTATGTGGGAGTGTGAGGCTGGAGTCCTGAATACTCTACTTCTTATCCAGCTTCCTGCTAATGTATCCTAAGAGGCAGCAAATAATAGCTCAAGTATTTGGCCCCTGCTACCAATATGGGAGATTTGGCTGGAGTTCCTGGCTTCAACCAGGCACAGCACTGGCCACTGAAGGCATTTCAAGAGTTAAGAACTATATCAGCTGCCTTTCAAGTAGACGAAAAGCACCAAGTAAACATTTTGAAAAAAGATAATGTAGAATAATTTTTATTTCTAATAATAAGTGCTTGGTGTTTACTCAATTTTGATAATTCTGCAATGAGTATTTCTCAAGAAATTTTCTGCAATAAGTGAAAATAAAAGTGGATACCAGAATGCAAATCAAAAAAAAAAAGAAATAGTGAAAACAAACTAAAGGAACACAAGGGCAAAAGGAAGTCAAAGGCTAACAGGAGAGGAAAAAAGGTAGCATGGATTCCTACACGTAATCCTGTGTTAACTCTTCTTTAGTGTGTACAGTACAAATATGGTCACTCCTCATAACTCATTGTCAAAATCAAGGCAGGATAAATATATCTTACAAAGTGCTTGATAAGTATTTGTGTTAAATATTGAACAGTATTATTTCAGAGATACTTGCAAGATTGCCAAACACAGGCAACAGGCACTCACCTCTTCTTCCACAAAGAACTAGAACAACAAATAAATAACTGTATTTAAAGGTAAGTAGCACTGAAATACAGCAAGGGAGAGACGTGAACCCTGTGAGACACAGAGACTTGAATGTCAGCAAAGGAAGTAGAACAAAGCACACGGACTGCAGTGATCTTGGCTCCCTGGCAGGGCAGCTCCCTCTTAGAGGGGAGAGAATGCTCCATCAGCTGAATGTAAAATTGAAGGAAAAATTGATCATTGAGAAAATCAAAGGGGAAATTTAAAAATGTCTCAAAACATGAAAATCAAAAAATAACATATAGAACATATGGTGTACAGAGAAAGCTGTGCTAAGAGGAAAGTTTACAGCAATAAGCACCTACATCAAACAAACTGAAAGACTTAAAATTAACAACCTAATAATGCATTTCTAGGACCTAAGAAAGCAGGAATAAATCAAACCTAAAATCATTAGAAGGAAAGAAATAACAAAAATCAGAGCAGAAGTAAAGGAAACAGAGACTAAAAATAAACAAAAGATCAATGAAATGAAGAGGAATTTTTTGAAAAAATAAAATTGATGAGCTTTTGCTAGACCATCCAAAAAAAAAGATAGAAGACAAAATAAAATAAGAGATGAAAAAGGAGATACTACCAATGCTACCACAGAAATACAAAAGATCATTAAAAGTGGACAATAAACAACTATATACCAAGAAACTAGAAAATCTAGAAGAAATGGATCAATTTTGAGACTCCGATAACTCACCAAAATTGAACCATTAAGACATAGATAACCTGAGAAGACCAGTAACAAGTTATAAGATTGAATCATTATTATTATAATTCTCCCAACAAAGGGAAACACAGGACCACATGGATTCACTGCTGAATTACATCAGACTTTTTTGAAAGTCAGAGTTACAGAAAGGCAGACAGAGAGACAGAGAGAATCTATCTTCCATCTGCTGTTTCACCCCTTCATGGCCCCAATGGTTAGTGCTGGACCAGACAAAAGCCAGAAGCCAGAAGAATCATCCAGGTCTCCAACTAGTGTGGCAGGGTCCCAATACTTAGGCCATCTTTCACTGCTTTTCCCAGGCTATTAGCAGGGATTCCCGCCTAACAGGCATTTAGCTTTATCAGCTACAGCACAACACCAGCTATCAAATCTTTAATGAAGAATTAATATCAGTTTTTCTCAAATGATTCCAAAATAATTGCAAGAGAGGGAAAAATTGCAGACTCATTCTATAAGGCCAGAATTATCCAGTTACCAAAACCAAACAAGAACAACAACAACAACAAAAGTGTGATGAACATTGATGCAGAAATTCTCAACAAAATAGTGCAAGTTAAATCCAAAAGCATATTAAAAAGACCATATACCACGAATAAGTGGATGCAACATACACAAATCAATTATAATATATCATATCAACAGTATGAAAGATAAAGATTATATGACCATTTCAGCCAATGTAGAAAAAACACTCTATAAAATTCAATATCCCTTCATGATAAAAACACTAAACAAATTAGGTTTACTAGGTCAATACCTCAACATAATGAAGGCTATAAATGATAAATGCAGAGCTGAGACTTTACTAATGGGAAAAGGCTGAAAGTATTTCTTCTAAAATCTGTAACAAGATAAGGTTGTCCACTCTCATCACATTTATTCAATATGGTACTGGGAGTTGGAGCAATTAGGCTAAAGAAATAGATAAAAGGTATATAAATTAGAAGGGAAGAAGTCAAATTATTACTGTCTGAAGATGATATGACTCTTTTTACAGAAAAACATAAATATTCCACCTAAAAACATGTAGAAGTGATCATACTTTCAGTAAAATTAGGATACAAAATTAACATACCAAAATCAGTAACATTTTTATTCACCAATAATGAAGTCTTGAGAAAGAAATAATGAAATTAATCCCATTCAAAAAAATATGAAAATAAAATATGAATAAGTTTAGCCAAGAAGGGAAAAACCTCAACTATAAGAATTACAAAACGCTGGACAAGATTCCAACATATTGGATCAGGAAATGAGGTAATGTGCTAGGCTAGAGATAAATAGTTTAAAAAAAATGTGGGAAGTGTGGATCTCTGTCCTTAATGTGTTGTACTATGCTAATTAACGGTATAACTAGTACTCAAACAGTACTTTATACTTTCTGTTTCTTTGTTGGTGCAAACTGTTGAAATCTTCAGTTAGTGTATGCTAAATTGACCTTCTGTATATAAAGATAATTGGAAATGAATCTTGATGTGAATGGGATGGGAGAGAGAGCGGGAGATGGGATGGTTGCGGGTGGGAGGGAGGTAATGGGGGCGAGGAAGCCCCTATAATCCAAAAGTTGTACTTTGGAAATTTATATTTATTAAATAAAAGTTAAAAAGAGAGAGAGAGAAAAAACCACACTGAATATTCTACAAAAGGAAGAGGAACCCTGTGGACCTGAGTAGAAGGTGCAGATGCACAGCATGAACATGGCTGCAGCAGTCAAGAGCCAGAGCATGTGGCAGCTTGGAGACGGAGGTGAGGCCACACTGCAGCAACCCATGATGACACAGCCAAAGGGGGAGCATGGCATGAGTCTGGACTGGAGCCCTAGGGGCTCGTGGTTACTAACGGTTACCCATGGACCCAGTGGAAGTAAAAGGGGCACATTTATCTCACTCCAACATCCACACAACCATGCCTGCTGCCCAACTAAGAAAGGACAGGTCCATTTTAGGTTTAGATGGCAGTTTCAGAAGCCATTGTGAATACACACAGCAACTGGCTGAGACAAGACATCATCTTATCAGCAGTACAGGTGGCAATGGCAGAGAGAGAGTACCATTTGGCCACTGGCTCTTGTGTACGAATGTGATCCAGAGATTCCAGTGGAGGGAAAGATCTGCAGTCCCTACTGACTTTGGGCCTGGCTGGGATGATTGTCACAACATGTCTGTGCACTCATGTAGGACTGTGAGGCACCTACAACCTTCCAGCACACCACAGGCTCTGGGACTTAAGCAGCCTAGGTGGAGTTGGCTCAGGGAAAATCTGCCTCTCTGTTGACTGGACAGGCTGGCAGGGCAGAGCAAAACCTCTGCACCCAGCGACTGTGGGAGCCTTGTGTGCTGAGACTGTGGGGACTTGGTGGCTACATGAGAGGCTGCAGAGTGTAACTGGGTCTCTGTGCAATCACTGGGTGTGGCCCCACACACTCTGAGGTCTTAGGTTATCTGGGGTGGGTCATTACAGCGGAACTGTGCTCACAACAAGGGCTGAGCAGAGCATTTCTGTGGTTCATAGAATGGTGCTGATGACTATTGAACCCACGAGCAGCTAAATGTGGGAGCATTGCTCAGCTTGGAGGAGAGGACGCAATGAGTAATCACACCAATAGAGATGACCATTTCCACCCTTCTTTTAAAACGCCCAACTTGGATGTTATCCTAAATACTCACCCCACCCTGGGGCACTGACCAGAGCTCCTTGGCGGCACCTAGCACACACATCTTGATATTCCCTGAAAGTACAGACATTCCACTAAGCCACAGAGGCATAGATCAAAGATAAAAGCCATCAAAGGAAAAAGCCAACAAGTAACTCCACAAATGCCCAAAAATAAATGCTGAAATTCAAGAAACAGGAATAAAGAAGACAACATGACTCTCCCAAAGGAAAACAACAACATTTCAATATTAGAATGTTAAGATGAAGAGATTGATGAAATGCTGGAAATGGAATTCAAAAGATGAATCATAGGACTGCTCAAAAGCAATCAGAAGCAAATCTATGAACTAAAGAAAAACATACATGATAGGAATAAAAATTTTTCCAATGAAATTGAGACTTTAAAGAGAAATCAAAATGAAATATTAGAAATGAAGAATTCAATAAATCAAGTGAAAAATGCAGTGGAAAGCCTTAACAGACTTGGTGAGACAGAAGAATAAATATATGAGCTAGAAGAAAAGTTTTGGAAATCATTCAGTCAGACAAAAAAAAAAAAGAAATTAGAAAACTTAAAAACAGTGTTGGAGATTTATGTGATACTATCAAATGACCCCATATATGTGTATTAGAAGTTCCTGCAGGTGTGGAAAGAGAGAATGGAAAAGAAGACTTCTTTAGTACAATAATTACAGAAAACAACCCTAATTTGGAGAAAGAAAAGGAAGTCCAAGACAGGAAGTGCTTAGAACTCCTAATAGACATGACCAGAAAAGATCTTCTCCATGACACAATGTAGTTAAACTTTCCATAGTAAAACATAAAGAAAAGATTCTAAAACATGTATGAAGAAAATGCCAAATTACATCAGTTATACTCACAAATGACTTCTTATTGGAATCATGAAAGGCTAGGAAAGGATGACTAAACATAGTTCAAGTCTTAAGAGAAAAAATCTGTCAATCCAGAATACGGTACCCTGCAAACTCTCATTTATGAATGAAGGTGAAATAAAGTTCTTCCATAACAAACAGAAATTGAAAGAATTTGTCACTACTCATCCAGCCTTACAAACGATGCTTAAGGATGTGCAACACAGAAACACAGAATGCTAGCCATCATTATGAAAGAATGTGAAGGCAGAGAATTCCCTAAATAAAGTACAAAAAAAAGTCCAGAGTAAACATACAGGAAAATTTAAGGAAAAATGGCAGGGATGAGTCATTACTAATCAATAGTCACCTTGTATGTAAATTGCCTCAAATCTCCAGTTAAAATATAGACTGGAGGGGATGGTGCCATGGCTCACTTTCTTAATCCTCTGCCTGCAGCACCGGCATCCCATATGGGCACCGAGTTCTACTCCCCGGTTGCTCCTCTTCCAGTCCAGCTCTCTGCTGTGGCCCAGGAGGGCAGTGAAGGATGGCCCAAGTGCTTGAGTCCCTGCACCTGGATGGGAGACCAGGAAGAAGCACCTGGCTCCTGACTTCAGATTGGCACAGTGCCAGCCGTAGCAGCCATCTGGGGAGTGAACCAACAGAAGAAGACCTTTCTCTCTGTCTCTCTCTCTCACTGTCCAATTCTATCTGTCAAATAAAAAAAAAAAAGATATAGACTGGCTGAATGGATTAAAAAATAAGACCCATCTATTTGCTGCCTACAAGAAACACATCTTACCATCAGAGATACACTCAGACTGAAAGTGAAAGGATGGAAAAATATATTCCTTGATAATGGAAAGCAAAAAAGGGCAAATGTTGCCATCCTAATATCAGACAAAATAGACCACAACACAAAAACTGTTAAAAGAGATGGAGAAGGGTACTATGGAATGATTAAGGGATTATCAATTCAACAGGAAGATGTAAATATAATAAATATGTATGTATCCAATTACAGAGTGCCTGGATATTTAAAAAAATGTTAATGGATTTAAAGGGAGAGATAGACTCCAGTACAATAGTAACAGGGGACTTCAACACCTCACATACATTTTCATTGCAGCACAATTCACAATAACCAAGATATGCGATCAACCCAGATGCCCATCAACTATTGACTGAATAAAGAAATTATGGTATATATACACTATGGAGTACTACTCAGCTGTAAAAATTAAATGAATTCCTGTCTTTTGCAACAAAATGGCTGCAACTAGAACCGATTATACATGGTGAAATAAGCCATTCCCAAAAAGCTGATATTATATGTTTTCCCTGATCTGAGGTAACTAATACAGTACCTGAAATATAATATATTGGAGTGAAATGGATATTTTGAGATTTTTTTAGCATCCCATTGCTTCTTTGTTTAACTTTTATTTAGTAAATATAAATTTCCAAAGTACAGTTAATGGATTGCAATGGCTTTCCCCCAATAACTTCCCTCCCACTCACATCCCTCCCATCTTCCTCTCCCTCTCCCATTCCATTCACATCAAGATTCATTTTCAATTATCTTTATATACAGAAGATCGATTCAGTATATATTAAGTAAAGATTTCATCAGTTTGCACCCACACAGAAACACAAAGTGTAAAATACTGTTTCAGTACTAGTTATAGCATTACTTCACATTGGACAACACATTAAGGACAGATCCCACATGAGGAGTAAGTACACAGTGACTCCTGTTGTTGACTTAACAAATTGACACTCTTGTTTGTGGCATCAGTAATTTCCCTAGGCTCTAGTCATGAGTTGCAAAGGTTATGGAAGCCTTTTGAGTTCGCTGACTTTGATCTTATTCAGACAGGGTCTTAGTCAAAGTGGAAGTACTCTCCTCCCTTCAGAGAAAGCTACCTCCTTCTTTGATGCCCCGTTCTTTCCACTGGGATCTCACTCGCAGAGATCTTTCTTTAAGGTCTTCTTTTTTTTCCCAGAGTGTCTTGGCTTTCCATGCCTAAAATACTCTCATGGGCTCTTCAGCCAGATCTGAATGCCTTAAGGATTGATTCTGAGGCCAGAGTGCTGTTTAGGACATCCGCCATTCTAAGAGTCTGCTGTGTATCTCACTTCCCATGTTGGATCGTTCTCTCCCTTTTTTATTCTATCAGGTAGTATTAGCAGACACTAGTGTTGTTTGTGTGATCTCTTTGACTCTTAGACCTATCAATGTGATCAATTATGAACTGAAATTGATCACTTGGACTAGTGAGATGGCATTGGTACACGCCACCTTAATGGGATTGTACTGGAATCCCCTGACACGTTTCTAACTCCACCATTTTGGGCAAGTCCGATTGAGCATGTCACAAAGTGTACATCTCCTCCCTCTCTTCCCACTATTATATTTAACAAGGAATCACTTTTCAGTTAAAATTTAAACACATAAGAATAAATGTGTGTTAATTACGAGTTCAACCAATAGTACTAGAACAAAAAAAAAATACTAAAATGGATAAAGTATTACATTGTACATCAATAGTCAGGACAAGAGCTGATCAAGTCACTGTTCCTCATAGTGTCCATTGCACTTCAACAGGTTTCCTCTTTGGTGCTCAGTTAGTTGTCACCATTCAGGGAGAACATATGATATTTGTCCCTTTGGGAATGGCTTAATTTATTCAGCATAATGTTTTCCAGATTCCTCCATCTTGTTGCAAATGACCGGGTTTCATTGTTTTTGACTGCTGTATAGTAGTCTATAGAGTACATGTCCCATAATTTCTTTATCCAGTCTACCATTGATGGGCATTTGGGTTGGTTCCAGGTCTTAGCTATTGTGGATTGAGGTGCAATAAACATTAATGTGCAGACAGCTTTTTTGTTTGCCAATTTAATTTCCTTTAGGTAAATTCCAAGGAGTGGTATGGCTGGGTTGTATGGTAGGGTTATATTCAGGTTTCTGAGGAATCTCCAGACTGACTTCCATAGTGGCTTGACCAGTTTGCATTCCCACCAACAGTGGGTTAGCATCCCTTTTTCCCCACATCCTCTCCAGCATTTATTGTTGGTAGATTTCTGAATGTGAGTCATTCTAACTGGGGTGAGGTGACACCTCATTGTGGTTTTGATTTTCATTTCCCTGATTGCTAGTGATCTTAAACATTTTTTCATGTGTCTGTTTGCCCTTTGGACTTCCTCTTTTGAAAAATGTCTATTGAGGTCTTTGGCCCATCTCTTAAGTGGGTTCTTTGTTATGATCTTGTGGAGTTTCTTGATTTCTTTTTAGATTCTGGTTATCAACCCTTTATCTGTTTCATAGTTTGCATATATTTTTCCCATTCTGTCAGTTGCCTCTTCACTTTCTTGACTGTATCTTTTGAAGTACAGAAACTTCTCAATTTGATGTAATCCCAAATGTTAATTTTGTCTTTGACTGCCTGTGCTTCTGGGGTCTTTTCCAAGAAGTCTTTGCCAGTACCTATATCTTTTCTCCAATGCTCTCTAATAATTTGATGGTGTCGGGTGTAAATTTAAGTCTTTAATCCATGTTGAGCGAATTTTTGTGTAATGTTAAAGGTAGGGGTCTTGCTTCATGATTCTGCACATGGAAATCCAATTTTCCCAGCACCATTTATTGAATAGACTGTCCTTGCTCCAGGGATTGGTTTTGGACCCTTGATCAAATATAAGTTGGCGGTAGATGTTTGGATTGATTTCTGGTGTTTCTATTCTGTTCCATTGGTCTATCCATCTGTTTCTGTACCAGTACCATGCTGTTTTGATAACAACTGCCCTGTAGTATGTCCTGAAATCTGGTATTGTGATGCCTCCAGCTTTGTTTTTGTTGTCCAAGATTGCTTTAGCTATTCGAGGTCTCCTGTGTCTCCATATGAATTTCAGCATCATTTTTTCCAGATCTGAGAAGAAGATCTTCGGTATCTTGATTGATATCGCATTGAATCTGTAAATTACTTTTGGGAGAATGGACATTTTGATGATATTGATTCTTCCAATCCATGAGCATGGAAGATTTTTCCATTTCTTGGTATCCTCTTCTATTTCTTTTTTAAGGTTTTGTAATTTTCATCGTAGAGTTCTTTAACGTCCTTGGTTAAGTTTATTCCAAGGTATTTGATTGTTTTTGTAGCTATTGTGAATGGGATTGATCTTAGAAGTTCTTCCTCAGCCATGGCATTGCCTGTGTATACAAAGGCTGTTGAGTTTTGTGCATTGATTTTATACCCTGCTACTTTGCCAAAATCTTCTATGAGTTTCAATAGTCTCTTAGTAGAGTTCTTTGGGTCCCCTAAATAAAGAATCATATCATCTTCATAGAGGGATAGTTTGAGTTCTTCCTTCCCAATTTGTATCCCTTTAATTTCTTTGTCTTGCCTAATGGCTCTGGCTAGAACTTCCAGAACTATATTGAATAGCAGTGGTGAGAGTGGGCATCCCTGTCTGGTACAAGATCTCAGTGGAAATGCTTCCAGCTTTTCCCTATTCAATAGGATGTTGGCTGTGTGTTTTTCATAAATTGCTTTGATTGTATGGAGGAATGTTTCTTCCATACCCAGTTTGCTTGGAGTTTTCATCATGAAAGGGTGTTGTATTTTATCAAATGCTTTCTCTGCATCTATTGTGATAATCATATGGGTTTAATTCTACAGTCTGTTAATGTGGTGTATCACATTGATTGTTTTGTGAACATGGGACCATCCCTGCATACCAGGGATAAATCCCACTTGGTCTGGGTAGATGATCTTTCTGATGTGTTACTGCATCCTATTGGCCAGAACTTTATTGAGGATTTTTGAATCTATGTTCATCAGAGATATTGGTCTGTAATTCTCTTTCTATGATGCATCTTTTTCCGGCTTAGGGATTAAGGTGATGCTGGCTTCCTAGAAAGAATTTGGGAGGATTCCCTCTTCTTCGATTGTTCTGAATAGTTTGAGAAGAATTGGAGTTAGTTCTTCTTTAAACGTCTGGTAGAATTCAGCAGTGAATCCATCTGGTCCTGGGCTTTTCTTTGTTGGGAGGGCCTTTATTACTGTTTCAATTTCTGTCTCAGTTATGGGTCTGTTTAGGTTTTCGATGTCTTCCTGGTTCAATTTAGGTAGTTGTATGTGTCCGGGAATCTATCCATTTCTGATAGGTTTCCCTGTTTGCTGGCATACAAGTCCTTGTAGTAATTTCTGATGATTCTTTTTATTTCTGTGGTATCTGTTGTTACGTTTCCTTTTTCATCTCTGATTTTATTGATTTGGGTCTTTTCTCTTCTTTTTTTAGTTAGTTGGGCCAATGGGGTGTCAATTTTGTTTATTTTTTCAAAAAACCAGCTCCTCATTTGGCTGATTTTTTGTAATTTTTTTTTTGATTCAATCCTGTTGATTTCTTCTCTGATTTTAATTATTTCTCTTCTACTAGATTTGGGTCTGGTTTGCTGCAGATTTTCTAGATCCTTGAGATACATTGAAAGCTCATCTATTTGGTGCCCTTCCAATTTCTTGATGTAGGCACCTATTGATATAAACTTTCCTCTTAACACTGCTTTTGCTGTGTCCCATAAGTTTTGGTATGTTGTGCTGTTATCCTCATTTACTTCCAGAAAATTTTTGATTTCTCAGTTAATTTCTTCTATGACCCCGTGTTCATTCAGGAGCATGTTGTTCAATCTCCATGTGTTTGCATATGCTCCTGGGATTCCTGTGTTGCTCATTTTCAACTTCATACCTTTATGGTCTGAGAAGCTGCAACATATGATTCCGATTCTTTTGAATTTGCTGAGACTTGCTTTATGGCCTAGTATGTGGTCAATCCTATGGAAGCTTCCATGTACTGCTCAGAAGAATGTAAATGCTTTATGTTTAGGATGAAAAGTTCTGTAGATATCTGTTAGATCCATTTGGGCTATAGTGTTGTTTAAATCTACTGCCTCCTTGTTGATCTTCTGTCCTGTTTATCTGTCTATTTCTGAGAGTGGAGTATTGAAGTCCCCCAGTACTATTGTATTGGGGTCTAAGTCTCCCTTTCAGTCCCTTAACAAATCTTTTAAATAAACCGGTGCCCTGTAATTAGGTGCATATACATTGATAGTCATTATATCTTCCTGTTGAATTGATCCCTTAATCATTATATAGTGCCCCTCTTTGTCTCTCCTAACAGTTTTTGTGGTAAAGTTTATGTTGTCCGATATTAAGATGGCTACACCCGCTCTTTTTTCATTTCTGTTGGCATGGTATATCTTTTTCCAGCCTTTCACTTTCAGTCTGTATGCATCTTTGTTGGAAAGATGTGTTTCTTGTAAACAGCAAACAGATGGGTTTTGTTCCTTAACCCAATCAGCCAATCTGTGTCTTTTAACTACAGTTCAGGCCATTAATGTTCAATGTGAGTATTGATAACTAGTAACTTTGCCCTGCCATTTGCCAAAGATATTTTCTAATATATGTTTTGAACTTCCTGTGATCTTTTGCTGTGAGGTTTCCTGCCTTTACCTTCTTTCATATTGATGACCGTGTTTCTGTGTTTCTGTGTGCAAAACATCTTTAAGCATCTTATGCAGGGCTGGACAAGTGGCGACAAATTCTTTCGATTTCTGTTTGCTGTGAAAGGTCTTTATTTCACCTTCATTCACAAATGAGAGCTTTGCAGAATATATTATTCTGGGCTGGCAGTTTTTCTCTCTGAGTACCTGGGCTATATCTCGCCATTCCCTCCTAGCTTGTAGGGTTTCTGATGAGAAGTCAGCTGTGAGTCTGATTGGAGATCCTCTGAGAGTAATCTGACGTTTCTCTCTTGCACATTTTAGGATATTTTCTTTCTGCTTCACTGTGGTGAGTTTAATTACAACGTGTCGTGGTGAGGATCTCTTTTAGTCATGTTTATTAGGGGTTCTATGAGCTTCCTGTACTAGGATGTTTCTGTCCTTCTCCAAACCTGGGAAATTTTCTGCTAATATCTCACTAAAAAGGCCTTCTAATCCTTTCTCCCTCTCCATGCCTTCAGGAACTCCTAGAACCTGAATGTTGGGTTTTTTAATAGTATCCTGAAGATTCCCAACAATATTTTTTAGATTTCTAATTTCCTCTTCTTTTCTTTGGTTTGACTGTATATTTTCCTTTTCTCTGTCTTCTAAGTCCACTATTCTCTCTTCTGCTTCACCCATTCAGTTTTTAAAGCTCTCTAGTGTGTTTGTCATTTGATCTATTGAATTCTTCATTTCATTATGATTTCTCATCACTATCACAGTTTCATGCTCTACTAGTTGTTTCATTTCATTTTGATTCCTCCTTAATATTTCATTTTCTCAAGAGATTTTCTATCTTGCCATTAAGGATTTCTGCAGTTCAAGAATTTGTTTTTGAGAACTTCTTAATGTTCTTATCAATTTTTTGAGATCCATTTCTTGCATTTCTTCTATCTCATCATCTTCATAATCTTGAATTGGGGTGTCTTTGGGGGCATCATAGTGTCTTCCTTGTTCTTGTTACCTCAGCTTTTGTGTTTGTTGTTTGGCATTTTGGAGATATTCTTTGGTTTCTTCGCTGTGGTGTTTTTTCTTGTTATACTGTGACTCTAGATTAAGTGGACTGTCTGCTTTTGATGGATCCTTAGAGGCTGTGATGGGTGTGGCCAGAGAGCTCTGTTTGGTTATTCAGGATTAAGGGTATGTCAAAGGTGACTCACCCAAGTTGTCCTCTCTCTCGCTTGCTCTCTCTTTTTTTTTTTTTTTTTTTTTTTTTTTTTTTTTTTTTTGACTCAGAAGGGAAGTAATTCCTCACAGCTGAGTGGAATTGAGGGTAGTTGATGTATGAAATCTGGCCCCTGTGGGTATTCTTCTGCTCTCTCTACCCCAGGGACCACATGAAGGGTTTATGCAGCCCTCAGTGTGGTCTCAAATTTCTCCACAGTCTCTCACCAGGTTGCCAAGGTTACCGAGTTTGTGTACTTGGTGAGTTCTCTCACCCACCCTCAGATTTCAACAATCTCAGTTCGTTAGCTCCACACTTTCACTAGGACCTAACCTCCTGTTATTTCTCAAGGTTTTTCTGCTGGCTAATGGCGGGCGCCACTTTACATACATTCAAAATGGCACCTGCTCTTTGTCTTACTTGGCTTTGTAAGGTGAATGGAGAGAGAGGCTAATGTCCGTGCTGGTTCCCCTTATTTATTTGTTTTTTTCTCTCCTCCAGTCAGCCTGGTGAGCTTTTCCAGTGGGGCTTTCATTCCCTCTAGGCTCTTTCTGCCTTTCCCCGCCAATGCCTCATGTTACCGAGGTTTTTGTCTCACCTCCCCTTCCAGCTCTGGCACGCAGGCTCTGCAGCTCAGGAATTTCCTCTGCAATTTTTTCCCAAGCCTTTTCCTGAGACTACAGTAACTCCACTTTTATTAAACTATCTTTTCCCGGACTATCAGTGCGCGCCCTCACTATTCCGCCATCTTGGCTCCCTCCCAGTATTTTGAGATTTTATTATTGTTTACTGCCCTTGTCTCTTCTGTTGAGGAACAGTGTTCTTTTTTTTTTTTTCATAATGTTTATTGAACTGTTTTACTTAATGTAGGGTTAACTTTATGTTCATTAAGTAAACTGGAATTAGATCTTTATAAAAAGTGAGTGGGAATGGGAGAGGGAAAAGGAAGAAGGGTTAGAGCTTGGTCAGGATAGAGGGTATGGTGGGAAGCATTGCTATGTTCCTAAATCTGTATTTATAAATACATGAAACTTGTATAACTTAAATAAAATTTAAAAATAAATACAAAACTTGATGAAATAAATTAAAGAGGATACAAAGCAATGGAAAGGTCTCCCACATTCATTGGTTGGAAGAATTGATTTTTTTTTTTGACAGGCAGAATGGATAGTGGGAGAGAGAGACAGAGAGAAAGGTCTTCTTTTTGCCCCTGGTTCACCCTCCAATGGCTGCCACGGCTGGCGCACTGCAGCTGGCGCACTGCGCTGATCCAAAGGCAGGAGCCAGGTACTTCTCCTGGTCTCCCATGGGGTGCAGGCCCCAAGCACTTGGGCCATCCTCCACTGCCTTCCTGGGCCACAGCTGAGAGCTGACCTGGAAGAGGAGCAACCGGGACAGAATCCGGCGCCCCGACCAGGACTAGACCCCAGTGTGCCGGCACCGCTAGGTGGAGGATTAGCCTATGGAGCCACTGCACTGGCCAGAATTGATGTTTTAAATGTCAATAATACTGAACATGATTTACACGTTCAGTGTAATCCTCCATCAAAATACCAATGACATTCTTCACAGAACTAGAAAAAAATCCCTAAAACTCAAATGGAAACACAAAAGATCCAAATATATGAAACAATCTTGAGCAAAAAGAAAAAACTAAAATCATCACGATATTTGATTTCAGGACAAATTATACAAATATAGTAACCAAAACATGTTAATATCATAAAAAAAGACTCATACACCCGCTGAACAGAGACCCCAGAAATAAATACACACACCTATAGTTAAGTGTTTCTTGACCCCAGAAATAAATACACACACCTATAGTTAAGTGTTTCTTGACAAAGACACCAAAAACATATGGGAGGAAAGATAGCCTCCTAATAAATAGTGTTGAAAGAATTAGGTATCTTGAAACTTAACTATTCCTATCTCTCACTCTACACAAAAATCAATTCAAATGGATTAAAGATCTTAATATAAGACCTGAATCTATGAAATCACTAGAAGAAATACTTTAAGACATCAAGACAGAAAATGAATTTTTGGGGGGATGAGTCCTAAAAGCATATAAAACAAAAACAAAACTAGAAAAATGGGATTATACCAAACCAAGAAGCTTCTGCATAGCAAAGGAAACAATCAACAGAATGAAGAGACAACAGAATGGGAGAAAACATTTGCAAACTGTAAGTATGGAAAAGGATTAATATTCAGCATATATAACAAACTCAAAAAAAAAAAAACTTAAAAGCAAATATCCAATTTAAAATGGAGCAGACAGGGCTGGCATGCGGCGTAGCAGGTAAGGCCACCACATGCAATTCCAACATCCCATATAGGCACCAGTTCATGTCCAAGCTGCTCTACTTCTGATCCAGATCTCTGCTAATGGCCTGGGAAATGCAGTGGAAGATGGCCCAAGTGCTTGTGCCCCTGAACCCAGGTAGGAGACCTGGAAGAAATCTCTGGCTCCTGGATTCGGACTGGCCCAGCCCTGTCTAAAGAGGCTTCTTGGGAAGTGAGCCAGTGGATAGAAGATTTCTCACTCTGTCTCTCCCTCTCTCTCTGACTTTCAAATAAATAAATAATTTTTAAAAAATAAATAAAATGGAGCAGATTATCTTAACAGATACTTTGAAAATGAGAAATACAAATAACCAACAAATTGATAAAAAGGGCTCAATACAGTTAGTCATCAAGGAAATGCAAATCAAAACCACAAAAAGATATCACCTCACGTGGAATGGCTGTTATTGAAAATGGAAAAAATAACAACCACTTGCAAGCATGTGGAAGTGAGGGAAATTTTTATACATTGCTGGTGGAAATGTAAATGCTTGCAGTCCTTTTGGAGAACAATATGGAGGGTCCTCAAAAAACTGAAAATAGATCTACCCTATGGTTCAGTTCTCCCACTTTAGGGTGTATAATCAAAGGAATTGAAATATGTGTATCACAGCAGACCCATAGAATGGCAAATGTCCTAAACAGCACTCTGGCCTCAGAATCAGCCCTTAAGGCATGTGGATCTGGCTGAAAAGCCCATGAGAGTATTTCAGGCATGGAAAGCCAAGACACTCTGGGGAAAAAAAAAAAAAAAAAAAAAAAAAAAAAAAAAAAAACCCTAAATGAAAGATCTCCGCGAGTGAGATCCCAGTGGAAAGAACGGGTCATCAAAGAAGGAGGTACCTTTCTCTGAAGGGAGGAAAGAACTTCCACTTTGACCATGGCCTTGTCTATATATGATCAGAGTCGGTGAACTCAAGGGGCTTCCATAGCCTTGGCAGCTCGTGACAAGAGCCTAGGGTGATTACTGATGCCATAAAGAGTGTCAATTTGTTAAGTCAACAACAGGAGTCACTGTGCACTTACTCCTCATGTAGGATCTCTGTCCTTAGTGTGCTGTACATTGAGATTTAATGCTATAACTAGTACTCAAACAATATTTTTCACTTTATGTTTCTGTGTGGGAGCAACCTGTTGAAATCTTTACTTAATGTATGCTAAACTGATCTTCTGTATATAAAGAGAATCGAAAATGAATCTTGAAGTGAATGGAAGGGGAGAGGGAGCGGGAAAGGGGAGGGTTGCGGGTGGGAGGGACATTATGGGGGGGAAGCCATTGTAATCCATAAGCTGTACTTTGGAAATTTATATTCATTAAATAAAAGAAAAAAAAAAAGAAATATGTGTATCAAGGAGATACCTTTATTCTTGTGTTTGTTGTGGAACTAATCACAATAACCAAGATACAGATCAGCATAGGTGTCCAAAAGACAAATAGATTTTATAATGGGGTATATACACATAATAGAATATTTCAGCCTTTAAAAAAAAAAGAATGAAATCCTGTCCTATTCAGCAAATGGAGGGAACTACAGGTCTTTACAGTAAGTGAAATAATCTGGACAAAGAAAGACAATTGCTATATCTTTCCTCTCGTATGTGAAGCTGAAAAATGTTTATTTAACATAGAATATTGATGACTAAAGGCTGGAAAGGGTAGGGGAGAGAAGAGAAAGTGGGAAGTTAAGACAGTGAGATAGAGGGAATAGTTCTACCGATCGAGAGCACAATGAGGTGACTAAAGTTTCTAAGAGTCTATTATATACTTTATGAAGAGAGAAGCTTGAAGGCTCCAAAGACAACAAAATGATAGGGAGATGAAAATGCTAACTTCTCTGATTTTCTCAGTATACACTGTGCATGCATTTTAAAATATCACATTATACCCCACAAATCTGTATAATTATTACTTTTTATTAAAAATTTTTAAATATTTAAATATAAAATGTCATCTACTATATTGTATGTGTATGTATAATTCAAGTTACATTAAAGTTAATTTAAGAACTTTTCTGTGTAAAGGAAAGAAAATCATTGGCTTTAAGGAAAAAATTGTCTCTGAGTTAGTAAATGTTAATAATCACATAAAAAAAGTTTCTCCTTATAGTCCATACAGGTTGTCCAGATGCCAGCACTTTTACTCTTGCTGGAGCATGTCTCTCGGCTCTCAAAGCTCTGTAAACATTCACAGTGCCATAATTGTGCATTGGCACCATCTCAAGACTGTGAGCAAGTGCAAAGAGAAAAAAGCAGACTACTCATTTCAAGTGGAGCTGAGATATATTACTTTCCTCTCAGCATTTAGAAACCCAGGTGCTCAAGCTTCGTCAGCTTCCGAGAAGTTTCTTTGCTTCTGGTTGGCTGTTAGGAAATATGGTTCCTTGAATGAGCATTTTGTACAGGGGTTATGACATTGCCTGGGACACCTGCATCCTGAGTAAGAGGGTCTGGGCTTGAGTCCCAGCTCCAATTCTGATTTTAGCTCTCTGGTAATGTGTACCTTGGGAAGCAGCAGGTAATGACAAGTAGTTAGGTCTCTGTCACACACGTGGGGGACCAAGATTGAGTTTCTGGCTCACATCTTCATCCTGGCCCAGCCACAGGCATTGCAAAATTTGGAGAATGAAACAGTGGATGGAAGATAACTCTCTCCCCCCCACACCTCTCTCTCTCTCTCTCATTCTGCCTTTGAAATAAATAAATCTTTTTTTTTTTTTTTTTTTTTTTTTTTTTTTTGGACAGGCAGAGTTAGACAGTGAGAAAGAGAGACAGAGAGAAAGGTCTTGGTTCACCCCCCAAATGGCCACCACGTCCAGCGCACTGTGCGGATCTGAAGCCAGGAGCCAGGTGCTTCCTCCTGGTCTCCCATGTGGGTGCAGGGCCCAAGCACCTGGGCCATCTTCCACTGCCTTCCTGGGCCACAGCAGAGAGCTGGACTGGAAGAGGAGCAACTGGGACAGAATCCGGCACCCCAATCAGGACTAGAACCCGGGGTGCCGGCACCCCAGGTGGAGGATTGGCCTAATGAGCCATGGCGCCAGCCAATAAATCTTTTTTAAAAAGGAGATTTAGATTATATTCCTAGTTCCCATCTTCAGCCTCACCCAGCCATGGCCATTATAAATATTTGGTAATGAATTAGTGAATATGTAATTTCTCTCTCTCTCTCTCTCTCTCTCTCTCTCTCCTGCCTCCTTCCCTCCCTTTCAAATAAATTTAAAAAACAAAAATTTACTTTAAAAAAAAAGAAATTTGTCACCTCTAGCTAATTATGCAAATAGGGCTATCGCCATTTTTTATTTTCAGGAAGTTTTGTCTTTATCAACTAGCAACACTATTTTTTCAATTGATTTCAGTGTTGTCCCTCAAAATCAAGCGAATTGGCAATAGGAAAGGAAGGAGGAAAGGAGGGAGAAAGGAAAGGGAGGGAGGAGAAAGAAAGAGAGACAAAGAGAGAGAGAGAGAGAGAGAGACTGATTCCTGGGATGAGAGTTTAGCACTAGGTTTGAGTCCCAGAACATGAATTTTAGAAGAAATGTACAGAGTATCTTTTACATGTAGATTATATTTGACACATCTCATGAAAGAATTTACTCCTTCATCTTTCTCCTGTAAATCGTAGAACATGCAGAAAATTATAAAGAGAATGCTAAAAATATTTAGTATAATTAGTAAGATCTGAAATTTTCCACTATTACTCAATGTTATCAATTTTCCCCTATTTTGCAGGTCTTCAAAATAAGAAATCTATGTAAACAAAGAGGGTTACTTATCCTATCCTTTGGAGGTCATTGATTTTATTCACATTTTAAAATCCTCATATGAATACAGTTTAGTATTTATATAGTTCTTTTTAGGTTGTGTATAACAATAACTATTAGTAAAATACTTTTAAATGGCATTACTCCTGCGGTTGGAAATTAGAATTAAAAAATAAGGTGCATTTTCTATGAACCTTTTGCAGATCCTTGGTATATTGGGAGTTTAGTGTCATCCATGGTTTAATGCATCCACTGGGGATCTGGGATCACAGTCCCTGCAGATAACGGGAAACTAATGTAGAAGCGATACTTATAAAAAGCTCTAAGCAATGTAGACTCAAAAGGATGCAATACAAGTGTTCTCCCTGGGATACTAAATGCTATGCTGCAATGGAATATTTAAAAGAGTCTACACAGATCTAAATTTAAAACAGAATGTTGATTATAATCAACAAGAAGTATAAATGCAGTACTTTAGATGTTACATGGTTCCATTTGTAAAAATCTCTCTATGTCCCTTCCTGTTCCATAGTTTAAGCTGAACGTTTCTTAGGGCACACCTTTATTCCATTCTTGGTGATAGATGATGATACAACAGTGAGAATCTTGAAAGTGCATGTGCTCCTAAATGTTGATGAAAGAAAAATCAGAAACATAAGAAGGATAAAATGTTTCCTTCCCCATACAACTGAAGAAAAATGTATTTTGCCTCTCAGAGCTAATTCTGATAAAATGGTAATGCAGAACATCTACAAAAGTATCAATCTTACACTCTTTGAGGCACAGGGAGAGAAGCATAATGTATAATGAGTTTTTGAAGGTCATTGAAGTTGTCCTTGGACGTGTTATTTGTACAAAAGAGTCTTTTAGGACAATTAGACTTTAAGGATTACTAAGTATCAGGTGAAACAAAGAACCTGTTAAGCCATTAGGACTCCAAGTTCGATATTCTTTTGTCAATATTTCAATTATTATCTGCTGCTTTAATAATATTCAAATTGGGATCTCTGTTGCCTAATGGTATAACTACTAGTGAGATTTCTTTTTAAACCAGAAAAGTACGCTCAGATTTCCATTTTCCCTACTTTTATACATAAGTGTAACAATAAATAATACTATTAAAAGGTTGAATTCTTTATTCAAACAAAAAGTGAAAGATTCTTTGTCTCATTTCCATTAAATCTGGTATATCCTGAGGCATCCTTAAACACAATAAGAAAGACAAAAATCCTAAGAGTTTCTTTGTTTTTTAGACACAGAAGGAAGATGATAATTGTTGGTGAATATTATTTACAAAGAAGACATACTTAGCATCTTTCTTGAAGCTTGGAGGTTGACTGGAAAACAAATATGCTTTGAACATCTCTCTCACTTTAACTTGAATTCTCAACACCTATTTATGAAATCATGTTCCAATATAGCATGGCAAATTGTCAGGGGAATCTACTGATTTATAAGTAAGCCAATTAGAGAGCAATGGGGTTCAGTAAGAAACTCAGAGTCACACACCAAGGGAGAAACGGAGTACAAGTTCTTAAGCTGCTCAGTATTAATTTCCTGGCATGTGATCCAGCAGCTGCTTCTGAAAGAACATAATTAATTCCATATGAGATTTTATCTAGTTATTAATGTCCCAATTCTAACATTAGGGAGAAAATCCAACATGTTACAAAAATAGACATAGTGAAATGGAAGAGGAACCCTTTGCTATATTAATCATAATAAGCCTTTTCCAGATCAGTCATAATATCTGTCATTTTACTTATTTCACGTAGTATAAAGGACAAATGTTTGAATGGATGTGTATGGGTTCATGCTCAGTGAAGAAAAACTAAGTTTGCTTTCATAAACATCTTCTCTTCCTATCACCTCCATCACCTAATTTTACATTGCACTATGCTCAAAATCATTATGAGTTCTCCTTCCCTTACAGAATATCTCCATTTTAACCAAGCATAACATTTCTACAAGCATATTGCCTGAAAGTAGATTCTGTCATTCATGTACTATTCCTGATCCTTTCATAAAATGACGTTTTAAAGTGAAAATATGGGACTATAATGAGGCAGAGTAGGAAAAGCATTCATCCCTCAACTAGAGAAAGATTTGCAAAAAGGATAATGTGGTGATGGACTATTATTGTAATTGCTTCTTTGTAGTAGAATACAATGATGAAAGATATGATTAGCTAAACCAAATCCATATTTCAAATAATCATGAGGAGGAAGGAGAGAATTAATTTTCAGACCTATTAATAAGAAAGGAAATTATGTCTTCCGATGTGAATTTGACCCCATTGAGCAAAACCCTCCATTCAACAGGATGGGAACACAAAGTAAAAAAGGTCCTTGTAGACTGTGCCTTGGACAGACACATATGCAAATAATTATTTGCATCATGCTGTGATTATATGTAGTGCTATAATTAAAGAAAGTACTAAGGGAGCATAGAAAGGAAGGCATTCATTCTGGGTGAGGACAGAGGAGAGATGTGCAAGAAACACTTCATGATGACCGCTTTTTCTACCACCTTGTCCAAATTATCCCTTGCTGTGCTAAGTAACTTACCAGAAAAATTACTTATAACACTGTGAATTGCTGCACAAATAGAAATATATTCTCTCAACAAAACAATGAATTGGGAAGACTTAATTATGCACTCTTTTATAGTCACTGCATGCTGATTCAAGTTGAAATTCATTAGAATTATGTTCGATACCACCATTGCATGGCTTAAACAGTGTTTCTAGTTTGAATGTCCACCAAGCCACTTTTTACTTACTATGCTTCACAAAACTGATATATGTATGAAATATATATATATATATATATATATATAATTGTTTCAGGGTTTCTACTATCTAGAATTTCCTTTTTCTATATTTTTTCTTTCACTATTATATATCACTTCATAATATAATACATTGTTTTCAATATTGTATGTGTTATCAACCTTTCATTAAGCTTAACTCAAGTGTTATGTCATCTGTCATCCATTATACTATCCATCTGTGGATTGAAGATATCATGAATTCTTTGTCACACCCCCAACAAGATATGGGGCCTATTTATCCAACCACATAAACATTGACTGAACCTGTGACTGCTGTGATCAATACAATCTAACAGATGTCATATCATGTCAGTTTGGAGCCTTTAAGAAATGGCAGCTTCTGCATATTCTCTGGCAGTACTGTTCCTTGGGGAAGTTCGTTGACATAGAAGTCCAAATATCCCAATACTGCCACGCTATGAGGAAGCCTGAGTTAGCCATGCAGAAAATTAAAAGACAGATTCCTGGACAATCACCAACTGTTCTGGCCACTTCAGCTGAAGCACCAAACACATGAAAAGAAGTTTTCTTGGAAGATCAGACCAGATGAATCTCTAGGTGGCTATACCACCACCCACCACTTCACTGCAGGTGCTCAAATTCAAGCAAGAATGGTCCAGCTGAATTCAGACAACTCATAGGGTAGTTAGAAATAATGATAAAAAACAACTAAGAATCATTACACTTTGGAATGGTTTGTTATGCAGAAACTAACAGGTAAACACCATGCAAAAAGCACATCTTGAAAACTATGGTAACAGTCTAGAGACCTGTGGTTGTCGGGGTTTGGGACAGGCAGGGATGAAGAAATGGAACACTAGCAGCGTTTACAGAAGTGAAATTGCTCTGTACGATACTATAATGTTGGGTATATGTTATTATACATTTGCCAGAACTCAAAGCCAATACAAAACACAGAGTAAATTCTAATATAAACTGGTACTTTGGTTGACAATGAAGTGTCAATGTATGTCATCTATTGCAACAAATGTGTCAATCTGGTATGAGATGTTGATTTGGTATTTCTTTGTGTCAGGGAAAGGTTTATATGAGAACTCTCTGTACTTTCTGCTCATTTTCCTGTGAATTGAAAACAGTTATGAAAATTGTGTGTGTGTACATGTGTGTCTGTAATACATTTATATACTGGCTGTCTGTTAGGACCATGAACAGCATTTGATTTTCCTAATATAAAAATAAAAAAAAATATTGTCTGTCCTCAAGGAATTTATAGCTTAGGAAAAGCACTGACTTTATAATAAACTAATGCACTAACATGTTAGAAACATTATGATAAAACACTACATATTCTACAGCAGGGACAAAAAAGGTCAGTATTGATCATTTCCCATGGCATAGCAGTGAAGAAAAACTAGTGATGCTGAATATTCCTGAATGGTATAATACTATACAATAGCAAATTGCCCTAGAACTTTAAATGTTGCTCATTATGGCCATCTTGTTAAGACCTTGTTATATAATTAACTGAATCTGGGACCTAATTCCTTTTAATACATATAAACTAAAGTTTTTTTAATATTGTTTAAATATACACTGGATTTTCCAAGAATGTAAGAGCTGTGTAAATCAAAGAATTTGCTTATAATTTTGATCATTGTTCAGCATGTTGAAAAGTTAGACTACAAATGTAAAAATACCACAAATCAATCACCAATACAATATGACCTCATCAGTTTGCATTTACATCAGTCACACCTATAGCAATGTTAGTTATAGACGTGAGGATGACCTCTTCATTGTCTGAATATATTTTCTTGAGCATTATTTATGAAAATATTATTTTATTTCCAGTTCGTTTCTAATTTCCCCTAACATGAGGTCATTTTTTTAAAGCTAGTTATATAGGTAAATTTTATTATTTAGCTATTTCATTTGAATACATATAAGGATTCAGAATGTTGAAATTTGGCAATTAGGCCGGCGCCGCAGCTCACTAGGCTAATCCTCAGCCTTGCGGCGCCGGCATACCAGGTTCTAGTCCCGGTCAGGGCACCAGATTCTGTCCTGGTTGTCCCTCTTCCAGGCCAGCTCTCTGCTGTGGCCCGGAAGTGCAGTGGAGGATTGCCCAAGTACTTGGGCCCTGCACCCCATGGGAGACCAGGAGAAGCACCTGGCTCCTGCCATCGGATCAGCGCGGTGCGCCGGCCACAGCACACTGGCTGTGGCAGCCATTGGAGGGTGAACCAACGGCAAAGGAAGACCTTTCTCTCTGTCTGTCTCTCTCACTGTCCACTCTGCCTATCAAAAAAAAAAAAAAGAAATTTGGCAATTAACAGTCAAAAACGAGGAACAGAGAATGTAGCAGTGACTTGGTACAGGTATCAGAATATTAAGGAATTCAAAGAAATGGATGTTGACTTCTCTCCCTGACCTGAAGCACATGAGATACAAAAAATAAATAAATAAATAAGACCCTGTGTGTGTGAAGAATATGGAAGGACAATGTGTTCAGGACAGAGTCAAATTTCAACTAAGGAAAGAGCTGGAGAGAACATTTGGGAGCACAGTTGAGAATGTGGGTGTGAAGGTGCTGTTTGCAAGCTAGGGAACAGTACCCTAAAGACTACAAAATGTTTGTGTGGGAGAAAACAATGAAAGGTGAGTCCAGAGTAGAGAAAAAAGGAGAATGGAATTGGGAGTGAAGAGAAGCTAGGTGTCCATGGCTGCTTATGCAGAGACTGGAGGGACTCTCTGATGCCGTTTACCAAGACGTTCATTCCCTTTGAGACCCAGGAGGTGCAGACAATGTGAGCCTCTCTGCAGAGCTCACCATGGCATGGTTGAGCAGGGTTTCTGAAGACATCCAGATGAAAGGGTTGGCAATGAGACTCAGTCCCACTTGCCCTTCATCTCTTAGTCCTCTTGTTGAGAAAACACACAGGGTTAATTGCTAAATATTTATGGAAAAATATATAGATAAAAGTTCTCACAGTGTATTTTAACTTAATAGAGAATAGACCATGTACTTTCATAGTCACCTCTAGTCTGTTAATGTTTTCTTGATAAGAAAATATGAGAGGGGCTGGTGCTGTGGCACAGCAGGCTACAGCCATGGCCTGCAATGCCATCATCCCATAAGGGCGCAGTCCCAACTGCTCCACTTCCGATCCAGCTCCCTGCTCATGGCCTGGGAAAGCAGTGGAAAATGGCCCAAGTCCTTGGGCCCCTGCACCCACATAGAAGACCCAGAAGAAGCTCCTGGCTCCTGGCTCCTGGCTTTGGTCTGGCCCAACCCTAACCATTGCAGCCATTTGGGTAGTGAAGCAATGGATGGAAGATCTCTCTCTCTCTCTCTCTTCGTCTCTCCCTCTCTCTCTGTAACTATGCTTTTCAAATTAATAAGACAAATAGTTTAAAAAAAAAACACAAAATATGAGATTCCTCTGTTTCATCTTTGGAATGCAAAGGACAGCTTAGCAAAAGAGTATAACTTATAACTGAGGGCCGGCGCCGCGGCTCACTAGGCTAATCCTCCGCCTTGCGGTGCCGGCACACCGGGTTCTAGTCCCAGTCTGGGTGCCGGATTCTGTCCCGGTTGCCCCTCTTCCAGGCCAGCTCTCTGCTGTGGCCAGGGAGTGCAGTGGAGGATGGCCCAAGTGCTTGGGCCCTGCACCCCATGGGAGACCAGGATAAGTACCTGGCTCCTGCCATCGGATCAGCACGGTGCGCCAGCCGCAGCACACTGGCCGCGGCAGCCATTGGAGGGTGAACCAACGGCAAAGGAAGACCTTTCTCTCTGTCTCTCTCTCTTACTGTCCACTCTGTCAAAAAAAAAAAAAAAGAGTATAACTGAGAAACTATTTTCCTCTAGGTTTCCAGCTTAGAAATTTCATATTGTTCACTCTCTTCAAACTATTTTAAATGCTAAAATAAGTCAAGAAATATCATAAACAAGAATTGTATATGTTTCTTTCCAGTTAGAAAAGTGCAATGATATTCAAATACATGTATTGATAAAAATAAATAAAAATTAAAAAGAATAAATAGAAATGCTAAAGGGCGCAGATCTTGAGTTTCACAGAAAAATCTCCTTTTTTGTTAAAATTATTCTCATTAGTAAAATCAACTACAATATATAAAATTGAGTTTATCACCACAGGAGTTTCATCAGAGCAGTGCTAAAATAAATATATGGTAATGTATATTGTACAGATGTCTCTGTAACAATCAGCTTAAGCAGACACCATCTTGCCTGTGCTATTATTTTATAGACACAAGGCCACAGCTCACGTCACAGGAATGAAGTAGGTATGTGGCTTGTTGTCTTCTTTTTTAATGATTTTGTATGGAGCAAAATAATTTTAAGAGTAGTGTTTTTCTACTTTGCCCTCCTAATAATTTAATAAGAAAACCTGGCCAGTATGGTGGCATAGCAGGTTAAGCTGCCACGTGAGACACCAGCTTCCACTATGGGTGCTGGTTCAAATCCCAGCTGCTCCACTTCCAATCATGTTCCCTGTTAACAGCCTAGGAAATCAGCAGAAGATGGCCCAAGTGCTTGGACCCCTGCACCCACATGGAAAACCTGGAAGAAGTTCCTGGCTCCTGGCTTCAGCCCAACCCAGTACCATCTATTGCGGTTATTTGAGGAGTGAATCAGGGAATAGAAAAATGTGTGTGTGTGTGTGTGTGTGTCTTGCTGTCTGTAACTCTGCCTTTCAAATAAATAAATAAATCTTAATAACAATAAGTTAATAAGAAAGGACACAAAGAGAAAAATTAGCAAAAGAAATTGAACAATAAGCTTAGGAAAACAGTAAAACGTCATTTGCCATGAAATTAATGCAAATTATGAAATGAGATCCCACTTTCTCTTACCAAATTTATAAAGATTTTAAAACAAACATATGAATTAAAATGGGAAAAAAGTGACGTTAGAAGTTCCAAAAAATAAGCCTTTTCATACATGGCTGCTTGGAGTATAAATTGGCACCATCTTCCTGGGACACGGTTTGTATCATCAGAATGTGTAAATGTGATATCTACTTCCAGGAATCTGAAAGAAAGTGTGGTAGATAATTGCAAAAATTGAAGTGTTGCCTGTAATATGAACAAATTGAAGACAATGCAAATTTCCAACAAGAGGAAGTTCATAAAATTACATTATGTTTATATATTAGAATTCTACCCATACATTTAAAACAACAAATACATATTAACAAGCAAATTTATTTACTCCCTTTGTTAAGTTAAAAAAAAAAAAGAGAACTTGGGGTGGGTATTGTGGCACGGTAGATTAAAATGCCACTTTGGGCCCCTGCAGCCTATTTGAGTGCTGGTTTGAGATCTAGGTACCCCTCTTCATATCCAGCTCCTGCTGATACATCGTGGGAGGCTGAAGATGACGGCTCATGTGCTTGGGCCCCTGCCACTCATGTGGGAGACCTGAATGGAGTTCCAGCTTCCAGCCTGGCTCATCCCTGGCTGTTGCAAGCATTCATAGAGTAGACTAACAGATGGAAAATAAATGTGTGCATGTGTGTCTCATTCTCTCTCTCTCTCTTTCTCTCATTCCTTCATCTGTCTTTCAAGTACATGAAAAAGAATACACATTTTTTAAAATAATAAACAAATTCATTAAATACTTAATAAACCTGTTATAAAATGTCATAATCACATATTTGTAAGAATAAAATATACATGTATATAAAATCTCTAAACAATATTAGATTGATTTGTTAAATTAAATTTTATTTTTTGTGCATTTTTATTTTCCATATTTTATATAATTCACTTATCCTTTCATTACTCCCAGCACTAAGATACTGCACTGGTAAAGCACTGACTATATTGTGGAGCTTATATGCTAATGAATGGAGACAGAAAAGGAACATACAAGTAAGTGTGAATATAATACTTTTGTAAGCATTTTCTAAAGTTTTGTACCAAAATGTTGATGAGGACAAAGCAAATTTCATAGCATTTAGGATTTGGAAACATTTAATAGAAGCCACAGGAAAGAGAACATGTCTTTTTGCTGTTGTTGTTCTGCTCTGATAAAATTTTCTTCTGAATATAGGTGTAAAAGAAATCAGTCTTGCAAATATTTCTTTCCTCAGGCATACAGGGAAGGATGTGTGGGACAATGTGTACCTACTGGCTAAAAATACATGCAGATTTTGCCCTACCTTAATTCTCCCCTGGCACGTAGCTTTTGACAATCAGTAAACCTCTTTGTTCCTCAGTTTCTCCATCTAACAAAGAAATAATTGTAGGGGCAGGAGCTGTGCTGCAGCAGATTAAGTCACTGCTCAAGATACTCGCATCCCATAGCAGAGCATGAAATGGAGTCCCTGATACTCTGCTTCTGATCCAGCTCCCTGCTGATATGCCTGGAAGACCGCAGATGATAGCCACTCTCATGGGAAATCCAGATAGAGTTCCTGGCTCCTGATGCCTGGCTTTGGCCTGGCCCCACCCTGGATGTTGCTGACATTTGGGGATGGAACCAGCAGATGGGAGATCTCTCTCTTCACTGTCTCTGTCGTTGTCTGTGTCATTCTGCCTTTCAAATAAACAAATAAAGCTTTAAAAAAAGAACTCTCATTAAATAAAGGAAATAATTATGTCTTTCAAATATACTCCACAGAGTTCAAATGAAATAATATAAAGACTCTTAAACTAAAAGGCATTTTAATGTATATAACTCATGTGTTATTGACAAAAAAATCCTTACTAAAAGCAGCATTAAAAAGAGCAGTAGCTATCATTATTCAAAAGCCTTTCAGCTAACACAATGCTAGATGTTCTAAATGTATGCTGCTGTCTTCATCTATTTTGTGCTCCTGTAATAGATACCACAGACTGGGTAATTTATAAGGAAATAAATGTATTTCACACAATTCTGGAAGTTAGAAAGCCCAGCACCAAGTGCCAGCATCTGATAAAGGCATTCTTGCTGTATCATCTCACGGGAGAAAGTAGGATAAAGAGTGGGGTGAAAGACCGAGAGAGTAAGTGGGGTCACTTTGACAAGGAGCCCTCACTCTGGTCACTAACTTGTTCCTTGATAATGAGGGCAGGCACCACCTTCCAGCTCTGCTGCACTGGGGATCATGTTTCACCGATCCAGGTCCTTTGAGGTCACATCACAACAGAGCAAGTGCCCTTAAACACCCTAACCTTTGTTGAAGTCCATTATTGCTAGTTTCATTTTACAGATGAGAGAAACAGGACTCAAAGAAGTTGAGTAGCTTGTTCTCAAAGAAACAGCTGATAAATGCAGAACCCTGACCTGGAAAACTCATTAGTTTTCTTGTATATATCCATGATACAAAATTTCCTAGATTTGAAAAAAAAAAAAAGTGTCAGAGTAAAGGAGTCCAAATTCTAAGATGAAAACGTCACTCTCATCCTTAAGTTTATTTGATCATAGCAATATAAGATGAAAATTAAATGATTAACAAGTTAAAATAGGAAATCTAAAAGGAAAAATTTAAATATGAAATTTAAACACCTTACACTCTTACTTAACAAGTATAATAAAAAATAACAATTCTTGATACTTCACAAAATCAGGTACTCCAGTAAATGTCCTTTTCCAGTTTCCCAAACAAATCCTGAATCCCAATCCTACACAGGAGAGAAGAATTCAACTCAAAGAGGTTATCTCAGACAGCTTATACAGGTTGGGAAAGGGACAAAGAACCTGAGTTCCAATCTCAACTCCTACTTTCTTGTGTAATATGCTCTAGGTTAGGTGGTGTGCTTCAGGTCTCAGATGTCTGATTCACATCTAATTGACTTCTGAAGGCTGGTGGCATGAACTCATGAATTCACAAATACAAAAGCCTTTTAAACATCTGGAGTTTTGTATCAATGTCAGGAAAATTAATGTTGAGTGTTCTGAAGTCATTAAGCCGATGGCAAAGTTACAGCTTCACCTCCAAGGATGTGTAAAAAGTGCATTTGCTCACCTTGGAAAAAGCTAGTTTAGTCACCTGAATTCAGCTGTGCTTATCCTAGCAAAGGTACCTGATTTTGACACGTTTACATTAACCACAAGGGACTGTACAATTGCTGCATGAAGCGATTTGGGGTTAGTGATTAGCAGTTGGGTTGAACATAAGAGAAGTTGCCTCTGATTCATTACTTGCTTAATGCCCACTGGACAGATTTCCTCATTGGTCCTGCTTTACTCAAAGATGCAAGAAAATTACTTATTAAAGAGAGAATCTGGGTCAGGGATGAGTATAACATTCTCTAAGGGGACTGCATCATCCTCACAAAAGCAAATCCAAGATGTTTTCATATAAATTATTTCCAAGATAAAGGTTCCCCATTTGAGACTTAGTCATAGAGGTTTTTATGTGGAGAGGCTGGGATAAATGCTTTCAGTAGGTGTCCACAGAACTCAGAGTTCTTTCCTTTTGTTTGTTTCTGTTCAGCTGGCATTTAATGTTGCCTTTGAGGTTTGGTACATTAACTGAAAGTCCAATTTTCTTAAACAATGTTTTGTTCTTTTCTGCTGTTTTCCTATTTTTACAATAAATTGCATCTTTTTCAGTAGTAGGATTTTTTTCATATTATTGGTAACATTGGTAAAATGGTTAGTAAAATTTTAAATAAAACTGTCAATCAGAAATCTGATTTCTACAATATCAGAATTTATAAAAATACTTGAAAAGAGTTTTTGTATACTTTAGCCTTGTGATTTTTAGCAAAAGAATAATTGTTTATAAATCCAGTCTAGGTGAATAAAATCAGAAGATAACAAAATCTCAAAATAAATTATTTAAACATTTTTAGGTTCCTATATACACGATACCATTAAATATTTGCTATATTTGATTCGCATAAGTAGAGACAAAATTTTGCTAAATTATGTAGTGGAGTTATAGTTAAAAATATAAAATGGAGAAAATACTACTTTCCTTCACAGCATCCAACTTCCTGGCAGATAATAAGGTCAATATTAATGAGGGCTGTTTAATTAGAGTTTGCTTTTTAAAATCAATTTCCATCCTGCTTTCTCTTTTAAATCTGCCATTGTTACAAATGAATTTTTGACAGTTTGCAAAAGAGGATTTACAAAGGACCTATAAGTACATGGAAAAGGGCTTAAAATCATCAGTCATCAGAAAATGCAAATTAAAATCACAATGCACTATGGCTATGTCTGAAAAATGGCTAAAGTGCCAACAAATGTTTCATAGCATCTGCAACTCACAAACATTCCTGGGGGCAGGGAGACATGGAAAGCAGCAAAACCTCTTTGGAAACCTGTTTTGCAATTTCTTAAAAAGTTGAATAGAAATTTATCCTATGACTCTGTAAGAAATGCAAACCTATGTCCACCAAAGTCCTTTTGTCTCAACTATAAAGAATGACCTGAGGCTGTGTGCTTTATAAAGAAAAGAGATTTCTTTAGCTTGTAGTTTTGGAGGTTAGAGGACACAGCACCAGCATCAGCACAGCTCTGGGGCGGATCTTGTAGCAGATAGCATCGCCATGGCAGGTGCAAGAGCAAGGAGAGACTATTTGCAAGACAGCGAGTCAGAGCAGAGAGGGACCTGGCTTGCTCTTTTCTGAGCTCTAATTAGGTTTCCATGAGAACAACATCAATTCCTTCAGGAGCAATGTCCCTAACTGCCCAAGGACCTGCCCCTAAGCCCCGCATTTTAAAGGTCCTTCCACTTGAACACTGCCACACTGACATCCAAGCCTCCAACACGCGAACCCCTGAAAGACAAACCACATCCACCTCATAGCAGCCCCTGCACAAAGATGCTCAAAGCAACTTTGTTAATTAGAGCTATCATCCAGTTCATGGAAAAACTGTGGTTTTTCATACAGTGAAAAATTACACAGCAGTGGAAAGGAATGATGACAACGGCATCTCTAAAACACTTACGCTAAGTGAAATAATCTGGACACAAAAAAGTACGCCATTTATTTATAATTCTAGAATATGTAACACTAACCTATGCTGACATAGATCAATGATTTCTTCCCTGATGTGTATATGTGAGTGAAAGAAGAGGGGAGTGGTGCGTTTTTCAGTTTGCAAAAAGTTTGTAACTTTTTTTTATTTTTTATTTTGGAGTTAAAGTCAATGGATCTTTTCATAGAAAAAGTTTTATACGTTTCTTCATGCATTCCTGCTACAGTTTTTGGCTTATCATTTTTGTAATTTTTGTTAGTTTCATCCTTTTCCATTTTTAATATATTAAGACTGTACATTTTCTCTTTAGAACAATCTTTGGCTCAAATTTCCTACAGTTAGTTCTTTACTGTAAGTTATTCCTAAATAATTTTAATTTCAATTTGTTTCTTCTTTTAACTGGGGGTTATTCAAAAGAATTATTGTTACTCTTTTATCAACTTAATTTACTGATCTTTGGTTGCTCTTTTAAATCTCACTATGTCTCCCAATGTAGATCAAACGATTTGGCCTGAATATTTTCTAATTTTTGAAATACACTGGTAGTTACTTTAAGGCTTAACATATGTCAACTTCTATACATGTTCCACAGGTGTTTGAAAGAATATATATCATCTATCTACATGTTTATTTATATAAAGCAATAATTCTTACTCAAATGTCCTATAACACTATATGTATATGACTTATTTGCATCTTCTTTCATTTTACATTTAACACCATTTATATTTTAACTGTATGTTGTTAAACAATTAATTTTTCAATCTTATTCACAGTTTATATGTTTTATTAACACAGAATATGCTCACTTAAAGCTAACCAGATTAATATGATTAAAATTAAAATTCTCTTCATAACATTATTATTTGACTATTTGTATTAACATAACTTTACCATTACAGGGTGTCCAAAAGAATTTGCATGAAAATATTATTCATGTAACTTATTTCAAGCCCACTGTATCTTTGGAAAATACATAGTAAGGATAATCTTGCACAAATTCTCATATGCAATCAATGTCAGAATTCAAACTAATGTCCTAAACTTTATTGCTGAAGTTAAGGAGCTGAAAATTTAGTTTAAAAGATGACTCTAATTTTATATCTTATAAAATAAACACATGTAGCTATGGAGAACAAGACCTATTATTAGACTCCAGTCTGTTTTATTCTTTGTCCCTAACACACCAGAAGCCTTCTCTTCTACTCATTATTAAAGAGAAATTGTCAGATTTTTGAATTGGAGCAAACCCTAGCTACTGCCTGCTTTGAGTAGCCATAGATCTCTTCTAAAAGGAATCATTTAATCAATTACCCTTGTAATTGCCCCCCAAAACCTTCTTGACTTAAACCTGACCCTATATTGAGTTTCTTCTGTGTTCCTACAACAAAAACAATTCCTACTTTTTCTTATCTAAAAGGGAGAGAGAAAGAGAGAGAGTGAGAGAGAGAGAGAGAGGCAGAGAGCTCCTACCCATTGGTTCATTCTTCCAATGCCCACAACAGATAGGGCTCAACCAGGGATGAAGTCAAGGCCCAGGAATTCAGTCCAGATCTCCAAGTGTGGCAGGAAATAAATTATTTATTCTTTCACTACTGCCTCCCAGGGTCTGCAATTGGCAAGAAGCTGGAGTCAGGTGCCAGAGTCAGGAACTGAACCCAGGTATGCCAACGTGTGACACAGACATCTTAACCACCAGGCTAAACACCGACTCCACAGATCCCACCTTTGCAACTTACTTCTCTTCTATATTTCTGTTTCAGCTCGTAATTTCCTTTTTCAATCTGATCCTACCTGCTTTCTGTAACTTCAAAAATTATGGAAAGTATCTAGTAGGCTTATAGAAGAATCCTTTCTTACTTTTCAGCATTATTATAGAATACACACACACATACACCTAATTTACCACTGCTTCCCAGGGTGTACATTAGTAGGAAGCTGGAATCTGCAGCCAAGGTAGGCATCAAGATCTGCTTATGGGCATCAAACTGTCTTAATCACTAAGCCAAATTCAGCCCCACATCACTTTCTTCTCTCTGTGTGCTCATTACAAACTATTTTAGAAGTCAGAAAAATTATTCATTATTCTAAAATGTGTATCATTCTGCCATTTTTCTGGCATTATGTTTTATGTGAGATCAACTAAAAATATTTCTAATTTATTAATATAAAAGATCCTCCAGATATGGTTAAATTAAAAGGGGGTTATTAACAGTTTCCACAGATAGAAAAAAAAGAGACTGTGAGGTTAAAGCCAAACAATTCTAATTCCCCAAATGTTTCCAGCGTATTTGCATTTGCTTGTTGATTGCTTTTATTGCATAATGAAACTAAAAGCCTTTTGCATCCAAATACAACAGAAAACAATCTTCACTGAGAAAAAAGTGTTAATGAACTGCTGTGTGTGTGAAAGTCTTGTTGAAACATTTCAGTAGTTGCTTGAGAACAACTGGAACATTTGTTAAAGTGTACTGTAATAACAACTCACACTATACTTCGGCTTAAATATTTGTTCATCCAAAATGCATAATATAAATCTATAAATAGGTGCATTTACATCAATAAAATCAAAATAAAACTTCCTTCTCAGAAATATTATCCATTTTTCCAGCAGTCCTGCATAACAAAATATAATTTCCAGTATATCTTAAATTAAAACACTCACATTATTTGAAACTTCAGAGGAACATATTCATTATAATAAAACAAATAAGCCATAATTTGACAAACAGGAATCCATGTGTGCTCATGGAGTCGGTAGTAATGCTGTATCTCATGACACTCATAACTTATAAAACAAGATCCGAATTATCATTAGCATATGGGTTCTTCAAATTCCAGCCTCTACCTCTTCTGGCTCTTTTGTCTCTCATAAATAAATTCTTAAAGCCAGGAAATAAATTCTTAAAGAACCTGTTTTCCTCATTTGTCCATTCACTGGTTTTCATTCAGTAAATATTCACTAAACCCCTGCCAAGTATCAGGCACAATTTTAGGCAAGAGAGACAGAATTGTGAAACAATGGGAAGAAGTACTGCTCTAGTGGAGGGGAAAGATATTATTAAACACAACTTAATGCTTTGTATTAATTTATATTTATTTTATATTTTAAAGGTAAGGAGACACAGAGAGAGAGACAGAGATCTCCCATCTTCTGGTTCACTCCCCAAATGCTCAGGGTGTCCAAAAGAATTTGCATGAATGTTATTATAATTTATTTCTTTTTTTAACTTTTATTTAGTAAATATAAATTTCCAAAGTACAGTTAATGGATTACAGTGGCTTCCCCCCCCATAACTTCCCTCCCACTCGCACCCCTCCCATCTCCCGCTCCATCTCCCATTCCATTCACATCAAGATTCATTTTCAATTATCTTTATATACAGAAGATTGATTTAGTATATATTAAGTATAGATTTCTTCAGTTTGCACCCACACAGAAACACAAAGTGTAAAATACTGTTTCAGTACTAGTTATAGCATTACTTCACATTGGACAACACATTAAGGACAGATCCCACATGAGGAGTAAGTACACAGTGACTCCTGTTGTTGACTTAACAATTTGACACTCTTGTTTATGGCGTCAGTAATCTCCCTAGGCTCTTGTCATGAGTTGCCAAGGCTATGGAAGCCTTTTGAGTTCGCCGATTTTGATCTTATTCAGACAGGGTCATAGTCAAAGTGGAAGTTCTCTCCTCCCTTCAGAAAAAGGTACCTCCTTCTTTGATGGCCCCATTCTTTCCACTGGAATCTCACTCGCAGAGATCTTTCCTTTAGGTCTTCTCTTTCTTTCTTTCTTTTTTTTTTTTTTTTTTGGCAAGAGTGTCTTGGCTTTCCATGCCTAAAATACTCTCATGGGCTCTTCAGCCAGATCCGACTGCCTTAAGGGCTGATTCTGAGGCCAGAGTGCTATTTAGGACATCTGCAATTATATCAAGCACACAGTATCTTTGGAAAATACATAGCAAGGATAATCTCGCACATATTGCTCTTATTTACAATCAATATTGAGGATTCAAACGAATGTACTGAATTTTATTCCAGAAGTTAAGGAGTTGAAAATTGAATTTCAAAGTATATATCAGGCCAGTGCCATGGCTCACTTGGTTAATCTGCCTGCAGCACCTGCATCCCATATGGGCACCAGGTTCTAGTCCCAGTTGCTCCTCTTCCAGTCCAGCTCTCTGCTGTGGCCCAGGAGGGCAATGGAGGATGGCCCAAGTACTTGGGCTCCTGCACTCGCATGGGAGACCAAGAAGAAGCACCTGGCTCCTGGCTTCGGATCGGCGCAGCACTGGCCATAGAGGCCATTTGGGGGGTGAACCAACGGAAAGAAGACCTTTCTCTCTGTATCTCTCTCTCTCTCTCTTTTTATATCTCCACCTGTTGAATAAAAGAGGGAAAAAAGCATATATCAACCTTTCCACTAGACACAAATATTTTATACTGTGATATCTCTCTCCCCCTCTTTCTCTCTCTACTGTGAGGAAGGTATGGATTTTCAAAAGAAATTAATTTCAAGTATTCATGGCTCTCAAGCCTTCTCATTAATGTGCAAAAAATACCAATGGTCTAGGGGTAGACATGGCATTTAGCCTAGTGCTTAAGGTATCACATCACACAATGGGGTATCTGAGTCCAATTCCCGGCTCTGGCTCCTAATCCCAGTTTCCCACGAATGCAGATCCTGGGATTAAGCAGTGAGCACTCAAGCTGCCACCACTCACATGGCAGAGCTGGACTGTGTTCCTAGTTCCTGGCTTTGGCCTTGGCCCAGAAGTCCTCACTATTGCAGGCATCAGGAAAGGGAATGAGCAGATGGGAGCATTTTTCCCTCTCTCTGTCTCTCTTTCTCTCTTTCTCTTTCTCCAAACTCTTTCTTCCTCTCAATCTCCTCTTAAATCAATTAAGCATTTTTTAAAGATGTTATTTATTTATTTGAGAGGTACAGACAGAGAGAAGGAGAGACAGAGAGAAAGGTCTTCCTTCCATTGGTTCACTCCACAAATGGCCGCAACGGCCGGAGCTGCACCGATCCGAAGCCAGGAGCTAAGTGCTTCTTCTCGGTCTCCCATGTGGGTTCAGGGGCCCAAGCACTTGGGCCATCTTCTACTGCTTTTCCTGGCCATAAGCACAGAGCTAGATCGGAAGAGAAGCAGCTGAGAATAGAACCAGGGTGTATATGGGATGCCGGTGCCACAGGTGGAGGATTAACCTACAGTACTGGTCCCCTCTCTCCTCCTAACTTAATGTGCAGAGCAGGGGATGTCCAAGTGACATGTGACATGTCTTAAGAAGGGGCCTCTAGAAAGAAGAGGCCTTTAAAAAAATTCATTCTTTACCACAGTGCCAACCCCAAATTAAACATTTTTATTCATATGATTCTTTCTAGGAAAATCTGTCTCTCCAAGACTTCTATGTCATTTAGAGTTTGCATTGCCACAAATCCCTCCCAGTCACCAATCAAAAATTTTACAAAATAAATTATTCCAAACTAGATTGCCTAGATCAAGGCCTCTCAAACTACCAGGCATAGGAATCATCTGGAGATCTTGTTCAAATGCAAAGTCTGACTCAGTAGGTGAGGGTCAGACCTGAATTTCTAATTAGCAAGCTTCCAGGTGATGCCAATTCAAATTTAATTTTTGTAGCCATTTTCCTCTCCCTTTAAAAATATGTTTGTTGGGGCTGGCATTGTGGCATAGTAGACAAAGCCACCTCCTGCAATGTCAACGTCCCATATGGGCATCAGTTGGAGTCTTGGCTGTTCCATTCCTGATCTAGTTCCTCCCTGCTAATGGCTTGGGAAAAGTAGCAGAAGATGGCCCAAGTGCTTGGGCCCCTGCCAATCATGTGGGAGACTCGGAAGAAGCTCCTGGCTCCTGGTGACCATCAGGGGGTGAATCAGTGTATGGAAGGTTCTCTCTCTCTCTCTCTCTCTCACTCTCCCCCCTCCCCACCTTTCAAATAAATATTAAAAAATAAAATAAAAATGTTTTCTTTTAGTTGATCTTAATATATATTTCTATAGACAGAATTATATCTATATTATTCATGATCTTTCAAGGCTTAAATGAAGTGAAAGACTAATATGTTATAAAACTAACCCTAACTGGAAAATGGTTACTCTGACTCATTTGATAGTGCCTGAATCTAAAACTTTTTCTAAATAAAATTTATCAATATGAATAATATCAGAGTTTCCAAGAATAGGAAGGAAAGAAATGTCTTTTATGAAATCTTTCCAAGAGGTTATCAAATATTTTTGTCCTTTTTTGTAATTGACATATCTATCATTTCCAAATAATTTACTTTAAATATGGCACTTGCATGAGGTACTCTGGTCTTCATGCTATGTGCAGATGAAAATGAGTCAGGAGAACTCAGTCAATCAAACAAGTCTTAATGGGAAACAGACCTATCTCACCCATGAAGGAGTGCTTTCAGATAAAAAGTAAATTCCTGAATGCTGTCCGAGACAGTGCCATGGCTAATGTAAAAAGGTTGTCAGAATAGATCTTCAAAGCCAAGATGGGATCTTGAAAGGGAATTAATGGTAGAAAACTAAGTAGGCATCAAAAGAGAACAGAAACTCATGGTTCAAAAAGGGCAAAACCAGTTCCACACAAGCCTGTCACTATCCCTCTAGACAGTTCTGTGCATGTACCAGATTTATTAGCCAGAGATGCGATTGATATAATAAGAAGTTATTCATCTTGCTTAAACCCTTTCTGAAAAAAAAATCAGCCTTGCCTGTCCAACTTACCATGTCAGTGTATTTCATAATGCTTATTGGGAGTTGATCTGAACTTAGAATAGTAATTACTGGAATCTGGGAACAAGAGGGGAATAGGAACGTGGGAGGATAGACAATGGGCACCAAAATATGGTGAGATAGAAGTAATGAGTTCTGAGTCTGGATATGTGGCACAGCAGGTTAAACCATTGTAGGTGATGCTGGCATCCTATATGAGCAATGATTTGAGTCCTAGCTGCTCCACTTCCTATGCAGCTCCCTACTAATACAGCTGGGAAAGCACTAGAAGATAGCCCAAGTATCTGAGTGCCTGCCTGCCATTAATTTGGTAGACCTGGATGGAGTTCTAGGCTTTGGCTTGGCCCAGCCCAGCCATTGTGGCCATTTGAGAAATAAATCAGCAGATGGAAGATTCTTTCTCTCTCACTCTCGCTGTTGCCCTCTCTTCCTCCTTCTCTTTGGCCCCATTTTTCTCTGTAACTCTGCTGTTCAAATAATTGAATATGTTTAAAAAAATGTAGTAAGTTAAAGTGCTGCATAGCACAGTGGGGTGCTATATAATATATATAATATAAATAAAATACAATCATGTATTATATTCCATAAAAAGAACTGGAAGAAAGGAACTGGTAGACTCCAAACACAAAGAAAAGATAAGGAAAGGGAAAGCCCAGTTGGCTGGTTCATCAGTTTATGCTATGTATATGTGAGAAACATTGCATTGTACCCTATGAAAATGTGTAAGTATCCCATAAGAATATAAACTTTTAAAAATAAGATTTTTTTTGACAGGCAGAGTGGACAGTGAGAGAGACAGAGAGAAAGGTCTTCCTTTGCCATTGGTTCACCCTCCAATGGCTGCCGCGGCCAGTGCACTGCAGCCGATACACCGTGCTGATCCGATGGCAGGAGCCAGGTACTTATCCTGGTCTCCCATGGGGTGCAGGGCCCAAGCACTCCCTGGCCACAGCAGAGAGCTGGCCTGGAAGAGGGGCAACCGGGACTAGAACCCAGTGTGCCGGCGCCGCAAGGCGGAGGATTAGCCTAGTGAGCCGTAGCGCCGGCTAAAAATAAGATATTTTTAAAAGTTTGTATAAAGATAGAATTAAAAATACTTACTTTGGAGAAAAAATTTTAGATCCATGTATATTCATTATACAATATGCATTTTCACAAATTTTATAAATCTGATATGCATACAGTTCAAAAATTATTCACACCAAAATAAACATTTTATAATTCCATTTTTCCAAGAACTTTTTTAGTACCTTGTATAATCTGTCAGGAAAATACAGATTAATAGATAACCATTTCTATAAAAATGAGGTTAAAATCATCTCCATAGGGACAGGCATTGAGGTACAGTGGGTTAACCACCACTTGGAATGTCTGCATTTCATATCTGAGTACTTACGGTAGAATCCCACCATCACTTATGATTCAGCTTTCAGCTATTTTACACCATGGGAGACAGCAGATGGTGATTCAGATACTTACGTCCCTGGTACCTACGTGGAGACACTGATGGAGTTCTGGGCCCCTAGCTTAGGGCTGGCCCATCCCTGTCTATTGCTGGCATTTGGGGAATAAACTGGAGGATGGAAGATTCTCTTTCTCTCTCTCTCTCTCACACACACACACACACACACAAATAAACTTTAAATAAAATCTCCATAGTGTAACTAATAAAATGCAATCTGCGTATGCCTGTAAAAAATTCTGAAATGATTAGCAAATAAAAATGAAAATTTGGGGGCCAGTGCTGTGGCATGGTAGGTTAATCCTCTGCCTGTGGTGCTGGCATCCCATATGGGTGCTGGTTCTAGTCTTGGCTGCTCCTCTTCTGATCCAGCTCTCTGCTATGACCTGGGAAGGAAGTGGAGGATGGCCCAAGTGCTTGGGCCCCTGAACCCAAGTGGGAGACCCATAAGAAGCTCCTGGCTCCTGGCATCGGATTGCCACAGCTCTGGCCATTGCAGCCATTTGGGGAGTGAACCAGCAGAAGAAAGATCTTTCTGTCTCTCCCTCTCACTGTCTGTAACTCTATCTCTGAAATAAATAAATAAAATCTTTAAAAAAAATAAAAATTTCACCCACTCCTGTTGCCTACTCCAATCAAAAAAGGCAAAATGTTTTAGGTAATTATACCACACCGTCTCAAACAATATTATTCAAACTGGACCAAAGATTCTTTTTCTTGGAAGTCTATGACATTTCATCCACTATTTCCTTGACAATGTGCTTTTGTTTATCAAAGTTCCTCATGTGTCAGATACCCTTATCAGTTGCCTCTGATTCCTGTTTAAATATGTCAGGAACCTTTAGTCCAGATTCAGACAGTTCCAACAGGATTATGTTGGCCCTGTTTCTGAATTCATCCCCCAATCACTTTTGACAGCTAACATACTTTGAGTGACCAGCTGTCATCACACAGCTGCTGGAGCAGCTGAGTTTTCAGATGCTGGCAAAAGAAGATTTTCTGTGAACTGAAAAAAAAAATTTAATGCATGAAAATAAAACATCCCAAAAAGTGAAATTAGACCATGTGTTGCAGGTGCTTTGTTTTATGCACACACTAGATTGCTTCCTTTAATAATTGATGATTTCTAGGATGAAGAAGAAATAAATATTAATTCTTGACTATGTCTTAATTCATTTTAATGTCCATCAACTAGTAAAAAGAGTTTTAGAGTTTGGACATCATCATATATTACATTTAAATTACCTTTCATCCTATTTACTTAATTCTTCAGAAAAGGAAAAAAGAAAACATTGAACTAGAGCCAGAAGATGAGGTTTTGGCCCCAGTTTTGCCATAAATCATCAGATAGCCTTTATCAGGAGTCCATCTGAGACATCAGGCTGTGTGCAATATCAGCCAGGAATTACTGAACAGTCTGGATTTATTTCCTCACTAATGGATTCTCTGTCAGATTCTCCACACTTCCGCTCTCAAATCTTATCATCTTCAAGCCTTCCTTTCCCTTCCTCACACAGCCTCTGAAGAAATATTTTGTCCTCAAGGACCCTAGAAGCTCTTATAATCCCTTTCTTGTTTAGCTGATTTTTTTTTTGACATTGTGACTTATTCATCCTCTCTAACAAAAATAAAACCACAAAAACTATTTTCTTAATAATTTTTAGCCATTGAAGCTGTTGTACTAGGGTGTTTTTAAATAATCTTCCAACACAGAGAGAGTCCAAAGCTGGTTCTATTCAGCTTCTATTCAATGAAGCTCTTGGGGTCACTCTACAAATACTCTATTAGATGTAAAAGAGCTCACCCTTTTTTCTAATGTGTATGACTCTTCTGGGATATTGTCAAAGAGGCTAGGCAAATGGGTAAATCCTAATATAAAAGAGCAAAAGCTAGTGATATGGTCAAATCCAAACAATGAACCCAAGCAAAAAATCATAAGCTTAATAGATATGGTGATTGTCTCTTCCTCAGTAATCTCAAAACCATATATTTGATCAATACTAATAACTCTCGATAATGATAAGAAATATTTAAGCTGTCTATGGCTAAATACCCAAATTGGAATATTGGCTAGTTGTTGCTTGTGTCTGATCCAAGAAAGGCTGATCTCAATTCTTAGGCAATATATAGGACCATGTACTTAATGCTTAATGTGTCAAAAAGTCTATGCTTCTGTTTCCCAGAAAGATAGACTCTTCAAACAAAAGAGTTAAAGTTGAATTCCTACTGCTGAATATTAACTATTTTGGATGAAACATCAACTTTTCTGAACAGAATTTTATATAATGGTGGTAATGTCCAGACAATAATGAGCACAGTCTTTGGATTAAAATATTTCACATCAAACACCAGATTTTAGAACCTAGTAATATGAGGTAACTACTTAAAATTATTTAAATTACAACATTTCTAGCACCACCAAGTATTATAACATTCTATAAAGACCCTAAAATTTAAAAAAATTCGGTATTGACAATTAGCAAATATTCTAAAGGAAAAATGCAAATTAAGAAATCAATACTTGGGGATGAGGCTGTGACGTAACGGTAAAGCTGCTGCCTGCAGTTGCAGCATCCCGTCTGGGAACCAGTTGAATTCCCACCTGTTAATGGCCTGAGAAAGCAGCAAAAGATGGCCAGGTGCTTGGGATTCTGCACCCACATGGAAAACCCTGAAGAAGTTCCTGGCCCCTGGCTTCAGATAGGCCAAGCTCCAGCCACTGTGGTCATTTGAGGTATGAACCAGTAGATGGAAGATTTCTCTCTCTGTCTCTGCATCTCTCTCTCTCTCTTTTTCTGTAGCTCTGCCTATCAAATAAATAAATCTTTTTAAAAAGCAACACTTGAAAATTAGTTTATTTAAAGTTAAAAGGTTTGACATCTGAAATCACTGGTGAAAATATGTACTTGTGAGTAAATCATAATGAAGCTACATGTCTATTTCTAAGAAGAAAACATAAAATTCATACTTTAACTCATCTAGTAGGATAGACTCCAAGTGGATCAGAGATCTAGATGCAAAAATTAAAACTTTGCAAGTATTAGATTTCCTTTATACACAGATTAAATAGAAAAATCTTTCAAACTATGAATCAAGATCTACAATCAAAAAAAAGGGTATGTGGGGGGAGAGAGTATCTCATTAATGTTTACATATAAATTTTTAAATAAAAATATTTCCATAGAAAAGCACATTACAAGGAAACACAAAAGACAAAGATGGAAGAAATTATTTGCAACTCATATGACAATAATAGATCAAAGTCCAACCTGTAATATATAATAAGCTTTTAAAAGTGGAAGAAGCATGTTGTAAACCTTAAAATTTCAATCTTCATCAATGAAATATTTTTAAAAGATTTATTTTATTTATTTAAAAGACAGAGTTACAGAGACAGGTAGAGCCAGAAAGAAAGAGAGATGTCTTCCATTCCACTGGTTCACTCCCCAAATGACTGTAATGGCCAGAGCTGAGGTGATCTAAAGCCAGGAGCCAGGAGCTTCTTCTGGGTCTCCCACATGGGTGCAGGGACCCAAGGACTTGGGCCATCTTCCACTGCTTTCCTAGACCACAGCAAAGAGCTGGATCAGAAGAGGAGCAGCCGGGACTAGAACTGTCGTCCAGATGGGATGCCAGCAATGCAAGCTGGGGCTTTAACCCACTGTGCCACAGTGTCAGTCCCTTAAATACTTTTAAATTAACAAAGTAAACATAAAATTTTAAAAACTAGGACAAAGGCAATCACTTAAATAAAAATAATGAAACAAATCTTCCTTCAAATACAAAAAAAAAAAAATAGGTTCTTCTAAGTTTTGCCTAAAACCACCTAGACCCTTGATAGTGAATAGTGGATTTTAGCCTTCCAAGGAATGGAATCATTTGAGAATCTAATCAAGGCTCTTCAGGAAATATCCTTACCCAACAAATGCCACACAGCCCTTTCCCCAGACACTCATACTCAGGTTAAGAACTCCTGTTTTTAGAGGATGACTTTCATGGAAGGGAATCTATAAAGAATAGCAAAACATAAGTTGTTCTCATTGTTTCAAAGGCCCCTAATGGAAAATACAAAGTATGAGCACTGTGTAGTCTGAATTAACTCTATCAGTTACATTTCTGCATACAAATTGCAATCCTCTGTCAAAAGAATCATCTTTGAAAAAGCTGAGGACAACTCCATAGTATGGGCTGCATTAAATTATTGGAAATAGTCCAAGGATGTACCCATTACTAATATATGTGAAAAGATCAAGAAGAAAAAGAACAAACCACAGCAGCAAAATAAGCTTAAAAATGAACAGTTATTTAAAAAGAAACATAGGCTTTAATTCTAGGAGGATGTCATAAACAACATAAATCAGCTTTTCTGATGGTTATAACATACAACTCTAAGGGAAAAAAGCTATTTAGGACTGAAAAAAAAATAAACAAAAGCCTGCTGAATGTAAAGGAATATAAACCTTGGAGAAATGGCTACTACAAGTGAATTTTCTTTTGTCTTAATGTTTCTTTACAGTTTTCCCCCAAATAAGACCATTTTTGAGGAACTGAGAGACAACAGAAGTGACCTAGAGGTGGCTAAAAGTCTCACAGAAATCCTCTCTCTCTGACTACAACAACAAGGAAAGGAGCCTCCCCTAGAACTCAAGAGTAAAGCGAGAATCAGAAGGGAGCCTAGAGAGGGAGATTCATTTATAAATAAAGTAGGGCAGGTCTCAGGCTCCACCCCTAGGCTATGAGTGAGATACACTTTAACCAGTAGAACAAAGTCTCTGAGAACTAAGCAGATATTTAGCCCATCAATCATAGAAACCAAGACAGAGGCTATGACATGAACCTAGTAAGTTGATTGTCTACTAACATACAAATATCAACATTCTCCCAAAGAATATAACAAGACCAGGGCTGGGATTGTGACGCAGCAGGTTAAGCCATGGCCTGAAGCGTTAGCATCCCATATGGGTGCCGGTTCTAGTCCCAACTGCTCCTCTTCCGATCCAGCTCTCTGCTGTGGCCTGGGATAGCAGTGGAGGATGGTCCAAGTCCTTGGGCCCCTGCACCCACATGGGGAACTCAGAAGAGGCTCCTGGCTCCTGGCTTCAGATCAGTGCAGCTCCGACCATTGTGGCCATCTCTCTGTCTCTAATTCTCTCTGTAACTCTGTCTTTCAAATAAATAAAATAGATCTTTAAAAATCATATAACAAGACCAAGAATGTAACAATGCAATATTACAATGTTCAACATAAAATAGAAAAGTACTCAACATACAAAGAATGAGGAAAATGTGACTAATTCTTAAGAGAAATGTTACTAGCAGATTCTAAGGCAACTCAATTGTTAGAAACCTCAAAGTCTCCAAAGAACTGCTATTATTATGCTCCATGATGCTTTTTCCTGAAATGAACGGAGAATAGAAGCTCTACGAAGAGACAGAGAGCACATTTTTTAAAAAAGCAAATTGGATAGTTTAAAATGAAAAAAATTAATATCTGAAATAATAATTTACAAAATGTACTCAATAGCAGAAAGAACAGGACAGAGGCAAAAACCAGTCATCAAAAGGAAACATTTATTCTTATAAATAGAGAAAATGACGGCTGAATAGAGTATAGTCACACTAACTTAAGCTGTTCTGGGGTATGAACACAACAAAGGAAGGACTACATTTCTAGGAGTCTGACTCATAGAAATTTTAAGCAATGAAGTGCAAATAAAACAACAACAACAACAAAATGAAGACTCCACAGGCCAAGAGGAGAGAAGAGAGAGACACTGCTGCAGCCAGCTACAGGTGCAGCCAGCTGTGAGCTGTGAGCTGCCATCTTACCACATCAAGGTAATACAGGCATACAGGTTAAAACTGATTAGGTTTGTGAGCTGGAAGACCACACCTTCACCACGCCCCTGTGTGACCTCATGCCCCTACCTGGCCACAACTGTGCACCCGCCGGTCAATCAGGTTAATTAACCACTCCCCTTTGAAAGTGGGTTAAAAGTCTGGGGCACAGTGTGTTCACCCCTTCCTTTCCTTGGCCTCTTGTCAGTATGGGGCTTACATTGACCCCTGTGCCTCCAGGGTGCGTGACTTTTGGGCCACCTGCCTCATGCTTCCTGGCGTAGATGCTCCTCCAGATGGCTGGTTCCTGGTACTTGGTATGGACCCAGATTTACCCTCTCCTTTAGATAAAGCCCTCACTCTCCTATGCATTTCTCTCACTGAATAAAAGCTTGAAAATGTACCACGCTGCCTGTTCATTTATGTCGGTATTCAGAATTCTCTGAATATTAGGCAAGAACCCAGATGGGCTTATTAATATTGGGAATTTATTAATAAGCACAGGTGATATCATATGGACCCAAATTCTAGTGTCATAGGTAGGAAGAAATTATTGCTTGAGTTTTAGCTGAGATGGAACTCCACAGTCACCCACTGACTTTTACTTCAGCCTGGAGACCTGACTGGGATTGGAGCAACTGCTAAGTGTGGAGCGGGAAGCTATCTTGCTTCCTTCCCCTCTCAGCCATGCAGAGTGCCTTACTTGGCATCAAAAAGACACACAGCACATCTTTGTTCTGTGGCTATCAGTGTTAGAGTCAGGGCAACATGTGTGGCAAAGAACAGATCCCCAGCATCCTGCAACTTTGGATGATATATCCAATGTCTTAAAATGAAAAACCTTCCAACTGAGAATATTATATCCAACAAAGCTATACTTTAAACATGAAGGAGAAATAAAGTATTTTCCAGATAAGCAAAAACTGAGAGAATTCACCACCATCAGACCAGCCTTACAAGAAATTCTAAAGGGTGTCCTGCATTAGAAATAAACATGAGTGTCCAGTACTGTGGCACAACAGGTAAAGCACCTGTTCTCATTACCAGCATCCCATATGGTTGCTGGTTCAAGTCTTATATGGTCCCCTTTCTGATCCAGCTCCCTGCTAATGCACCTGGGAAAGCAGCAGAAGATGGCCCAACCACTTGGGCTCTTGTACCCATATCAAAACCCAGAAGAAGCTCTGCCTCCTGGCTTTGGATTCACCCAGGTATGGCTGTTGAAGCCATTTGGGAAGTGAACCAGTGGATGGAAGGTCTTCTCACTGCCATTCTCTCTCTCTCTGTAACTCTGCCTTTCAAATAAATTTTTTAAATAAAAACAGAAAAGAAATAAATATGAAAACACATGCCCCCCCTTTCTGCACTACCTAGCAAGGGGTCCATACGGCGTTGTTTTTGATTCCCGGTGTAACTTAAGGGGAAGCTGTCACAATGTCCGGAGCCCTTGATGTCCTTCAAATGAATGAGGACGTCCTCAAGTTCCTTGCAGCAGGAACCCACCTAGGTGGCACCAACCTTGACTTCCAGATGGAACAGTGCATCTACAAAAGGAAAAGTTATGGCATCTACATCATCAATCTGAAGAGGACCTGGGAGAAGCTGCTGTTGGTGGCTCATGCTATTGTGGCCATTGAAAACTCTGCTGATGTCAGTGTGATATCCTCCAGGAACACTGGCCAGAGGGTTGTGCTGAAATTATCTGCTTCCACTGGAGCTACTCCCATTGCTGGTCACTTCACACCTGGAACATTCACTAACCAGATCCAGGCAGCCCTCCGGGAACCACGGCTTCTGGTGGTTAACAATCCTCGGGCTGACCACCAGCCTCTCATGGAGGCATCTTACATGAACCTGCCTACCATTGCTCTGTCTAACACAGACTCTCCTCTGCGCTACATGGACATTGCCATCCCATGCAAAACAAGGGAGCCCGCTCAATGGGTCTGATGTGATGGATGCTGACCTGGGAGGTTCTGCGTATGCGTGGTGCCATCTCCCGTGAACACCCCTGGGAGGTCATGCCTGATCTCTACTTCTACAGAGATCCTGAAGAGATTGAAAAAGAAGAGCAGGCCACTGCTGAAAAATCTGGGACCAAGGAGGAGTTTCAGGGCAAATGGATGGCCCCAGCGCCTGAGTTCACTGCTACTCAGCTTGAGGTTGCTGACTGGTCTGAAAGCATGCAGGTGCCCTCTGTGCCTATTCAGCAGTTCCCCACTGAACACTGGAGTGCTCAGCCTGCCACTTAAGACTGGTCTGCAGCGCCCACTGCTCAGGCCACTGAGTGGGTGGGAACAACCACTGAGTGGTCGTAGGCTGCTTGTCACAGTCTCTGACCCAAACATGGAAATGAGGTTGATGGAAAATAAACACCAGTTTCTACAGACAAAAAAGGAAAAAAAGAAAAGAAAAAGAAAACACATGACCCCACCAAATTCACTAACAGACCAGATAGATTAATTATCCAATCAACAAAATGACAGGTCTTAGTTCTTATATATCAATATCAACCTTGAATGTAAATGGATTAAATTGACAAAACCAAAGAAGGTTGACTGATGGATAAAAAATCAGGATCCCACTATACACTGCCTACGAGAAACTCACTTCACAAACAAAGATACATTCATACTGAAAGTGAATGGTTGGAAAGAAATACACCAGGCAAATGGAAAACAAAAGTGAGCAGGCATAGCTATCCTGATTTCATATAAAATGGAACACTCAAAAAACATTTCAGAATTAAACAGCAGCCGGCGCCGCGGCTCACTAGGCTAATCCTACGCCTTGCGGCGCCTGCACATCAGGTTCTAGTCCCGGTTGGGGCACCGGATTCTGTCCCGGTTGCCCCTCTTCCAGGCCAGCTCTCTGCTGTGGCCAGGGAGTGCAGTGGAGGATGGCCCAAGTGCTTGGGCCCTGCACCCCATGGGAGACCAGGATAAGTACCTGGCTCCTGGCTTCAGATCAGCGCAGTGCACCAGCCGCAGCACGCCGGCTGCAGCAGCCATTGGAGGGTGAACCAACGGCAAAGGAAGACCTTTCTCTCTGTCTCTCTCTCTCACTGTCCACTCTGCCTGTCAAAAAAAAAAAAAAAAAGAATTAAACAACGTACTACTGAATGATCAATGGATCATAGAAGAAATTGATAAGGAAATCAAAAACACTCTTGAAATAAAAATCAAAACACAACATATCAAAACCTGTGGGATACAGAAAAATCAGTATTAGGAGGAAAGTTTATAGCATTAAGTGATTACATTAAAAAAGAAAAATGTTTCACATTAAAGATCTAATGATGCATCTTGTAGACTTATAAAAACATGAACAAACCAAACACAAAATCAGCAGAAGGTGAGAAATAGTAAGGATAGAGCAGAAATAAATGAAACTGAAACTAAACATACAAAAGATCAAGAAACAAAAAGTTATTTTTTTGAGAATATAAACAACACAGATAACCTCTAGCCAGACTAACAAAGAAAAAAAGGGAAAACTCAAATAAATTAGAGATGAAAAAGGAGATGTTACAACCAAAATCACTGAAATACAAAGGATCGTGAGAAACTACTATGAAGAACTCTAAACTAATAAACTGGAAAACCTCTAAGAAATAGATAAATTCCTGGATTCATATAAACTATCAAGATTAAATCAAAAAGATATAGATAAACTAAACAGTCCCATAACAAGCAATGAGATTGAAGCAGTAATCAAGTCTTCCATCAAGGCAAAGCCCATTTAAGAGGAAGTAATCCCAATACTCTTCAAACTATTCCAAAATATTTAACAAGATGGAAGTCTGCCAAACTCTTTTTATGAGGCCAGCATCACTTTGAAACCAAAACCAAAGACATGACACAAATAGAATACTACAGACCTATAGTCTTAATGAGCATAGATGCAAAGATTCTCAACAAAATACTAGCAAATCAAATCCAAAACCACATCAAAAAGATCATACATTGTAATCAAGTGGGATTTATTCCAGAAATGCAAGGGTGGTTCAACATTCTCAAGTCAATAAATGTCATAAAGCACATCAATATAATGAAGAATAAAAACCATATGGGCCAGTGCCACGGCTCAATAGGCTAATCCTCCACCTGCAGCGCTGGCACACTGGGTTCTAGTCCCTGTCGGGGTGCCGGATTCTGTCCCGGTTGCCCCTCTTCCAGTCCAGCTCTCTGCTATGGCCTGGGAGTGCAGTGGCGGAAGGCCCAAGTCCTTGGACCCTGCACCCGCATGGGAGACCAGGAGAAGCACCTGACTCCTGGCCTCAGATCAGCGCGATGCGCTGGCCATGGCGGCCATTGGAGGATGAACCAGTGGCAAAAAGGAAGACCTTTCTCTCTGTCTCTCTCTCACTATCCACTCTGCCTGTCAAAAAAAAAAAAAATGGTCATCTCAATAAATGCAGAGAAAGCATCTGATAAATTTAAACACCTCTTCATGATAAAAACTCTCCACAAATTAGGTTTAGAAGGAACATTCCTCAAAATTATAACAGCTGTATATGATAAACCAACAGCCAATATCATACTGAATGGGAAAAAGCTGAAAGCATTTCCCTTCAGATCTGGAACAAGACAAGAATGTCTGCTTTCACCACTCTTATTCAATAAAGTACTAGAAGTTTTAGAAAGAGTAGTTTGTGGTGAGAAGAAATAAAGGGCACCAAAATTGGAAAAGAGGAAATCAAATTGTCCATGTTTGCAGATGACATTATGTTGTACATGGAAAAACCTAAACACTCTACCAAAGAGCTGTTAGAACTGATAAAGCAATTCAGTAAAGTTGCCAGTTAAAAACAAACATACACCAAAAAAGTAGCTTTTTTGAATACTAATGATGAACTCACAGAGAAATCAAGAAAGAAATCCTATTTACAATAGCCACAAAAAATCAAATATTTAGGAATAAATTTAGCCAAACAAGTGAAAGATCTCTATGATGAAAATTGTAAAACACTGATGAGAGAAATAATCAAGGACAAAAAAAAAATGGAAACATAGTCAAGGATCAGAAGAATCAATAGTATTAAAATGTCTATACTGCTTAAAGCAATCTACAGTTTGAATGCAATCTCTGTCAAAATACCAATGACATTCTTTACAGAATTAGAAAAAGCAATGCTGAAATTTATATGGAATCACGAAAGACCAAGAATAATCAATTTGATCCTAAAAAAGAAAAATCAAGCTGGAGGTATCACAATACCTGACTTCAAAGCATACTACAAAGCAGTAATAATAAAAACAGCATGGTACTGGCATAAAAACCAATACATAAATAAATGAAACAAGACAGAGAAATTAACCCACAGTATAGACATCCAAATGATTTTTGTCAAAAGTGCTCAGACCATACAGTGGAGTCAGCATAACCTCTTCAACAAATGGTGCTGGCAAAATCTGATGTATATAAGTAGAAAAATGAAATTAGATCCACACCTCTCATGATATATAAAAATCAACACAAGATGGCTCAAAGACCTAAATTTAAGGCCTGAGACTATGCAGTTGTTGAAAGCAAACATAGGGGAAACATTCCAAGACATTGGTATAGCGGATAACTTCTTGGATAAGACCCCCAAAGCATAGGCAACAAAACCAAAACCAAACAAATGGGACTATGTCAAACTCAGAAGCTTTTGCGCAGCAAAGGAAAGGGTCAATAGAGTGAAGAGACATCCAACAGAATGGTAACATAATATTCACAAACCATCTATCCAACAAAGGATTAACATCCCAAATATACCAGCTACTTCAAAAACTGAACAACAAAAAAACAACCAATCAAGTTGAGAAACGGGCAAAGGACTTCAATAGACAGTTCTTAAAAGAAGAAATACAAATGGCCAACAAATATCTGATAAAATCCTCAACATCACTTGCCGTCAGGGAAATGTAAATCAAAACCATAATGAGTATTATCTCACCCCTGTCAGAATAGCAAAAATCCAAAGCATAGAGGGTATCAAATGCTGGCAAGGGTGTGGACAAAGGGGAACACTCATACACTGTTGGTGGGAATGTAAATTAGTGCAGCCACTGTGGAAACAGTGTGGAGATTTCTTTAAAAACCAGAAATAGAGTTGCCATATGAACCGGAAATCCCACTACTGGGTATATAACCAAAAGACTTGAATACTTTATACCTGTACCACCATGTTTATAGCAGCACTGTTCACACAGACAAAATTTGGAATCAATCAAGGTGTCCATCATCAGTTGAAAGAATAGAGAAAATGTGGTATATATAAACAAAGTAATATTAATCAGCAATAAAAAAGAATGAAATTCTACCATTTTCAGCAACATGTACACAACTGGAAGACATCATGTTGAGTGAAATAAGCCAGTCCCAAAAAGACAAACACTGCATGTTCTCACTTATATATGGGAGCTAAGATTTTAAAAACAAACAAAAATGAAAATGTTGGTATGTATTAGTATTGCTGCAAATATATTTTTAACTTTGTTTTATATTTTTGTTAAACCAATGGCTAAGAATGATAACTACTACTTTAAAATTTACTGTATATGAGTGAAATTGTCATTTTTTCCATTCAATTATTGTTTATAGCTATTGTCTATATTCCCAGTAAACTAGGTTCATTTTGCTTTTTACTTGTTAAACTTCTTATCTGGTGAAGTATTAAGCCTTTTTAGCATAATTTATGTTTAAAACATGTTATCTCAAAATCTAAAAAAAGAAAAAATGAGAAAAGGAAAGGGAGGGGAGGGGAAGGATCAAGAAAGGGAATATCATTATGTTCTTAGAATTATATCTACAAATTACATTGAATCTGTTAAAAACTAACAAAAAAATTAAAATTAGAAAATCTTTAAAATACAGAAAATGTGTTGTAAAAAATAAGGAATCCTCAAGATGACTGTAAAAGAATTAACATATATGAGGGTATGATAAAAGATTAATAGAAAAATGGAATTAAAAGATAAGTTTACTTTGGTGTCAAAAATCTTGAAACCTATTCATGATTTTTTTTTACAAGACGAATTTCTCCATGCACTTTTTGGTAACCTTTCTTTTTTTCCTGTTTCACAGAAGGGAAATATTGGCCAAAATGTACATATATTTGGAAAAGCAGTGGTCAAAATATTTCCTAAGTTTAAGGAGAGATGACAATTTAAAGTCGAGAATCTCAAGGAATGTCAAACCAAATAGATTCAAAGAAAATTATATCTAGATCCATTATAAATCAAAAGCTAAGAAACAATCTTGAAAGCAGCTGGAGAAAAATGACATGATAGATACTGGAAACAATAATTTGAATAACAGTGGACTTGTCATCAGAAACCATGGAGACAACAAAACAGTAGGATGTATCTTTAAAGTGCTAAAAGAGAAAAATTATCAACTCAGAATTTTATGATGTTGTATCCAGTGACAACATTTTTAGAAGAAATACTGAAATAAAGACATTTTCAAATGAAGGAAAATGAAGCCCATTTGTCACCATCGGAGCTACTCTACAACAATTGCATGTGATAGCTATTCAGGATGAAGAGCTAAGACCTAGAGAGAAATGTGGGCCTTCAGGGAGATGGGAACTACAGTAGAAATTATAACTGTCAGAGAAAATGTATTTTTAGATTTCCTCAAAATCTTTGTGGCTAGGAAAAGTAAAATCTATAACATCATTTGGGAAGATTCTCAGCATGTATGGACATGGTAGTAGATTATACAGGGGGAGAAGTAAAGGATCTATGTAGCTAGCACAGTAAGGTAACTATAATCTACAATTTATGATAAATTTCAAAATAACTGTAAGAGTTAGAAGGTTCCCAACACATCAAAATTATAAGTGTTTGAAGATACAGAAATGATGTTTACCCTGATTAGATCATATCACATATCAATTTAAAAGACTAAAATAGATTTTCAAAAATAAACTGTTATAATGTTGATATATTTTATTTGAAGTGGTACAATAGTAGTTCTAAGTTGACAACGACATATTTACAGCTGGTGACTATTGCATGCCTCTCTCCTAATGGATATGCCATAAAATATATATAGAAACAAAACAGAAGATATAGAAACAATATTGCCAACTATCCTATCCTGATTGCCTTTTATAGATTACTTGCCCAACAATAGAATACACATTCAGTAACATAATGGTTTACAATTTTCAACAAATGTCAAAAGACAAAAATCACATACAGTATATTCTCTGATGATAGAACTAATGTAGACATCAGCAACAGAAAAATATCTGGCAAATTAAAAACATTTACAAATTTACACATTTTGAACCATGACCATAAAAAGAAGAAATTTAGGAATTATTTCAAACTAAATGAAAATGTAAAATATAAAGATTTGTAAGATGGAGAAACTATTTATAACTCATACTAGAAAAAAGGTAAGGCACAAAGGGAATTATCTACGCTTTCACCCTAAGAAAGCTATGAGGAAAGAAAGGAAATTAAACAAAACTGTATTATGTAGTTTCACAGTGCTTGTGTTCAAGTAACACATACATAGCAAAGCTAAGGCCACATTACAATGCTTACGCCATAGACCTCACTTTATCTCATTACATAGGCAATATAACATCTCAAATCCTCATAAGGAGGATGAGTATGGTACAATAAGGCATTTTGAGAGAGAGAATTAGATAGGACATTCATTTAACTTGTTATAGTATATTATTAGCATTCTGTTTTATTATTTTTATTAATTTATTTCTATGCCTAATTTATAAATAAAATTACATGTATAGGAAAAAACATGGTAAATATAGGGTGTGTTACTATCTATCATTACAGGCATCTACTGGAGGTCTTGGAACAGACACAGCCCTGAGATAAAGGAGAAATTCAGTACCTGTTTTCAACTTGACCACAAAGCTACTGCTCTCAAGATATTTTTCTAGGAAGACAGAGCTATAAAAACAATAAAAATAAAATATAATGACTCATGTTTTAATTAATTTTTGATAAAAGTACAAATATAATTCAGTGAAAGAAACATACTCTTTATCAAGTGATTCTGAAACAACTATATTCCATTAAGAAGAAAAATAAACCAAAAGCCTTATTGTTACTTTACACAATACACAAATGTTAATTTGAAGTGGATCATAGGCCTGTACATACAACCTAAACTTGGGTGGGTATTTGTTACAGGGGTTAGGACACTGCTTGGTATGTTCATACTTCATATCAGAGTACACAGTTCAAGTCCTAGCAACTCCACTTCTGATCCATCTTCTCCCTAATGTGCACCCTGAGAGGCAGCAGATGATCGCTACCTGAGTCCCTGCCACCCACATGGGAGAGTAGGATGAAGCTCAGGCTCTTGGCTTTGACCTGACCCAAACTTAACTGTTGAAGACATTCAGAGAATGAACTGGAGGATGGGAGATGTCTCTCTCTCTCTCTCTCTCTTTCCTCTCTCTCTCTAATTCTATTTCTCTCTCTCTCTCTCTCTCTCTCTCTCTCTCATTTAAATACAATGAAAATGAATTTTTAAAATAGGTAAACTAAATTGATGAAGTAGGTGTTTAGCCCAGCAATGAAGATGTCCACATCCCTTATCAATTCCTGTACTGGCCACACACACATGAAACCTGTCTAGATACAAAAGAACACATACCATAAAACCACCTGCTATGGCTTGAATGTCCTTTCCTACACTCCTGCTGAAATTTAATAGCTTCTGTGGCAGTACTGGGGGATAGGAATTTATGTTAGGTCAAGGAAGCTCCATCCTCTTGTCTGGATTAATGTCATCATTGAGGGAGCAGGTTAGTTATCCTTATAAAAGCAAGTCCTTGGGGCTGGCACTGAGGCGTAGCTGGTAAAGCTGCCGCCTACAATGCTGGCATCTCGTTTAGGTGCCAGTTTAAGTCCCAGCTGCTACACTTCCAATCCAGCCCTCTGCTATGGCCTAGGAAAGCAGTGGAAGATGGCCCAAGTCCTTGGGCCCCTGCACCCGCATGGGGGACCCAGAAGAAGCTCCTGATCCTGGCCTTGGATGGGTGCAGCTCCAACCATTGCGGCCATCTGGGGAGTAACCAGCAGATGGAAGACCTCTTTTTCCTCTCTGCCTCTGCCTCTCTGTAACTCTGCCTTTCAAATTAAAAAAATCTTTAAAAAAAAGCAAGCCCTCTTTCTCTCTTGCCTACATCCTCACCATGTGATATCCTCAGCCAGTTATAATACACCAAGAAGCCACAATGCTGCTCTTGGACTTCTCAGTCTCCAGAACAGTAGGGAATAAATCTCTGGTCTTTAATAGCTGCCCAATCTCAGGTGTGCCACTATAGCAGCAGCAAGGAGACTAAGACATTTACGTATATATTGCTTTTAAGAAGTGGGGGAGGATCAGTTCCCCTTGGAGAAATAGTTGATTCCAGGTCCAGCCAGGAAAAGTTCTAAGTGAAAGCTTGAGACACTGGAATCAGAAGGCAGGGAATGCCCACAGCCTACCAGGAACGCATAAAGTGGATAGAAGTGTCAGTTAAGAGAGCTCCCACTGGGACAACTTAGGCATTGAAAGTATTAAGGGTAATTGACTGTAACACATTGAATAAATGAAAATCCATGACAATATCACCACACTCATAAACCAAGCATGAGAGAAAAGGAGGAAAGAAAGCAGGGATGGAAGGAGAAAGGTAGGAAATTTCTACCATTGCTGGCAGTAATTATTCCAACTTCCTTATTCTGAAAATTGGTGACTAAAGAGATATAATTAAGCATTTTCCCTTCTTTGAAAAATGAAGTGCAATTCACTGTCAGTTGATGACTGAAAAATCTTCCTTTACAGAAGCATGATGTGTAATAAATGTAGAAGGGCTGATATTTTTAAATATAATTTTTAAGAATAATTAATTGAGTCAGACATCATCAATGAATGCTAAAACCATCATATGAAAGGCTGATGCAACTGGAAATTCACATTGTACTGAAGTTTCATCCTTCAGATTGTCTGCAATGTGCAAAAAGGATAAATTACTTCATGGTAACCACTGTAAGTAGGTATTCACACCTAGCATCACTCATAGTGACATTACATACCTTCCAATGTCATACAGAATCTTCTGAAAATCTCTGGGTAAAAAATAGCTAATTTGTTCTAATGGAGACTTTAGATTTATAGATTATAGGAAATACAGTCAGTACAGAAATAAATTAAAGAATACCATAGGAAGTAACCATAGCAATATCAAAATGCAGACATTCTACTAAGCAACTCATCTGGCCTCCAATAATTCAATGGCATGAGGAAGGGCTATTTTTTAGACTAATGGGACAAAAAAAATTTTTTGAAGTCAAAATCAGTGTTAGACAATATATGGGAACTGCGAATTTTCTAGGTGAAACAATAGTATTTCGCCCAAATGAGTAAATGTCATCTTTAGCAGGTGTGTGCTGAATTGTTTAGGGCTACAATTTTCTCTGAAATGATTCTGCAAATAGTCTAAAATGTTAATAACTGTGGAGAGCATATGGATAGTCACTATAAAATTCTGTCAACTTTTCTGTATGTCAGAAAATTCTATAATGGAAGTTAAAGTCTTATTATAACTTACAAACCCTCTTTAGATGCTAAAACTTATCTTCCAACAAAACCTCCCAATGTAGCACTGAAAGTTAAAGCAGAAACAGTGGAACTATTCTGAATAATGAACCAGGGGCCGTCCCTACCAGCAATCCCTCACCCTTTCCTGGGACCCCTGAAGCATTCAATGGAATTCAGTTAAAACTAACTGGCTTAGTGAACCACTCCTCACAGTGACAGGGACTGGATGACAGCAGGGCACCAAGTACCTGAGGAAAAGAAAAGAAGCATGCTCAAGAAGAGGGCCTACAATGGAATATGGCAAAAGGAGAACTTTTATATATTATATATTTAAAATATAATATAAATATAATAAAATAGATATTACATTATATAATATTACATATTATATTATATTATAAATATATAAAATTATATATTTATATATTTATATATAATAATATATTATATAAAATATTATATTTATATTGGATATTGTATTTTATAATGTTATATATTATTTTATAATATATTTATATATTATATATTTTTTTTGGAAGACAATTTTTTTAAACTTTTATTTAATGAACATAAATTTCCAAAGTACAGAATATTGATTACAATGGCTTCCCCCCCCCATAATGTCCCTCCAACCCGCAACCCTCCCCTTTCCGACTCCCTCTCCCCTTCCATTCACATCAAGATTCATTTTCGATTCTCTTTATATACAGAAGATCAGTTTAGCATACATTAAATAAAGATTTCAACAGTTTGCTCCCACACAGAAACATAAAGTGAAAAATACTGTTTGAGTACTAGTTATAGCATTAAATCTCAAGGTACAGCACACTAAGGACAAAGATCCTACATGAGGAGTAAGTGCACAGTGACTCCTGTTGTTGACTTAACAAATTGACACTCTTGTTTATGGCGTCAGTAATCACCCTAGGCGCTTGTCATGAGCTGCCAAGGCTATGGAAGCCCCCTGAGTTCACTGACTCTGATCATATTTAGACAAGGCCATGGTCAAAGTGGAAGTTCTCTCCTCCCTTCAGAGAAAGGTACCTCCTTCTTTGATGACCCATTCTTTCCACTGGGATCTCACTCCCAGAGATCTTTCATTTAGGTTTTTTTTTTTTTTTTTCCCCAGAGTGTCTTGGCTTTCCATGCCTGAAATACTCTCATAGGCATTTCAGCCAGATCCACATGCCTTAAGGGCTGATTCTGAGGCCAGAGTGCTGTTAGGACATTTGCCATTCTATGGGTCTGCTGTGTATCTCACTTCCCATGTTGGATCGTTCTCTCCGTTTTTTATTCTATCAGCTAGTATTTGCAGACACTATTCTTGTTTATGTGATCCCTTTGGTTCTTAGTCCTATCATTACGATCAATTGTGAACAGAAATTGATCACTGGGAATAGTGAGATGGCATTGGTACATGCCACCTCGATGGGATTGAATTCGAATCCCCTGGTATGTTTCTAGCTCTACCGTTTGAGGTAAGTCAGCTTGAGCATGTCCCGAATTGCACATCTCTTCCCTCTCTTATTCCCACTCTTACATTTAACAGCGATCACTTTTCAGTTAAGTTTCAGCACTTAAGAAGAATTGTGTATTGATTACAGTATTCAACCAAAGGTATCAAGTAGAACAAACAAAAAAATACTAAGAGGGATAACATATTAAGCTGCTCATCAACAGTCAGGGTGAGGGCTGATCAAGTCACCGTTTCTCATAGTGTTCATTTCACTTTAACAGGTTTCCTTTTTGGTGCTCGGTTAGTTGTCACCTATCAAGGAGAACAAGTGGTATTTGTCCCTTTGGGATTGGCTTATTTCACTCAGCATAATGTTTTCCAAATTCCGAACAGGGATCACTTTTCAGTTAAAATTTAAACACCTAATAATAATTGTGTGTTAATTACAGAGTACAACCAATGGTACTAGAACAAAAAAAATATTAAAATGGATAAAGTATTACATTGTACATCAACTGTCAGGACAAGAGCTGATCAAGTCACTGTTTCTCATAGTGTCCATTTCACTTCAACAAGTTTCCCCTTTGGTGCTCAGTTAGTTGTCACTGATCAGGGAGAACATATGATATTTGTCCCTTTGGGACTGGCTTAATTCACTCAGCATGATGTTTTCCAAATTCCTCCATCTTGTTGCAAATGACTGGGTTTCGTTGTTTTTGACTGCTGTATAGTATTGGAACTCATAGAAGATTTTGGCAAAGTAACAGGGTATAAAATCAATGCACAAAAATCAACAGCCTTTGTATACACAGGCAATGCCATGGCTGAGGAAGAACTTCTAAGATCAATCCCATTCACAATAGCTACAAAAACAATCAAATACCTTAGAATAAACTTAACCAAGGACGTTCAAGATCTCTATGATGAAAATTACAAAACCTTAAAGAAAGAAATAGAAGAGGATACCAAAAAATGGAAAAATTTTCCATGCTCATGGATTGGAAGAATCAATATCATCAAAATGTCCATTCTCCCAAAAGCAATTTATAGATTCAATGCAATCCCAATCAAGATACCGAAGACCTTCTTCTCAGATCTGGAAAAAAAGGTGCTGAAATTCATATGGAGACACAGGAGACCTCGAATAGCTAAGCAATATTGTACAACAAAAACAAAGCTGGAGGCATCACAATACCAGATTTCAGGACATACTACAGGGCAGTTGTTATCAAAACAGCATGGTACTGGTACAGAAACAGATGGATAGACCAATGGAACAGAACAGAAACACCAGAAATCAGTTCAAACATCTACAGCCAACTCATATTTGATCAAGGATCCAAAACCAATCCCTGGAGTAAGGACAGTCTATTCAATAAGTGGTGCTGGGAAAATAGGATTTCCATGTGCAGAAGCATGAAGCAAGACCCCTACCTTTCACCTTACACAAAAATCCACTCAACATGGATTAAAGACTTAAATCTACAACCTGACACCATCAAATTATTAGAGAGCATTGGAAAAACCCTGCAAAATATAAGTACCGGCAATGACTTCTTGGAAAACACCCCAGAAGCACAGGCAGTCAAAGCCAAAATTAACATTTGGGATTGCATCAAATTGAGAAGTTTCTGTACTGCAAAAGAAACAGTCAGAAAAGTGAAGAGACAACCGACAGAATGGGAAAAATGTTTGCAAACTATGAAACAGATAAAGGGTTGATAACCAGAATCTACAAAGAAATCAAGAAACTCCACAAGATCAAAACAAACAACCCACTTAAGAGATGGGCCAAGGACCTCAATAGACATTTTTCAAAAGAGGAAATCCAAATGGCATGAAAAAATGTTCAAGATCACTAGCAATCAGGGAAATGTAAATCAAAACCACAATGAGGTTTCACCTCACCCCGGTTAGAATGGCTCACATTCAGAAATCTACCAACAATAGATGCTGGAGAGGATGTGGGGAAAAAGGCACACTAATCCACTGTTGGTGGGAATGCAAACTGGTAAAGCCACTATGGAAGTCAGTGTGGAGATTCCTCAGAAACCTGAATATAACCCTACCATTCAACCCAGCCATCCCACTCCTTGGAATTTACCCAAAGGAAATTAAATTGGCAAACAAAAAAGCAGTCTGCACATTAATGTTTATTGCAGCTCAACTGACAATAGCTAAGACCTGGAACCAACCCAAATGCCCATCAACAGTAGACTGGATAAAGAAATTATGGGACATGTTCTCTATAGAATACTATATATTATATATTTTATAATATAATATGAATATAAAATATATTTATTATATTGTTATTATAATTATTATCATAGTATTATGATGATATTTATAATAATTATAATTATATAATTATAATAATTATTATAAAAATATTGTAATATAATTGTTATTATATTGTATATATTTATTATATATTATTTTATATATTATGTGTCACATTCATAGTGAGACCAGTCCTCTCCCAGGGCATTTTGGGGCACTTAAGTGAGTTTTCACTGGCAATATTCAGAGTCACAGACCCAAACTGTAGAGAGAAGAGGCCTCCAGCCACAGCATGGCAGGCATTAAATCAGTAGTGTATTCACCATAAAGCAGAGAGCCAAAGTGCCCGTCCTTTCTAAATTTCTCTTAAACAGAAACAGAGAAGTCAACGCTTTATATTGTCATATATATATATATGTGTGTGTGTGTGTGTGTGTGTGTATGTATATATATAACAAATATGTAGTTTCAAATCCAAATTGAATTGCACTTTACTAAAAAGTTTCAGATGTGGTGAAACAGCCCTAATTATACAAGTTTTTATTTACTTCCTGTTTGAAATGCATTTCCCTTTAGGAAAATAGCCTAGTAAATGTATGCTTGTTTTAATTATGCACTGTTTAAAGCATAATTAGATAGTATGAGTTTTAATTAGGTATGAAGCTTCTGTTTTCATTCCTTTATATACTATTGATTATATTCTGGTGTTTATGATTTTCAAGACCTGACTCTTCCTTAATTATTTTTCACCCATTCTGATATTTCTCTGAAATAAGCTATATCACCTATTGTGTACCTCTGAATACAGACAATTTTCTAAGAGACAAAGATTTATTTCTAAGGAAGTTAATTTGTGAGCTTAGTAAAACAGCAATTTTTTCCCAGTAGTTTTACCTGTGGATAGCTGCTTGCACTAAAGTTTCATAGATCTTTTTCTTTTCTTTTTTTACAGGCAGAGTGGACAGTGAGAGAGAGAGACAGAGAGAAAGGTCTTCCTTTTTCCATTGGTTCACCCTCCAATGGCTGCCACAGCCGGTGCACCACGCCAATCCGAAGCCAGGAGCCAGGCGCTTATCCTTGTCTCCCATGGGATGCAGGGCCCAAGCACTTGGGCCATCCTCCACTGCACTCCCTGGCCACAGCAGAGAGCTGGCCTGGAAGAGGGGCAACCGGGACAGAATCCGGCGCCCTGACTGGGACTAGAACCCAGTGTGCCGGCGCCGCAAGGCGGAGGATTAGCCTATTGAGTCGCAGCACCAGCCTTAGTTTCATAGATCTTCACCATTATTACGAATGCCTGAAAAGTCCTATAAAAAAAAAGAAAGGTAACCAAGGGAGTTTCTTGAGAACATACTGTGTATTAATTTTGCAGTCTTCTTGCTATTTAATAATGCATATTTCTTAAAGAAAGAATTACATTTTCTTAACACCAACATGCTCACCAAATTGAACCATAGGATTTAAAGGAAATGGTCAAGTTTTCCTTATCTGGAGAGCAAAAAGTGGTACTATTTCTTAACCCAAGTCTAGCAATGCTATCAATCAGACTTTACCTTCATCAAGCAAGTAAATCAAGGTGGAACATGAACTAACATGAACCCAGTGACAATCACTGATCTCACCTAATCCTCATGACAGTCTCACAAGGTAGACATTTATTGATATTATTTTCCTCTCTTTAAAAAGTGCTTAGCCTGGGGTTAAAATAAAAATAAGACTTGTCTTATTCAAAAACTTACATTCTTCCCCAAACACAGATCAGCATTAGGAGTTAAAATCTAGAAATTAAAATGAGAATATACCACATCTACAAATAACTGCATATTTGGGTGTATGTAATATAAACAGCTTTTATTGCTGGTAGATATCATAATGAGACAAATTAAGGCATCAAAACAGATGTTTTTCAGACTGACTTAAATAGTGAAGAGCCCAGGCATGTGAAACTATAAGAATGCTCTCTCAGTCTCTCAAGCTATAAAAGAAACATTAAGCAGTGATCTTCTTTTCATTGGCTTTTTTCAGATACAGAAACTATCTTGTGTTGAAAGTAAATATATCTATGTGCCAATGATGAAATGAAAATGCATTGTATCACCATCTCCAACACAAACTTTGATTGCCCACACCTCTAACAAATGAATGAAGATTTCATACTTTGTGTGGCAGTACCACCACCACCAGAAATAATCATATTTTAGTTTGATCTTTGCCATCCTGTGATATTATACTTCCATGCCTGATACTATTGATTTTTAATAGCAAATGTAAATTTTAAAGCCCCCCAAAAATGTGCCCAAGAACAGTATCAAAATGGTTTTCTATCAAAAGCTCAAAATTACATATTCTGTATTTTGAAATTTATAAAGTTCAGATATCATTATCTCATAGATGTAGCATCAGCATTTGTCCTGCATTTGTTTATTTAATAGAGTTGCCACTTCAGCATCCATTTTCACACCCAGCATAAAATAATTCAACCCCAGTCATACCACCTTACCTTTGGTCTACTTAAAACTCCACCTCGCTGTATGCTTGTTTGTGATGCAGCCCACTCGTCCCTCATCCCACTGACCAAAACCCAACACCCCACAACAGCTGACCACAGGAAAATAAGCTACTGATCAGCACAAGTGTCTTGTAATTTTTTCTCTTCACACACAGTTTCTTTGATCTACCCTATCCACAATTCCCACAGAAAGCCTAACAAATAACACACATGGATTTTTTTTTTTTTTTTGACAGGCAGAGTGGACAGTGAGAGGGAGAGACAGAGAGAAAGGTCTTCCTTTGCCGTTGGTTCACCCTCCAATGGCCGCTGTGGCCGGCGCACTGCGGCCAGCGCACCACGCTGATCCAATAGCAGGAGCCAGGTGCTTCTCCTGGTCTCCCATGGGGTGCAGGGTCCAAGCACTTGGGCCATCCTCCACTGCACTCCCTGACCACAGCAGAGAGCTGGCCTGGAAGAGGGGCAACCAGGACAGAATCCAGTGCCACGACCGGGACTCGAACCCGGTGTGCCAGTGCCACAAGGCAGAGGATTAGCTTAGTGAGCTGCAGCGCTGGCCGACACGTGGATCTTAAAGACAGGTTCCACAGGTTCTCTCTCCAGTCTCCCTCTCTGCTCCATCACCCTCTCCCCACCCACTGGGTGAGCACTTTGCTGTCTCTGTGTTTGCACTTCTGGGCATCCTCTTCTCCCATTGGTCTGTGGGTAGTAAACTTCTCCTATTATTTCACTTGGTTTTTTGTGCTTCCTCCTCTATGTCTCACCTGGTCCACATACCCAAAGCTACCTCTCCTCCAGGTCAGGGCTCTCCTAGAGGGTGGCTACATTAATAGAAGCAGACTGGACCTAGATCAGACAAGAACCACAAGATGTCTGCCAATATAAAGAAGTTTCACCTGAGAGAAACACCTGGCCTTGATTTGACACTTAGGCATTACACCAATCCACCAGGATTACCAAGGATCCCATGAAATATATACCGTAAATATCCACTATCACTCCCCTACGGCCAGAATTTACAGCCACCCTCCAGGGACCTCAATAGCAAAGTGGAATAAAATCCCAATAGAATTCACAACAAACCTTCTAAAATATGTTTGTTCAAAGGCAAAAAAAAAAAAAAAAAACCACCATGAAGCAGCTCCTGTCAGTTGAGAGTCATGAAATCATGATAGAACTATACAGAGTAGCATAGAGAAGAGAGTCTGTCTAGGAATAATTATATCAGGTAGAATTAAAGATTCAGCCACAAATAATAGAAACCATAAAATAGAATGGCTTGAGCAAATAGAAATTTCTCCCACACATCAAAGAAATACAAAGAAATCTAGTAGCAGACTAGAAGTTAATTTTAAAGTTATGAGGGTCTCGATGTTCCCTCTTATTCTCCCTTTCTCAGCATACAGCTTCTAACTAATGGTCTACTATGACTGCCCAGCTTTCAAAAATGACAAGCAAATGCCAGCAGGCAGGGAAGAAGAGGGACAAACAATATCTCAGGAAGCACCCATTAATTTGCTTGCCACACCCACTTGGTCTTCTCGATGACCGGCTCAGTCCTACGTCATCACTATCTAAGAGGCTGAGAATGTTGCTCAGATGTGGCTAAAATCAGAGATTTATTTAATTATCAAAGAGGTAGAAAACACACATTCAAGAGGACAATTGCTTTTCTCTGCCATAATAATTAACTCAGAAAACAAACTTCAAAACTGGGCTATAATGAAAGCCCATAGTGTTTTAGGAGTACATGGAAGGGAACTAAAATTCCAATCAGAGGTTATCAAGGAAGACATCATTGAAAAGATATCATTTGAGTCAGGGTATGTAACATAAATGGAGCAAGAGGCAAGAAAGAATAGAGATAAGAATAGAGATAAGAACTTGCAGCACATATATCAGAAAAGGTACACTCAGAATGGAGTGGCTATGAAAAAAGAATTAGTTTTGAGTCACAGCTGCCAAGCTGGATCACTGACCTCACTGCTTAATAGATGGTCAACTGAAAGTTGGGAGATTTTCATAATAATATGAAAAGCAATTTACAAATAATGTTGAATGTATATAATAAAGATAAAATAAGCAACAATGATGATGGACATGATGAGAATTTTGGTGCTATTCTGTTAGCAATAGTGAGGATATTAATAAAAGTCATACTATCACTTCTTCATGGGATGTCCACTTGACAATTTTGATAATGCACCTTGGTCATTTTAATAATAAAATCTATTACAATAATGAATCTACATACCACTCTGGAATTCTTCCACACCATTTTATTCTTCCTTACAGCTTTCAAACCAAAGAGTAGACACATGCAGAAAAATCTGTTTGAAAATGACAAGTCAAAGATGTTTTATAAACTCCAGATGGAATTTGGTCTTTACTCAGATCAAATATGAAAAGACATCCAGGCACCAGGATGGATATATAGCAAGCAAATCCTGACTTTGCAAAATGAAATGTGCTACATTTTACAAACTGAACTGTAGTGTGGTAGTACCACGGTTTTTCCACTATCGAGAAAGGGAAAGGAAAGTGAAGAGAATGGTGGACACTTATCATTACTTATTGAGAACTACAAGGTACCAGGAAAAATGCCAGATATTTAACAATAAGTGTTTAATTTCAGCTCAACAACTGCATGACCAGAATATAACTGATATTCTATAATAAGTGTCTGCTCCAGATGTCCTTCAGTTGGGTGGCCAAGATTCAAACCCTAAAGTCAGTCTAACCGACAGCACTTGCTTTTTCACACAGATGGTATTCACTTTCCTACTCAACTGCTCAATTGCTCATTAATTGCCATTCTACTCTGAATTCTTCTGGCTCATTCTATCCAACTTTTAACCAAAACGTATCACTCTTCTATTTTCCCAGATGTTTCCAATTTCAATATTCGCTGATTTTCTTCTCTAGTTCCAAGTTATCCCACTTCCAGATTTACAGTGTAACATATAAACATTTCAAAATTTAACAAAAAATTTCACTAGTGAAGCTAAGATGTGCCACTTATGCTGCCTTTGAAAACTTCCCAGTCTTTCCCTCCCTTTGCATGAAGAGCTACTGATAGATTCTAAATTTCTTCCTTTCTCTTTTCTGCAGGTGCTTGGTTATGCATCAGTGGTGGGCTGAAGTATATGACAACTCTATTTGCTCAAGAGGGAAATCCAATTCAACATAGGCACTGAGCCAGGTGTATACTACCTAATACAAAATTCATCTTTTCAGAATGTGTTTACAGGAGTCAAGAGACTACAGTACCTAGCACAAGTTGTCATTCATGCCCCTCATGATCGCAATTTGTCTTTTGAGCCTTTGCTTTCTGCCCCTCCATCAAAGGCAATTATAATTATCTTCATTTGGACAACAACCATTCTCTAAACACCCTTCCGGTTTTCTGACTTCTGGAATTTTATTCATTCCTTTCTCCCTGCTGAGAAGTTCCCTTTATGTCTCCCCTTATAGGAATCTTGTGAATCTCACTGTACCTCAAAAGTCACCTCCTCCAGGAAACTTTTCTGACAACCATTGCTGGAAGGGCTCTCTCCACCCTTCCAATTGCTATAATATTTTTTTTCCTTTTTCAGTCACTTTTAATAATATTCCTGTTGTATCATTGTACACAGACACAGAAAATTACATAAACCAAAAGGGGTTTAATGAATCATTTCAAGGTGGCTCCACCAGGTCAAGAAATGGAAACCCTATTCTAATCCCAACCATCTCCCTCCTGCAATAAGTTAACTGTAATCTGTCTGAATTGCTTTTCACATTCAAATTTATATTACTGGTTTAAATACACACCTGTGTCTCCCTTGTTAACGTATAAGAATTTTTGGAGTCTTATTATCAATGGTCTTTGAGGTTCTGCAAACCTGTGATCATTTCTGTTTCTGTTAAGTGTTATAAAAGAAGAAATGTGATATGTGGCAAACAGCAGCCATGGAGGCAGGGGAGGGGGAACGTGGAAGGAACTGACTACCTGAGGAAAGTGTCTGAAGAAGGCTATTCTGGAAAAGTGATGCTTGCATGGAATCCTGGAAGAGTTATCCACAAGAAGCATTGGAGAAAGAGTGGAGCAAGAAATATAAAAAATAAAAATGGAATAGAAAAAGTTTGTAGTGTTCACAGAAGAAAAAGGAAGTCAGTGTTACTAGAGTGCTGAGATCAAAAGTGAGCATGTTCAAAAAGATGGCAGATCCCAGATGACAGAGAACCTAGTGTCAATATATGTTTGAATTTTATTCTAAATGTAACATAAGCTATTTAAGCTATACATCTACATGATCCAATTCACATTTTAAAAAATACTATTTGGACCGGCGCTGTGGCATAGTGGGTAAAGCCACTGTCTACAGTGCTGGCATCCCATGTGGGTGCCGATTCAAGTCCCAGCTGCTCCAATTCAGATCCAGTTCTCTGCTACGGCCTGGGAAAGCAATAGAAGAAGACCCAAGTCTTCTGTACCCATGTGGGAGCATAGGAGAACTGGAAGAAGCTCCTGGTTCCTGGCTTCAGATCGGCCCAGCTCTGACCATTGCAGCCATTTAGAGGGTGAACCAGCAGATTGAAGATTTCTTTCTCTGCCTCTATAACTCCATCTTTCAAATAAATAAATAAATCTTTAAAAAATACTATTTATTCAATAGCTTCCAGTAGAGAGGATTTTGTATGTTCTCACAAAAAGAAATAATGAATATCTGATTTGTATATATGCCAGTTTCCCTGATCTGACCATTATACATTGCATACAGGTATTGAAATGCCATACTGTACCAAATAGTGTGTTTACTGTATGCCAGTTAAAAATAAAACTAATACTGCCATCTAAGTCCTGAAGAAATTCCTATCCTTGCATATTGCTTTGGCTATTGTCTTACTACCAGTAGTGTAGTCACTTCCAAGTTTCAATTTCACATCTTTTTTTTAAGAATTATTTTTATTAATTTGACAGGCAGAGTTACAAAGAGAGAGAGAGAAGGGGAAAGTGAGATTTTCCACCCTCTGGTTCACTCCCCAAATGACTGCAATAATCAGGACCAGGCCAATGCCATGAGCCAGGAATTTCTTCCGGGTCTCCCATGTGGGAGCAGGGACCCAAGGACTTGGGCCATCTTCTGTTGCTTTCCCTAGTGCATTAGCTGAGAGCTGGATTGGAAGTGGAGCTGTGGGTATATGAACTGGCACCCATAAGGGGTGCCAGAAAAACATGCAGAGGGTTAAACTACTACTCCACACCTCTGGCCTCTGAATTTCACATCTTCACCTGCCAGTCAGACATTTCTTCCTGAAAGACTCATCATAACCTCTGACTCACAAAGCCAGCAAAAAAATTGTTTTCTCTCCAAGAAATTAATCCAGCTTTCATACTCTCATCAGTTCTTTGGTTACCCAATTTCAATATCCAAACAAGCCTTTCTTTTTTTTTTTCCACGAGATTTTAATTTCTTTTTTTTTTCTTTCAAACTTTTATTTAATGAATATAAATTTCCAAAGTACAGCTTATGGATTACAATGGCTTCCCCCCCATAACGTCCCTCCAACCCGCAACCCTCCCCTTTCCGACTCCCTCTCCCCTTCCATTCACATCAAGATTCATTTTTGATTCTCTTTATATACAGAAGATCAGTTTAGCATACATTAAGTAAATATTTCAACAGTTTGCTCCCACACAGAAACATAAAGTGAAAAATACTGTTTGAGTACTCGTTATAGCATTAAATCTCAATGTACAGCACACTAAGGACAGAGATCCTACATGAGGAGTAAGTGCACAGTGACTCCTGTTGTTGACTTAACAAATTGACACTCTTGTTTATGGCATCAGTAATCACCCTAGGCTCTTGTCATGAGCTGCCAAGGCTATGGAAGCCCCCTGAGTTCACCGACTCTGATCATATTTAGACAAGGTCGTAGTCAAAGTGGAAGTTCTCTCCTCCCTTCAGAGAAAGGTACCTCCTTCTTTGATGACCCATTCTTTCCACTGGGATCTCACTCCCAGAGATCTTTCATTTAGGTTTTTTTTTTCCCCAGAGTGTCTTGGCTTTCCATGCCTGAAATAGTCTCATGGGCTTTTCAGCCGGATCCACATGCCTTAAGGGCTGATTCTGAGGCCAGAGTGCTGTTAGGACATTTGCCATTCTGTGGGTCTGCTGTGTATCTCACTTCCCATGTTGGATCGTTCTCTCCCTTTTTTATTCTATCAGCTAGTATTTGCAGACACTATTCTTGTTTATGTGATCCCTTTGGTTCTTAGTCCTATCATTATGATCAATTGTGAACAGAAAATGATCACTGGGACTAGTGAGATGGCATTGGTACATGCCACCTCGATGGGATTGAATTCGAATCCCTGGTATGTTTCTAGCTCTACCGTTTGAGGTAAGTCAGCTTGAGCATGTCCCGAATTGCACATCTCTTCCCTCTCTTATTCCCACTCTTACATTTAACAGCGATCACTTTTCAGTTAAGTTTCAGCACTTAAGAAGAATTGTGTATTGATTACAGTATTCAACCAAAGGTATAAGTAGAACAAACAAAAAAATACTAAGAGGGATAACATATTAAGCTGCTCATCAACAGTCAGGGTGAGGGCTGATCAAGTCACCGTTTCTCATAGTGTTCATTTCACTTTAACAGGTTTCAACAACTTCTTCACCGACAAAGAATGGATCTTACTTTTTCATTCCTACCACTGCCACCCTATGTCAGAACCTCTTATCAAATTTAATGCTAAACTGTCAAACGAATAGCACTAAATACGGCTTCTTTTCTTTCAGATTTTCCAGCTCCTCTTATCTTTTGCAAAATTTATATGATGTTATTCCCATTTAATAATTTGAATCTTCTAAAAATGTTGAAATCTTAGCCTAAACTTTACTTCCCACTACTCCTCTAACTGTACCCTTCCCTCTTTGGTCTACTCAAGCTTTTCCTCCACCAAAAAATATATACCCCCTCTCCTTTCACTTATCAAAATTCTAGATCAAATCCAGGTCAACTACCAATCGCTCTGTGAAGGCATCAATGATTCCTCCCCTTCCGCAACAAAGATTAGTTCCTCTTCTCTGAATTCCTCTTCTCTGAACTTTTTCCTGAAAATGAATTTTATCTTCATCAACTAATAGGCTCCTATCAATTTCCATCTTGTATTAATACTGCATTTCCATATATATTTTTAATCTTCCCAAATAAGGAAAAAGAGAGAAGAAAGCTTGAGTGTATGGGACTCTATGGAACTTCAGTAAGTCCATGGAAAACGAAATTAAAAGATGAACTTATTTATGTGCAAAAAATCTTGAAATCCATGCATAGTTTCTTTCATAATATGCACTTGCCATGAACACTTGATAACCCACATGTGGTTGACCATTCATAGGAAACCTGAGATTCGAAACTATCATTTCTGACTCCAGTTCCTTATAAAACTTTTTTTGAGAAAATAAATACATGGATCCTGCACTCGTCCATCAGTTCAGACACAATCTCAGGTTAGCATATGTTAAGCAACACTTTCTAAATTTTCCATTTTGAGTATTAAAGAAGACAGCTCCAATGTGCTGAGTGGTTTTCCTAACCCCTTTTGCATTGTCATCAAAACAAAATGAAGCCTGCATTCTAAATCAGGTTTAATGATTTCTGCTTACCTAAACAGTCTTGTCTCCTCACTAATCCCCATTCCTGACCTCATTGCCTTTCCAAATTAACAAACACAAAGAAAGGAATTTTCTAAACTATGGTCATCACAAATAACTCTGAAACCAAGTTTCCTGTTCAAGAAAAGGTTCTTTTCTCAAAGGAAATTTTCTATGCATACCCAAAACAAAGTAGTATTAGGAAGCAGTTGTGAAATGCCTTTTCAGTTGAAAATTAAAATGTTTCAAAAAATGATCTAGGAGTTTCGAGTACTTAGTTATTTAAATACAAGTTTTTTGTTCACCCACACTTGCATCCATAGACTACACCCCGGTTGATCATGATGAATGATCTTTTTAATGTCCTATTGATTTTGTTTGTTAGCATTTTGTTGAGGGTTTTCACATATAAGTTCTTCACAGACATTGGTTTGTAATTTTCTTTTATTGCAGTGTCCTTGTCTGGCTTTTGTTTCAGATTAATGCTGCTCTCATTGAAACTGAAATTAGTTTTTCTATAATCTCACACAGTTGATTGAAATCTTAGATTGTAATGGGATTCTAGATAGCATGCTATTTTCTTGCAGATTTCTGGAGACATAGTTCCCTTACCTTTCTTCTCACAGTTTGTAATAGTATAGTGCTAGTAGGTGCAACATTAATTACTTAGTACAGTGGTTTGATTTTCAGGTATCCGCTGAATATGTTACGCACCACACACAGAATCTCATATATTCAACAAGGCACAATAGAGTAGTAGTTGAGCACATAAACTGAAGTTAGACTGCTTGTGTTCAAATTCGTTTTGCTCCTTTCTAGCATGTGACCCTGTGCAAGTTGCTTTACCTCTCTGCCTCAGTTTACTCATCTGAAAAACTGGAGGTTAAATGGGTTAATCCTTGATGTACTCTATGCACTAAATAAGTGTTTACTTTTTCTTTTTTTAAAAGATTTATTTATTTATTTGAAAGTCAAAGTTACACAGAGAGAGAAGAAGAGGCAGTTCTGCTGGTTCACTCTTCAGTTGGCCTCAATGGCCAGACCTGCACCAATCTGAAGCCAAGATCTAGGAGTTCCACTGGGTCATCCATCTTCTTCTGCTTTCCCAGGCCATAGTAGAGAGCTAGATCAGAAGAGGAGCAGCAGGGACTAGAACTGGCGCCCATATGGGATGCTGGCACTGCAGGCGGCAGCTTTACCTGCTACACCACAGCACCAGCCCCAAGTATTTACTATTTCTATTAGGACTTGACTTTGCAGGTGACATCAAATAAATCTTTGGAGAGTCAGACTTTGTTCCAATATGCTTTAAATGCTGCTTGTAGGGTGGGTTTGTTTTGGTAAAAAACCATGCATGTTCGGCTGGCGCCGCGACTCACTAGGCTAATCCTCCGCCTTGCAGCACCAGTACACCGGGTTCTAGTCCCGGTCGGGGCACCAGATTCTGTCCCGGTTGCCCCTCTTCCAGGCCAGCTCTCTGCTGTGGCCAGGGAGTGCAGTGGAGGATGGCCCAAGTGCTTGGGCCCTGTACCCCATAGGAGACCAGGATAAGCATCTGGCTCCTACCATCGGATCCGCGCAGTGCGCTGGCCGCAGCGCACTGGCCGCAGCGCGCCAGCCGCAGCGGCCATTGGAGGATGAACCAACGGCAAAGGAAGACCTTTCTCTCTGTCTCTCTCTCTCCCACTGTCCACTTTGCCTGTCAAAAAAAAAAAATAAAAATAAAAAAAAATATTTAAAAAAAATCATGCATGTTGTTGGTTTCGTTTTGGCACCTCACTTGCCTGGTATAAACTAATGAAAAATATTTGCAATGAGTCCAACAAAATTAACCCTTTACTGTCCCTAGAGTTCTAGAATCCAGTGAATTACTGTGTGGGACTTCAGTGAGTTGTCTAGCTGAGCACACAAGTGCCAAGATTCATTATTCACAGAAATGTGCTGTAAAATCAATGGCTAATGCCTGATTGATGTTTAGTTAACATTAATAATATACTAGTTGTCTGCATGGCTAACTAAACCGTACAGTAGAATTGTAATCAAAATTTTTTAGAAATAATACCATGAGAAATATGATAAATTACTAGAATTTGTTATGTAGACAATTTGTGGCACTGAGTGGAAAAAGATCACACTGAGCTGTACATAACTCCATATCTCTTATTTGAAAAAAATGAGCTTAGGAAGAAAAAAGCTAAATATTGGTGCTCCTAACTTGATAAATACTTTGTTTTTCTTGTGTCACTAAAGCAAACAAGAATGTTCAGTGGGGAAGTAAAAGCTTTTAAATATTTACAAGAAATGCATCCAAAAAGTGATTTATAATGTGTTTACAGCTTTGTAATTTTATCTGAGAAATATATAAATAAATGTTTGATAGGGAAAGACAGATTAATTTTCTGAAATTCTATATCTCTTCTATTAAAGTTGTATTTTCCAAGAATTTTCATAGCCAGTGTATTAGTCAGCTTTTCATTACTTCAACTAAAATAACTTAGAGAAGCAACATAGGAAGAAAGAAGCCTTATTCTGGCTTACTTTGGAGCATCACAGTCAAAGACCAGGTGGCCCTGTAAGACTGGCACCTGGTGGAGTTTGGCCAGGGGCACCTGGCGTGTGGAGTGGTGATCACATGGAGAGGCACGAAGATCAGACCAGGAGGACACACTCTGCATGCGAACCCAACCTCTCCACCAGCAAACATCGATGATCCAAAGACCTCCAACTAGGCACATGTCCACACTGCTCTCCATCTTTAATCCATCCATCCACCAACCATTAACGTAAGACTTTGAGGTTTAAATTTCTGCATGAATTTGGGGAGCAAATCTTGTCAAAACCATAACAGCCAAAAACAAGAATCCTGAAAAGGATAGGAAATGTGAACAGATAAAATATAAAATAGAAGAGAAAATTTTAAAAGGACTTGAAAATACTCAGAAAAGTTGACATGGCATCATTTCAGTGAATGAAGAAAAACTGTGGAAAAAGTTTAAAGGAAAAAATTATTGAGGCAGCAGAATAAAAATGAAAACATATCTATGAAATGCATCAGTTTATAGTGCATGACATCCAAAGACCACGTGCACAGATTCCTAGGTTGCCAGGAGCTAACTCATTATGGTTGCATTTCCTTTGCTAATACAGCAGCCTGGTTTAGTACAATGGAGTGAAGCTCATGGTCTAAGTAAATTCGCACCTACAGAGAACACCAAGCCTGCTTTATATGACCCTTTATCCTTCTGTGAGTGAAAGAAAAATATAGTGCTCCCTTCGCAAGTGTTGATAGATCTCTATTTCTGAAGCTCAGGAAAACGAAATAAATCACATTGTGAGAAGCACTGGAGAAAAAGCATTATAAAACATCAAATAACGGTTCACCATGAGACTGTAAAAATAACATTCAGAGAGTGTGATGACTCCTGCCATGCCATGTCTCTTTTCACATTCCTCTCAAAGGATGCTGCAGTCAAAACTTGTCCTCTATTGCTCCTACTGCAATTCAAGTAGCTTTCTTTAACTCTATTTGACATATTATAACATTCCCCCATTGTAAGATTGTAACTCCATGAATCTTAATCAACCATGACCACAAATCAGTTTTAGAACATGTTCATCCCTCTAATAAAATCCTTCATACCTATTTAGTATCAAATTCTTGTTCTTCCCCTAGCCCTGGGCAACACCTAAACTGCTTTCTGCTTCTACATTTAGAGTCATAATATGAAGTCTCCTGTCTGGATGCTTTTACTATGCATGATGTTCTTGAAGTTAATCCATGAAATAGCATGTCAGAAGTGCATTCCTTTTTTTTTTTTTTTTTTGGCTGAATAGTATTTCATTGTATGTACCTACCACAATTTCATCTACTCATCTGCAAGTTATGGACATTTAGGTTATGTCCATTTTCTGAATCTAGGAATTATGCTACTATAAACATTCGTTCAGAAGTCATTTTATGAAAGCATGTCTTCAATTCTCTTCAGGAAAGAACCAGAATGGAGTTGCTGAGTTGTATGAAAATTTTATGATTAGCTTTTTGAAAAATGTCAAGATATTTTCCAAAGAGGTTGCATCATTTTACGTTTATGTATTTGTCCATGCTTTTGTGTAGGTAGATTGAGGCTTCATACTCTTCTTAGCTCATAGAGGCAGAAACCCAGCTGATACTTTTGTTCTTGGGAAAGAGGATACAGATCCCGGGGTGACTCACTCACCATGCTCCCATGCACTTTTCACAAATATTAGCACAGATTAATGCATCACCTCCTACTTGGCATAAGTTTACAACTTGTTAAGAGCAATTGCAAATTAGATTGTGACAGATCTGCCTGTGCAGAACAATTCCGTGCCCTCTCCAACTTCTGGAACATGTATTGCTGCAGACAGGCTAATGTAAATACCACACAATGTACCAATGTACTGATGTTAGGGTAGTTATAGATGTTTTAAGAACATTCTCTAAATCTTTTTCGTAACACATTTTATCAACAATATTAAGCATTATTAGGCATAATTCCATTTTTGTCAGAGCCAATGGTGTTTTCATGTCTTAGAATCTTCAGATTTTGTGAAATATCAAATAAAAAATCTGGTGAAAGTTTTTACTTATTATTTAAACCTTACAGAAGTTCAATTATACGTATAAGCATATTTAAGTATCATGTAAACTTGAGATATAGTTTTATATTTTTACAGACATTCCAGATGGTAAAACACCTAAAATTCTTTAAATAATCTTTTAAGCCATCATATAAAACAGTTTTTGCTGGCATTCCAGAAACCCACGTATTTTATTAGCATATGCCTCCTTGTCATATTTTAACAGTCCCTAATAATAGCCAAAACAGTTGGCACATAAATAACATTGATAAGCTGAGGCAAACTATAATGCAGAGAGAAATTATGGTGCAGTGGCACAGGCACTGAAAACGCATAAGGAAGTATTGTTGCGAGTCTTACCTTTAAAATTACCCATTGACCTTTGACAAATACCCTCATCTGTGGAGGCCTTCAACCCTTCTCTCTTGGCTGAGAACAGTCACTCCCATTTCCAGAAATCAGAGCCTGGAAAAAGGACTACATTCAAGAAGTTTATTTGCTGACGATTCCAGAGACCAGCAGCAAAGGACAAAAGGAATGAAACAGAAGGAGGAGAAGCCAGTACAATGATATGTGTAAAATCAAATTGGCCACTGCTTTGGGCTACTGGTATTCAGAACCCTCTCGGAGCCCCATGAGCAGTCCATTCCAGGAACAAAAGAGGAAACCACTTATTCATCAGGGTCTCATCCATGAAGGGTAGCTCTAAGGGTGCCAAAGCCCCCATACTTAGAGTTTGCACTGGAATGAGTATAGAACAGGGACCTACAAGTGTCCACTCCCAGATGTCAGAGAAACCTGGAGTCAAGAAGCCAGGGATAGTTAAAACAAAGTTCCAGGGGATTCCAATTCAATCCCATCAAGGCGGCATGTACCAATGCCATCTCACTAGTTCAAGTGATCAATTTCAGTTCACAATTGATCATAATGATAGGTCTAAGAGTCAAAGGGAGCACATAAACAAGACTAGTGTCTGCTAATACTAACTGATAGAATTAAGAAGGAGCAAACAATCCAACATGGGAAGCGGGATACACAGCAGACTCATAGAATGGTGGATCCTAAACAGCACTTTGGCCTCAGAATCAGTCATTAAGGCAATTGATCTGGCTGAAGAGCCCATGTGAGTATTTTAAGCATGGAAAGCCAAGGCACTTTGGTAAAAAAAAAAAAAAAACCTAAAAACCTAAATGAAAGATCTCTGCAAGTAAAGAAGGAGGTACCTTTCTCTAAAGGGAGGTGAGAACTTCCACATTGACTATGACCTTGTCTAAATAAGATTGGAGTTGGCAAACTCAAAAGGTTTCCATAGCCTTTGCAACTCATGACAAGAACCTAGGGTGATTACTGACGCCAAAAACAAGAGTGTCAAATTGTTAAGTCAACAACAGGAGTCACTGTGCACTTACTCCTCATGTAGGATCTCTGTCTTTAACGTGTTGTACAATGTGAATTAATGCTATAGCTAGTACTCAAATAGTATTTTATACTTTGTGTTTTGGTGTGGGTGCAAACTGTTGAAATCTTTACTTAATTTATATTAAATTGATCTTCTGTATATAAAGAGAATTGAAAATGAATCTTGATGCGAATGGAATGGGAGAGGGAATGGGAGATGGGAGGGTTGCGGGTGGGAGGGAAGTTATGGTGGGAAAATGCCATTGTAATCCATAAACTGTACTTTGGAAATTTGTATTTATTATATAAAAGTTTTAAAAGAAGTTTCCTTGAGTTGCCCCTAAGGTAAGTAGGAAATGGCATGCACAAACATGGTCACCCCAGCAATGGCTGGAAAGAATAGCTCAATAGGGCCAGTGCCACAGCTCATAGGATAATCCTCCGCCTGTGGCACCAGCACCCTGGGTTCTAGTACCGGTTGGGGTGCCGCATTCTGTCCCGGTTGCTCCTCTTCCAATCCAGCTCTCTGCTGTGGCCTGGGAAGGCAGTGGAGGATGACCCAATTGCTTGGGCCCTGCACCTGCATGGAAGACCAGAAGAAGCACCTGGCTCCCGGCTTCAGATCAGTGTGGTGCGCCGGCCGCAGTGGCCATTGGGGGATGAACCAACGGCAAAGGAAGACCTTTCTCTCTGTCTCTCTCTCTCACTGTCCACTCTGCCTGTCAAAAAAAAAAAAAAAAAAAAAAAAAAAAAGAATAGCTCAATGGACATAAAACTGCAGTTAAGTGACCCAGGATAACTGGTAAATAAGCTCTCAGAAACCCGGCAGCTGTAATATCATTTAATAAGATCTTTAACTATCATCTATTTAGTTCCTGTTAAGTGGGCCACTGTTTATATTGTTACACTTCCATGTGCTACCTAATTTATACTGCACAACAATATTATCCATAGATATTGCTATACCCATTTCATAGATTAGGAATCTTAAGTCTAGAAAGGTTAAATATTTTTCTTAAGATTGTGACCCTCAACTTTCAAATGCTTGAAACTTGGAGCCAGATACTCTTTCTGGGGATGTGAGATGCTGTCCTGGGCCTCCACCCAGTGACTGCAGTAGCACACTCCCTGTCTTGACAATCAAAGATTTCTGTACAATGTTCCCAAGGAAACAAAATGAACCTAGTTAAGAATTACTGATGTAATGTAACAGTTGCAAAAAGTGGCATAACTGCAATTTGAATCCAATTTGAGACCACGTATGTAGAAGTACCCTTCCTACTATCTCAGATTAACCCATCCATCCGCTGTAAGGGAATCAAAGTGATATAGAACCCAAGTGTTTTTTTTTTTTTTAAGTCAGTTCTTAGAGACTATGTTTGAGTAAATTCAAAAGTAGGGAAAGAGATAATAGTAATAAAACTGAAGTAAGACATAAAGAGTCCGGCATGTTCCTGACAATATAGGAAATGTGTAGACTAACACATTGTGTAGCATACAGACTAGAACAGAATTACCACCTAGGAAACTCTAGTCATAAACATTTTTCCTCTCAGTAACAAAAAGGAATTGGAGACAGGCATCTGAATCATTACTAATCATTTTATATATGATTATGTGTACATGGTTATATATTATATATCATTTTATAGGATTATATATATTTTATATATGATTATATATATCATTATATAATCATTTTATATTCACATATAAAGGGACTTCAAAAAGTTTACAGAAAATTTGTATGTTGAAACTCAGCATGGATTTCAAAATTTTTCCACCAAAATAAAGTTAACTTCTATTTCTATTTTCTATGAACTTCTTAAAATACCATGCTATATATAAAATCAGTTATTAATTAATCAAATAATTTGCATTAATATCTACTTTCGCTAATCCTACACAGAAAAAAGGAAGCTAATACATATTATGTTCCTAAGAACCAAAGCAGTCTTTGCCTCCTCAACTCCAGAAGAAAACAAAGAGTTCTCATGTTCCAGGTCCTTTTAGGGAATGTGCCAAGTGGCTCCAGGGTAGATTGAGAGCAGCTATTGTTGATATGCAAAGGAGGAGGAAGCCAGACCAAAAAGGAGAAAAATGGGAACATCTAGTTCTCCCAAATGCAAGACAGCCTTGCCTGCCAGAAGAGACATCACAAGTAAGAAATTGCCAAAGATGCATGCAGCCTGGAGAAGATCTCTGGAAGACCTTGCAGTCGAAGCTTGACTGGGCAGAGTTCTTCCAGTCACTGAGGGCAGAGATAGAATGGGGATTTAGAGTAGACTTAGTAACAACAGAGTAGACAAAAGTAGCAATAATAAAATGTGTCTTGGCTTTTCATTTGTTGCTATTTGTGGGGTGTAGTAGTCTGTTTAGTATCTCTAATTATAACAAAGAAGCCTCTGTGTTAGATAGGGGGCAAAGTTAGGTAAGCGGTCCCCTTTTTGAATGCTGCATTAATGTTAATGTTTTCTTATAACCATCTTGTATATTCTTTGCTTTGATTTAATTCTTTAATTCAGAAGGTACAATCTTACATTCAACAAATGCAAAACAAGCAACTGCTGTGTGCCCTGCATAATGCTAGAAGTTAGAATTCAGTGTTGAAGAAAACCAATCACTGTCCTCATGGATATTAGACTAACAGATGGACTAATGTACTCCAATAAAGTAATCATAAAAAGTTCTCAGTTTTGGGGCTGATGCTGTGGCACAGTGGGTTAAAGCCTTGGCCTGAAGCACCGACATCCCATATGGGTGCCGATTCTAGTCCCAGCTGCTCCACTTCTGATCCAGCTCTCTGCTATGCCTGGGAAAAGCAGTAGAAGACGGCCCAAGTCCTTGGGCCCCTGCACCCATGTGGGAGACCCGGAAGAAGCTCCTGGCTTCAGATTGGTGCAGCTCTGGACGTTGCGGTCATCTGGGGAGTGAACCAGCGGGTGGAAGACCTCTCTCTCTCTCTCTGTCTCTACCTCTCTCTGTAACTCTTTCAAATAAATAAAATAAATCTTTAAAAAAAAGTTATGTTTTACAAAGAAAGGACAATATGAGAATTAAAATAAGATTTTACTCACTCAGAAGCCAAGGAACACTTGTCCCAAGAAATTATTTGAACTGAGCAGGTGACTACGAATTAAATAGGAAAAGAAGGGATAGGAGAAAGTCCCAAGCACAGGGAAGTCCAGGTGCAGTCTGTTGAGAGGGGAGGAAACAGTGGTACTTGCAATGTAAAGGTGAGAGAACTGAATAAGGATGAGAATACACAGATATAAAAGTCAATTAAGACCTCAAACCTTCAGAAAAGTCACGGGAATGGTTTACACTGAGGATAAGGAAGGTATGAAGTAGCATACCAAGGTGGCACTGCAAAAGATACATACCTTTTATATCATAAATCTCACATAAAGGTCAAGGTTATGCTCCTAGGATTTAAGAGAGGAGTTAATCAGTGGGAGAAAGGCTCTTCTTTAAGGATTAAAAAACAGAGTAGGGGTGGCAGGCTATTTCAATGAGTCCATTGTGAGGCCTAATAAATTGTTGAGGTGCTGAAAGACAGAAGATACTCTAGACAGAAAGATACAACAGAAAAATGACCTAACCAATTATATCAGGAACATTTAAAAGATCTAGCAAGGGGCCAGCGCTGTAGCACAGTGGATTAAAGCCCTGACCTGAAGCACCGGCATCCCATATGGGTACTGGTTCTAGTCCTGGCTGCGCCTCTTTCAATTCAGCTCTCTGCTATGGCCCGGTATAGCAGTGGAAGATGGCCCAAGTCCTTGGGCCCCTGCACCCGCTTGGGAGACCCAGCGGAGGCTCTTGGCTCCTGGCTTCAGAATGGCGCAGCTCCAGCCATTGCGACCATCTGGGGAGTGAACCAGTAGATGGAAGACCTCTCTCTCCGTCTCTCTTTTCTCTGTAACTCTTTCAAAAAATAAAATAAATTAAAAAAAAAAAATCTTGCAAGCTTCTGTGATATTTTGGGATGTGAAATTTTTCTTCTCTTTTTTTAATGTCATTTGTTTTTAGAATTCCCATAGAAGCAATATATGTGTTCATTTGGAAAGTACAAATGTAAAAAGATAAGAATTGTTATTATCACCATCCATCATCTCACCAGACTTTCTACAGACAATGTTGCCATCTGACTCATAATTCTCTAAGGGGAACTGAACCCAGCCCCATGTCTCAGGGCAGATATTTTGTTCTGTGAAGTGCAATGTACCTACCTGAGAGCAGGGGTTGGTAGAGCAGTTAAGAACTGATTGTTTGCTCTAAGCTGAAAAGCCCTTCACTCACACCAGCTTCCAAAGTAACCACTGTTGTCGAGGGGGTGGCCAAGTAGGATCAACAACATTGCAGGCAGAACTGTATATTAACTAATAAATGCTCTCCTTTTAGAAATGCCACCTAAATTCTCTTCAAGCCAGCTCTCCTCCCAGGCCAGCAAGGTAATGGAAGCCAACAGGGTGCCTCCCTTATTATGTACCACATGTGAAGAGATAGGTCTTAGCCTCATCACTGACAAGGCCTTAACGCCCATTTGATCATTTTCAAGCCCTTTCTGTCAGTTTGTATTTCCCTCTTAATGAAAAACCTTGCTCATAGTTTAAGCACTTTTCTTAAGGCCTCTAATAATGACTCTGTCCTCAGTTTTAGATCCTGTGATTTTTAAATCCTATGAGTTTAAACTACTTGTTAGATTCATTTTCTCCAGACTTAAAAGGTAAAATTCTAGGTGGCCATGCACATGAAACTTCCAATGGAAGCAGTTTCTGTAAGCTGGCCCTGCATGCCCCTGGAGAAGCCACCTCCTACTGGAACCCTGTCTTTGAAGTAGGCAGGCATACAGATTAAAATCCATTAGGTTTGTGAGCTGGAAAACCATGCCTTCACCACGCCCCTATGTGACCTCACGCAACTACCTGGCCACACCTGAGTGCCCACCGGGCAATCAGGTTAATTAACCACTCCCCTTTGGAAGTGGGTTAAAAACCTGGGACATGGTGTGTTTTTTTTCCCTGGCTTCTTGCCATGAGGGGGCTGGCTATAGCCCTGCACCCCCAGGGTGACTGGCCTTTGGGCCACCCACCCTGGGCTTCCTGGACTAGAAGCTCTTCTATGTGGCTGGTTCCTGGTACTCAGTAGGAACCCAGATTCACCTCTCAGATAAGCTCTCACTCTCCTATGCATCATTCTCACTAAATAAAAGCTTAAAATGTACCATGCTTCCTTGTTTATTGATGCCAGTATGTAGAATTCTTCTTTAAATATTATGCAAGAACCCTCCAGGGCTTGTTAATATCAGGGATTTATTAATAAGAGTATAGTGATATGGTATGGCACCCCAAATTCTGGTAAAATATGTGGCACCTAAGATGGCACTTCTGGGGAACTTTAAGGGGCCACGTTTTCATACAGATTTTAGGGGGCCATTTCTGATATCATCTTTATCCCCTTCCCAAAGATGCCCCTTTCCAGCATGAAGCAGCCAGAGCGATCATAGCCCAGTTCCTCCTAATAGATGTCAGGGTTCCTGTCTAGGGGAGGTAGGAATGTGAGAAGTCAGATGGGTTAATAGATAGTCAGGAGATCCCAAAGAATTTGGGGTGTAAAATATTTGCTTCCTTCCCCAAAACATTATCTTGAAGATGGCGGAATAGTGAGGGCGCACACTGATAGTCCGGGAAAAGATAGTTTAATAAAAGTGGAGTTACTGTAGCCTCAGGAAAAAATTGCAGAGGAAACTCTTCTGGATCTAGTGGATGTGACACAGAGGACCTATGGGGAGAGCAAGGTCGCCCACCACGTGGAGCCGAGCCTCAGGAGCCAAGCCACAGAAACTGAGCCGCAGAGTCTGTGCGCCAGCGCTGGAAGGGGAGGTGAGACAAAAACCTCAGTAACCCAAGACATTGGCGGGGAAAGGCAGAAAGAGCCTAGAGGGAACGAGGCCTGAAGCCCCACTGGGGAAAGTTCACCAGCCTGACTGGAGGAGAGAAAAAAATGAATAAATAAGGGGAACCGGCAGGGACATTAGCCTCTCTCTCCACTCACCATACAAAGCTGAGCAAGACAAAGAGCAGGCACCATTTTACATATGTAAAACGGCACCCACCATTAGCCAAGCAGAAAAACCTGACTCTGGTGGGGAGAAATAACAGGAGGTTAAAACCTAGTGAAAGTGTGGAGCAAACGCACTGAGACTGTGAAAATCTGGGTGGGGGGGGGACTCAACGAGTACACAAACTTGGTAACCTTGGCAACCCGGTGAGAGACTGTCGAGAAATTTGAGACCACAATGAGGGCTGCATAAACTCTTTCTGTGGTCCCAGGGGTAGAGCAGACTAATACCCACAGGGACCAGATTTCATACATCAACTACCCTCAATTTCACTCAGCTGTGTGGAATTAATTCCCAATTGAGTCAAAAAAAAAAAAAAAAAGAGAGAGAGAGAGAGAGAGAATAATCTGGGTGAGTCACCTTTGACACACCCTTAACCCTGAAGAACCAAACAGAGCTCTCTGGCCACACCCATCACAGCCTGTAAGGATCCATCAAAAGCAGACAGTCCACATAATCTAGAGTCATAGAATAACAAGAAAAAGCACCACAGCGAAGAAATCAAAGAATATCTTGAAATGCCAAATGGAGAAACCAAGGTAACAAGAACAAGGAAGACACTATGATTCCCCCAAATGAAATAGAAACCTCAATTCAAGATTATGAAGATGATGAGATAGAAGAAATGCAAGAAGCAGATCTCAAAAAATTGATAAGAACATTAAGAAGTTCTCAAAAACAAATTCTTGAACTACAGAAATCCTTAATGGACAAGATAGAAAATCTCTCTCGTGAAAATGAAATATTAAGGAGGAATCAAAATGAAATGAAACAACTAGTAGAACATGAAACTGTGAGAGTGATGAGAAATCATAATGAACTGAGGAATTCAATAGATCAAATGACAAACACATTAGAGAGCCTTAAAAACAGAGTGGGTGAATCAGAAGAGAAAATATTGGACTTAAAAGACAGAGAACAGGAAAGTATACAGTCAAACCAAAGAAAAGAAGAGGAAATTAGAAATCTAAAAAATATTGTCAGGAATCTTCAGGACACTATTAAAAAACCCAACATTCGGGTACTAGGAGTTCCTGAAGGCATGGAGAGGGAGAAAGGATTAGAAGGCCTTTTTAGTGAGATATTAGCAGAAAATTTCCCAGGTTTGGAGAAGGACAGAGACATCCTAGTACAGAAGGCTCATAGAACCCCTAATAAACATGACTAAAAGAGATCCTCACCACGACACGTTGTAATTAAACTCACCACAGTGAAACATAAAGAAAAGATCCTAAAATGTGCAAGAGAGAAACATCAGATTACTCTCAGAGGATCTCCAATCAGACTCACAGCTGACTCCTCATCAGAAACCCTACAAGCTAGGAGGGAATGGCGACATATAGCCCAGGTACTAAGAGAGAACAACTGCCAGCCCAGAATTTTATATCCTGCAAAGCTATCATTTGTGAATGAAGGTGAAATAAAGACCTTTCACAGCAAACAGAAATCGAAAGAATTTGTCGCCATTTGTCCAGCCCTGCAAAAGATGCTTAAAGATGTGTTACACACAGAAACATAGAAACACGGTCATCAATATGAAAGAAGGTATAGCAAGGAAACCTCACAGCAAAAGATCACAGGAAGTTCAAAACATATATTAGAACATATCTTTGGCAAATGGCAAGGCAAAGTTACTAGTTATCAATACTCACATTGAACGTTAATGGCCTGAACTGTCCAGTTAAAAGACACAGATTTGCTGATTGGGTTAAAACAAAACCCATCTATTTGCTGCTTACAAGAAACACATCTTTCCAAAAAAGATACATACAGACTGAAAGTGAAAGGCTGGAAAAAGATATACCATGCCAAGAGAAATGAAAAAAGAGCGAGCGTAGCCATCTTAATATCGGACAACATAAATTTTAACACAAAAACTGTTAGGAGAGACAAAGAGGGGCACTATATAATGATTTAGGGATCAATTCAACAGGAAGATGTAACTACTATAAATGTACATGCACCTAATTAGGGCACTGGTTTATTTATAAGATTTGTTAAGGGACTTAAAGGGAGACTTAGACTCCAATACAGTAGTACTGAGGGACTTCAATACTCCACTCTCAGAAATAAAAGAGGGCAGAAGATCAACAAGGAAACAGTAGATTTAAATGACACTATAGCCCAAATGGATCTAACAGATATATACAGAACTTTTCATCCTACACATAAAACATTAACATTCTTCTCAGCAGTACATGGAACCTTCTCTAGGATTGACCACATACTAGGCCATAAAGCAAGTCTCAGCAAAATCAAAAGAATTAGATTCATACGATGCAGCTTCTCAGACCATAAAGGAATGAAGTTGGAAATTAGCAACTCAGGAATCCCTAGAGAATATGCAAACACATGGAGATTGAACAACATGCTCCTGAATGAACAAGGGGTCATAGAAGAAATTAACAGAAAAATCAAAAACTTTCTGGAAGTAAATGAGGATAACAGCACAACATACCAAAATTTTTGGGATGCAGCAAAAGCAGTGTTAAGAGGAAAGTTTATATCAATAGGTGCCTACATCAAGAAATTGGAAAGGCACCAAATAGATGAGCTTTCAATACACTTCAAGGATCTAGAAAATCTGCAGCAAACCAGACCCAAATCTAGTAAGAGAAGAGAAATAACTAAAATCAGAGAAGAAATCAACAGGATTGAATCCAAAAAAAACATTACAAAAAATCAGCCAAACGAGGAGCTGGTTTTTTGAAAAAATTAAACAAAATTGACACCCCATTGGCCCAACTAACTAAAAAAAGAAAAGACCCAAATCAATAAAATCAGAGATGAAAAAGGAAACGTAACAACAGATACCACAGAAATAAAAAGAATCATCAGAAATTACTACAAGGACTTGTATGCCAGCAAACAGGGAAACCTATCAGAAATGGATAGATTCCTGGACACATGCAACCTACCTAAATTGAACCAGCAAGACATAGAAAATCTAAACAGAGCCATAACTGAGACAGAAATTGAAACAGTAATAAAGGCCCTCCCAACAAAGAAAAGCCCAGGACCAGATGGATTCACTGCTGAATTCTACCAGACATTTAAAGAAGAACTAACTCCAATTCTTCTCAAACTATTCAGAACAATTGAAAAAGAGGGAATCCTCCCAAATTCTTTCTATGAAGCCAGCATCACCTTAATTCCTAAGCCGGAAAAAGATGCAGCATTGAAAGAGAATTACAGACCAATATCCCTGATGAACATAGATGCAAAAATCCTCAATAAAATTCTGGCCAATAGAATGCAGCTATACTTCAAGCCGGCGCCGCGGCTCACTAGGCTAATCCTCCGCCTAGCGGCGCCGGCACACCGGGTTCTAGTCCCGGTCGGGGCGCCGGATTCTGTCCCGGTTGCCCCTCTTCCAGGCCAGCCCTCTGCTGTGGCCAGGGAGTGCAGTGGAGGATGGCCCAGGTGCTTGGGCCCTGCACCCGCATGGGAGACCAGGAAAAGCACCTGGCTCCTGGCTCCTGCCATCGGATCAGCGCGGTGCGCCGGCCGCAGCGCACAGGCCGTGGCGGCCATTGGAGGGTGAACCAACGGCAAAGGAAGACCTTTCTCTCTGTCTCTCTCTCTCTCACTGTCCACTCTGCCTGTCAAAAAAAAAAAAAAAGAAGAATGCAGCTACACTTCAGAAAGATCATCCACCCAGACCAAGTGGGATTTATCCCTGGTATGCAGGGATGGTTCCATGTTCACAAAACAATCAATGTGATACACCACATTAACAGACTGCAGAAGAAAAACCATATGATTATCTCAATAGATGCAGAGAAAGCATTTGATAAAATACAACACCCTTTCATGATGAAAACTCCAAGCAAACTGGGTATAGAAGGAACATTCCTCCATACAATCAAAGCAATTTATGAAAAACCCACGACCAACATCCTATTGAATGGGGAAATGTGGAAGCATTTCCACTGAGATCTGGTACCAGACAGGGATGCTCACTCTCACCACTGCTATTTAATATAGTTCTGGAAGTTTTAGCCAGAGCCATTAGGCAAGACAAAGAAATTAAAGGGATACAAATAGGGAAGGAAGAACGCAAACTATCCCTCTTTGCTGATGATATGATTCTTTATTTAGGGGACCCAAAGAACTCTACTAAGAGACTATTGGAACTCACAGAAGATTTTGGCAAAGTAACAGGGTATAAAATCAATGCACAAAAATCAACAGCCTTTGTATACACAGGCAATGCCATGGCTGAGGAAGAACTTCTAAGATCAATCCCATTCACAATAGCTACAAAAACAATCAAATACCTTGGAATAAACTTAACCAAGGACGTTCAAGATCTCTATGATGAAAATTACAAAACCTTAAAGAAAGAAATAGAAGAGGATACCAAGAAATGGAAAAATCTTCCATGCTCATGGATTGGAAGAATCAATATCATCAAAATGTCCATTCTCCCAAAAGCAATTTATAGATTCAATGCAATCCCAATCAAGATACCGAAGACCTTCTTCTCAGATCTGGAAAAAAAGGTGCTGAAATTCATATGGAGACACAGGAGACCTCGAATAGCTAAGCAATCTTGTACAACAAAAACAAAGCTGGAGGCATCACAATACCAGATTTCAGGACATACTACAGGGCAGTTGTTATCAAAACAGCATGGTACTGGTACAGAAACAGATGGACAGACCAATGGAACAGAATTGAAACGCCAGAAATCAACCCAAACATCTTCAGCCAACTCATATTTGATCAAGGATCCAAAACCAATCCCTGGAGTAAGGACAGTCTATTCAATAAATGGTGCTGGGAAAATAGGATTTCCATGTGCAGAAGCATGAAGCAAGACCCCTACCTTTCACCTTACACAAAAATTCATTCAACGTGGATTAAAGACTTAAATCTACAACCCGACACCATCAAATTATTAGAGAGTATTGGAGAAACCATGCAAGATATAGGTACTGGCAATGACTTCTTGGAAAACACCCCAGAAGCACAGGCAGTCAAAGCCAAAATTAACATTTGGGATTGCATCAAATTGAGAAGTTTCTATACTTCAAAAGATACAGTCAGGAAAGTGAAGAGGCAACCAACAGAATGGGAAAAAATTTGCAAGCTATGCAACAGATAAAGGGTTAATAACAAGAATCTACAAAGAAATCAAGAAACTCCACAACATAAAAACAAACAACCCACTTTAGAGATGGGCCAACGACCTCAATAGACATTTTTCAAAAGAGGAAATCCAAAGGGCCAACAGACATATGAAAAAATGTTGAAGATCACTAGCAATCAGGGAAATGCAAATCAAAACCACAATGAGAGCCGGTGCCGTGGCTCACTAGGCTAATCCTCTGCCTTGCAGCACCGGCACACCCGGTTCTAGTTCCGGTCGGGGCACAGGATTCTGTCCCAGTTGTCCCTCTTCCAGGCCAGCTCTCTGCTATGGCCTGGGAGTGCAGTGGAGGATCGGCCCAAATACTTGGGCCCTGCACCCCATGTGAGACCAGGAGAAGCACCTGGCTCCTGCCTTCAGATAAGCGCGGTGCGCCGGCCACAGCGCACTGGCCACGGTGGCCATTGGAGGGTGAAAAATGGCAAAGGAAGACCTTTCTGTCTGTCTGTCTCTCTCACTGTCCACTCTGCCAGTAAAAAAAAAAAAAAAGAAACAAACAAACAAACACACAATGAGGTTTCACCTCATCCGGTTAGAATGGCTCACATTCAGAAATCTACCAACATCAGATGCTGGAGAGGATGTGGGGAAAAAGGGACACTAACCCACTGTTGGTGGGAATGCAAACTGGTGAAGCCACTATGGAAGTCAGTCTGGAGATTCCTCAGAAACCTAAAGATAACCCTACCATACAACCCAGCCATACCACTCCTTGGAATTTACCCAAAGGAAATTAAATTGGCAAACAAAAAAGCTGTCTGTACCTTAATGTTTATTGAAGCTCAATTCACAATAGCTAAGACCTGGAACCAACCCAAATGCCCATCAACAGTAGACTGGATAAAGAAATTATGGGATATGTACTCTATAGAATGCTATACAGCAGTCAAAAACAATGAAACCCAGTCATTTGCAACAAGATGGAGGAATCTGGAAAACATCATGATGAGTGAACTAAGCCATTCCCAAAGGGACAAATATCATATGTTCTCCCTGATCTGGAAAACTAACTGAGCACCAAAGAGAAAACCTGTTGAAGTGAAATGGACACTATGAGAAACGGTGACTTGATCATCCCTTGCCCTGACTGTTGATGAACAACTTAATATGTTATCCCTCTTAGTATTTTTTTTGTTTGTTCTACTTAATACTTTTCGTTGAATTCTGTTATCAATACACAATTCTTCTTAAGTGCTGAAACTTAACTGAAAAGTGATCCCTGTTAAATACAAGAGTGGGAATAAGAGAGGGAAGAGATGTGCAATTCGGGACATGCTCAAGCTGACTTACCCCAAACGGTAGAGTTAGAAACATACCAGGGGATTCGAATTCAATCCCATCGAGGTGGCATGTACCAATGCCATCTCACTAGTCCCAGTGATCAATTTCTGTTCACAATTGATCATAATGAAAGGACTAAGAGTCAAAGGGATCACATAAACAAGAATAGTGTCTGCAAATATAACCGATAGAATAAAAAACGGACAGAACGATCCAACATGGGAAGTGAGATACACAGCAGACTCATAGAATGGCGGATGTCCTAAACAGCACTCTGGCCTCAGAATCAGCCCTTAAGGCATGCGGATCCAGATGAAAAGCCCATGAGAGTATTTCAGGCATGGAAAGCCAAGACACTCTGGAAAAAAAAAAAAAAAAAAAAAAAAAATGACCTAAATAAAAGATCTCTGGGAGTGAGATCCCAGTGGAAAGAACAGGTCATCAAAGAAGGAGGTACCTTTCTCTGAAGGGAGGAGAGAACTTCCACTTTGACTACGACCTTGTCTAAATATGATCAGAATTGGTGAACTCAAAAGGCTTCCATAGCCTTTGCAACTCATGGCAAGAGCCTAGGGTGATTACTGATGCCATAAACAAGAGTGTCAATTTGTTAAGTTAACAACAGGAGTCACTGTGCACTTACTCCTCATGTAGGATCTTTGTCCTTAGTGTGCTGTACATTGAGATTTAATGCTATAACGAGTACTCAAACAGTATTTTTCACTTTGTGTTTCTATGTGGGTGCAAACTGTGAAGCCTTTACTTAATATATGCTAAACTGATCTTCTGTATATAAAGAGAATCAAAAATTAATCTTGATGTGAATGGAAGGGGAGAGGGAGCGGGAAAGGGGAGGGTTGCGGGTGGGAGGGATGTTATGGGGTGGGAGCCATTGTAATCCATAAGCTGTACTTTGAAAATTTATATTCATTAAATAAAAGTTAAAAAGAAAAAAAAAGAATAAATAATAAGGGAAATTAGATACAAAAAACATTATCTTTAGCAAGAACAAACAGGCTAACCTCCTTCCTTCCTTTGGAATCTCCAATTTTACCAAGAGGATAGCAAGGGAGCTCTTCCTGAGCTCACAGTTTATTGTGAAAACAAGTTAACTATCCCTTCACCCCACCCTTAGCAGGCCAGAGGGATGGAGAATTGTAAATGAGGTCTTTTGATGGTTTTTGTCCCCACCTGGTAACTGAATGCCAATCTGATTGTCAATGTTTTTTTCCTTTGAAATTGTACTTAAAAAGCTGACTGCCACCTGTCCCTTTCTGTTTTTCCTCTATTTGAATCCCCCCTCCATGCTGCTCTGGCTGAAGGTCTTTGACTCTAATAAATACTTTTAAATCTAAAAAAAAAAAAAAAAAAAAAAAAAAGACGGAGAACTCATTGGGATGCCCACATTCCATATTGGAGTGCCTGGGTTCAAGTCCCAGTTGTACTCTTGATTCCAGCTTCCTGTCAAGGACCACCTTGGGAGGCAACTGGCGATGGCTCTAGTAACTGGGTCTCAGCCACTGGTGCGGGAAATCTAAACTGAGTTCCTCGCTCTCCCAGCTTTGGCCTGGTGAAGCCCCAGCTATTGCAGGCAGTTGGAAAGTGAACTTTTTTTTTTTTTTTTTTTTTTTTTTTGACAGGCAGAGTTGACAGCGAGAGAGAGAAAGACAGACAGAAAGGTTTTCCTTTGCCATTGGTTCACCTTCCAATGGCCGCCGCGGCCAGCGCGCTGCGGCCGGTGCACCGCGCTGATCCAAAGCCAGGAGCCAGGTACTTATCCTGGTCTCCCATGGGGTGCAGGGCCCAAGCACTTGGGCCATCCTCCACTGCACTCCCTGGCCACAGCAGAGAGCTGGCCTGGAAGAGGGGCAATTGGGACAGAATCCGGTGCCCCGACCGGGACTAGAACCCAGTGTGCCGGTGTTGCAAGGCGGAGGATTAGCCAGGTGAGCCGCGGCGCTGGCTGGAAAGTGAACTTCTCTCTCGCTCTCTCTCTCTCTCTCCCTCCCTCCCATTGCCCTTCAGATAAAAAAATGAATTAATCACCTTCCTGAGGTAACAGAAGGTAACAGACCATTGGGTAGGTCAAGTATAGTTTATAGAGAAGAGGCAAAGATCCAAATTTTGAAAAAAGTCCATATGAATACCAAGTCTAGAGGTATCAGAGGTATTTAGTAAAATTAGTAATAAAATATCAAGTTGGAAGCCCAAAATTCAAAGAATAAATGCTTATGTGTGTCAGTATTGTTGCAAATGTAGTTTTGTCATTGTTTTCCAAAACAATGGTTAAGAATGATATACTACTATAGTTTTAATGATCTGTGATTACTTTAAAATTTACTGTATATGGGTTACATAGTCATCTTTCCACCTGATTTTTTATGGCCCTTGCCTATATTCCCACTAAACTAGAGTCTTTTTTACTTTTACTTGTTGAACTCTTTATCTGATGGAGCATTAAGACCTTGACTGAAATGTAAATGAAAACCATGTTATCTCAAAAACTAAAATAAAGAAAAGGAAGGAAGGAAAAAAGGAAAGAAAGAAGTGAGGGAGGGAGGGAGGGAGGGGGAGAGAGAGAAAGAAAAGGAAAGAGAAAGGAAGAGAAGGGAGAGGGAGGGAGGGAAGGAGGAAGGGAATATCATATTCTTAGAATTGTATTTATGAACTATACTGAATCTGTTCTCTTTGTATTAATATCACATTAACATGAAAAAAGTAAAGTATCAGATGGAGAAAAGGAGCTGGAAGCCAATACACAGTCAGAATTGTCTTGAGCACCAGATGGAGTTTGACCCTTCTTATTCCAGACAGGAAGACTATATTTATTTATAAAATATGGGAAAATTCACTTGTTACTGACACCTAAATAGAGTTTCAAACTGTGGTCACTCCAAAACCAGTATCAGAACTACTTTAAATGTTTTGTTAAATATACACACATATGGTCAATTTCCTAATGCTTTCCCCAAACTTAATAAATAATCTCTCAATTAGATTCAGGGTTATGTGTTTTCAACAAATTCAGATAATTCTTCTGTGCACCCGTGTTGGACAAACCATGGTTTGTGCTTTGGCTCTCAAGATGTCTGGTGCCAAAAGAAGCTCATATCTTTTAAGAGTTAGGAACTATTCAAGAACAGTGACCAAGTCTGCCTATTCAGAGATGTTCTTTTTCTCAGTAATTAGAAAGAGAATGAGGTTCAGATGCCCTGGTCAACAAAATGGCAGGCTTTTTAAAAGAAGGTAGAACTAAAATTCATAAATCAGGTATACTTTTAAGAATTATCAAAAGCTAAATTAAATTTTTAAAAGGGGTCAGCAGTTTGGTACAGTGGGTTAAGCCGCTGCTTGAAACACCGTTATCCCATATTGGAGTGCCAGTTTGAGCCATGGCTGCTCCACTTCCAACTCAGTTCTCTGCTAAGGCACCTGAGAAAACAATGAAGGCTGGTCCAGGTGCATGGACCCAATCAGTCTCAAGAGAAATCCACATGAAGTTCCTAGCTCCTGGCTACTGGCTTCAGCCTGGCCCAGCCCTAGGCATTATGGCTATTTGGGGAGTGAACAAGCAAATGGAAGACTATCTCACTATCACTCTCACTCTCTCTCTCTCTCTCTCTCTCTGTCTTCCCCCAACCCTGTCACTCTGCCTTTAAAATAAGTGAATAATTTTTACAAAAAATTGTTATAAAATAATCTTATTGTATTCAGCACCAGTCCACTACTCAAATACTGCATCTAATTCTGAAGTCCTAAATTCCAAAAACATGTGTGACAAATTTATAGAAGATTCTGAAAGCTAAAATCTGAATATAGGCTTCAAAAATACTTATTTTTAGTCACCTTAGCTAAGGGGCAAAAAAGTTAACTTGTTTCATTTACAGCCAGAATGATATATTAAAGCAAAAACTTGTAGGGGGTTGTGGATTCGTTCTGAGAGGAGGAGTGTGGTGGGGGCAAGAGGTGCGGAGTCACCACACAGACCCTGGGAATGAAAGTGGGCCAGAGGCGAGCAGCCGGCAGACTTGTTTATTTCACTTGGTACAGCAGCTTATATAGCCAAGGCAGCCAATCCAGTCAAGGGGTGGTTTATGCCCTAACCAATCACAGCCTGTTGCTAGGCAGTTTCCAAAGCCATCCAATCACAGCCTGTTTCCAGGCAGTTTCCGAAGCCATCCAATCACAGCCTGTTGCCAGGCAAGCTCCATTGCCAGTGGCCATCTTGGCAAGGCCTTCTCATTCCACCACAGGGGGTTTATTTGATTTGTCTCTCTAGGCATCAGAATCTTGGCTTTACTATTTAGGTAAAAATTCAATAATAATTTAAGGAAAAGTATTTAATCCAGATTTTTATTTAAAAAATGCAAAAAGTTCAGAATAAATACACCTGATGGAGTAAGAATGACATACATTTCTTTCCCAGTTTTCTTTGGCATATTTATATACATCAAACTAAGATAATGGAACTAGACTCTGAAGAGACTTTCCAATGTGTTTGTTCAACAAACACTTCCTGAGTAGCCATATACCAAGCATTATTTTAGATACTGGGGTGACAGCAGTTCACAAGACAGACCAAAAAACAAAAAAACAAACAAATAAATAAATAAATTTAGATAAGAAGAAATTTTGAGAAAGAGTCAAATAAGAAAGGCCATAGGTCAGGTGGGGCAGGTTGTCATTTCTAAACAGGATGAAGATGATCTCAATGAGAATGAGATAATCAAACTGAGACTTGGAAGAAGAGAGAAACAAGCCATAAGGATATCTGACAAAAATTACTCCACCCAGAGGGAGCAGCAAGAACAAATGTCCATGGCAGGGAAACACAGGATCATTAAAAGGAAAAGAAACTGGCCAGCGGTGGCCAGTGGTGCTGGATCAGAGTGACAGAAAGTGTTATGCAATGGTAGATGAAGGTCAAAAACGTCATCCAGGGGCCAGAGATGTAGGACCTCATAGGCCAATAAGAGAGATGGGAGGGGCCGGCGCTGTGGCACAGAGGGTAAAACAGCCGCCTGCAGTGCCAGCATCCCTAATGGGCCCTGGTTCTAGTCTTGACTGTTCCTCTTTGTATCCAGCCTTCTGCTATGGTCTGGGAAAGCAGTAGAAGATGGCCCAAGGACTGCACCCACGTGGGAGACCCAGAAGAAGCTCCTATCTCCTGACTTCGGATCGGCTCAGCTCCAGCAGATGCGGCCATTTGGAGAGTGAACCAGCAGATGGAAGACCTCTCTCTATGTGTGTCTACCTCTCTCTGTAACTCTGTCTTTCAAATAGATTTTTTTTTTAAATCTTAAAAAATAGAGATGGGAGGCCATGGGTAGTGGGGTGTAAGTGGATGAGTGGCAAATTGTCTTGAGCTTTAATCATTCTTTCTGCTGTAATGAGAATAGCTAGTGGGAAGAATAAGGGCTGAAAAACAGATCCATTAGAGAGACTATTGCACTAACCCAGTGAGAGAAGATGGTAGCAATGGTGAGGTATGGTCAAGTTCATTTTCATGGTGAAGCCAAATATTTGCTGAAGGATTTGGAGGTGAAGAGTGAAATATAAGGCGGATGCTGTGGTACAATGGATTAAGCTGCCATCTGCAACACTGTCATCCCATCTGAGGGCCTGTTGGAGTCCAAGATGTCCCACCGCTGACCCAGCTCCCTGTTAATGTTCCTGGAAACGCAACTGAAGATGGCCCAAGTACTTGGACCCTTGCACCCACGTGGAAAACCCAGATGAAGTCCCAGGATCCTGACTTTGGTCTGACCTAGCCCCAGCTATTGCAGCCATTTGAAGAGTGAGCAGGCTGATAGAAGATCTCTCTCTCTCTCTCTCTCTCTCTCTCTCCCTCTCTCTTTCTTTGCCTTTCCCTCTCCGTAACTCTGCCTTTCAAACAAATAAAGTAAATCATTTATAAAAAAAAAAGAAAGAAGTTTTATGCAGCAGAGTTCACAATAACCTAGTATATATTTTATGAATAGAAGAATGGCGCTACAAAGCTCCAATCCTAAAGTGATGCCAAAGAAAAGGAAATGTTCGTTACACTGATTTGATCAGTACACACTGCACACATATGTTGAAATGTCATACTGTAGCTCATCAGTATGTACAAATATTGTTCAGTAGATTTTTAAAAAGAACAAAAGGGGAGAAAAGACTGATTCCAGGAATTTGGGGCTGACTAACTGAAAGTACAAGATGGGGACATCTTGATGGGCAGACTCTGCTTGCTGATTGTTTTCAGAGCCTGCTTTCACATGTGGAAGGCATGAAATGTCATTTTGCCAGCCTGGTAAAGTGTCAAGGGGCAGAACCACGTGTGATCTTTCTTGACTCAAAATTAATTTCTTCTTATTTTGCATTTCTCTCTGTTGGGGTAGGTCTGTAAGTTGGAATTGATTTTCTGATATACTCTTTAGCATGTGCTGCCTGGAGAGTGCCTAACTTGCTACAATTCCATTAAAAGGCTAAGCTAGGCCAAACCCCAGAGGGAGGATCTGATTCAAATAATGAAGAGAACGATAACTCAGGTGTTGTTCAGGGTACTTTCACATTGGCTGACTGCCAAATCAGCAAACCAGAGAGGAAGAGACAGATAGAAGATTGGCAAACACACCAGTATACACAAATCTCCAGTGCCTCTCTGAGTTTGCACAGTCCAAAGATCCATGGTTGACGTAGCCACATAAAATTAGAATCTGCAAGTCCAGAGAAGAAACTACAAACATTTCATGCCAATGACCAATACAAAAAATACCAAATTTTACCTAAATATGTTGAGTATTTAAATTCTAGCCAGTAAACATGAAACTAGAAAAATATTTGCAGCCAATGCATTTTAATACACTTAGTTTGGAATCAAAGTGAGAATATAAGTGAAAAAAACAATTATTTACACAGATTTTAAGATTTTAGGGACAGGCACTGTGGCATAGTGGGTAAAGCCACCGCCTACAGTGCCCACATCCCATATGGGCACTGCTTCCATACCCCAGCTGCTCCTCTTCTGATTCAGTTCTCTGCTATGGCTTCGGAAAACAATAGAAAATGGCCCAAGTACTTGGGCCCCTGCACCCACATGAGAGACCTGGAAGAAGCTCCTGGTTCCAGGCTTCAGATCAGCCCAGCTCCACCCACTGCAGCCATTTAGGGAGTGAACCAGTGGATGAAATACCTTTCTCTCTCTCTTTCTCTTTCTCTCTTTCTCTCTCTCTCTCTCTCTCTCTCTCTACCTCTCTGTAACTCCGCCTTTCAAATAAATAATCTCTGAAAAACAGATTTTAATATTACAGACAATATTAAATATTTTTCAGTCTCTGTTAGATTAATGTAGAATGTCAATTTTCAGGGGTTTGTTTTTGTAGTGCAATGGGTTAAACCTCTGCTTCAAGTTTAGGCTGCTCCTCTTCCATCCAGCTTCCTGCTAATGTGCCTGGAGAGAAAAATATGGTAATTTTCACAATTTAAAAGCTATTCTTTTTAAATATAAATAAATTTTACAGAACAGGAGTGTGATAAAGGACTACATGTATCATAAATAATATACATGCAAAACATATACTACTGATAATCATCACCAAATGTGGCACAATTCCTCAACAATGTCTTTCTCATTCTCCAATCTATACCCATGGAAGGAACAATAGGGAAAGAGCAATGCCACAGATAATGTTTTATGAGAAAATCAAAGTTTCTTTAGAAAAAAACAGCAGAGGGGGCCAGCGCTTCAGCACAGCAGGTTAACGCCCTGGCCTGAAGCACTGGCATTCCATATGGGCGCTGGTTCAAGACCCAGCTGCTCCACTTCCGATCCAGCTCTCTGCTATGGCCTGGGATAGCAGTAGAAGATGGCCCAAGTCTTTGGGCCCCTGCACCCATGTGGGAGACCCTGAAGAAGCTCCTGGCTCCTGGCTTCAGATCAGTGCATCTCCAGCCATTGTGGCCAATTGGGGAGTGAACCAGCAGATGGAAGACCTCTCTCTCTCTCTCTCTCTCTCTCTCTCTCTCTCTTTCCCTCTGCCTCACCTCTCTCTGTGTAACTCTGACTTTCAAATAAATAAATAAATAAATCCTAAAAAAAAAAAAAACAGCAGAATTTTTACTTACCTGCCAGAACAATCAGATGCTCCCTGAAAGCAAGGAGGCTAGAACATTTAGCTGTCTTCAATGTCTGTTGTTAAAATAACAAAGGAAATTGAAATCAGAAATGTCACCTGGACTAGCCCATTAAGAGTGTCTAATGTAATGTTACTCACCCTATTTAAAAAGACAAAAAAAATCCATATGTCAAGGAATTTAAAATAAAATAGACAAGGAAATAAGGTGTTTAGAAAGTCTGACTTCATCATTAATCAGAGAAACATATCCCTCTGGGAACAGGAAAGTTGAAGATGAGGTCAGAGAGTAAGGGCCAGAGGTAATGGAGCAGAAATATTTGTAGACCATATCCATGAAGTAGTTTCTGATAGCAGTCAGAGGGTGTCTATCTTTGACAGGAACATCTGTGGACTCAGTTTTTCTCCACCTGGCCTGGCTGTCTTAGTTTCTGTCCAAGCATCACCAACCTTTCTGTAGTGTTATTTACAGGGAAGCTGGCTAAGGAAAATCCAAAGCAACTTCTCTGATGGCGAAGGAAACCCACAGTGGCTGCCAATATTCACCAAATCAATCTTTGACTTACAAATATCTTCATGTCACTAAGGACTATGAGATGTTTGAAGAGAAAAATAGCAGGTAAAAAAAGAACAATGTTAAGCACTTGATAAGGGAAGTAAGACAACTAATCTTGGAGAGAGGAATGCAGAAACATCTAATGAGAGCTCAAAGGAAAGGATTCTAAGCATCATTCATCTGTGAGGACACAGCAAAAACATTCTTCAATATGTAAGGTCTAATAAAATTGTCCATCTGTCTTTGTCACAATTCTTTCAGGTGCAAGAGAAATAAGAGTAACTCAAACAAGTTTTAAACAAAAGAGGGTCTCCATTACCTCATAAAACTGGGAAGAAAAGGGTAATGGGTCTTGGGCATGACTGCATCCAGAGTTTCAAATATTCTCTCTCTCTCTCTCTCTCTCTCTCTCTCTTCTCTCTTCTCTCTTCTCTCTTCTCTCTTCTCTCTTCTCTCTCCTTCTGTGTAACTCTGACTTTCAAATAAATAAATAAATCCTAAAAAGAAAAAAGTCCCATGGGAAGACTCTGATTTGGCCCAAATCCTGCACACATATCCTGAAAAATAAAAAGCCCTGTGCTCAGGGTGCCATTGTGCAGTGACTGGTCAGCTACAGATCAGGTCCCCATGTTTGTGGTCACAGGCATAGGGCACAGTAACAGGCAGGCACCACAGGATCACATCAAAGGGATAATGCTGGAGAAGCACTTCTCTGAAAGAAAGAGAGCTATAGCCCCAAGAAGGTAGGGGAGCTACTAAGCAGCCAAAGCACTACCACCTGTGTATCCTTCCTGAAAAAATATTTCTAGGGAATATAAGCAAAATTGTCCACTGAGACTGAAAGAAAAATTCCATAGTGAGCTAAGAAACAAATATGGAAATGTTTGTTAGCAATGTGTTTAAGAAGTAAAATATAATTAAGAATGGGTGTGTAATTAAGAATAGGTGTGCAACTTTTAATGTATGAGTTTGAAAAATATAATAGGCATGTTAAAAATAAAACTTCCAGATGATTCAAGATGGTTGTCGACAGGAAAAGAGGTGATCAAGAGCCTGGGAGAGAGTAATAATGGTCTCTTTTTTTTTTTTTTTTTTTTTGACCGGATAAAGTAAGAAGACTTTATGCGTACTATTTAGTTCTGTATGTTAAATGGAAAATGTATATTTAAATATATTATTAAGCAAATCAAAAATTTAAAGGCAACACTGAAATAGTGCTGTTTTGTGCTGATGCACATCTTAATTATCCATGATGTTTTATGAAAATACAAAGGTCTGAGATCCAACTAGAAAGATTCTGATTCCATAGCTCTGGCCTTTGAGCTTAATTCTGAAGTGTCACCATAACTGAGAATCCCACACTGATGAAAAATAGGATGTAGAATTTCTAAAACACTACAAAAGGAAACTGGAAAAATTGTCATCCCAGATAAGTCAGGGGGTGAGTTAAATTTAAGCAAACAAGAAAGTATGTAATGTATGGAAAAAAGATAGTAAATACAGAAAGGAGAAAACCTATAAGCCATAGTAGTAAATATAAATGATTTTTCCCTATTCTGAAAAGGCCCTTGCATAAAGGTTTTCAAAAAAGTAAAGTTTAGCTTTATATTATTATTTAAAGAAATGATACAAAAAGGTTAAAAATGACAATCTCAAGATATTCCTGCCAATGAATATCAGATTTAAATCAAGAATGACCATCTAATATCAAAGCAAAATCTAGCACAAAATTATTCAATGAGACAAAAGGGAAAATTGCATACTGAAAAAAAAAATATATATATATATATATATTTCAAGAAATATTAATGGCCGTAAGCCTTTAGTCACCAAATAACATAGAAACAAAACAAAAAACAGGGGAGAAGTTAAATCTAAGGAGGTTTAAGAAAAATTAATGCAAGTAGAAGCTTTTATCACACCCTTTGTAGAAACTGACAGAAGAGGCCAACACTGTGGCACAGAGAGTTAACACTCTGGCCCAAAGAGCTGGCATCCTATATGGGTGCCGGTTATAGTCCCGGCTGCTCCTCTTCCAATCCAGCTCTCTGCTATGGCCTGGGAAAGCAGTGGAAGATGGCCCAAGTCCTTGGACCCCTGCACCTGCATGGGAGACTCAGAGGAAGCTCCTGGCTCCTGGCTTCAGATCAGCATAGCTCTGGCCGTTGAGGCCCATTGGGCAGTGAACCATCAGATGGAAGACCTCCCCCCCCGCCCCGCCTCTCCTCTCTCTGTTTAACTCTAACTTTCAAATAAATAAATAAATCTTTAAAAAATAAACTGACAGAAATACACACAGAAATAAAGGAGTAATGTAATTCTACAATGACTAAGCTGGGTACAGAACACTGTACCCAACTCCAAAATATATACATTATTTTCAACTGTTTTTTGGTATGTTTACAAAATTTAATCATGTAATAGTCCACAAAGAAAATCTCAATATTACAGAATATAGAAGTATAGACTACATTGTCTATCCATGAAGCAACATATCTGGAAACTAACATAAGAGGATTGCCATCAACTTCTTTTTCTCACACCACACATCCAACATAAGAACATCCTTGTGCTTCTACCTTCAAAATATATCCTGAATAAATCAGTTCTCACCAACCTTACCACCACCTTCTTCCAAGCTTCTGTTCTAGCCTCCTAAGCAAGTCTCCATCCTATTCTTTCCTCCCCATCTGTTTCTTAACAAACCATCAGAGTGATCCTTTTAAATTCTGTCAGGACTTAGGACTCTCTCACATTCATCAAGTCTTTGCTCCAATTTTGATTTTTTAAGGAGACCTACTCTGACCACCTTTTTAAATGTCATGGTTTCCTCCCTCACATACACCACTCCTCTCCCTTGATCCCATTCTGTTTTTACTTATGCTTGCTAGCATATTGTATGGTTCACTTATTGCGATTATTATTTGTTATCTTCTCTGCCTCCACTAGCCATGTAGCATCAAACACAACAGGAAATTTTTTTCTATTTTACTCATTAATATAAACCCCAAATGCCTAGAACCAATGGTAGTTATGCAAATATTTTAATGCATAAATTAATTTATTTCTTCTTGGATTAATGAGTAATAAGCATTTGGGAAACTGTTTATGACAGCATTTAATTAATTATTCATTGCTTGCATTTATTAAATGCCTCCTATGAGCCAGATATCTGAATATATATATAATGAACAACTCATAAACTGTATCCATCATGCCGATGAAAACTCTGAAAAGCATATCTTAGTATCAACAATTTGCAAATGAAGAGAATCTGAGGAGTTATGAGTTTGAGCTAAATCTCTTAATCTACTAAAACTTTTCCTTATGCTACAATATCCTGCTTCTGCTTTGAGTTTGTTTCACACTGTTTTTGGAAATGCAGAGTATGATGTAACCAAAAGTCATTCTGATGCATTTATTTTCACCTCTTGCCTGACTCGCTTTCTAACGTAAAACCACAACCCAATTTACTGAACATAACGTATGAGAGAAAGGGGCACTAGTCTCCATTTTTCCATAGCACTCAAGTCAGAGGGAAATAAATCCATGTATAAGGTCAGAAACACAAACACCTAACACAGACTCTGATCAGTGAAGCTGAAAAGTAGTGAATCCTTACTGGAGGAAAGATTTTATTTCTTCATCTTTCTTCAGAATACAAAAATGAAATGAGTGTATTTTGTCAACATCCATAATTTCCAAAACTGTGAAGTCTTTTCATGGCTGAGGGTTCAGCAACGCCACAAATTCTAAAGACTTAAAGAATATTGATTCTATGTATCTTCCAATCCTTAAAAAATGTGTAATTCCTATCGATACATTTTACCTCTTATAGTCTGAAGTTACAAATGGGATGAGGTAAAAATCAACTCACTATGAGCTTATTTTAAGGGCTTAACTAATGTTGCTAAATAAAACTTCATTATTTTAACCTTGACCAATGGCAACTTGGAAAGCAACTTGAGAAGATTGTAATTTTTACATAAATGTTATGCAATTTAGAATTCTACCACTAATTTTATAGGCAAGCTTAAAGTGCACACACACACACACACACACACACACCTCAAGTGATAAGGAATGCGCACATGGCCATAAATGGATTGTTTACAAAACATTTGAATTATTATATAAAATTGCACATCTGAATTTAATATTCATGATTAAAATATTTATTAATATTCCCTCTGTTTGCAACCTATTATGTTTCATAAATCACAGACTGAATGCTAATCATTAATAGACTAAATTTTTACAGTGTGCTCAGGAAGAACTCATAAGCCTTAACATCAGTTAATAGTTTGACCGTTCATGTTATATATAAAAAATAAATATTTTATGTAAGTCAATGTTTTTAAGTCATGCAAATTCAAAATATAGTTTCAGGAATATAATTGTAAACATATAGAAAAGCTTAGCATTTAAAAGGCTAATTATATCATTACGCACTATGAATATATAAATGTCTGCATTTCTGAGTTTCTTCCTCTCTACTTCTTGTCTATAAGGTTTAAGAAAAAAGATAATTTTGTGTGTGTGTAACTTTTCCAGTGTATGAATCCTGTGTCTCCCCTCCAAGGCTGTCAGGTTCATGAAAGTAGAGCTAAGTTGCTATTCATTGGAGTTTCAGTAGTTAGCTTGAGAGGACACATATAGTAGAATTCAATAAATAATACTCAAAGACATGAAAAAAGAAAAGAAAGAAGAAAAGCAATATGAAAGCAGGTAGCAGTTATGAAGTTACCAGGAAGCACGTTGCCTTTGTTGCAGTTTAACAAGTATTTACAGTATGTTATGTACTGCATTAGCGTCTAGAGTCTCACACTCTTACTTGAGACAATTACTTAGCCTACATATTAGTTTCATAATCTGAAAACCAAGATGATAATGGGTTATTTAAAGGATTTAATGAGACAAAATATAAAAAGTACTATAAACAAAGTGCACATTCAGATGATGATAAACTAGTCACCATTTTGCAAGCAAATGTGATAATGGAAAGGAAATTAGGAGTAGCTTAACAGAAATAGCTACATTTTCTGATTTCTTATGATGGTACAGCAAAGTAGAAAAATAGATCCTAAAGAAGGATGTCTGAAATAAACATTAATGTTGCATTCTTCCAATAATTATTGAGTTTTAAGTGCTTATAGGGGAATATAATTCAGGGAAAACAGCTAAATTCCTTATCATCAGTGACCTCCTCAATGAGTAAGAATGACAGATTGGTAAAAGGCACACTAACTGCTGAGGATAATAAATGTTATACTACTCGGGAGATACTGATCATGAGCTTTTCTTCAGTTATGATTTCATAGATAAATGGTTTCATCAGGAACATTATAAAAAGTAAATAGGGAAGCAGATGGCAACTATATTGGGTATTTTATAAAAAGAATATTGTTTGGGAAAGGGAGAACATGACAGAAAAACAAAGGAAGATCTTTGAGGAAACTAAATCAAGATGAAGAGAAAAGTAAAAATAGGAGGGAAGGAAGGAAAAAAGAAGGAAGGGAGGAAGGAGGGAGGAGGGAGGAGGGCTGGATGGGGTGAGCAGAGAGGGAAGGAAAGGAGGCAGGGGTGAATATGGGAGGTAACATGTGTAGTATACCTGACTTTTGAATTATACTTCGGCATAGAAGGCTTAGAAAAAGAATTCTCCAGGGCTGGCATTGTGGCTCCGTGGGTTAAGCTGCTGCCAGCATCTCATGTGGGCTCTGGTTGGAGTTCTGGTTTCTCCACTTTAGCTGGTCCATCTCTAGCCATTGAAGCATTTTGGGAAGTGAAACAGTGGATGGAAGATATCTCTCTCTCTCTCTCTCTCTCTCTCTCTCTCTCTCTCTCAGTAACCCCACCTTTCAAATAAATAAATCTTTAAAGAAAAAAAGAAATAAAGAATCTCCAAATGCAAATGAATCACTAGAAAATAAGAACTCATTACTCTGCATTTGGGGCTATAATTAGTGAAGTACTACAATTTAATTTGTCATAAATTCAGGAATTTGGAATGCTGCTTCCTATCCCAGAAAGCTCTTATTTTTTTCATCTCCAGTGTTATGGAACACAAATTCTCAATATTAAAAAGATTAAAAGTTAGATTCCAAGACGGTGGGTTACGGAACAACATACTGTGCTAGGCTGGGGATAAATAGTAAAAGAAAAAGTGTAGGCAGTGTATTCTCAGGGGAGAATTGGAGAGAAAACCGCAGTGGAAATCCTACAAGAGGAAGAGGAACGCCATAGAGGATGTGGTTGTGCAGCACGAACACGAAGGCTAACACAAGACTGCAGCAGCCAAGGGTGGGAGTAGGCGGCAGCTTGCAGACATGGGTGAGATGGGACTGCAGCAAACAATGGAGATACAGCCAAAGAGAGAGCATGGTGTGAGTCCGGACTGTAGCCCTGAGGGCTATCAGTTGCTAGTGTTTGCCTGTGGACCTAAGGGAAGTAGAGGGAACATACTTATCTGGCCCCAGCTTCCCCACAGCAGCACCTGATGCCTGGCTGAGAAAGGGCGGGAGTCATTTTGGGTTTCTGCAGGAGCTGTGGAAGACTTTGTGCACCTGCACAGCTGGCTGAGATAGGACACCATCTTCTCAGCAGTACTGGAGGCAGTGGCAGGGAAACAGCAGCATTCCAGGCAGTATCTCTTGGGTACTCATGTGATCCACAGATTCTAGCAGAGAGAAAAATCCACAGCCCCACCCACTGACTTTGAGCCTGGCTGGGTGACAGGTTGCTTGACATCAACACAGGACTGAAATGCACTCCCAGCCTCCTAAGAGCAAGATGCCTAGGTGGAGCTGCCGCAGGGAACATCTGCCTCTCTGTTGAAGAGACAGGCTGGCAGAGCAGAGTGAAACCTCTGCATCCAGCGACTGTGGGAACTTTGTGTGCTGAGACTGTGGAAACTTGGTGGTTACATGAGAAAGTACAAGGTGCATCCTGATCTCTGGACAATCACTGGGTAAGGCTCTACACTCTCAGAGCTCCTTGGTTGCCTAGGAAAGTCATTGCAGTGGGAACCGTGCTCACAGTGAGAACTGCATAGATAATTGGTGCAGTTCATATAGTGGCACGGATGAGCATTGAACTCACTGGGGGCAAACAAGCAGGCATTTTTCAGCTTGAAGGAGAGGGTGTAGGGGTGATTATATCAACAGAGGTCAGCACTCACCCCCTTTTGTAAACAATAGGAAATCTACTAGGCCAACTTGGGTGTTACCCTGTATACTCATCTCACTTGAAGCACTGATCAGCACTCCCAGATCACACACAAGACACATGTCTTGGTATTCACTTAAAGTACAGAATTTCCACTAAGCCACAGAGGCATAGCCCAGAGGAAAAAACAACAATCAGCCGCACAAATTTCTGAAGAAAACTACAGAAATTCAAGAACCAAGAACAAGGAAGATATTGTGACCCCCTGATGAGAAGAAGTGGTAGGATATAAAATCAACACAGAAAAATCCACAGCCTTTGTATACACAGACAATGCCAAGGCTGAGAAAGAACTTTAAGATCAGTCCCATTCACAATAGCTCCAAAAATAATTAAACAACTTGGAATTAATTTAACCAAGGATATCAAAGGTCTCTATAATGGAAATTACAAACATTATAGAAAGAAATAGAGGAAGACATTTAAAAATGGAAAAAATGCCCATGTTCATGGATTGGAAGAATCAACATCATCAAATGTCCATATTACCAAAATTAATTTACAGATTCAATGTTAAACCAATCAAAATACCAATGACATTATTTGCAGACCTAGAAAAAATAATGCTAAAATTCAGGCAGAAAGACAAGAGATCCCGAATAGCTAAAGCAATCTTCTATAACAAAACCAAAGCCAGAGGCATCACAATATCTAATTTCAATATGTACTACAGGGCAATTATAAACAAAACAGGCTGGTACTGTTACAAAAACAGATGAATAAACCAATGGAAGAGAATAGACACTCCAGAAGTCAATTCACAAATCTACAACCAACTTGTCTGACAACAAAGCTAAAATCTGGAGGAAGGACAATCTCTTCAACAAATGGTGAGGGGAAACTGGATCTCTAAAATTCAATAGTCTGTGCATTTTAATATTAAAATTTTCAGATTTAAAAAAGAATCAACTTCACAGTTAAAGAAAGGAGAACTTGAAAAATCAAATGAAGTTAGCAAATGTGACATGTTAACTAAAATTATATTAATTTTAAAGCAATTTTAGAGATTATGATTTTTAACTTTTTCAAGTATTCTTAGTACTACTTTAACAAAATATTCATATTTCAATTAATGGAATTTTATCAGAGAGTTTAATTATGAAGTCCATATTTCTCCCTTTTCTTAAAAAATCTTTGTGATTGATGCTTGCTGATTGCCATTCGGTTTCTCTCCTTTATTTCACTGCTCTAACATCCACCAGCTCTTTGTTGAACTGCCTCTCATGTCTGTACACATATTGTTTAGTGTTTCTCCTCAAAGACTTGACCTCTCCTTGCTCTGTCCTGCCTCTTCTCACCTGAAAAGAATATTCTTAAGGACATTGGCCCTTTCTTGGTTTCCATTTTCTTTTACTTCTTAGCCTTGCTAGCTGCTTTGTATACTTGAAATCTTCATTTTGTGATAATTCACCATGTTTTATTTTTCTGAGTATACTCTCTCTGCTTTCTGATTCTTATGTATAAGTAAGCTTCAGAGTTAAGTTTATTGACTTTTATCTTTTGTTTCTGTATTCTATGCCTCAAAAATCTCATCAGTTTTTGTGGGGTCACCACGCACGACAACTTTGTGGTTCTGACACCAAAATACAACTTTGTGAAATTCTAATTTAAATGTCATCATCATCATCATCAACTAATATCCATGCTATAGTTCAGGAGGAGCTCTTCATGCATATTGTCAATTTTTAAATAACTGCACAGCCAAATATATTGCTATCTTCATCTTACATAGTGAGTCAATTAACTTGTCTAAGGTCACATAGCACTAAGGTACAGAGTCAGGATTCAAATTCAGGCAATTGCTCTCAAGGTCAAAGCACTTAATTGTTACATAACACTGTCCTAATTTCCACATTGCTTCAGATCAATAATTTCAGCTCAGTATATCTAAAATCTCAGACATCATTCACTACCTGACATAAATCATGCTGCTTCTTCCTAAAAGAGCTCCCTGTCCTTCATTCTCAGAGCCTCTCTCATGTGGCCTTACTTTATACAGTTTTCCAGACTGGCCACCCCATAGCTGCCTTAAACTAAACTAGATTTCATGCTCCACTTTCTAACTAGTAATATGAGTGGTTTTTATTTTTGCTCATAGACTTTTCTACCTTGAGATACTCTTTTTTTTTCTTTTACCTATATAAGTCTTATTTATCCTGCCACATCTTTCTCCAACTACTTGAGCATTTTATGATTGCAATGTTCCCTAAATAACAATAGCACTTCCTTGAAAAATTCACTGATCTATCATTTATTATACCTGCCTTGTATTATTTCAGTCCCTATCTATGCTTGTGTATAGGGATTGTTTTAGAAACTTTTTTCAGTCTCTAAGGCACTTGAATAGTGCCTTGTACCAAAAGAATGCTTATTAAGCATATGCCAAATGTCAATGTAACATTTATTTCACTATTTCTAATGTTTATATATACATTTTATTAACAAATTTTATAAGTTTATAGCTTTTTTTTTTTTTTTGGCTTCCAGAAGAAAACATGGCCAAACACAGTGGGAATTTTTGGCATATTTTTGGCTTTGATGCTTTTGAGCTCATTCTGTTTCCCTCTACCTTGTAGCCCACTTTCAAAGTAGAACTCCAGTTTTTCTATATATGATTTATGTAAGTGTCTTTTCATAGACTAACACTCAACTCAAGTTACACATCCATTTTTATTCCTCAAAAGTGTTGATTTTCAACAAAACTTGGTGCAAATATTTGTGTAGTCTCATAGATAGTCAAAAGGCAGTGTTATTCAGAGTTATTTATCTCGCTGTCTTTTGTAGTTCGCTTTACAAAACAATACCTCACAAATGCATTGCTGTTCTGCATGCTACATTTTGAATGATTACATATATCACTACTGTAACCATCATAGCCAATCATTAAGTGCCTGCATAAATAGGGCAACTCAGTAGGGGATTAACATGAATAATCAAAATTTGGAGTCCACTTATTTGCAATAACCATGGGCAGATCCAGCAGGTTCTTTCATTGCTTACTGAGTGGGTCCATCTTCTAGTCTGCTTGTAATTCACTTTTTAATCACTTTAACAGCATGTTGCTCAAACATTTTAGTATGCTTTCACAGTCTGCAAATCTCAAATTCTTTGTTTTTCTAGAAATGACAAACTAAAAACTTATTGACAGAACATTTTAGTTTGCATACGGCACTATAGTATAGAAATCAGCTCAGGGTGTAATTTTGAGATAGACACTCATTTTGCGTCTCTAAAAACTAATTTAACTCACTTATTTAAAAACTTATTTAAAAATAACAATTTTAACATAAAATTTTCTGAACTATAGATGTTTTGATCAGAATGCCTCAAAGTGAGATAAAATTGGGAATTTTTTGAACTTGAAACAAAGAAGTTTGGAGAGGATTACAGAGAAATGTACCAGTGTCAATAATTTATAAGGATACAATGTTATAAAGTTGCATAGAACTGAAAATGTTTATCTGAAGAGATGCAAAACTTCCTTACTAGATCAAAACTCTTCTTAATAACTGAGAAAGCATAGTTTTTAAAAACCATTAATATTGTTATAATAGTGGCCTTCAAAAATTAACAGCTTTCATTTATTAGACTAAGTGTAGATTTATACAAATATTGAATAGAAAGTGCAGAGTTCTCATATACTCCTTCTTCCTTTTCTTTATTTATTAGCATACTGCTTTCATGGGGTTCTTCAGTTACAACTGACTTACCAGTGTAGATACATTATTTTTAGCTAAAGTCATAGAGTTCAGTCTTTGTGTTACACAGGTCTATGGTTTTGCCAAATGCATAATTTGAAGCATCCACTATTACCATATCATACAAAACTATTTTACTGCCCTAAAAATCTGTGCTCCAACTGATCATCCCCCTCTGCTCCCGCCTTAACCCCCAGCAAGCTGCCATAGCCATTGGTCTTCATAGTTCTGCTCTTTCCAGAGTGTCACGTAGTTGGCAACATATAGCCTTTGCAGGCTGCTTTCTTTCACTCAGTAATACACATTTAAGGTTTTTATTCTGTAATCTTTCTAGTGATGGATCTCCTTTTAGTAGAAGACATATCTGAAATATTTTAGGCCTTCACCTTTTATCATTATAGTTTCTTTCAGGGAAAAAATACTTATAGCTCATTTGAAATTGTAGCTGTGTCCACATTCCACCTCCTAAAAGTTTTTATCATATATATTTCTTTGCAGAGGTTCTGAGCTTCAAGAAAACCACACTGGCAACATTGACACAAATTTCCCTGTGAACAGACAATGCAAAGCATTTTAAGCCAAGGTAAAATGGCTCCACAGGAGGTTTTATTTTTGTTTTGTTAGCAGGAATTGCAGTTTAGGAGCCAAAATGTATAGCAGATTAAAATGACTAACAGTAAGATGGTGCCATAAAAGTATAGGCTAAACTTGAAAATTTCTAGTAAATGAAAATCCAGATTGCTAACTAACATAAGGAGGTAATTTAATGTGTTGCTTTGTGATAACTTATCTAATGAGTACCGTATGATGTGGTGCATGAGCATCAAAATACTACTAGTAACTGCAATTCTGTGACTACAGGAATGTTAATAACCATCACACATTTATTTAGATCCAATAAAAGTCTAGCAGTCTGCCAACTACTGTGGGGGTAATGCTCTTGCTTTTAAAGAGATGCAGCTTGAGTTGACAAAAATCCAAGATGCAAAACCCATTAAAGGACTAAAAGAATATTAGCTTTGGGCTTTCATTCTGACTCTCTCTGCATGACCTTGGCTGTGTCATAGTCTCATTGACTTTCAGATGTTTCCTTTCTTGATTTATTGTAATCACTAAAATAATTTATGATGCTCTGTTATTCTGCAAAGGAAATACCCTGTGGGTTACATATTGGAAGTAAGGGGAAACATACCAAGAAAAGAAGACATTATTACAGATAATATAGATTGTGTAATATTTTAAGTGTTTTAGCAACTTTTATTTGCTAATAAAGGGTTATTTTAAAAGATCAAGAATAAAGATTGGGGTTGTTGTCGATCTATCTCATATCTCAAATAGGAAGTATTTGATTTTTTCCTAATTCATTATTCACTTTTTTTTGGTGGCAATAACAAACATTTTTTTTTTAAGATTTATTTTATTTATTTGAAAGTCAGAGTTTCAGAGAGAGGTAGAGACAGAGAGAGAGAGAGGTCTTCCATCCGCTGGTTCATTCCCCAGATGGCCTCAACAGCTGGAGCTGTGCTGATCTGAAGCCAGGAACCAGGAGCTTCTTTGGGGTCTCCACATGGATGCAGGGGTCCAAGGACTTGAGCCATCTTCTATTGCTTTTTCCCAGGCCACAGAAGAGAGCTGGATTGAAAGAGAAGCAGCTGGGACTCGAACCGGTGCCCATATGGGATGCTGGCACTTCAGGCCAGGGCTTTAACCCACTGTGCCACAGTGCCAGCCCCATTCACAAACATTTATTAGGAGTGTATCATAGGTCTGTAACTGAACAAATGATTTAATTTCTATAAATTCTCCCATTTATAAAATTCAGACCATATTACTTATCATTCTTTCTGTACAATAGTCTTTTAAAGGAATCTACTTTTGGAATGGTTTAGGCCTATCTAACTGAGGAATTTGTCCTCAAATGTTTGCCTATTTCAAATCAGTAATGCAAGATGAACCACAAAACTGGTTGCTTGGACTTCCTGAAGACTTTTGTGAAGACAGTCCTAGAGATGTTCCTCTGTTGCTGTGGATTCGTTCCTGAGAGGAAGAGTGTGGTGGGGGCAAGAGGCGCGGAGTCACCACACAGACCCCTGGAGTTGGGTGAAAGCAGGCCTGAGGCAAGCAGCCTACAGACTCATTTATTTCAGTTGCTACAGCAGCTTATATAGCCAAGGCAGCCACTCCGGTCAAGGGGTGGTCTATGCCCTAACCAATCACTCCCTGTTGCCAGGCAATTTCCAAAGCCATCCAATCACAGCCTGTTGCCAGGCAGGTTTCATTGTCATGTGATTTTGGAAACCATCCAATCAGAGCCTGTTGCCAGGCAGTTTCTTTTGCCAGTGGCCATCTTGGAATGGCCCTCTCATTCCACATGAGGAATTTGTTCTCGAATTTTTGCCTATTTCAAATCAGTAACACAAGATGAACTGCAAAACTGGTTGTTTGGACTTCCTGAAGGCTTTTGTGAAGCCAGTCCTAGAGATGTTCCTCATGTTCCTCTTCTGGAAAAATGAGCTTTCAATCACCCTAATGTTTGTGATTATGGGTCCTTGGGAACTGACTTGGCAATTACTTGTCTGATTTTCATGGGACTGACATTAGAGATCACATGATAAGGGGATTTGGGGTCCCATGGCATGTTTTTAAACTATATCCTTAGAAGTAAGTCCATAGGACTGTATGCAGAACTATACAGCTTTACAGTTACAAACTTCATACAATTCATAATTACAATTTTAGGAACATGGTGATTCTTCCCACCATTTCTGCCCTCCCATTCCTCTTCCTCCTCCTTCTTTTATTCCCACTCTTATTTTCTACTGATATCTATTTTCAATTGACTTTATACACAAATGTTTAACTCTATGTTAAGTAAAGAGTTCAAAAAATAGTATATATATATAAAAAAAACTGTTCCTCAATGTCAAGCCAAGGGCTGTTCAAGTCATTGCTTCTCAAAGTGTCAATTTCACCTCTACAGATTGCCTTTAAGGTGCTCTACTAGTTATCACAGGTTGGGGAGAACATATGGTATTTGTCTCTTTGAGATTGGCTTATTTCACTAAGTATGGTGTTTTCCAGATTCATCTGTTTTGTTGAAAATGACTGGATTTCATTTTTTTTACTATTTTATAGTATTCCGTGGTGTGTATATCCCATAATTTCTCTATCTATTTTTCAGTTGATGAACATTTGGGTTGATTCCATGTCCTAGCTATTGTGAATTGAGCTGCTATAAACATGGGAGTGCAGATAATTCTTTCATATGCTGATTTCATTTCCCTTGGGTAAATACCTAGGAGTGAAATGGCTGGGTCACATAGTAGGTCTATATTCAGATTCCTGAGGTATTTCCATACTGTATTCCATAGTGGCTTTGCCAATTTACACTCCCACCAACAGTGGATTAGGGTACCTTTCCCCACATCCTAGCCAGGATTTGTTGTTTGCTGATTTCTGTATGAAGGCCATTCTAACTTGAGTGAGGTAAAACCTCATCATAATTTTGATTTGCATTTACCTGACAGCAAGTGACCCTGAGCATTTTTTCATGTCTGTTGGTCATTTGGATTTCCTCTTCTGAAAAATGTCTGTTTAAGTCCTTTGCCTATTTCTTCACTGGGTTATTTGCATTGTTGTTGAGTTTCTTGATTTCTTTAAATATTCTGGTTATTGATCTTTTATCAGTTGTATAGTTTGCAAATAATTTATTACATTCTGTCAGTTAGCTCTTCACTTTCCTGAGTGTTTCTTTTGTAGTACAGAAGCTTCTCAATTTGATGTAATCTCATTTGTCAATTTTGGCTTTGATTGCTTGGGCCTCTGAGGTCTTCACCAAGAATTCTTTGCCTTTGCCAATGTCTTGCAGGGTTTCCCCAATATTCTCTAATAATTTGATGGTATCAGGTCATAGATTTAGGTCTTTAATACATTTTGAGTTAAGATAAGGTTCTTGCTTCATACTTTGGCATGTGGAAATCCAGTTTTACCAGCACCATTTGTTGAAGAGACTGTCCTTGCTCCAGAGATTGGTTTTAGCTCCTTGATCAAATATGGTGATTGTAGATACAAGGATTTATTTCTGGAGTTTTCCATTGGTCTATCCATCTGTTCTTGTACCAGTACTAGGCTGTTTTGATTATAACTGCCCTGTAGTATGCCTTGAAACCTGATATTGTGATGTCTCCAGCTTTGTTTTTGTTGTAGAAGATTGCTTTAGCTATTCATGGTTTCCTGTGTCCCATATGAATTCCAGCATCATTTTTTCTATATCTGAGAACAATGTTATTGGTATTTTAATTGATATTGCATTGAATCTGTAAATTGCTTTTGGTGGTGTGGATATTTTGATGATATTGATTCTTCAAATCCACGAAAATGGAAGATTTTTCCATTTTTTTGTCATCTTCTATTTCTTTCTTTAGTGTTTTGTAGTTCTCATCATAGAGATCTTTGTAATGCTTGGTTAAATTTATTGCCAGGTATTTGATTTTTTTTGTAGCTATTGTGAATGGGATTGATCTTAGAAGTTCTTTCTCAGCTGCAGTATTATCTGTATATACACAGGTTGTTGATTTGTGTATTTTCACTTTATATCCTGCTACTTTACCAAACTTTCCTATGTGTTCCAATAGCCTCTTGGTGGAATCTTTTGGATCTCCTATATAGAACTGTGTCATCTTCAGATGGGGATAGGCTGACTTTCTACTTCCCAATTTATATCCTTTTGATTTCTTTATCTTGCCTAATGGCTCTAACTAAAAATTCCAGGAGTATATTGAATGTGAGAGTGCGTATCCTTATCTGGTTCCAGATCACAGTGGGAATGCTTCTAACTTTTCCTCATTCAACAGAACACTGGCCGTGAGTTTGTCGTAGATCACTTTGATTGTGGTGAGGAGGGATGTTCCTTCTATCCAATTTGCATAGGGTTTTCATCATCAGAAGGTGTTGTATTTTATCAAATACTTTTTCTGCATCTATTGATATAATCTCATGGTTTTTGTTCTTCACTTTGTTAATGTGATGTGTCACATTGATTAATTTTTAAATGTTGAACTATCCCTGCATACCAGTGATAAATCTCACGTGGTCCAGGTAAATGATCTTTCTGGTGTGTTATTGGATTTGATTATCTAGTGTTTTGTGGAGGAATTTTGCATTTATGTTCATCAGGCAAATTGGTCTGTTGTTCTCTTCCTCTGCTATATCTTTTTCAGCTTTAAGATATAGTTTTTATAGATGGAGTTTGGGAGGATTCCCTCCCTTTCAATTGTTTTGAATAGCTTGAGATGAATTGGGGTTAGTTCTTTAAATATCTGGTAGAATTTAGCAGTGAAGCCAACTGGTCCTGGGCTTTTCTTTGGCAGGAGAGTCTTTATTACTGACTCAATTTATGTCTTGGTTATGAATCTGTTAGGTTTTCTATGTCTTCATGGTTCAATTAAGTTAAGGTATATGTGTCCAGCAGTCTATCCATTTCTGCTAAGTTTCCCAGTTTGTTGACACATAGCTTTGTAGTAATTTCTTTTTAAAAAATTTTAATTTTTTTAATTTTTTTATTTGACAGGTAGAGTTACAAACAGTGAGAGAGAGAGACAGAGAGAAAGCTCCTTTCTCCATTAGTTCACTCTCCAAATGGCCCCAGTGGCTGGAGCTGTGCCAATCTGAAGCCAGGAGCCAGGTGCTTCCTCCTGGTCTCCCATGCAGGTGCAGGGACCCAAGAACCCGGGCCATCCTCCACTGTTATCCAAGGCCACAGCAGAGAGCTGGACTGGAAGAGGAGCAAACGGGACTAGAACCGGTGCCCACATGGGATACTGGCGCCACAGGCAGAGGATTAACCTAGTGTGCCACAGAGCTAGCCGAATCATTGTAGTAATTTCTGATGATTCATTTTATTTCTGTGGTGTCTGTTATTGCATTTACTCTTTCATCTCTAATTTTATTAATTTGTGTCTTCACTCTTGTTTTTATGGTTAGTTGGGCTAATGGTGTGTCAATTTTGTTTATTTTTTCAAAAAACTAGCTCTTCTTTTTGCTGATCTTTTTTAAATTTATTTTTTGGTTTCAATTTGATTATTTCTTCTCTAATTTTAATTATTTCTTTTCTCCTACTAGTTTTAGATTTGGTTTGCTGTTGTTTTTCTAAATACTTGAGATGTATTGATTGCAAATTTTTGGTGCCTTTCCAGTTTCTTGATGTAGGCAGCAATTGCTATAAACTTTCCTCTTAACACTGCCTTTGGTGTATCCCATAAGTTTTTTTTCTTTTGAAATTACATTAAATGTGCCGTTTTTTGAGAGGTAAAATTACATTAAATGTATGCTTTTTTAAGAAAGGTTTTATTTTTTTTTTTTTTGAGAGGCAGAGTGGACAGTGAGAGAGAGAGAGAGACAGAGAGAAAGGTCTTCCTTTGCCGTTGGTTCACCCTCCAATGGCCGCCGCGGCCAGCGCACTGCGGCCGGCACACCGCGCTGATCCGATTAATAAATATAAATTTCATAGGTACAGTATTTCGAATTTAGTGGTTCTTTCCCCCAATACCCGCCCTCCCACTCCCACTCCTATCCCACCTCCTCCTCCCTCTTCCATCCCATTCTTCATTAAAATTCATTTTTAATTATCTTTATATACAGAAGGTCAACTCTTTACTAAGCAAAAATTTCAACAGTTTGCACCCACACAGAAACACAAAGTATAAAGTACTATTTAAAGATATGTTTTACCATTAATTCCCATAGTACAACTCATCAAGGATAGAGGTCCTACCTGTGGAGCAAGTGCACAGTGACTCCTGTTGTTGATTTAACAATTTACACTCTTATTTATGATGTCAGTGATCACTTGAGGTCTTGTCATGAGCTATCAAGGCTATGGAAGCCTTTTGAGTCCACAAACTCTGTCATTATTTAGACAAGGCCATAAGCAAAGTGGAAGTTCTTTCCTCCCTTCAAAGAAAGTTACCTCCTCCTCTGATGGTCCCATCTTTCCAGTGGGATCTTACTTACAGAGATCTTTCATGTAGGCCACCTTTTGCCACAGTATCTTGGCTTTCCATGCCTGAACTGCTTTCATGGGCTTTTTTTTAGCAAGATTCCAGTGCTTTAAGGCCTGATTCTGAGGCCAGAGTGCTGTTTAGGGCATTCATCATCTAAGATTCTGCTGTGTGGCCTGCTTCCCATGTTGGATCATCCCACAAGTTTTGATATTTTGTATTGTCATTTTCATTTTTTTCCAGAAATTTTTTTGATTTCTCTTTTTATTTCTTCTATTACCCACTGTTCATCCAAGAACATGTTGTTCAGTCTCTATTTGTTTACATATGTTCTTTTTTTAATAAGATTTATTTATTTATTTTTGAAAAGCAGAATTACAGAGAAGTAGAAGGAGAGAGAGAGAGAGAGAGAAAGAGAGAGAGAGAGAGAGAAAGGTCTTCCATCTACTAGTTCACTCCCCAAATGGCCACAACACCCAGAGCTGGGCTGATCTGCAGGCAGGAGCCAGGAGATTCTTCTGGGTCTCCCATGTGGGTGGTTTTCTCTTAAACATCTCAATTTTATGGGAGAAATTTTTTTTCATGTCATGTACAGATTTTATTAGTTGGTTCAATTGCTTCTGAATACTTCTAAGTAATCTTATGCTCAACTTTTTGATTTCCATTTCTGGAATTTCTTCAATGTCTTCCTCTTCACAAACTAGTATTGAAATGTATTCTTTGGGGACATCATCTTTTGTTCCTTATTCTTGTTTCTTGAATTTGTGAATTTATTATTTGGCATTTGTGAAGATACTCATTGGTTTCTTTTTTTTTTTTTTTTTTTTTTTTCCTGTGGTGGCTTTTATCTTTGGGCTATGTCTTTGTGGATTAGTGTACTGTCTGATTTCAGAAAATGCCTAGAGGCAAGTGGTGGGTGTGCCATGGAGCTCTGTTCAGTGCTCCAGGGTGAAGGGAGTGTTAAGCTGACAGCAAGCTTGGGCATGGTCAATCTTCTCTCTCTCTTTTTTTTTTAATCAGAGGGGAGATTTGTTCTGCTCTGTTGGTGTAGACTCAGCTCATATCCTCTCCTCAAAGGACACCATTGTCTGGGGACTATCCTCAGTGGGTGTAATATTTGTCTGCATTTCCACAAGAACCATGCAAAGGATCTGTGCAGTCCTTGGTGTAAGCAGATTCCTCAGCAATGTCCCTCACCAAGGAATCAGGGAGCCCTGAGCATGTGGGCCACCCACAGCGACTTCCCAAAGTCCCAGCCAAACCCTGAGCCTTCCCACACAGCCTCAGTGTTGTCACAGTCTCAGCACACAAGCCTCCCACCGTCATGAGCACCCAGCTGCCTGTCAGTTCTCCTCATCAGACTCAGGAGTCTCTGCTCAGCTGGTTGCTGGGTGCAGACATGAGCTGCCACATTTATTATGTATGACCAAAATGCTCCTGTCCTCTATCGCCTTGTTACAGGGCGCTGTTGCACGGTGACTGGGGAGAGAGAAATCTGCACCCCACCCGCCTTTTTTTTCTCCTCTAGTTTGGCAGGTACATTATCCCCACTAGGGCTCAAGCCAATTTCCCTCCTGGCCTTCCCTGCAGCCTTATGACCAGTGGCTTGGGCTGCTACAATCTGGTCTCACCTCACTCCTCAAAGCTGGCATGGAGGCTGTTGGCTTCTGTGGTCCTGGTTTGTGCATGGCCACATCGTCCACCTAGGTCTGCTGTGTCCTTCTAATTTGCATGGAGTTTCCTTGGCGATTTTCTCCCCAACTCTTCCCTGATACTGCATTCTCTCCACCTTTTTAAAACTATCTTCTCCTAGACTAGAGCAGTAAACTCCCTCCCTACTCTGTCATCTTAATCCAATCCTGCATAATACAAATTAACCATTCTGTAAATTTTTGGGTATGGTATGCAGTTTAGTAACTATATCCATGTTTTTATATATGACAGTTTTGAATTTGCTTTATTTAAAAATATATTTTGCTCAGTTTTCATCTTTATTTTTCCCATTCAGTACATCATAACTCCATAGCAACAGAAGGGAGAAAACTCACTTTTGTAACTCTTTTTAGTATTTGATTCAAACTGATTTTATGGCAGAATTCTTAGCTAGAGCTAGCACATGTTTATATGTCTTTGAAAACTGCCCGAGAGTTTGTCAGAACTTAGGTGTAATGTTCTTTTGCTAACAAACAGTAAACTAAGGAGAAAAATTTTAAATTGGGGTAGAATATGAAGGTAACTGAAATTATACCTGAAATGCAATTAAATTCACAAAATACTAAATAAGCTTTAGTCATAGAAAAATATTGCATAATGTAAATTTGAAAGTCTGAAATATTGAACTTCAAAATAAATAAAATACATTATTCAGTTGAATGAACAGTCCTTGAGGCTTTGATCTATAAAACCTTTGCTAAAGACTGTGAGAGTTACAAAGACAGAAAAGATGCAGAGTTTTAATCTACTTGGAGAGAAAAATACATTCACAGGTAATACAGAACACAATGAACAAACAAGCTACAGGAGTACAGAAATTTGAGAGACTTATTCTCTCTGGAAAAGATGGTTTATAGAAAATGTAGTATTTAAAATCAATCTTAAAAGATTTGTTTTTTAAAAAATTATACATTGAAGTATGGTGGCGGAATATTCTGTTCAGAACAGAAAGAAAATGAGAAATTTGATTTAGAGGATGAATTAAAACTTTGTTAATGGTATCTTTTTCACACAAAATCATGAAGGGTTGTAGAGTAAAAAGAAATTTAAGGACCTAAATTCACTTTTTGTGCTGAAAAAAGTGTTTCTTATTTTATTTTTTAATTCTTTTTTTCTTAATTTTAAAAAATCTTATTTAAGTTATACAAGCTTTATGTATTTCATATATAAAAATTTAGGAACATAGTGATACTCCCCCCTCTACTCTCCCTCTCACCCATGCTGCACCCCTTATTCCTCCTCCCTCTCCCATTTCCACTCAATTTTTACAAAGATCTATTTTCTTTTTTTTTTTTTTTTTTTGATAGGCAGAGTTGACAGTGAGAGAGAGAGACAGAGAGAAAGGTCTTCCTTTACCGTTGGTTCACCCTCCAATGGCCGCCGTGGCCAGCGCACTGCGGCCGGTACACCGCACTGATCCGATGGCAGGAGCCAGGTACTTATCCTGGTCTCCCATGGGGTGCAGGGCCCAGGGACTTGGGCCATCCTCCACTGCACTTCCCTGGCCACAGCAGAGAGCTGGCCTGGAAGAGGGGCAACCGGGACAGAATCCGGCGCCCCGACCAGGACTAGAACCCAGTGTGCCTAGTGAGCCGCAGTGCTGACACAAAGATCTATTTTCATAAAGTCAACACTTAGTGATCATAAAGTCAACACTACACTAAGTAAAGAGTTCAACAAATTCCATGAAGAAGAAAAAAATTACTGTTCCTCAGTGGAAGAAACAAGGGCTGTAAACAATCATCAGATCTTAAAATGTTCATTTTACTCCAATGCATTACATTTTAGTTACCCTGGATCAGGGAAAGCATATGTTATCTGTCTTTTTGGGAGTGGCTTATTTCACTAAGTATAATGGTTTCCAGTTGCATCCATCTTGTTGCAAAAGACAGGATTTCATTATTTTTTATAGTTGAGTAGTACTCCATAGTGTGTGTGTGTGTGTGTATGTATGTGTGTGTGTGTGTGTGTGTGTGTATATATATATATATATCATAATTTCTTTGTCCATTCAACAGTTGGTGGACATCTGGGTTGATTCCATAACTTAGCTATTGTGAATTGTTCTGCAGTGAGCATGGGGTACAGATAACTCTTTCATATGCTGATTTCTTTTGATTTGGATAAATTCCCAGGAGATGACTGGATCATATGGTAGGTCTATATGCAGATTTCTGAGGTATCACCATAATATCTTGCATAGATGCTGCACCCATTTACATTCCCACCAACAGTGGATTAGGAAACCTTTTCCCCCACATTTTCCCCAACATTTGTTGCTTGTTGATTTCTATATGAGAGCCATTCTAACTGAAGTGAGGTGAAACCTCTTTGTGCTTTTGATTTGCATTTCCCTCATGGTTAGTGATCCTGAACATTTTTTCAAGTGTCTGTTGGGCATTTCAATTCCCTCTCTTGACAAATGCCTGTTCAATTCCTTTGTTCATTTCTCAATGGGATTCTTTGTTTTATTGTTGTTGAATTTCTTCAACTCTTTATAGATTCTGTAATTTGCAAATATTTTCTCCCATTCTCTCAATTGCCTCTTCACTTTGCTGAGTGTTTCTTTTGAAGAATAGAAGCTTCTCAGCTTGATGTAATCCCATATGCCAATTTTGGCTTTGATTGCCTATACTTCTGGTGTCTTTTCCAAGAACTATTTGCCTATACCAATGTCTTGCAGAGTTTCCCCAGTGACCAAATCTATTTATCAATACATATATAATAATGGAAAACACAAGAGTAAGATAAATCACAAATATGCATGCTTAATAAGCAAATGTGTATAACAACCAGAAATTAAAAATACTTCAATAAAATATTATTATTTTCAAGGAATATGTAGGGGCAAAAAACTATTATCAACTGCTTCTTCTATCAGGGAATTGGATAGCTGAGTATAGAAAAATACATATATTCAATGATTCCTCTTGTTTTCTTTTTATCTTGTTTTGTTTTAGTCTTTGCATTTTGTGCCTGTCTAGGGTCTGGGTACTAACTTTTCAAAAATGAATCACTAAATAAATTTAATAGGTTTTTAAAGGCTAATATGGAAGTAAAAATAAAATATAAAACCAAATAAAATTCAGAGAACTCTATAGTAGGTTTTCTTTTACAAACACAATGGAAAAATTGCTAGAAAATTCAACTTTTGATTATACTGATTTCATTTACAAAGATTTAAAATGGGATAAGAAATAAAACAAATGGGATAAGAAACACAATATTGAATTTTGAAAAGTACTTTCACAATTTAGTATTGAAAATTACAAATTATATTACACTTTAAGACATCCTAAAATTCCGACAAGTTTGGCAGCTGAATTTCTGACAAGATACATAGTAACTACTTCAGATCCAAGCCTTGTTTTCACTTCATTGATTTAGGAGAAGATACAACCAAGAAGCACAAAGAAGAGGGGAAGAAACTTTAAAATCCAGAATGGAATAAAATTACATGCCTTGATAAGAGAAGTGTGTTCAGCAGGTGACATACTACACGGAGCAGCATTCTTTCTTCATCCAACACACATTTATTGAATATTTGGGTCAAGCACTGTCCTAGGCACTAGGAACATCACAAGAAACCAAATAGGTAAGATCTTTGCTTCTACATAATTTAAAATGTACGGGGGGAGGACAGACAAGGAAAAAGATATGCAAGTAAAATATATAGGACATCTATAATAAAATGTTAGGTAGGAAAACCTAAAAGCCAGGAAGGGCATATGAATGTTATCAAGAAGTCAAGGCCACACTGAGAAGGTGACATTTGAATAGAGTTTTTAGGAAGGGCATACAGGGCAAGCTATATACATTAGGAAGAAGCATTCCAGGGAAAGCAAGCAAATGCAAAGACTCTAAAGCAGGAGCATATTTAACATTCTAAGAAACAGCAAGACCAGCGCAGTTTCTGTGAAATAAACAAGAGGAAAGTAGTAGAGAGATGTTTAGGTAGATCCAAGTGGATCAGATCCACATTTAGCCCTTACATCAAAGTAAGAATTTAAGCCTTTATTCTGGGTGAGTTAAAGATGGAAAGAGATGGAAAGCCTTCAAAAAGTTTTGAGCTGAGTTGTGATATACTGTGACTTACTATTTAAAGAATCATCTGGCCACTGTGTTCCTAATAGACTGAAGGGAACTGAAGCCAGGAATCTAAGGACTGAAGCCGAGAAACTAATTGGAACTCAACTACAACAATCCAGGGCACAGAAGCCAAAGCAAACAGATTTTCTGATAGATTAGGAAGAAAAAAAAAATATATATATTGGGATCTCAGTTTGGATGTTAGGTTTGAAATGCCTACTGGACACACATTAGACTGGAAAAACAATTATGAAACTTACGTTCAGGGAAGAGGTACACAAGACTTTTTTTTTTTTTTCAATTAAATTGCACCCAAATTATAAAAAGTAAACTATTACGGGCTGGCACTGTGGCGCAGCAGGTTAATGCCTTGGCCTGAAGCACCAGCATCCCATATAGGCACTGGTTCTAGTCCCAGTTCTCCTCTTCTGATCCAGCTCTCTGCTATGCCCTGGGATAGCAGTAGAAGATGGCCCAAGTTCTTGAACCCCTACACCCGCGTGGAGACCCAGAGGAAGCTCCTGGCTCCTGGCTTTGGATCGGCACAGCTTCAGCCATTGTAGCCATCTGGGGAATGAACCATAAGTTGGAAGACCTCTCTCTGTCTCTACCACTCTCTGTAACTCTCTTTCAAATAAAAAAAAAAAATCTTTAAAAAAAATACAATATTACAGAAATATAATTACAGAGACCTTTAGATCATGAGTTTTTTTGTGCTCCTAGTCTATACACATGGAGTAGTTTAATGACTACTTCATCCAAATGTTCTGTGATACCGTACGCCTGTGGTTTAAAACATATCACATAGGTATATTTAGTAAGGACAGTTTCCAACAGTGATTAGTTTAGCATACTTCTAAAGTCTTTGGATATTATTTCCTTTAATCCAAAAAAATTATTATTTGATACTATAAACTGCCACAATCTATTCTATGTGTAAACATGTAATGTTTGTGCTATTAGAAAAATTTCTCAAAATGATACCTGATTCTATATTCTTTTACGTGGTAATTTTGATGAGTCTAAAAATAAGCTTTTGTTTTTTGTTTTCCATTTCACCGAACTACATAAGGTTAAGTGGATAATATTAACTCAGAGGTCTGCAGACCTAAGTTACTACGAACATAACTTTTTTAAGTTGACTTAATATTAGCCTCTACTCTTCTCATGTTCACAGTTATGCATCCAAAAGCTTATTACTTTAGCCTGAAATAACACAAAGGTTTATTCTAAGGTTGAATAAAAGAATTTTTGATATGGCTTTTTAATCTTTTGAATATTTTGCTTCTGATCTGAAAGCATTCAATTTTTACATTTTAAGAACAAATACTAAAAGAACAAGGTGGAGAGGGGATAGATTTCAGTGTAGAATGTCTTCTACCATGACTCACATGCAGCCTCTCCAAACCTGGCTATGGACACACAAAACCATAATTAAAATGATATCTTCCTCACAGTCTCCAGTTTTCTAATTGTAGAGAAAAGAACTCAAAACTGGCAGGATGAAGAAGATTGTGTATATCTGTGTGTATGTACTTGGGTTTGGTTGATTAGAGGTTGTAAGAGAGGAGTGCTTGGTAATGACACTAGTAGGAGTTTTTCTCTGAGGGATATGAAGTTCTATAGATGAAAGCAGTAGCAGGACAATGGCATGGAAAACAATGTAAGCAGTACAGTATGTGATAGAAATTTAAGCTGACCACATACTCAATCAGTTAAGAGTACAAAAAAAAAACCCAGAAAGATCATTAAGTATATATAATCTATATACTTATACTTATATATAAGTATATAAAATATATAAATATATTTATATATTATGTAAATATATATAATTTATTAGAGAAAGGGTGAAATTTTCATAAAAGGCATCTAGGGATTAGGAATAAGACTGGAAGCACATAACCCTGCTCAGGAGAGACAGATTTGAGAACTGCATTCAATATCGACACACAGCAACAAAAACAAGAAAAGAACCAAGTTTGTGGTTGCAATGAGATTTACATGTTATCAAATAAAAGAAAAAATTAAGCATGAAACTTCTAATCAATTAAAGGAGGAGGAAAAAGAGGACCTTGTATAGAAACAAAGTAAAATATATTCATAAAGGAATAGAATATTCCTGAAAATAATCTAATGTAGAACTCAAAAAAACTCAAGAAAAAAAATAAACCTTCTCAGGAGTTGTTATTGAGTAGATTCTATGTATCAGTAAACAGCTGTTCATTTTTAATTATATACTATGTAACAGAACTGTCATGAGAACATGATACTAATTAGCCTACTTAATCCTCACAATGATCCCACAATATACTCTTTTTAGAAAAGAGAACTGAGAATTTGTCTGACATCATACAGTTGTTTAGAATGCTGAGAGTGGATGTTAAGTGTTCTCACCACAAAAATGATAACTAAATGAGATAATGCATATTTTAATCAGCTAGATTTAACCAACCCACAATGTATATATAGTACTTCAAAATATCATGTTGTACACAATAAATACATAGAATTTAAACTGCCAGTATACAATTTTTTCTGTCAATTTTAAAAAGGAAGAAATCTAAACAGACATAGCTGTAATGAGATAGGAAAAAATTATTTTTCATTCACTCAAATAATATGTGTATTTACTAGGGCAAGTACTATTTTAGGCACTCAAGAATATAAGTTAGGGAAAGAAAATAACCACGCCTTTAAGGAGCTTTTGTTCTAGCAAGGTATCAATTAGAGTGTGGGAAGGAGATGAATTCTGAGGGAGGAGTAATTAGAACAGGATATTGAAATTGGAAAGTATATGATAAGGAATAGAAATTAGGCAACAGAGACTAATTTGAGGTGATTTTCAGTGAGTGTAAGAACCTGCCTATAAAAGGATGTTTTAATCCTGCTACATTTATTTTGTGAATTGATAGTCTTCCTTCTGTCATTGTATGCTCTTTGTTTTTTATACCTTCTTGGTATTTCCTAATTTTTTAAGCAGTTTACTTTATTGTAATTTCTCTGTCTAGAGCTTTTCAAAAGTATACTTTATTCTATTAATAGTCACATTTTTAAAAAGATTTATTTATTTATTTGAAAGGCAGAGTTACAGAGAGCCAGAGAGAGAGAGAGAGAAAGAAAGAAAGAGAGAGAAGAGAGAAAGAGAGAGAGATCTTCCATCTGCTGGTTCACTCCCCAGATGGCCGCAAAGGCCGGAGCTGCGCCGATCTAAAGCCAAGAGCCAGGAGCTTCTTCCAAGTCTCCCATGTGGGTGCAGGGGCCCAAGCACTTGAGCCATCTTCCACTGCTTTCCCAGGCCATAGCAGAGATCTGGATCAGAAGTGGAGCAGCCAGGACTTGAACTGGCACCCATATGGGATGCCAACACTGCAGGCAGAGAATTAACCCACTATACCACAGTGCCAGCCCCTTTAAATTATGTATATTCTACATTTACCAATTTCAAGCACAGAAATAAACCCCATAAAGCAAGGTCTTGGGGCGTGGCATTGTGGTGCAGCAATTTAAGCTGCTGCCTGCAATGTCAGCATATGGGCTGTTTCTAGTCTTGGATGATCCACTCTGATCCAGCTCCTTCCTAACATGCCTAGGAAGACAGCAGATTATGGCTCAAGTACTTGGGCTCCTGCCACCCACTTAGGAGACTCAAGGGAGCTCCAGGATCCTGGCTTCAACTTGGCCCAGTCCTGACCATTGCATCCATTTGGGGAGTTAACCAATGGATGGAAGATATTTTTCTCTATTTCTCTGACTCTTCCTCTCTCTCTGTAACTCTGCCTTTCAAATAAATCTTTTTAAAAAATACTACAGAGGGCCGGCGCCATGGCTCACTAGGCTAATCCTCCACCTGTGGCTCTGGCACACCGGGTTCTAGTCCCAGTCAGGGCGCCGGATTCTGTCCCGGTTGCCCCTCTTCCAGGCCAGCTCTCTGCTGTGGCCCGAGAGTGCAGTGGAGGATGGCCCAAGTGCTTGGGCCCTGCACCCCATGGGAGACCAGGAGAAGCACCTGGCTCCTGGCTTCAGATCAGCACGGTGAGCCAGCCACAGCGCACCAGCCGCGGCAGCCATTGGAGAGTGAACCAACGGCAAAAGAAGACCTTTCTCTCTCTCTCTCTCTCACTGTCCACTCTGCCTGTCCAAAAAAAAAAAAAAAAATACTATAGAGGAGAATCATGGTACCCTAGTCCTAATAATAACTCTTGGACCTTGAAAAACTTACCCTACCTCTCTGCAACACCGTTTTCTTCACCCAAAAATTAGATGGAATATATAAAAACAAGGGTTCATTACATTTTTGCGAGTCAAAGATCCATTAAGAAACATATAAAAGCTATCAATGTTCTCCACAAAGAAAATCATAAGTATGTATCCTGAAAAAGAATAAGTCAACTTGTTTTATAAGATTAGGAAAAGACTTTAGTGTGTATATTGTTCATATAATATGAGAGCATCAATGTGATATTATATAACATTTTTTCTTAGATATTTTTATTATTAAGTGTTTTTTTCTTTTTTGAGCTATTGAGATACATTTTTAATTTACATTACAGTCAAGGGCTTAATGCTCCACTAAATAAGCAATTCAACAAGTAGAAAGTAAAGTAAACCCAGTTCAATGGCAATATAGGCAACAGTTATAAATAAAATCAAATGAAAGATAACAATTCACCAATAAATAGTAAATTTTAAAATAAGTACAGATCATTAAAACTACAGTATTATAACATTCTTAACCATTAGTTTGACAAAATTATAAAACAAAGTTTGGTAAAACCATATTTGTGGGGCCGGCGCTGTGGCCTATCAGGTAAAGCCAGCATCTGCAGTGCTGGCATCCCATATGGGTGACTTTTCGAGTCCCAGCTGCTCCACTTCTGATCCAGCACTCTGCTGTGGCCTGGGAAAGCAAGTCCTTGGACCAAGTCCTTGGACCTCTACCCTCATGGGAGACCAGGAGGAGTCTCCTGTCTCCTGGCTTTATATTGGCACAGCTCTGGCCATTACAACCAATTGGGAAGTGAACCAGCAGATGGAAGATCTCTCTCTCTCTGTCTCTATGCCTCTCCTCTCTCTGTGTAACTCTGAATTTTAAATAAATAAATAAATCTTTTAAAAAAAAAACATATTTGCAACTTTTAAGTGTAACAAGATAATTCATACACACACAAAAATAACCACTCCACATCTTAGAATAAAGAAAACTCAAAAACTCCAAGATGGAAAAAGTATATAACCAAAGAAATAAATAAAACATTTCAGATGTTGTACATGTTTTTAAAATACAGGAGTCTAAAATCTTCTCTTAAGTTCTCTTAACATCTATTTCAGATAGGGATGAAGTTGTTTTGGCTTGGCTTTTCTTGACAAACCAATCCTGATCGGTCGGCTGCATGTCATAAGAGGTTGTACTCTTGAAATGCCTTGTGAAAAATGACTACCTGAAAAATAAGACAATAAAAGTTAAACAAAGGAGTAAACATTATCAACAATTTCATGCTTAATCTTTACTTACTTCTAATCATGACATTAGCAATATTTATTAAGTATTTACTGAACATTTACTACTTGTGAACCAGGCATCATCATAAACACTTTAAATGTATTATTTTGTTTACTTTTTCCCTAGTTTTAAAATACAGAAACCTAAGCACGGAAAAGTTAAGTAACTTGCCCAATATAAAATAGCAAATGAATAAATTAGCTTTCCAGTTAGTCTGACTTAACAATATCAACAAAAACTAAAGAAATTTTAAAGCCATCTTGCTGTAGTAGCTTTAAACACAATGTTATTTTTCTAATAGAAGCTAAAGAATTGTGCCATATTGTTAATGACTATGTTTGATTTCTAATAAACATTATTGTCAATGATAGAGCCCCAGGGTATTGTTATGCATCAGTGGAGTGCTCTTATTTTGAAATTTAACAACTTATGATATCACTTGTAAAGAGTAGCATAGTGTTTCATGGATGTCCTATCCATTACTAAATCAGTTAACAAGGTAGGCATTGTATTACTTTTGATAATGAAACACAACAACACTTCTAAAATTGTCACAATATTTTTTAAATAAATTGTGGGATGTGTATATAAATTTTATAATATCAGGCTTTAGTGAATCCATATAACTTTAATATATCACTTTATACTCAAAACAATGTAATAAGCCCAATGTAAAATTTGACTAAAGGTAATCTCCATGATTTCTAGGTTGAGCCAAACAGAATCCATATGAATATCTACATAAGCATTAATGAAACAGAATACAAAATTAAACTACATATAAGTTGGAAGATGAAAAATAACACAAAATTAGCTACTGATCACTTTATGATAGTTGATTCAACATTGCAATTTACATTCAACATTTTAATTTATAATTATAAATAAAACAAGTAAAAATAAAATAATTATAAAAAGTAATAGGAAAAACTACCATTCAATCACTAGATTTTTTTTAACTTTTCAACAAAAAGGGATAATTCAAATAAGGCAAAATTTTTGGATGATATATGATATGCTGGATTTGGTGAAAGAAGATAATTTCAGTACTTTCCATTGTAACATTACTGTTTCAAAACAAAGCTATGATTAATAATCTATTTGATTAATTTTTAAAAATAGTTTTCCTCTTATTTCAAATATGATATATATTTCTGTAACTTAGCAATGGATGGGAAATCACTGAACCAATTTCTTTAACAGCAGGTCTTTGGCAAAGCAAATGTCCTTAAACAGTCATTAAGTTATGGTTGTAAGGCTATATTCCTTCAAGTCCTTGGATTCCCTATGTTTTTATTGAATCAATTATGATCCCTTTGTTATTGCTATACACAAGTTTATTGTTTTAGATAGTTTAACAAAATATATTATGATAAATTTTTCATTTTATAAAAGCCAGTGTTTAAAAAGTTATGAAATTTATTAATGCCCTTTTAAAAATAATACTATCTCAATTGCTTTCTAAATCCCTGCAACTCAAGTGTGGTCTAGAGACCAGCATTGTCTGTATCTTCTGAGGGCTTGTTTAGGATCTACCTCACAGTTGAAAAAAATCCTTTAAACATTCAGGCAATTTACATATGTATTAAATTTAGAATAGAGCAAGCATTCATCTAAATGATATAAAATATCTGGTGACCTGGTTGGCTGCTCTGACATATGCTCAGAATAATTTCAAATACTTGCATCTCTATACCACTGAGATAGAAGAGAGAGACAGAGAAAGAGGACACACTGAAGACATCAGTAGTAGAAACACTAAGAGGCATCATAATGACAGGTGTGTAGGTATCATAACATTTCAGAAAAATCAAGATCTTTATAACAGGTATAAAATCAAACTGTGTAAGCAAGTACCCACTCCATTCAGGCAAAGCATTAAATCTGTTCCTATGAAACCTCATGTCCTAGTACTCCCAACCCATCCCTCATATTATGGATTCAAATAAACCTTAGAAAGATCATTCAACTTCTATACACTTTGAAAATGAATTCAAGACAATCATCCTAGCATCATGTTAAATAATTCTGATTGACCTAACACATTATTTTTCATATTTGACAACAAATCAGTGTAACTTATGAAAACAAAGTATTTCTATTTTTAATGTTTATTTATTTTCATCTACTTGAAAAACAGACTGAGAAGGGGGGAAGGGGAACAAGAAGCAGGAGAGATCCTCCATTTGTAGGTTCACTCCTCAAATACCCACAACAGCAACAGCCAGAGCTAGGCTATGCCAAAGCCAAGAGCCAGCAATTAAATCAGTGCTCCCATGTGGGTAGCAGGGACCCAGCTACATGGTCATCACCTGTTGCCTCCTAGGTGCACTCATATGAAGCCAAAATTGGAAGCAGAGCAGGACTCAAATCTAAGAACTCCAATATGATGTAGGATGCAAACACACCAAGTAGCATCATTACCATTGCAATAAACATCTGCCTCATTGTTTTTTTAAAAGCATTAAAACTTTGAAATTGCATTGTGGTTAAAACACCTTGTTTAAGATGCCACATCCCATAACTAAGTGCCTGAGTTCAAGTCTAGCCTCCACTCCCAATCCAGCTTCCTGCTAATGCACACCTAGGAAGCAGCAGGTGATGGCTCAAGTACTTAGGACCCAGCCACTCCTCTATGTGAGACACTGGAGTTCTAGGCTTCCAGCTTTGGACTGGCTCCACCTTAACTGCTGCAAGCATTTAAAGAGTAAACTGGCAGATGGAAGATCTTTTCTCTATGCCTTTCAAATAAATATACATTTTTAAAAGTAATAAAATGTTTTTCTTATAACCTAAGTATATTTTCATCATGCAAAAAAAAATTATATATGATCTTAGAAGACACTCTAGGGGTCAGTGCTGTGGTGTAATAGGCTAAGCCTCTGCCTGTAGCTCCAGCATCCCATGTGGGTGCCAGTTCAAGTCCCGGCTGCTCCACTTCTGATCCAGTTCTCTGCTTATGGCCTGGAAAAGCAGTGGAAGATGGCCCAAGTGCTTGGGCCCCTGCACCTGCATGGGAGACTTGGAAGAATCCTGGTTCCTGGCTTTGGATCCACCCAGCTCCAGCCATTGCAGCCACTTGGGGAATGAACCAGTGGATGGAAGACCTCTCTCTCTGTCTCTCTGTCTCTCCCTAACTCTGCCTCTCAAATAAATAAATAAATCTTTAAAAAATAAATGACACTCTGGAAAATAACTTTAAATCTTACCTTTGCTCGATAAGCAATTCAATTTTTCCTCCTTACATTCATCAGGGGAAAAGGTACGTTTTTTAGGTAAAGGTTTTTCACAACCTGAAAATAAAAATTTAGCTGTTATAGCAAAAGTAGCCTTCATATAAAAATATTAACACTATTAACAAATTATTTTTTCAGGAATGTTTTCTTCATTTAGCTCCTAATACCTAGAGAAATGAAGTAAGACTCATCAATCTTCCCTTTGAAAAATAACTTTGGGGCCAGCATTGTGGCCTGATGGGAAAAGCCACCATCTGGGGCACCAGCATCCCATATGGGCACCAGTTAGTCCTGGCTGCTCCACTTCCATCCCTCTCCCTTCTAATGCACCTGGGAAAGCGGTGGAAGACGGCCCAAGGGCTTGGACCCCTGCACCCACGTGGAAGATCCCAAAGAAGCTCCTGGTTCCTGGCTCCTGGCTTCAGCCTGGCACAGCCTAGGCCATTGAGGCCATTTGTGGAGCGAACCAGTAGATGGAAGATCTCTCTCACTTTCTCTGTCTCTCCTTGTGTGTAACTCTGCCTTTCAAATAAATAAAAATAAGTCTTTAAAAAGTAAAAATTAAAAAAAGTTTTATGCATTGTCTTATTCTTTGCCAAAATTATATATATTTGAACTATATAGGAATAAAAGCAATGATCTTTTACCATGAAGAAAAGAACATTTCAAAATGAACATCATACCTTCCTCAGAAGTAGAAGAAAGAGATCCTTCCTCTGATGTTCTGGGATACAAACACCCATGAGGAACTTCCTGTTCTGTGTTTTCAGGTATCATTTTCCATTTAAATAAATTTTGGTGTCTTTTATATACTTTAGGCCCTGCTATGGTATCACAGAGCGAAGATGTGCATGTTTTCTTGACTGCCACCATTTTCAAATCTTTTTCCATCTCCATTTTTACCTCCTCATCACCATTACTTTCTCCAAAGTAATTTTCTTGTTCACTGTTTGTTTCAACACGGCTTAGAATTTCATTTTCCTTACTAATTTCATGAAACATACGAAGTTCTTCAAGAACCAAATCGAATTCACTCTTCATCTCAAAATCTTTTACCATTGTCAGAGATTCTGTTGACAAACACTTAGCAGTTAAGTCCTGAAAACATTCTTTGTTCCCTTCACTGGAATCAGTTTCAAACTGATGATTCATACATAATGTGGAGTTGTTTTTCAGATGAAAATGATTTGTAGTTAACTCACTTTCTTCCAAAATATTATCATATTCATTTCTGTCAATTGTATTATTTTGAACAGGTTTCATTTTTTCTACATCTACTTTTGTACCCATTAATAAAACTGTCTGCATAGAAAGCATGCTATCAATTGGAAAGCTACTATCTTTTCCTTCTTTTTCTATATTAATATCTTTATGAACTTGGAAACTATTTGTTAAACCTTGTGCTCTGAATTTTACTTCCTCTTCTAAAACTGAGTCATAATTTTTTCCTTCTTTTTCACTTAGCAGTTTCCCAAAATTTAGCACCCGATTTGCATTCACATCATTCGTCTCCACACTATGTATTGAGCTGTGCCTTGCTGGTACAGCCCATGGTCTAACATTGAAGAAATCTTCAAATATGCACTTAGAACTAAACATATTGATCTCTTTTTGTTTCCATTTTCTTTCAGTGTCTAACACTCGGTTGTGCATATTTATGTCATAATATTTTTCACTTACACACCCATGGTTGTTCTGTATATATTGTGAATCAGACTTTATATGTGTTGTAGCTGTATTAGAACTACAGGGAGCCAAATTTGCCACATTTATGTTCTTATAACTAATCTCTTTTGCCAAAGAAATCCCTTTCATGTCATCAAAGTCCTTTAGAGGATTTTTTTCACACATTCCAAAATTTGGAAAACATATATTATTAGCTGTGCTAAAAGAATTACTGTTTTTTTCCTTAGACCTATCAATAGCTTGTTCAGTTGTAAACAACTTCCTTTTCTTTATGATAGGTTTCCTAACATCTTCTAATTGTCTTGAAAAAGTTAAAATCTTTATTGGATATACAGTATGCCTTTTCACTATCATAATTTTGGGATAATTCAAATACAGTTTGCGTTTGAGAAGGCATCCCTTTTCTAATTCAGAGTCATTTTCAAGTCTTGTTAAATAGTCAAAGTTATTAACCAAAGAAGTTCTACTGGCTTTCATAGTGATTTTTAAAAGTTCTAAAATGGTTTGTAAGTATATGTTTAAAATGCCCCTCTTTATATCGGCATTCGTGTTCCTGGTTATTAGATTTTGAACAACAGTTTGCTTTTTGTACTTCAAAATGTTATACCAGGTCAAAATTCTATTATCTTTTTGATTTCCTGAAATATGAAAATTAAGAATTTCTGTAATAACACTTTGAAAAATGTGGCTTACATGAAAGTATTTCTGTGTAGTACAACATCTCAATTGTAGCATATTATTTTCTCCTTTACAATATAACCAAAGAGCCTTTAGTAAAGTTTTCTGGCTACCCAGTATTTTTATCATGAAAGGCTTTGCTTGTTTTTCAAACACATTCATGACTATCGTATTGTGATACCCTTCCTTGGTTAACAGACTCATTTTAAATAATTGTAGTAAATTCAATTTTTCTCTAGATCTTTTCATATTTTCACACTTAACCCTATCATTATTTATAACCTCTAAATTTTTCCCATTTACTTTCAAAATATATCTAGTGATACAGTCCCAGCTTTGAGTTACTTCCAAGTTGCTAAGGAAGTAACTACCCAGGTGTGTTTTTGCTTCTTCCCAATTAGCATTTTCTAGTATTATAGTGAAATTCTTTTTACAGTGTCTTACATCACGCTTGGTACTACTGTGATTATAGTAGTTTAAGCCGATCAAATCTTTTTTTCTTTCAAAATTATTTTGGTTGCTGAGTGACTGGTGGTTACTTTCATAACACTCAGAAACAATTTTTTTCATATCCACAATTTTTGTATCATCTTGTAACTTTTGCTTCTTAACATCAGGTCTATTTTGGGACCAGTAAATGTTTGTGAAATCCCTAACATATGCCTCAGATTTGTCATTCTTTTTCTCTGCTATTTCCTTTAAATAGACAAAGGACATTTTGCTATTTAAATCAGATGGAAAATTAGGGATTCTCATTGTGCTACGAGCTCTAAAATAACTTGGTTTAGCAATTTCCAAGCTGGGCTGGTTTGGGGATTTTGATATTTTTAGTATAGATGATGAAACGTTATTTTCTTTTATATTTGATGACATAACACTGTCAACGTTACATCTGTTCCTAATTTCATGAGACGGTGATTTAGCTTCCCTGAAAAAGGTAACAGCTAAAAACGGATTTTCTGCCTGCCTTACGTAACCCTTGCCTCTCGGGACATCGTCTCCCTCTTGGACTAAATGCCGTTTTCCCGCCTCAAGTTGTGCGCGGGGCACAAGGTGTCCGACTTCTGCTTGGGCTTTGACCCTGAAGCGCTCTCCCACCCGCTCTGTACCGCAGGGTGCTGGCTCGGACCCTCCTGGAGCCCCCAACCCACAGCCTGAACTTCCTGAGGGGCGAGCCTGCCCGCAGCTGTTCCTCTGAAATTCGCCCAGTGGGCATCCCTGACGACCTATCGGCTTCTCGTTGACGGATTTCTCCACACAAGAATCTGTGGCGTCGTCAAAAATCGCACTCGTTAAAAAGAGGAGCGCCTTGAAGGGTCTGGGCGACAACTCCCAGGCTTTCTCCTCCTCAGTCAAGCGAGGCACCCATGGCAGCCGCCACCCCGCCTCAGGGACACCACCAGACTCCTCGAGACGGAGCCGCTTGCTGCTAGGTGGTTGAAAACAGGCGTCTTCACGAGGAGGTGAAAGATTGGCAGGCCGCCTGAGCCGGGCAGGCCGCGGCGTGCGGTGCGCGAACGACATGACGGCGAAGCGTAGCTATCTGTCGAGGTTCCAGGCAGGTTCCAGGAATTTATCAGGAGTGAGGCGGATTCGCCCCGCCCCCGTTGCCGCCTCGGACACACCCCGGACACGCCCCTGCAATCCTGGCCTGCGCTCTGATTTAAAGAATGCCCCGCCCCGAACCCGCCCTTCCTCCACCCGGTCCCGCCCCTTTTCGCCGCGCCTTGCCCCCTCCCAACCATCGAACCCGCGCGCCCGTCGGAGCCTAGAACCATGGGAGCCGTTACAAGGTCTATTTTTAGCGATATTTCGAATGCCGCTGGTGTAACGGTCTTCCACTCGCGTGATTCCTTGGGAGAGTGCAGGGAGATGTCAGAATCTGCATTTGTGAAGGAAACCATTTTAGTTCAAAAATTCTAAAATTCCGTTCTCCTCAGAAGCGGTTTCTCCGCAGTTGCCGGCGTGACTTGTCCGGTTATGTAAACGCGATACCCGTCGCCCTGTGAGGAAAAAAGTTTTTAATCTCCACAGCGACTCTTAAAATCAGATTTCCACCTCCACCGCGTCCACCTAGAGAGCGGTTTTTGGTTTTGTGTTTGTTTCTGACGGGGAAGGGGAAGCACTGGTACTTAGAAATCTGAACATCAGGGAAATGTGTTTCGAAACTATTATCTAGGTAACTACTGAAGACCGAAAACTCAATTTTCTTGGGTACTGCGAAGGTTTCTTCCCGAATACGGTGGGTGAAATTCTTAAAGATAAAAACTACATGTTTGAACTACTCCAATTAATGTAAGCACAAATAGCATAATTCTGGGTCAGACCTGATGACAAATTTTTAAATACTCTTTCTTCTTTTCCCTCTGCTTTGAAAATCATTTCTTCATCATTTGCAGTCAACTCTGATTTTTCTCTATTCCAGGATTACAAAGAAGAATACTAATTTCAAAATATTCAGTACCTTATATATATATATATTAATAAACATAAATATTGATTAGTAATTTAAAACCTCAATTCTCTTGAATGGTTGTTTCAGAGCTGGCATTTTTTGTTTGTTTCTGAAAATTTGTAAGAATACACAGCAAGAATCCTGATTTCAGAACTCATGGAAGCGTGTATGGCAATATATGACTAGCATACTACCTTAGGTAATAAGATGTTCAGCCTCATGTCTTTGCTTAGATACATTGTGACTCCAGTTCTAGGCATTCACTGTTACAGGGGTTTGTAAAAATCTCCAGAAAGATGTTTGCTTAGATTTGTGGAAAGCTATTCAGCCTAGCACTCCATCAACACTAAGAATGTGGCAGCGATTCAGATTACACATCAGTTGAGTGTGCGGAGGGCTTCCTCTACATATTTTAGGTTCCACTGCTTTTTTAATCCCAGGTTTTTCCACAAAACTACATTCCACTGTAATGCAACCTGTTCTATGCCTGTGATCAGCCCATTAGGACAGACTTGTATGGTTAAAGTGGATGTAATTGGGGCACAAGTGTGATAAGTAGTTTTTCAGAAGCAAGTTTTTTTTAAGATTTATTTATTTATTATTTATTTGAAAGACATAGTGACAGAGAGAGAGGGAGAGACACAGAGAGAGAAAGGTCTTCCGTCCATACTCTGATTCACTCCCAAATGGGCCACAATTTCCAGGGCTGGACCAGGCCAAAACCAGGAGCCTGGAACTTCATCCATGTCTCCTACATGATGACTGAGGCCCAAACACTTGGGCCATCTTCCACAGCTTTCCGGGGTATATTAGCAGGGAGCTGGATCAGAAGTGTAGCAGGGGACGGTGCTACGGTATAGCAGATGAAGCCGCTGCCTGTAATGCCAGCATCCGATATGGGTGCCAATTCCAGTCCCAGCTGCTCCACTTCTGATCCAGCTCCCTGCTGATATGCCTGGGAAAACAGTAGAAGATGGCCCAAGTCCTTGAACCCCTGCACCCATGTGGGAGACCTGGAGGAAGCTCCTGGCTCCTGACTTCAGATTAGCCCAGCTCCAGTCATTGAAGCCTTTTGGGGAGTGAACCAGTGAATGGAAGACCCCTATCTCTACCCTGAATCTCTAACTCTGCCTTTCAAATAAAACAATAATTAAAAAAAAAAAAAAAAGGAGAGAAGAAGAAAGAAGAAGAAGGAGAAGGAGAAAGAGTAACAACTAGGGTTCATATGGGATGAGGGGTCCCAAGTGGCAGCTTAACCCATTATACCACAAAGCCAGCCCCAAGAACAAGTTTTCTATTTGCAAAGTAAATGCCATAACTTTTATCATTTCTAAATTAGTATGTAGTTAATGTTTGGTGATTTCTTCATCTTGCTAATTTTCCTAAGAATACACTATTTTTAGATCCCCATCATATCATTATTAACAACCATACATGGTTGAAAGACTAGAAAATTCAAGTAAAACCAAGAAATATTAAATTTAATTCGATCACTAATTGAGAACTATGTCCAAGACACCATTGGGTGTAAAGAAATGTGCAGGTTTTTCTCTATGCTGAAATCAAAGACGACCATAAAAAAGTCTCCTTGTTTAATGTTCACTTTTTTTTAAGATTTATTTATTTATTTGAAAGCCAGAGTTACACCGAGAAAGGAGAGGCAGAGAGAGAGAGGTCTTTGATCCGCTGGTTCACTCCCTAACCGGCCACAATGGCCAGAGCTGTGCCGATCCGTAGTCAGGATCCAGGAGCCTCTTCCAGGTTTCCCATGCAGGTATAGGGGCCCAAGGACTTGGGCCATCTTCTACTTTCCCAGGCCATAACAGAGAGCTGGATTGGAAGCAGAGCAGCCAGGACTCGAACCAGCACCCATATGGGATAGCAGCGCCTTTGCTGCTACACCACAGTGCCGGCCCTTTAATGTTCACTTATATAAAAATATAGTCAATGTCATTTCAAATAATGCCTATAGAAACTTAAATGTGTTTTTCTTGATTTTTTAAATGCTATCATGAGAATAGACCAGCTATATATGAGAAATGTATAAAGTTATATCTTCAACTCATAACTAGGATGTAAATGCGATTCATCAAATCTTACCTGCACTTAAAGCCCATTTCAAATGTCAGATTTTTTGTTTCACTTTCCATAAGCTTTTTAAATGTGATTTTATTATTAAGAGAACAGATATCATGTATTTCATAGATACAGTTCTATGAAGATAACCATGCTTCCCTTCCTCCTTCCTTTCTCCCCCTTCCCCCTTCCTTTCTTTCCTTTTGCTTTTCCTTTAATTTTTGCAATAATATGCTTTCAATTTACTTTATAAACACGGGCTTAATCCTCCACTAACCCTATCATTTTACCTGCCTATCCTTTGGAGTCACTTTGTTAGAGTCGACCGCCCGAAAAACGTCACCAAGAGACACGTCTCTTATGCAAACAGCACGGGGAAGTTTTGTTGATTATCCAGCATGCTGGGGCTGTCTGATCATCATGAGCAGAGCAGCCCCGAATAACCAAAGGTTAGGGTTTATAAAGGCAAAAACCGCAAAACCGGGAAGGGGAAGAGAATACACGGTTGTTAAGTGGTTGCTAAAGTCTTACAATCAGCAATTATGATCTTAAGACATAGACAAATCACATCTTCATTATTAGCCCAGGTAACCCAGGTGCAACCTTTTTACTTTTAAGCTTGAGCAATCATGCTAGGGGGTTTTTGTGCGTTGCCAAGGGTGATGTAGTGCACTGCTATTGTCCGACTATTTGAGATCATAGTTTCAGACCAGAGTCTCACGGTGGGGGGGTTCTTTCCCAGAATGCAGTCTCAAGTGCTCCAAAATGGAGTCCCTACTGTCAAGGTGCTACTTCACTCTGTTTTATTTTTACAGCTGCACCAGGAAGGTTTAAACCTGTAAGCTTAACTTTTTACACCCACACATATACAATTTTAACTCTTCAACCTCTCTCCCTTAATAGTAGTAAACAGCTTTAACAACAGATCCTGTCTTGACCCCTTTTAGGTTGGTGTCTTACTATACTTCAGACCTGAATGAATGAAAGAATGATCCAGTTCATGAGCTAGACTCCATACTGAAGCTATGTCTCAAGCTCCTATTAGAGTTAAGTCAGAAATTCACTTAGTATTTTGGGATGCCTAATGTCCAAAGTCCTCCATGTGATAGGCCACATCCTCACTAGATCCTACTTTAGCTTTCTCAGCTTCACTTTATTTAAAATTTGCTCCATATTGCCTACATCAGAATGTTTATTTTCTTGCTATTTCCATGCATGGTTCCAATGTCTTCCCCTTTCTCCATCTGAAAAATTGCTGCTCAGCCTTACAGAGTCCTGTGTGAAAATTATCTCCTTATGAAAATGTCTCCACCTTCTCCCTGTTGTATCCAGTCCTTGGTCAGAATTACCTGCATTGCTCTCTGTGTTCCTATAGCAATTTATTTCTAACTATAGAACACTTAAAACATTGTGTTATATGGAATTGTTTATATGTGCCCTCTATTAACCTCTGTAAATCATAACAAAGATTTTTATCTGACCAGTGCCTCTCACTGAGTACCTCAGTTAATGAGAAAAAAATGAAATGGCATTATTGTTTATACACATTTCTAATGTAAGTGGATTATTGGTGTCTTTGAAGCATTTTAAGTTTCTTTGCTTTGCATTTTACTTTACTTTGGCTTTATGGGCTAAAACGAAGACTTACTTTTGTAATCATGTTAAAATAAATTTAACATGAAAACTATGCCAAGCTATATCATCATAAGAGCTAAAAAATGATTCTGAATATTAGTGGATTTTTAAAAAGTTTAATTTATTTGCATCTACTTGAAAGGCAGAGAGAGAGAGAGAGAGAGAGAGAGAGAGAGAGATCTTCCACTCACTGGTTCACTCCCCAAACATTAGCAACAGCCAGGGCTGGATCAGGCTGAAGCCAGGAGAACCAGGAACTCCATCTGGGTCCTCCAGATGGGTGTCAAGGACCCAATCACCAGAGCCGTCATCATCTGCTTCCCAGGATGCACCAGTGAGAAGTTGGACTAGAAGCAGAAGAGCTGAGACCCCAACTGGCACTTCAGTGTGGGATGCAGGTGTCCCAAATAGCAACAGCTCAACTGAATGCTACACGATGCCGATGCCCTGACTGTGAATATTAATGGTTTAACAATAGAGGGCCTGCACTGTGGCTTAGTGGGTTAACGCCCTGGCCTGAAGTGCCGGCAAAGCATAGGGGTGCCGGTTCAAGACCCAGCTGCTCCACTTCTGATCCAGCTCTCTGCTCTGGCCTGGGTAAGCAGTAGAAGACGGCCCAAGTCTTTGGGCCCCTGCACCCAGGTGGGAGACCTGAAAGAAGCTCCTGGCTCCTGGCTTCGAATCAGCACAGCTCCGGCTGTTGTGGCTAATTGATGAGCTGGATTGGAAGTAGAGCAGTTAAGACCTAACCGGGGCGGGTGCTGCAGCTCACTGGGCTAATCCTCCACCTTGCAGCGCCGGCACCCCAGGTTCTAGTCCCGGTCGGGGCACCAGATTCTGTCCCGGTTGCCCCTCTTCCAGGCCAGCTCTCTGCTGTGGCCAGGGAGTGCAGTGGAGGATGGCCCAAGTACTTGGGCCCTGCACCCCATGGGAAACCAGGAGAAGCACCTGGCTCCTGCCTTTGGATCAATGCAGTGCGCCAGCCACGGCGGCCATTGGAGGTTGAACCAACGGCAAAGGAAAACCTTTCTGTCTGTCTCTCTCTCTCTCACTGTCCACTCTGCCTGTCAAAAAATTAAAAAAAAAAAAAAAAAAAAAAAAAAAAAAAAAAAAACCTAACCGACACCCATATGGCATTGACATTGCAGACATGTAGAGGCTTAACCTGGTTTGCCACAATGCTGGACCCTTTTCAAGATTTTAAGATGGTAAGTCCTATCTTTTTCCAATCATGCAAACATATAATGACTTAGAGTGCTTTTTTTGTACAGCTTTTTGCTGACATTAGTCGCCTTGTTTTGTTTGGTCTATACAACAAATATTCAGCTAGACATTACAAAGACCTACAACTATCTTTTATTTAAATGTTAAGGAATTGAATATGTCTACACTAAATATAAGATTTATGAAACATAAAACTATGTTGAACATAATTTAATTTTTCTATTCTAAAATCAATGTAGGATAATAGTTGGATGTGTGGGGTCCAGAATCAAATTAAGCTTGAAACTATAATCCATAGTCAAATATTTCCCAGATGTGTGATATTAGGAAATTATTTAAACTTTCTGAGACACAGATTCTTATAAGTGGGAATTGTAAAGTAGAATCTATTTCATACATGGTATGAATGTAATGCAATACACTATGGAAAATACTTAGGAGATTTCTGGGCATGTAAGTCAGTGTACATAATATTTTTTAGACTTTTATAGTTATTAATATTGAACTGGCAGAATGCTGAAGCAGCTCCTACAGATTCAGAGGAAGTTGATTGTCAGTGTCTCTTCTTAACCACGCATCTCAGTGACTGCGTGTGGGTAGTTCAGAGTAGGCTATGATGGAAGTATTTACCTCGTTGAAACCAGCAAATGTTACAAGTTAAAGATTTTTCCAAAAATTTCTCCCTAGAAAGCCAATTGTTAAACAATTATTTGCACAGTACGGCATCAAATCCTGTCTTTCAACACTTCAGCTGTATTACTATGTAAATCTATTCTTACTACAGGGTTGTAGCTATAGTGAACTTGGCAGTTTGTTACATATCATTTGGCTAAGGTCAAAGTTAGACAATTAGGTTATCTCTGTATTTGATGCCAGGATATGTTTTTAATAAATACTATTAGCTTATTTTCTTTTCTTTAATAGAAAACTTTTATTTAATAAATATAAATTTTGAAAGTACAACTTTTGGATTATAGTGGTTCTTCCCCCCCATAACCACCCTCCCAACCACAAACTATCCCATCTCCTACTCCCTCTCCATCCCATTCTTCATTTGATACACTTATGAGTGGAGAATCCAAAGTTTCTAATCTACAAAAATAGTAATTGAGTATTTTGAGTTTGCTTATAGTTTAAAATTTCATAGTAGAGATAGATTCAGTTTAAGGGGAAAACAATATATCAAAAATGCTTTCTCTGTAAAAATCTAGGGCAAAGTATAGCTACTTCCCACTATCAATCAATAATCACTAACAACTTACTGGTAACACAGTCTTCAATCTACTTTTTAAGTATATGACTCTCATCTGATGATTTGATTAAACTCTGCTTTTATTTGCTGAACATCTATTACATGTAAGGAAACATGTCTGATGCTAAAGTAAATATTATGACATGTAAAATATAATCTTTGTCCTAAAGCACTGCATTCTAACAATAAATACAAATACAAAACAATTATTGATAATCCATGACCTTGTTAATCATGCCATTCATTACTTTGTCCTAGCTATATTCCCACCTTCATTCTCCTTATCTTCTTTCACTTATACCACCATTCAAAATTACTAGTAATTCCCCAAACATCCATTTTTATTGGTTTTTTTGTTTAATTCAAAACATTGTTATTGAGCATCTGTTATATACCAAGTGCTACATTAGATATCAGACGTGATCTTTTTTTTTTCAGGTATCTACAGTATAGTGGGGAGACAGACATATAACTGTTTTGAACATTTGTGAATAATGACTATTTCAAACATTTGTGAATATTGTCCTTTTCATTTACATTTCCTATTGAATGAAAGAAGGAGATAATGGGAAGGAGGGGAGGAAGGAAACATGGATTCTGGATCCCAAACTGCCTGGGTATTAACCCTAGTTCCACCACTTCCTGTCTGTGTGACTTCGGACAATTTTCTTAACACTATGTGCCTCGTTTTTCTCATCTGAAAATGAGAATGATAATAATAGTATCTGCTGCATTTGGTAGTTATAGGATTTTAAGAGATAATATAGGTAAACACTCTTTGCTTCATGGGAGCCCCATACTTTACCACACAGGCAATTTTTTCTCAAAACATTTAACTGAAAAGGAAAATATAAGTCAGTCATTGGATATTTCCAATAAGTTAAATATGTTCATTGCTGTATAGATATCACTCTGCTTTTCAAATATATTATTCATTCTGCCTTTGAATGTGTCTATTATGCATATTTAGTCAATAATTCTTCTCTAAGAATAATTAATTGGAAATTTTTATAACTATGTGTCCTGATTTTTTTTCTGCCTCAGTTCTAATCATTTAACAGTTTGTTTTAATGGCTTTAAATCTACTCAAATAAGCCCCTCATTACCAAGGAGTCAAAGGCATTTACTCTTCTCTGAAAACCACAGTTTTTACTCAATGAAATAGTCAATAAATGCTAGTTTGTATTATATATTCAATAATATGGTATACAAAGAACTCATAACTCAGAAACAAAGCATTGGTAAAATCAAACATTTAATAACAATTTAAAGTGTGAAAAAAATGTAACAGTTAAATGGATTCCAGAAGTGATACATATATACTTTCTTTTCATATGAGCTAAGTTATTGAGGACTGGAGTGGGTCTAAAGGAATCATAGAGAATGTTTATGATTTGGATTGTAGCAAAATAATAGAATGTATTCCAGATAGAAATGAGCACATGAATAAATGCATAGACAAAAGTACATGATATGTTTAATCAATAGTAAGTAGACAATTGTGTTTGGGACAGAATGTTTGCATAAGGGGGAAAAAGAATATACACAGGAAATAGATGGAGGTCAGGATATTCAGAACTTTTAACTATAAGCTAAGAAATTGTGGATGTTATGCCATAAATGACTCTTTGTGAATCATGCACATGAAAGTTCTGAAGAGGTGGTTTCTGAGGAAGTCAAACAGCCCAGGGCTAGACCAGTCAGTCACAGGTGATCAGCTTACCTGGAAATAGGTGTGATAGCTACACACTTGCAACCTACTTCTGGGTTGCTGGTGGACATGAAACATGCACAATATTCCATAGCTGGAAGGATATTTTACAATTATAAGCATAAGATTTTATATTTGAAGTGAAGACATTATCTGGGACATGATATATAGGTTTTTTAAAAGGTCAAATTTCAGTGTCTTCATAGCTTTTTTTTAAACCAAGTTAAAGGGCACCTTCACGTCCAGTGTATGGCCCTCTTGAAACAAGGTCCCATCTCCAGTGGAAATCAATGACTCTCTACCCCAGCTAAATGGGAATGCAGAAGTGCATGGCAGACTTCATGGGCCCGAACTTTCTTTGCAGAGCCCAGTGGCTTTGGAGCATCCAATATAACAGTCAAGATTATCTTTAGGGGTTGCTTTTCTGGGGATTTTAAGAACTGTAGTAACTGCTTGGGTTATTTCCAGTTCAGGGAGAATGTGGGAAGGTATGCAGCTGTGAAATGTTTTGTTATAGAGTGGTAATCCTTAAGGAACTTAGACTGTAGACAAAACACACCCCCAGCGCAGTTCTGTTTGCTCTCTGTTGCTGGAGGAGTAAAGTTTTACACAGCAAGTGCAGGGCCTCCCCGGCTTCAAGATGCCTGTATTAGGAACTTTATTAGCCCTTCTTTCTCCTTCTTGCTGTTGAAAACTAAGTTCTGAAATATAGTTTACTGTATCTTCCATCACAGAAAACTGTGTTCCTCACACAAGGCAAAAATATTCAACAGTTGGTTTTAGTCTGTTATATAACTTTGTTGTATATCAAACTAATTTCTACAAGTTTTTCATCCTAAACCTCAAATCACATAATTAATAATTTGCCTGTTTATTTATGACCTAATTGTGATTCTTTTATTAGTAAAAGCTATGGAAAAGGATCCTTTATTAAGTTGATGACTAGACCTACATTTACTTTTCCTGCAGTATATGAAGAAGTATTGTACCAGAATATTAAAAGATATGTAATATTTTATTGATAAATATATCCTTTAAAAGGAGTACATTTTAGAACATCATCATTTTGATGTGAATGTTAGTGGCTATTTATTATACATTTAGTGTTTTAAGAGACTCACCCAATTGCCTTTTTGCCCATATATATTATATAGGCTATTTGGCAATTTTTTAAACAGTGACATTAAAAAATAGTTTATGTAGAGAAAACTTAGTGGTTGTTAATTGTCTCCTCACCTGTATCCATGGGTTAGTTCAATTGCTTTGCTAGTTACAAAGCAGTATCAGAGTAAAAGTGTATTTGTAAACTGTATGGGAACTAAAAATTGGGAATAAAACCATTTTAGTTTTAAAAAAAGATGACTTACCTTAGGAAAATGGTATTTCTAAATTGCATTTTAGGAAAAGTTATATAGCAGCAACATTCAAGATGAACTGGAAATAAGAGAATACCATTCACAGAAAAAAAAATTAGTCTAGTCAAGAAGCCATTAAAAATATATAACCAGAAATGTTAAGGATCTGTATGGAGTTTCAGCCATAGAAATGGGAAGGAACAGATTGGAAAGGTATCTTAAGAAATTATCAGGGTGGGTATTTGGCATAGCAGGTAAGATACTTCCTTGGGACACCTGCAGCCTGTATGGAAGTGTCTGGATTCCAGTGTGAGCTCCACTCCTCTTTCCAGCTTCATGTGAATGCAGAACATAGGAGGCAAGTGGTGATGACTGGAGTACATGGATTGCTGCCATCTGCTTGAGTTCCAGGCTCCTGGCTTCAACCTAGCCCAGTCCAGACAGTTGAGGGCATTTGGGAAGTAAACCAGTGGATGGAAGATCTCTATTTGTCTCCACCTCTTTTTCTTTGGCTTTCTGCCTTTCAAATAAAGTAAATGAATAAATAAGTCTTAAGAAATTATCATTAGAACTTGGTTATAGCTTCAGTGGTAGTAAGGAATCAGTGATCACTCAAAGGTTTTGAGCCTAGTTGACAAGGAAAATAAAATCTTTTATTAATAGGAGGAGATAGTAAAGGGTTTGGATTTTTCTGAGAGGGTATCAGAAGGATAAAGTTAAGAAATTGAATTTAGGCATATGGCATTGAAGAAATTTGTAGACTTTTATGGTTCTAGACAGCTAGTTGGGAGAGCAGAAATTGAACTCAACAGTGGATAAAAAATGTAAATGCTGATAATTTTGTGTTAATATCCATATGAAAATGAATGGGGTTTACACACAGATATTTGAATTAGCAGTTAACCCACTGGTTGGGATGCCCACTTTCGCTCTGGATTCTAGTTTCCCACTAATGTCCCACCCTGGGAGGCAGAAGTTAATGCCTGAAGAGGTTGGGCTCCTGCCACCCGTGTGAGAAACCTGGATTGAGTTCCTGGCTTCTGGCTTCAGCCTGGACCTATCCCGGGTCTTGTAGGTATTTAGGGAACAAACCAGTGGATGGACAGGCTCGATTCTCGATCTCTCTCTCTCTCTGTCTCTCTCTCTCTCTTAAATAAATAAATGGGGGCACTCTTAAATAAGTAGTGGGGGTCACAATATAAGAACTACATTCTCCCCTCTTTTTCTCGCTGTTACTGCTTTAACTATATATCATAATGGGAAAATGATATAATCTATATTTTGTGATACTTCATGTGCATGATACATACGCATTTTACTGTTTGTAGACATAAAACCATTTTAATGTTTGATTAAATTTTTATTATCATGGGTGGCTTGGTTTTAAAAGAGAATTTCAAATTATATTCTTTCCTATAATGTCATTTGATTTTGACTGTATTGCAAGCAGACAGAATTTTTACTGGGGCATGCCATTATCAAAATGCCATTGATTATTATTAACCCCTTGAAAATATTTTGTTTATTTTTTAATAAGGTAAGTTGTAACTTCCTGACTTTTAAAACTAATTTCATGAAAATTAGATTGAGAATGGATGGAAGCAAAGAATCTTTAAATCAATAGTGTGTAGATTTCAGCCGATGCCGCGGCTCACTAGGCTAATCCTCCACCTAGCGGCGCCGGCACACCGGGTTCTAGTCCCCGTCGGGGCGCCAGATTCTGTCCCGGTTGCCCCTCTTCTAGGCCAGCTCTCTGCTGTGGCCAGAGAGTGCAGTGGAGGATGGTCCAAGTGCTTGGGACCTGCACCCGCATGGGAGACCAGGATAAGCACCTGGCTCCTGCCATTGGATCAGCGCAGTGCGCCGGCCGAAGTGCACTGGCCACGGCAGCCATTGGAGGGTGAACCAATGGCAAATGAAGACCTTTCTCTCTGTCTCTCTCTCTCACTGTCCACTCTGCCTGTCAAAAAAAAAAAAAAAAAGTGTGTAGATTTCAGCATTACTAAAAACATAAAACATTCAGCATTCCTAAAACATATAAAAAGCATATGACATTCTCCTTAAAAAGAATATAAAGGAAAACTATTTAACCTTTTACAAAGGCCTTAGAAAGCCATGATCAGTTTCAGGGGAGCTACCAACTGGACAGAGAAAAATGAAGTCTAGCACAACCTTCATCCATCAGGAGCAAAACCAGACGAGGCCAGCTACATGAGGAAGAACACAAACGCAGTTCTTGGCTTTTACATTATGACACTGGCTGCCAAAAACCAGACTGGTTCCAGTACATATTGCCAATTGTAATATCTGTAGCCCAAATAAACCTAGAAATTAACTCTCTGAGGTCTAATTTTCTTCCCTTGTTGATGTAATCACATTATTTCATGGGAATTAAATGAAACATCAAGCTGTTTTTTATTTAAGAATTGGTAAGAAATATTACAGCTATACAAATAAGCAATGTACTGTAATCTGAATCTTCCTATGGAAATCTGCTACTTCGTTATAAAATTCCTTATTCAGGGGTACAAGTTTTACGGGACTCTAAAATACCACACTATAGTGTAGAGGTTGGGGGATCCCTTTGATCTGCAGATGCTTGGAGATGGGGAGGTCTTTGTTAGCAAGGACCTTGCCCTGCTCAGACTCATTTAAATGGTCCTATTCCACTCACTGACTGACAGCCCCACTCCCTACTCACCTTACAGAATAGCAGCATGGGCATACCCACTGAAAAGTAGAATCCTCCACTCTCTGAGGAAAATAATTTTGACATAAATTTGAGATGATTCATCTTTGGCATCATTCTGCTCACTTATAGTATTTGAATAAAATTCAGCACCAAATAACGGCCTGCTCCTTGCAGAGAAGAAAATAAAAAGCACACTCACCTGACAGCAGCAGACACATGGTGTCTCAACTCCCTTAACTTCCTGGAGAAGGCCTTCTTAACTAGTTTTGTTTGTTTGTTTGTTTGTTTGTTTTTGACAGGCAGAGTGGACAGTGAGAGAGAGAGACAGAGAGAAAGGTCTTCCTTTGCCATTGGTTCACCCTCCAATGGCTGCCGCAGCTGGCACGCTGCAGCCAGCGCACCGTGCCTATCCGATGGCAGGAGCCAGGTGCTTCTCCTGGTTTCCCATGGGGTGCAGGGCCCAAGGACTTGGGCCATCCTCCACTGCACTCCCGGGCCACAGCAGAGAGCTGGCCTAGAAGAGGGGCAACTGGGACAGAATCTGGTGTACCGGCACTGCAAGACGGAGGATTAGCCTACTGAGCCGCAGCGCCGGCCCTTAACTAGTTTTAAAGTGACCCCCTCCAAGTTATGTTAGTGGCTGTTGCACAGACACTGACCCTCTCGGTGAACACTAGTAGTCCCTAAATAGCTAAGTAGAGCAGAGTTATTCTTTCCTCTGGATCTAAGAGACAAATTGGTCACACCGCTTTTAGGATAAAACAAGTACAAGCTTAAGTCATATCATGAATGGCCCATTCTCTTTGATAGATGTATTACAGTCAATAATAGGAGAAAGAGCTTCAATCTATTTACAAGTGTTCAGGAAGGGCTATGTTTAAAAATGCATATCGAATCCCTATAGACCAAAGACCAAATTTTAGCTTTCCTAAAACTGACCATAATCCACTAGATTCAAGCAACTTAATTTTTTTATTTATTTGAAATGCAGAGAGGCAAAGACAGAGATCTTCCCAACTGTCCACAATAGCTGGAGCTCAGGGAGGTTGAAACAGGGAACTCAATCTGGCTCTCTCATGTGGGTGACAGGGCCTGAGTACCAGCGCCATCATTGTTGCCAGCCAGAATGTACATCAGTAGGAAGCTGGAATCTGAAGTAGAGCCAGGACTTGAACCCAGGCCCTCTGATAGATGTACATGTCTCAAGCAGGATCTGAAGTGCTGCACCAAAAAGTTTCCCCAAAAGTGGTAGCCATGCTTTCAAGTATCAATTACAATTTTTTCTTTCTCCTTTCTTTTACTTTTTTTTAAGGAATTCCCAAATCCAACTATCTTTTTTTTCTAAGCTTTATTTTTTAATTTGATAGGAAGGGTTACAGACAGAGAGGAGGAGACAGAGAGGTTTTCCATCTGTTGGTTCACTCCTCAAATGGCACCAGTGGCTAGAGCTGGACCGATCCAAAGCCAGGAGCCAGGAGCTTCTTCCAGGTCTCCCACATGGGCGCAGCGGCCAATCACTTGGGCTATCTTCCACTAGTGTTTCAGTCCATTAGCAGGGAGGTGCATCAGAAGCGAAACAGCTGGGACTCCCATATGGGATGCCGACTCCGCAGGCCGAAGTTTAGCATACTACGCCACAGTGCCAACCCCTCAATCTTCTATTGTTTCATTAAAATATCACAGATGAGGCTTTTACTTTGAGTTCTTGTTTCTATAGCTGGACTTTTAGATCCTATTCATCAGCCTACTAAATAGCTCCTTTTTCAGTGATATAGATGTCATCCAAAAACTTTCTGATATCCTTATTTTTTCTGTTGTTGCATGCTGAATCAAAGAAATGGAATTTGAAACAAGTTCAATGTCATTTCCTTCAAGGATTATCTCATCTTTCTGGGCTTGAGATACTGAACAGGTAGCAACTGACCTCATCTGAAACCTACTATGCACTTTTTTTCTGTATCCCTTCAGATTGACATCGATATTTTCCAGCAACACAAAAATCTGAATGCTGAGAACGATCTTCATTCTTGCAGTAGGTGTGGCAAACAGACTCATTTTTCAAGGAGTAAAACGATGCATAAAATGTTTTAATAATGTTTCCAGGTAGCAGAACTTTAATAGTCTATGATCTTTATAGATTTCATCTTTGGACTGTATCCATTTGTGAATGACCCTGAAAGTTATCATGAGAGATGGTAATATGCCATTTTGCTAAAACACAAATGTTAATTTCATGCAACCATGAACCTGGTACTAGTAATTGAATAACAAGGGTCTAGTTAACCGATCACTCAGTCTGTTCAGCTCAACATTGCTCTGCTGTTATTTATCATATCATTAATAATATTTTACAGATAAGCAATAATACAGTCAATTTACCAATACACCAATCTTATACTAGAGTAACACTAATATACTACAGAGTCAGGAAGATCTTGAGACACATCCCTCATTAAAATCAGAAAACTGGGGTTAGCATTGTGGCATGGTAGGTAAAAGCCCTGCCTATGACACCAGTATCACACATGGGTGCCAGTTTGTGTCACGACTGCTCTATTTCCAATCCAGCTCCCTGCTAATGTCCTGAGAAAAGCAGTGGAAGATGACCCAAGTGTTTGTGCCCCTGCTACCCAAATGGGAGACCTGGATGAAGCTCCTGGTTCCTGGCTTTGGCCTGGCCTAGCCCTGGCCATTGCATCCATCTGTGAAGTGAACCACCAGATGGAAGATCTGTGTGTGTGTGTGTCTTGATTAATCCATAGTCAACATGTTTGAGCTTCTAATACTATATTACATTGTACATGATTGGAACTCAGTGAAGTCTATATTCAATGAATAATTCTAAAAACATATGCACTGTGAACCTAAAAGTGCTCTGAAAAATACAGTCTATTAAAAAATTATGCGGGATGGGGCCAGAGCCATGGCTCACTTGGTTAGTCCTCCACTGCGGTGCCGGCATCCCATGTGGGCGCTGGATTCTGGTCCCGGTTGCTCCTCTTTCAGTCCAGCTCTCTGCTGTGGCCCGCGAGGGCAGTAGAGGATGCCCAAGTGCTTGGGCCCCTGTGCCCGTGTGGGAGACCAGAAGGAGGCGCCTGGCTTCTAGCTTCGGATCCGTGCAGCCATTTAGGGAGTGAACCAATGGAGGGAAGACCTTTCTCTCTGTCCTCTCTGTCTCTCTGTCTATAATACCTGTCAAATAAATTTTTAAAAAATTATGTGAGGGCCAGTGCTGTGGCGTAAAGGGTAAAGCCACTGCCTGCAGTGCCGGCATCCCATATGGGTGCCGGTTGGAGTCATGACTGCTCCTCTTCTGATCCAACTCTCTGCTATGTCCTGGGAAAGCAGTGGAAGATGGTCCATGTCTTTGGGCCCCTGCACCTGCGTGGGAGACCTGGAAGAAGCTCCTGGCTTGGAATTAGCAAAGCTCGGCTATTGCCGTCATTTGGGGAGTGAAACAGCAGATGGGAGACCTCTCTCTCTGTCTCTCTCTCTCTCTCTCTCTGTCTCTCTCTCTCTCTCTGACTCTCTGTAACTCTACCTTTCAAATAAATAAATAAATCTTTAAAAAATTATATGGATAATTGGCAAGGTGTTATATAAGTCTAAATTTAGAGTATTGCTTAACATTCAGTGTTACTAATATTCTGTTTTATTAAAGCATCTATACACTAGCCTGGGAAGTCTTTAGCAAAATGTGTATTACTTCTAGCAATGGTACCATGATCAGTGTACCTAATCTGATTTTCATGAGCAATGATATTAAAAGTCTCAAAGGAAATTATTTTAAATGAACTCAAAAATAAGGCCATGAATTTAATTCAGTTTTCATTGGAAGAAATGGGCTCAATATCATCTTAGAAGCAAATTATCACAGTTGACTTTTCATCCAGAATTTTACAGATGCCCAAACTCTGGAATGTTTGAACCATGGAACACTACTTTTAGATAGATGTTTAATCTTTTCCAATTTATAAGTAAGGAAATCAAACTGTGAATGGAACATAAATAATTTGCCCACAATCACATCCAAAAATTAGTGGTTTATTGTCGAATCCAAGTCCCTTAATTCAAAGTTCATCCATTTTCACAGATGAACACACACATCCATTTGTAGAAAAGAATATCCTTCTATCATCTCATTGCCAGAAGATTTCTTATTGTAAACCTAATTCTGGCATGCTGTGTATGTTAGTTTCCTAGGGCTGATGGAACAAATATCAGTCTTGATGCATTAAAACAACAAAAATTTAGTTCTCCCAGAGTTCTGAAGGCCAGAAGTTTAAACTCAAAGTGTTACCTGAGCTGATCTCTTGGGGACTCTGAGAAACAATTACAGCAGTGTCCTCTACTTGCTGCCATGGTCGCTGGCAATCTCCACTGTTGTTTGGCTTGTCCGTGACTCAGATCCTGCCTCCACAGCCACCTGGCATTCTTCCTAAGTGTTTCTCTGTGTCTCTTTTTCCTCTTCTCATAGGGATACCCATTATTCAGGATTAAGGACCCACTCTAATCAACATAACCTCATTTTAACCTAATTACATTGCAAAGAACTTATTTACAAATAAGATCACTTTCTGAAATACTGGGTGGGCTTAATTGTGTCCCCATGAGGTTTTAGGAAGAACTCTTCAACCCAGTACACTATCACATCTAAATGGTGATGGGTAAGATTTTTTTTTCTTTTCATGAGTCAATTTCCTTCTATTGGCTTACAGATTTTTAAAAATATTTCAACACTATAGGGATCATTAGAAAGGATTTTGAATTTGAAGTCATTGTTGTGTTTTCCGTGATTGATCAAACCTAAATAATTTGAAATTAGGACACACTTTCCCAGTTTCAGTTTATTAAATACAATGTATTATTTAATCATAAAAATTAACAAAAAGTAGAGAGGTTGAATTTTGTTGGTTTTTTTTTTCACCAGAAAAGATATTTTATGTCTATTAAAAATTACATAAGTATTCAGATGCTTGATTTTCTTTTTTTTAAGATTTATTTATTTTTGGCCGGCGCCGTGGCTCAATAGGCTAATCCTCTGCCTGTGGCACCGGCACACTGGGTTCTAGCCCCAGTCGGGGCACCAGATTCTGTCCCGGTTGCCGCTCTTCCAGGCCAGCTCTCTGCTATGGCCCGGGAGTGCAGTGCAGGATGACCCAAGTCCTTGGGCCCTGCACCCGCATGGGAGACCAGGAAAAGCACCTGCCTCCTGCCATCAGATCAGTGCGCCGGCCGCGGCGGCCATTGGAGGGTGAACCAATGGCAAAAAGGAAGACCTTTCTCTCTGTCTCTCTCTCTCACTGTCCACTCTGCCTGTCAAAAATAAAAAAATAAAAAAAAATTTTTTTAAAAGATTTATTTATTTGAAAATCAGAGATACAGAGAGAGAGATCTTCCCTGGATGACTACAATGGCCAGGACGGAGGCAGGCGAAAGCCAGTAGCTAAGAGCTTCATCCAAGTCTCCTAGGTGGGTTTCAGGGACCCAGACACCTGGGCCATCTTCTGCTGCTTTTCCCAGGCCATTATCGGGGAGCTGGACTGGAAGTGGCACAGTTGGACCCGAACTATCTCCCATATATAATGTTGGGACCAGCATTGTGGCATAGGGGGTTAAGCCACCAAGTGCAATAGCAGCATCCCTTATCCGGGTGCCAATTTGAGACCCAGTTATTCCACTTCTGATCCAACATCCTGCTAATGTGCCTGGGAAGGCAGTAGAAGATGTTCCAAGTATTTGGACTCCTGTCTACCATACTGGAGACCTGGGGAGTTTCTATTCTTTGCTTCAGCCTGACCCACATCTACCTAATTGGGTCCATTTTGGAACTGAGCCACCAGATGGAGATGTCTCTATGTCTCTCCCTCTCACTTTGTTGTACTATCTTTCAAATAAATAAATATTTAAAAAAAAAAAAATTTTTTAAAGATAAAGATATTAATACTGTTAAAGCTAAAACAATTTGATAAATTTGTGAGGGAATTGCAATGCAGATTACACAGGGATGGATTAAAAAAACATACTCTTTTTTTAAGAGAAAATGATCAGAGTCAGTGAACTCAGGGGGCTTCCATAGCCTTGGAAACTCATGACAAGAGCCTAGGGTGATTACTGATGCCATAAACAAGAGTGTCAATTTGTTAACTCAACAACAGGAGTCACTGTGCACTTACTCCTCATGTAGGATCTTTGTCCTTAGTGTGCTGTACACTGAGATCTAATGCTATAACTAGTACTCAAACAGTATTTTTCACTTTATGTTTCTGTGTGGGAGCAAACTGTTGAAATCTTTACTTAATGTATGCTAAACTAATATTCTGTATATAAAGAGAATCGAAAATGAATCTTGATGTGAATGGAAGGGGAGAGGGAGTGGGAAAGGGGAGGGTTGCGGGTTGGAGGGACGTTATGGGGGGGGAAGCCATTGTAATCCATAAGCTGTACTTTGGAAATTTATATTCATTAAATAAAAGTTAAAAAAAAAGCTGAAAAAAAACATACTCTTGGAACACATATAAATATCCTATCTTTAAAATCCAACTCAAGGGACCAGCATTGTAACACTTGTTCATGTCCTGGCTGCTCTCTCCAATTCCAATGCAAATCTCAGCTAATGGCCTGGAAAAGCAGTGGAAGATGGCGCAAGTGCTTCAGCCTCTGCCACTTATGTGGGAGATCCAGATGAAACTCCAGGCTCCTGGCTTCAACCTGGCTCAGTGTTGGCCATTGTGACCACTTGGGGAGTCAACTAGCAGATGGAAGACCTCTCTCTCTCTCTCTCTCCTTTCTTTCTGTAACTCTGCCTTTCAAATTTCAAATAAATAAATAAATCTTTAAAAAAGAAATATATACTTCTAGGCATTACTAAGTGAACTAATGCACATATCAACTAGCCTTTTGTTTATGTATTTATTTCATTTGAAAGGCAGAGAGACAGAGAGAAAGACAAAGAGATCAGACAGAGATCTTCCATCTGCTGATTCACTCTCCCAAATAACCACAGCCAAGTTTAGGCCAGGTTGAAATCAAGAGCTTGACATTCCACTTAGGTCTCCCACATTGGTGGCAGAGACCCAAGTACTGGAGCCTTCAACTGCTGCCCCACAGGGTGCACATTAGTAAGAAGCTAGATCAGAAGCAGAGTGGCCAAGATTCAAATCAGGCATTATGATATGGGATGTGAGCATACAAAGCAGTGACTTAACCACAGTGCCAAATGACCTCCTCTCAACCTGTCCTGTAAAGCTACATCTGAGAGAAGTTACCAGTAAGTAAGTAGGTATTCAAAGGTCCTAAAGGAAATGAAAACTCAATTCTGTTGGAAAACTCTGGAACAACTAGTTCTCTCCCAAAGTAGGGATAAACAACAAAACAATATGGCACTTACTCATTGAAAATACAAAGACCAGAAGGAACCGTTGCTCTAGAAACTCATTGTAAAATATATTTATAAATCTAATATATGAGAAACAGTAGGGAGTTTTAAGAGACAGTTGTTTTGCATCTTCATTTAAAAACAAATAGAAGATGAAATGGCCTTTATGGAACTGAAGCAGAGAAATAACAAACTAAAAGGAAGACAGAAATGCTAAAGATGAAGCAATAGAACATACAAAATATGGTAGCAGAGTTACAATTTGCACTGGGCATAAAAAATTAATAATGCAGCAAACCAAAGTGTTAAGGAAAGCAAATTTAGAGTCTCCACAGAATACGGGAAAAATAATCAAAGCTAGACATAATGAAAAAGTGTACATATTACATTTTTGGCACATGGAGAAATTTACACACTCTTTCCAAGTCAAGGCAAAATTTGGAAAAGAAAAGTTTCACTTGATATAGTTTAGTTCTGGTGTCCAACCAAAAAGAAAGAGCATCCAGGGACTTATTTTTTCTGACTGAATGAGAAGCAAGGGATCTGTTGGTTTATGGGCTAGGCACACTCCTCCAAAAGCATTTACTACAGCCTCCAAACATAAAGACGAATACATACATACATACACATGCAAGTGCGTGAATATACTAATAATCATTAACTTAATCAAATGTTGATATTTGTAAAACAAACCAACATGCATATTTTGAAACATATTTTATTATTAGCTAAGGACCACTTTCCACTTTAGTTGGGCTAAATACACACCATCCTGTTAACCTTGTTGCCTGAGCACACTAAACTGAAAAAAGTGTTATTAAAGCCATGACTGAGAAAGAACTTCTAAGATCAATCCCATTCACAATAACTACAAAAAATTAAATAACTTGGAATAAGTTTAGCCAAGGACATAAAAGATCTCTAAGAAGAAAGTTACAAAACATTAAAGAAAGAAATAGAAGAACACACAAAAATGAAAAAATCTTCCATGTTCATGGATTGTAAGAACCAATATTATCAAAGTGCCCATACTACCAAAAGCAATTTACAGATTCAATGCAATACTAATCAAAATACCAATTACATTCTTTTTTTTTATTTTTTATCTTTTATTTAATGAATATAAATTTCCAAAGTACGACTCATGTGTTACAATGGCTTCCCCCCCCATACCGTCCCTCCCACCCACAACCCCCCCCTTCCCACTCCCTCTCCCCCTCCATTCACGTCAAGATTCATTTTCGATTATCTTAATATACAGAAGATCAGCCTAGCATACCTTAAGTAAGTATTTCAACAGTTTGCTCCCACACAGAAACATAAAGTGAAAAATAATAGATGATTTTTTTTAAATGATGATGAAATCAGATCAGACCTATTGTCATGTTTAATCCCAGTGAGAGTCAAGACCAATTACATTCTTTACAGGTCTAGAAAAAAATTATGCTAAAATTCATATGGAAATACAGGAGACTCCGAATAGCTAATGCAATCTTATACAACAAAAACAAAGCAGGAGGCATCAAAATACCTGATTTTAAGACAGACTGCAGGACAGTTATAATCGAAACAGCCTGGTACTGGCACAAAAACAGATGGATAAACCAACAGCATAGAATAGAAACTCCAGAAATAAATCCATACATCAATAACCAACTTATCTTTGACAACGGAGCTAAAATTAATCCCTGGAGTAAGGACAGTCTCTTCAACAAATGGTGTTGGGAAAACTGAATTTCTACATGCATAAGTATGAAGCAAGACCCCCTACCTTACACCTTACACACACACACACACACACACACAAAAAACACTCAAAATGTATCAAAGATCTAAACCTATGATCCAATACCATCAAATTATTAGATAATACTGGGGAAACCCTGCAAGACATTGACATAGGAAAAAGTTCTTGGAAAAGACCCCAAAAGCACACACCAAATTGGGAAACTCCTGCACTGCAAAAGAAATAGTCAGGAAAATCAAGAGGCAACCAATAGAATGGGGAAAATTATTTGCAAACTATGCAATTGATAAAGGATTAATAAAGAGACTATATAAAGATCTCAAGAAACTCAACAGCAACAAAACAAATAATCCAGTTTAAAAATGGGCAAAAGACTTGAACAAAAATTTTTCATAAGAGGAAATCCAGGGGCCAGCACTGTGGAGTAGTGGGTAAAGTCACCTCCTGCAGTGCCAGCATCCCATATGGGCACCAGTTCAAGCCCGGCTGTTCCACTTCTGATTCAGCTCTCTGCTATTGCCTGGGATAGCAGTAGAGGATGGCCCAAGCCCTTGGGCCTCTGCACTTGTGTGGGAGACCCAGAAGAGGCTCTTGGCTCCTGGTTTCAGATCAGTGCAGCTCCGGCCATTGTGGTCAACTGGGGACTGAACCAGTGGATGAAGACCTCTCTCTCTCTGCCTCTCCTTCTGTCTCTGTGTAACTCTGACTTCCAAATACATAAATAAATCTTTTAAAAAAAGAGGAAGAAGAAATCCAAATTGCCAACAGACACATGAAAAGATGTTCAGGATTACTAGCCATCAGGGAAATGCAAATCAAAACCACAATGAGATTTCATCCCATTTAGAATGGCTTTCATACAGAAATCCTCAAACTACAAATGCTGTTGTTTGTAGAAATCTACAAACAAATCTACAAACAGCAAATGCCACTGTTGGTGGCAAGTAAACTGGTACAGCCACTGTGGAAGACAGTATGGAGATGCTTCAGAAATCTGAATATAGAGCTATCATTTGACCCAGCCATCCCACTCCTGAGAATTTACCCAAAGAAAATGTAATCAGCATATGAAAGAGTTGTCTATATCCCCATGTTTATTGCTTCTCAATTCATAATAGCTAAGATATGGAATCAACCCAGATGCCTGTCAACTGAAGACTGAATAAAGAAATTATGGGATATGTGTACCATGGAATACTACACAGCAGTAAAAAAAATGAAATACTGTCTTTTGCAAAAAAGTGGATGTGACTAGAAAACATTATACTTAGTGAAATAAGCCAATCCCCAAAAAGAAATACTATATATTTCCCTGATCTGAGGTAACTAATAGGGTACCTAAAAGGTAATCTTATAGAAGTGAAATTGACACTTTGAAATGGAAAGACTTTGAACACCCTTGTCTTGACTGTTGAGGAGGTTTTTTTTTTTTTTTTTTTCAAATTATTTGTTGAACTCTGTACTTAGTGTGGGGTTAATCTTATATATATAAAGTTAATTGAAAATAGATCTTAATAAAAATAATAATAGAAATAGGAGAAGGAAGAATGTTGCTGTGGATTCATTCTGAGAGGAGGCGTGCAGATGGGAGGGAGGGTAGGGTAAGAAGAATCGCTATGTTCCTAATTTTCTATTTATGAAATGCATGAAATTTATATACCTTAAATAAAATGTTTCTGGGGGAAAAATGAAATAATTATATTTGTTCGAGGATAAAGTAATATAGGAATGTGAAATCACTTAAAAGTTGTGTAATGCAAGATATTTTAGTATAGTTCTACACTTGAAATTTATGCCTAACATCCAGAAAAATCAAACAAGATTAATAGAATAAAAATCATTGAAAATCAGTTAGTTTAGAATGATTTTATTAAATTCATTGAGTGTGGATTATTTACATGATAGAAATTCAACTTACATGATACAATTTAAACAAGGTGGAAGACACTCATGTTTGAAGGCTATAAATTTCATATCAGAGTTAGGGACTTCTAATTCAATAAAAGCAATTCAAGAGTTTTATTCTCACACCAATGTACATATTCACTTTGCTTTTTGAAATGAAAAGCATATAACATAAATAGTAAGTAGATATATTGCCATTACATAGTACCTTCCATTTAAATAGAGTGTCATAGCTTGCAAAGTATTTTCATACATAGCATCTTGGTTAATCTTCAAACAACCCTGAAAACTATTTGCTTTGTACTAGGAAGAAAAAATTCTTCTGTTGAGATAATGTTTCAGTTGAATATGAAGTATTATTAAGACTCTTAAAAGCAAGATAGAGGAAAGTAGAGCTTCTAAGAAGAGAGAAAGATTATATGTAAAAATATAGGGAAGTAAAAGATTATTACATGTTTGACAAATACACATACTAAAGGGTTGTGGAGCATAGAGTACACAAACAATATGAAAGGAGATAAGTCTGTAAGGGAAATAAAGAGCCAGAAAAATGGTCTTGCTGGCTGTGCTAAGGTATTTGTATTTTCATTTTTTAAGTGAGAAACCATTAACAGTTTTACTCAAGGGAGTAGAGTGATTTTGATACCTACCTCCTTGGCAAAATAAAACCTAACCCTGACCAAACCCAAGCAGAGAATAGGCAGGTGTTCATGGAGATCAGTAGAAGTGACTGACTGGACAAAAATACCTCCCTTTAAGAAGCTGCAAGTCCTGATCCAGCTGTGGCTGCTTCGAAAAGTCTGTGCACAAGTGGCAACTGTACCCTGACATTCACCTTTCTGATGGAGAAAACCAAAAACCCCTCAGTAGAATACTAAATCTTTACCCCAAACTACAATTGGATGCATATAACATATGTAATAACTTAGTGGGCATGAATTCTTGCTTTCTTTAGAATACCGTAGTCCTTCCTGAAACTTTCCTGAATCTTAATGAATAATTACAACTTCCCTATAAAGCATATAACTCCTGGATTTTGGGAAATTCTGATATTTTGGTCATGGGCCAACATTATTCTTGGCTTCAACAATCCAAATAAATTTTGTTTTGCTTACAGCTCAAATCATCATCTACAGGTTTCTGTTGACACACATGCTAGACAAGAACTCTTGGGTTTTCTGTCCAATTTCAGTTTTATCTGGGTTTTTCCAACAATTATGAGAATGAAAAAGAACAAGTCCAACAGCAAGTTGACGAAAGGCTAAACCTCACAGCGGCAAACAGGGATGGTTATTATGATTCCATCACAAGAAAGGATTTGGGAGGGGCATTATGGTACAGCAGGTTAAGCTCTGGCTTGCAACCCCAGCATCTAACATCAGAGTGCTGGTTGGAATCCAAGCTACTCTGTTTCTGGTCTACCTCTCTGCTAACACACCTGGGAAGCAACAGATGATGGCCCAAGCATTTGAGTCCCTACTACCCATGTAAGAGACCTTGATGAAGCTCTTGGCTTCAGCCTGGCCCAGCCCTGGCTGCTGTGGCCATTTGAGGACTGAACCAACAGATGAAAGCACTCTCTATCTGCCATCTCTCTCCCCCTCAACCTCACTATATCACTCCACCATTAAAATAATAAATAGAAATCAAACTTTTAAAAAGAAGATCTAGTTCATAGGATACAAATAATACTTTGATGGGGAAGGAAAAGATCACATCCAGGGTTCTGGTTCAGAGGACTGGGTAGGCAGTAGGTAAAAATATAAACCTGATTAAGAAAGGCTTTTGGTAAAAGAATGTGGCATTTATTTTTGTTGGTTGCCTCTGAGAGAGTACAGAAATCACTATTTTTTATTTTTCCATATATTTCATGCTAAAATGCTCTTTTAAGGTTAAGTTTCATTTAAAATTCTTTATTAAAGAAAACAGAGACTGACGGAAGAAACAAGTCAGTAAGATCTGCTTTAGGCAAGAAGGATTTTTGAAAACTCTTCTGGATCAAATGGTTGCCAATGTAAAGATCCCAGGCTGCACACCACCTCATTTGCTACGATCACTTCCGAGTCTTCGGGAAACTAAGAGGAAATTCAAACTCTGACAGTGATTCATTCAGCAGGGCATTAAAAACTTTCATGCAGATGATTCAAATTTTAAGGCTAATTGGCATCTACACCTAGAGCGAAATCTTTCACAATGCTCTTACACAGAGCTCAGTCAGAGTTGGACTGGAGAAAAAATCAACGAGGTCCATTAAAGCCAGAACTTTTCACTCCTTCTCCACAGAGAGGCTTGGAACTCTCCCTCAAATTGCCTGGAATCACTGCTTCATGATCTTGTATTTTCCATGTCAGGAAAACATGTAGGAGTACAAACATACACAGTGAAACTTCTTTGTGTCAGAAAAGCCACTGAAGCATTTTATTCTAGGTGATAACTGTCCATTTCACTTTAAGAAAGTTATTTTCAACAACAGGAGTCACTGTGCACTTACTCCTCATGTAGGATCTCTGTCCTTAATGTGCTGTGCATTGAGATTTAATGCTATAACGAGTACTCAAACAATATATTTCACTTTGTGTTTTTATGGGGGTGCAAACTGTTGAAATCTTTACTTAATGTATACTAAACTGATCCTCTGTAAAAAAAAAAAAAAAAGAAAAGAAATTGTCAACTCCCAACTTGACTCTCACTGGGATTAAACATGACAATAGGTCTGATCTGATTTCATCATCATTTAAAAAAAATCATCTATTATTTTTCATTTTATGTTTTTGTGTGAGAGCAAACTGTTGAAATCCTTACTTAATGTATACTAAGCTGATCTTCTGTATATTAAGATAATCGAAAATGAACCTTGATGTGAATGGAAGGGGAGAGGGAGCGGGAAAGGGGAGGGTAGTGGGTGGGAGGGACGGTATGTGGGGGAGGCCATTGTAATCCATAAATCGTACTTTGGAAATTTATATTCATTAAATAAAAGTTAAAAACAAAAACAAAAACAAACAAAAAAAAAGAAAGTTATTTTATTTTGTTGATTTACTCATATTTTTTTAAATATTTACTTTTACTTATTTGAAAGTCAGAGTTACACTGAAAGAGGAGAGGCAGAGAGAGAGAGAGAGAGAGAGAGAGAGGTCTTCCATCCAATGGTTCACTCCCCATTTGGCCACAATGGCCGGAGCTGTGCCAATCTGAAGCCAGGAGCCAGGAGCCTCCCCTGGGTCTCCCACACAGGTGCAGGGGCCAGCCATCTTCTACTGCCGTAGCAGAGAGCTGGATGGGAAGTTGAGCAGCCGGGACCAGAACCGGTGCCCGTATGGAATGTTGGCACTTCAGGCCAGGGTGTTAACCCTCTGCACCACAGCGCCAGCCCCCCCATATATTTTTAAAAATAGGATAAACACCAAGATAAATATTCTTATATTACATAATACATCCCTCTGTAAGGAATAATACCCTTCACTTTTGAAGTAAAGGCTTTTTGCCCATACAGGAAAATTGCTATCATTATTTTTTGTGACTTTAATTGGGTATAAATCCATTTTTTCAATTCTTGTCTCTTTTGATTTTCTAATGATGACTTCCAAGGCTTTAATTTTTCTTCCAATGTCATAAATGCCTTCATGCCTTACTTCACTCTTCTTGGCATACACAGTTCATATACAAACATTTCATGTTACCATGAGCTCACAGAACCACAAGCTTAGACCTGTTATGCTACTGGCATTTCATAATTGCACCATCATTCTGTTTCCAATTTTTCTATAATTAAAGTAAGTAGAAATATTGAATGGAGTTGTGTGCACCAGAATTTGTTCTTGGTCTTATTTTGTTCAAGTAGTTTGAATCTGGAAAGGAGTGAGAATATAATTTGTAAAGAATATAATTTGCTGGTTAAAAGGTACAATGTATTAGGAGGAATAAACAATAACTATCAAAGGTCATGGATATGTTGGTTAGCTTGATTCAGTCATTTCACATTGTGTACAACCAACATAAACTATACATAAAATATGGTTTGTCAATATTCCAAAAGTTTTTAAAAGTATGCAATTTTCAGCTGAGAAAAGGAAAGGAGAGTGATTCCTCAGTTGTCTGGAATTGAGGACTATGCCAGGTACCTCAGAAAAAAACCAGCAAGTCCCTTCCTACAGGACCTTACTCTGCCTCTATTTGTTCCCTCTCACACACAAAAAAATTCCAGAATGTGAAAGCTGACACTGAGTTCTGCGGAGTTGGGGACATGACTTTAGGTAATGGGACAACTGCTAGAGCCAGTGGCAGTATTCCCTGGACACAGGGCAGTGTTCCAGTCCCTCTGGCCCTGGCCACCCAGGAGCATCTGGCAGCCAGCACATCTCTGCTCTTTGGGGATCACCAGTGACATCCGCAGATCCTGGAGGAGGAGAGGAACCTTGGCCTTCCTCACCACATTCCTCTCTTGAAACTCATTCTGGGGCCCTCGAAAAGGAAACTGCTTCATGTTACTTGAAGGATAACATCCTTTTGGTGTATTTCACAATTGGCTTCCCTACGTAAATTCACGCTGCATAAAAAAATAAAAAAAAAAAACTCGACTAAAGGACATTTAAAAATTTTAACAACGACAAAATATTTAAGCTTTAAAAGATAAAACTACATAGTAAGTAGGGATTAAAAATGAAGATCGCATTTAGGATGCCAAGCCACAAAGAAAATTTGACTAAAAATATGTATAACTGTCCACTTACACAAAGCCGCTTTACAAAAACAAACACATCTGAATCAAATTAACCCTACAAAGAGCGCGGGGTAAAGTATCCCGGTGACTTGTTTCCCAAACACAAGTTTAAAAATAAGTTCTTTAAAATCGAATATTGCCAGGAGAGACAGGTGCATCTGGTAGGGGCGGAGGAACGGCGTCAGGAGCCCTTGGGTGGCTGCGGCTGGCAACGCGGGAGCTGATCTCCAGAGAGAAGCCAGGGCAGAGCCTGAAACGCTTTAGTAGAGGAAATCGACAAAAGATAGGAAATTACTTTGAAAGCCTTATTAGAGGTTGTTGCTGCCCAACAAATGACACTCATGCGGAACTGACTTTTGCCCCTACTCCATTCTGGGAAAGAGAAAGCAGCCACCAGACCCGCTGAGCGACTCCGCTGCGCACTGCGCACTGCGGCCTGAGCGCGCAGGGCTGGCGCCCGCCCGACACGCGCCGTGCTCGGCTGCCGCAGCGCCCCGGGTCGCGCGCCCTGGTCCGCGCGGCTCCGCGCTCCGCGTTTCCGCGGTCGCCAGCACGCGGCTCAACAGAACACCCTCCCAAGTGCTGGGTACAGGCCGCGTCCCAGGAATCCCGAGAGCGCGCTCTTCCTCCGCACAGCCTTTCCCCAGGCAGCTGGCCCCGGGAGGCGCGCCCCCGGGCTCCGGGAAGGCCAGGTTGGCACTGCACGCGGCTCGGGCGTCGCCGCCCGACATCTAGGGTGAACCTTGGTTTGCCAGAGACTTGCCGAGTTTCTCCAGATCCTCGGTTAAGGAGCCCCCAGTGCGTTCTCGCTAGACTCCCCAACTCGGAAGCAGGGGTGGCTCTCTCCTGGATGCGGAGATTGGTCAATTTAGAGCCCTTTTGCCACGGGAGCCCCTCGTGGTATGCGCAGCACCGCATGGGAAGCTCGGCTCTGCAGTTTGCTGGACGTGACAGGGCGCATGGAGATGCTGTGCAAACAGCAGAGCCCTCTGCTTCCGGACAACGTCGACCTCTAAGCGCCCTGAAAACTTCTCTCCACTGAAAATTAAACTCCCACCCAAATGCACATCCCCGGAGAGGTTTGGGCTAAGTGCGTCTGTCTCGAGGCATAGCATAGAGCCTAACAGTTGATGTTTAATGCCTGGCTGCTCCGTGCGTAAAGGTGCAAAGACACACGCACACACTTGGGAAGCGGATCAGTCTAGGAACATCTGGGAAGTCTCCTGGCTTTCCTGGGAGGGAAGCGACCTCACATTTGCTGGGCAGTACTTCCAGATTCTTCCAGGTTTCCTCAGGCCAGTGGGGAGTAGGGCAGGCCGGCAAACGTGCCAGTCGCTCAAGGTCGCAGTGGCGGCTTGGTAAAATGGCCTGATGATCCCCGTCACCTCGATTAGCGGGATGGATGTTTTCTCCCACCCCCACTCCCCGCCTTCCCAACCACACATAGCATGCTCAATAAATGCATAATAAGTGCATTCAGAAGGCGTTTATGAAGCGTTCATTGATGATTAGCATGATTTGCCCAAAGTACACGGGGCAAGAAGCCTCGGGCCAGCTCCGTCCAAGACGCGTTTTCCCAGCGCCATTCTGCGACCAGGACCGTCCTGGGCCCTGGGTGCCCGGCACCCGGCTCCTGGCACTGAGAGATTAGGACCCCGGGAGACAGCTCCGCTGACCCGGGGGCGCGCGCACTACTCGCTGCCCGGGCTCCCTTCTGACATTTTCCCGCAGTTTCTCCTCCTTCTTTCAGGCCAAGGGGTGTACCAGGGGCAGACACAGGCAGCGGGCGGCGGGAAGCGCAGGTTCCACGTGTCCCCAGTCTCTGTCCAGGGCCTGCAGCCACCAGGACCCCGGGGAGCCGCGGGCCACGGGGTACCCAAGCCGCCCTGCCTCGCGCGCGTCGGTCCAGGTGCGGGAGGCTGGGGCTGCCGGGCTCCCTTTTCCTATCTACTTTCCTTTTGGAGTTTCTGCTAAAATCCGGAGACTCGGAATCCACCCGCGGAAACTCCAAGCCCTCCAACTGAGCATGCGCCAGTGCCAGCCGGCTTTTGGTCACAGGCTCCGGAGCTCTCCAGGCTAGGCTGCGGCGCCCGGGGAGGAGGGAGGAGAGGGGAGGGGAGGGGTGCCTGGAGAGGCCGCGGCTCGCGCGCCTGCGCAGCCAGCTCCAGGGACCCTAGGTTTTCTATGGGATTCCCAATCTGCAGCAGAGATTTACCGGAGCGTGTTGCGGCGGCGGCTGGGCTCGCAAGGCGCGATCCGACGGGGATTTAAGCAGCCCAGAGCTCCGAGAAAAGAGAGCGAGAGAGAACCGCACACAGAGACGGCTGAACCGCTCACCCGAATTAAATATATATATTTTTAAAAAGAACTGTTGAGTTTTATCATTTTCCTTAAGTGACCGTGCGCAGCGCTATAACTGTAAGTGCAAAATACAAATCTTCGTTGCATTTCTGCATGGGTAGCGCAGCCGATCGTGAGGGAGATGCTTTGGCTGTGGTCACCTACTGGGCTTTGCATAGATGCATCTGAATGCATGCTGACAGTCGCCTCGGTGGGTGCTGGCGCATCGGGGACCTTTTGCAAAGCGGGGGTGGGAGAAGGAGGAGTGTTTATATGTGGCTCGCTGGGGGGATTGTCAGGCTAGGTTGAAGATGGGCGAAATTGAGATGCTTTTATAAAGTCTATAAATAGGCGGGTTTCTCTAAGCAGATGTAAGTCGTTAATTGAGAAGTTTTCCGGCTGCTGCCAAAACTATGGAGCGGGTGCAGCCCAGGGGTACCAAGCTGTCCTCCGTGGGGCCGGTGCTCCGTGGACGAGCAGCAAAGGTGCTTACCGAGTAAAACGGAGCGGGCGAGAATCTGGGGTGATTTCCAAGCGGGATGTTGGTGTTTATTTAAGACCCAAGGAGTGGGGCGCAGAAGAGGCGCGTTTCTGAGTCTTTAGAAACGAGGCAGTTTTCGGCTTTGATTTTTCGCCACAAGGGTGAGTGGGCAGAAAAGATGTCCCACCTCACTGTGGATCTGGATCAGAGTCTGTAGTCGGAGGTGCTGGAAGGGGACAATCGGGTCCACACTCGCTACCTGCCTCCTGGAATGCAGGGCTGAGAGGCGGAAACCCAGATGTGTTCCACTTGCTGGTGTTTCTGTAAAGGAGAAAAGGTCGTTTTGTGCTGGAGTGAAAATGGGTTGTTCTTTGCCCAGAAACTGGCCGAAGGATCTCCACAAGGTCAAACCCCAAGTGGAAATCATCAGATGGCTGAATACCCCCAGGGGCGCGGGAACCTGTGTGGGGAGGGGGCGACGCTGCTTACCAGAGAGAAAATGGAGAGAACTCAGCTCTGCACGGATCAGTGCCCCGGGAGATGCCAGGGTGGGAATCCATTTTTCCAGAGTTGCCCTCCTGTCCACACCGTGGAGACTGACACGGAATGGAAATGCGGGTGGGTGTAGACAAGGCAAAGTCTACTATCTGCGTGTCACTTCCCACTTGAAGGCAAGTGAGGGAGTTTTCATATTTCTACATATTAATTTGTCAATTATAAAGGTATTTCAGGTGGAGACATATTAAAAAATGAAACTCGTGTGAAAACACATTGTACCCCCACTGTCATTTAGACTGCCTACACTTGATTGTGTTGGGGGAGGGATGTTCCTGCATCACTGAACACCTTACTCATGAGTGCACACTCATCATGCTTAGCGTTTAATAACCCCAGGGAAGGCTGCCTGGGAGCAGGTTGGCAGAAGGCATGAGACAGGCAGACAAGAAAGTACATGGCTGGTGTGTGCTGGACTTCTGTGAAAAGGCAGATTCAATGTCTGGGATGAAATGCAATAAATCTTTCCCCAAAATGGGAGTCGGGGTGGGCTGGAAGTGATCATTATCAGGTTCTTTGACCACTCCAACTATTTGAAACCCTCCTGAAGGAATTTATAATTTATTTCAATGGATGACATTTGAAATTGGAAATAAGACAATAGCCTCTCCTTAGAAATCCAAAGTCTATCATAGACTGCCTTCTCTCTTCCTTCCCTCTTTCTTCCAGGGCAGAAAGACCAATCATTTGTCACAATTGAGTCACATTCTTGCCATCACATTGCAGGGGTTGTTACACTGCAAAGATATATGGGTGGTAGACAAAAGGGGGTGAGAATCTCATATTAACGTTCATAGGTGTTTGTTCTGGATTCCAAGGTTCACAGACTGACAGTTACCCAGAAAGTCACATCAAACAGTAAAATATCTATTCCAAATTCCTTGTATTACAGATGAGGAAACTGAGTCCAAACCATAGAGCTAAACGCAAGTGCGTTATCATCTAGTCTACGTAATGAACACCTGAAAAGTAATGTTGGGGGAAACAGCCTCTCTGCAGCTTTCAGCATGCTGGTGGCTTTGCTGCAATCTGCATTTAGATGTCCGAGATGGTCTCCAGGGTTCCCTTTCTTACAGGATTTCTCTCCTTTTGCCTCTCTTTTCCTTATAAAGTATCTGTCCTGTTGCCCCTCACCTCTAACACACCATCTTCTTGGATGTTTAGGTCAGCCCTTCCTGGCCTCACTGCATCCCAATCAATTTCTTTGGAATCCTTGGAAGTTTAGGGAGCACTGACAAACCAGACACAATCTGCAGTTCCAGGGCCCATCAGCAGCCCTTCCCTGCTCTAGTCTCCACAACCTTTCAGGGCTCTCCTGCCCATGGCCCTGCTGCAGCTGCAGGGATGAGGACCCAGTGGCATGGGGAGGCTGCAGTGTAAACAACACACAGTGGGCACTGCCATCTCTCTCCTGGCTCCTAGAAGGCAGAACCAAATCAGAGATGCCACTCTCCAGCCTTCATGGAAATCCTCTAGATGAAATCACCTGCAGACAGGGGAGGAGGGGGCTGCAGGGCTGAAGGGAGAATGCGTGAGTGGTCTGAGCTGAGTGCAGCTTTTCAAAACCTTGAGAGCTCTGAGAACATGTGCACAGCTTTTCTTCAAGCAGATCTTTCATTTTCTTCTTGCGCAGCTTTCTTCCCTGGCTTGCGGCAGAAGGGTTACAAGGCAAGCAAAATGACCTGCCTAATTGGCCTTCCCTCCTTCCTTCTTCCTTTCCCCTTTATTCTCCTATGCTTTCTCTATTGCTCCCTCATTTTTCTCTCTTGCTTCCATAAAAATGTTCTACCACCTACACAATAAAGTTCTAGCTCTTTTAAAGAGCATCTGGGCCTGCCTGGTTCCTCTTCAAAAATGTAATATCACAGGTGCCCAGAAAGATAGCCTCTGTGACTATTTGACTCTAGGCAAATGCCCGGGATTTTTACCTGGAAAAACTGCGATATTAAGCAATAAGATACTTTATGGGGGAAAGGCAAAGCCAGAGGAAGACCAAATTGAAGTCTTCCTCATTTGAAAGAGGGGTTAAATAGTCTTGGAAGTTGTCAAAGCTGCAGAAGCAAGGTATAGGGGTTTCTCAACATCATCACCAATGAGCAATTTAATGGAATCCCTCCCTTCTTGGTAAAAATTTATTGAATTGGGATAAGCTCTCTCTGTCAAATGCTCTTGGGTTTGTTTGACGTTCCCTGGTCTTGCTGTCCCAGGCCAGGCTGCACACCAGGTAGCCTCTGCAAAGCACTGGGATTCCTAGTTACCAAGTACCCTGCTTTGATTTGCTATGCATTAATCATATTGTGTAACAGGAAAAAGTGATCAGGTGTTCTGGGCAAGTATGGTTCTCTCTTTGGGTTGCATGTAGGTGTGGATTCTGAGCACATGGAAGGGCTCCATAGGGGGTTTCATAGAATGATAGCATAGCTTCAATGTCAACCATGTGGTTGGTTTCCTAACTGGTTTGACCAATATAGTTTGATGTCATTCTGAAGGTTTTCTTCTTTACATTGAGTGATTTCTATGTGCCTAAAATTAGTCATTATTCAGGAATATATTAAGGGTCTTTTCATAGAAGGGATCATGTTCAATTAATCTAAAGGTGAAGTTGACAATGTCCACCTCAATTTTTTATACTAGATATAAATGTATTAATCTTCCTAAAGTACCAAATGGTGCAGAGATAAGTTAATAAATAACTGATATTTCCACTATCCCAAGGGTTAATTTGCACAATTCATAGACTATGTTAGCTGAATGCAGTCCATATAAATGATCTAATCCATCATTCCAATAAATAAAAATGTAATAAAGAAAGGAAAAATTTTACCTTAAAAACATACCTACAACATGAAATCACTGTAAAGATATAAAAACATTTGAATACTGTTAACAGTGGAATGCAAAAAATTTTAGTTCACTTATGTGAGTATTCATTTTTATCTCTCAATAAGTAAAAACATAAATTATTTCATCTCTCTACAAAAATTGATATTGGTGAATCAAAGACAATATAAATCTATACAACAGCAGCTCTGTCTTCCACACATTTTTATCATGGTCTCTTGAACCACAGAATTTTTTTAATTTATTTATTTTGAAAGAGTGAGATACACAGAGAGAGAGAAAGTGATCTTCCATTTGCTGGTTCACTACTCAGATGGCCTGAGCCAGATCAACTCTAGGAGCCAGGAGCTTCATCCAGGTCTCCCACATGGGTGGCAGGGGTCCAAATACTTGGGCCACCTTCTGCTGCTTTTCCCAGACCATTGGCAGGGAACTGGATCTGAAGTAAAGCAGCCAGGACAGAAACCAGTGCTCATATGGGATGCCAGCGTCCTAGACAGTGACTTTACCCGCTATGCCACAACAGCAGCCCCAGAACTACAGAATTATTTTAACAAGTTCATATTGTGAAGGGATCGACATGACCTTTCTCATTTATAGTTTGTTTCTAAAGATAACTTAAACTCTCTTAAGTGAATCAAAACAGCTTGAGTTGCTCCTAGCTTGATTCATTGAGAATTTTACTAAGGGAAGAGTCTTGGGAATTCTTTAGAAACTATTTAATGAATGAAACAGAAATGGAATAGCAAATTACTGGAGAATCCTCAAAGAGGTTTGACAGTTTAATAACAAGGTGCCTGTGAATACACTAAAGAGATACTCTATACCCTTATCAGCTAACTTAAACCACACAAATAGGGCAATTTTCATGATTCTTGGGGTTTTCCTGGATTCTCCTCTACTGTGTAACCACCAGTTGTTTTCTCTCTTTATTAAATAAGACATTGTATTTCCAATGATTTATTGGATTGTTTCCAGGTAAGAATTCTATTTACTTTTGATCTAAATTACATTTAAGATTGTACTACCTTCATTCAGCAAGTGGCCTTCAAACTCAATGTATCTAATACAATAATTGTTTTTACGGAAAATAGGTTTTTTTAATTTAAAAATAAGTCAATTTTATAATGCTCATAAAAACTAAAGTATTAATTGTTGAGTTAAATTTATTTGCAATTATTATTGATCCATAGAATGAATTCTATTTTCTATTCTTGCTCAAGTAGGTACTATTCTGAAAATAGAACTGTGTCATTTTAAATACATTTTTCTCCCTCTTTTCTTTGGTGCTTGTTTGTTGTCTCTTAGGCTATGAAAGATGATGAACTTTTGAGGAGCTGTATATAAATAGATATTTTGGCACATATTTAAATGTTAAGTGTGCTTTGAAGCTTGTGTGAATTTTTTCTAACACAAATATCCAGATCCTAATATTTCTGTTGTTTTTTATTTTAGAATATTTTTGCAGCCTAATATTCCTTAAAAATAGTAGACTAGGTGCAACAGAAGTCGCAGGTGATTTCTGTGTGTATTTTGTATTGATTTTATTAATTTGTGATTAATAGGCTTATTTCTGATTTCTTGAAATCCAATCTAAATTACAAGTAAAATGTCCAATGAGAGACCCATTAAGCATGAGCATTAGAAGTTGAAATGGGCCGGCGCCGCGGCTCACTAGGCTAATCCTCCGCCTTGCGGAGCTGGCACACCGGGTTCTAGGCCCAGTCGGGGCGCCGGATTCTGTCCCGGTTGCTCCTCTTCCAGGCCAGCTCTCTGCTGTGGCCCAGGAGTGCAGTGGAGGATGGCCCAGGTGCTTGGGCCCTGCACCCCATGGGAGACCAGGATAAGTACCTGGCTCCTGCCATCAGATCAGCGCGGTGCACCGGCAGCGGCGGCCATTGGAGGGTGAACCAACAGCAAAGGAAGACCTTTCTCTCTGTCTCTCTCTCTCACTGTCCACTCTGCCTGTCAAAAAAAAAAAAAAAAAAAAGTTGAAATGCTTATTAATATATTTTATTTTTAATGTATCAAGTAGCATCATACAAGTCAAACTGAAATTAGCAACTTCCATTTGGTGGAATTCTTGGCATTTGTTCTTAATTGTTGTTAAGTTAATGGAGGACTCTCAATATTGTTTATTCCAAAAGTTCAACTGTTTCTGTAATTTTCACACATGTTGCTTGTTGCTTGTTTTCTAGCTTATATGGGACATTTTCCAAAAAAATAAGAAGAAATTATGAAATAAATTTAAATTCCACAAAATACAAAGTTGTTAATTTTTCCTTTTAATTATTACAAAGGCATTATTTCCTCAGAGTAAGATAAAAACCATCTATTTAGTGTTTCTTCATTTTTAGTTTGTGAGTAAGAAAATTTCTTACCAAGATTCCAGCTGGGTTCCAGAGATTGTGACACAGCAGATTAAGCCACTTGAGATGCCTGCATCCCATAGGAATGCAGCTTTCAGATCTGGCTCCTCCACTTCTGATCCACCTTCCTGCTAAAGCATCCCAGGAGGCAATAGATTGTGGCTCAGCTCCTTGGGTCCCTATAACCAACATGGAAGACCCAGGGAGTTCTAGGCTCCTGGCCTCAGCCTGGCCCAGTACTTGCTATTCTGGGCATTTGAAGAGTGAACCAGAGAATAGGAACTCTCTCTCTACCCTCTGTCACTCTGTCTTTCAAGTAGACAAAAATAAATACACATTAAAAAAAAGATTTCAGTTGGCTTAAAGAAAATTGGAAATGGAAATGTGAGTAAGAGCTCCTGATCTAGATACACTTGGAGAAAACTCCGCAGGTCCAGAATGTATTAGCTCTGTGACTGAATAAGTTCAGTCTCTCAGCCTCAGTTTCTAATAGTAATTCACAGGATTCTTGAACAGGAATAATAAAATATCATATATGTTAAAAATAAAATACCTTATTATTGAAAACATGACCATAAATGGTAGTTATTTTTATCATTTCCATGCCTTTTATCAGACATCAGTAGCTCACAAACAACTTAAGTCACTGACCTATAGTAATCCAGTCATACCGGGACTTCTGAACAAGGTATTGAGCTATTGAGCAGTGAATGGTTAACAGTACTTAACTGACGTTATAAAACAAATATTTGTTGAACAAATGTGCCAACCACTGTGTAATCACTGTAGAAAAAATTAATAAGATAAAATCCCAGCCCTCAAGGAATTTATGCTTATTGGAGAAGACAGACATATACAGTTCAGTAAGTGAAATTAAAAGGCAATACATATGCATAGAAGAGAGAATTTAGGGAAGAAATAAATGCCTATAAGGAGACCTCACATTTCTTGGTTCTCTGATTCCTTTAAATACACCTGCTTTACATGGTAACTTTTTTTATCATCATCATCCTACTATGTAATACCAATATGTAATTGGGAACAATGATATGGAACTGAAATGACATTTTTAAGTGTGTGTCCTTATCGAATGCATTTTAAGGTTGTCTATGGATTATCGTTAAATGTTGCCAAATACTACCTTTTGAAAAAGAAATTTCTGTCTAACACTCTCCCCGCATCTCCCCTATTACTCCTAACCATTTCATAACTGATCTTTCAATGCACATCTGTGATGGGGGTGGGGTGGGGTTGGGGGGTTGTATGATCCATTCTTTCCTTCTTTTCTCCCAGGGATTTTACCTTAAATAAAATGCACCTCCCAACTCTTCCTTCCAACAGGATTCAAAAGCTTGTTTCTAGCCCCTCTAGACATGCATACACACACACACACACACACACACACACACAAATCAAATCCAGAATGATTGTACTTGTCTAACTTTTTTATCTCAGCTTTTTCTTCCCTTCTCCATCTGATTCCTGCCCCATTCACTAGGAAATTCCAAGCTATTTTAAAGACTTATTTATTCATTTGAAAGGCAGAGTTACAGAGAGAGAGAGAGAGAAATCTTCCATCTGCTGGTTCACTCCCCAAGTGGCTGCAATGGCCGGGACTGGGTCAGGCCAAAGCCAAGAGCCAGGAGCTTCTTCTAGGTCTCCCACATGGGTGCAGAGGCCCAAGTACTTGAGCCATCTTCCATTGCTTTCCCAGGCACATTAGTATGGGGCTAGATTGGAACTGGAGCAGCTGAGATTCAAACCAGCACCTATATGGGATGCCAACACAGCAAGCAGGGGCTTAATCTGCTACACCACTAGACCTGGAAATTTCAAGTTTATTTCTAATGTGTGGTTTCTAAAAAAAGGACCATCACTTTCTCCTTAGGATGTCTACAGAAGCTGTCCCTAAATTCCTAGTCCCCTTTGTGTAGTACGAGGGGTCATGGATGATTCACAGAATTGGGTAGGGTGTGGGTTCTAATATTTTGAGTCTATTTTCTCACCTTCTTTGTTTGCAGAGATGCTAAATACCTAGTATACAAGTGCACATATAGCACCTGGAAGAGCTTGGCAGAGTAAAAATTCTGTCCTCCCCATTCCAAATATGTCTCCCTTCTCACCTGCCATGTTTTCTCCCTCCTGCCAGCCCTCAGTCTGCACTCACCATTTAATCAAATGTTCTACTGCATTTTTTCCAAGTCTGTTTTCCTACTTTGCTGGTGGTTAAATAACTGCTGGCACACCTATATCTTTGGTAGCATAGCGAGTGTTGTCCTAGAAAACAGATGCTGACTGAATCAAATGCCCTAGCTTAAACATATATTGATGCATCTCCATGGAAAAGTTCTTCCATTTACTTAAGATATTCCTCTAAACAAAATTTCCAAAGCACCTAATAACTTATGTTCAGTCAACAGTCCTCTCCCACTGCAGTGAGCCTATGGTATCCTTCATAAATGTCAGAGGACATTTGCCAACTGTTCATCATCCCCTGGTCTTTCTCCTCTCTTACCTTTTCCTCTTCCCCAAGGTGCCCTTGAGCACCTGTAAAACATTCCAAAAGACACCCACAATTCACCTCTTTCACCAGGTCTGCCACTATCACTTGCACATCTTTTGTCTGTCAAATAAATACTCACCAAATAACAGCAAATAATTGGCAGAGAGGGAGGCCTAACCATTGGTGGACACGACACCTGTGCCGAGCATATCCGTCAGGGTTAGCCTGTCAGAGCCTCCATTTCCTGAGTGTTTGTAAATTCTCCACTAGTGAATATTGGCCAAAAGCACAGAATGATGCCAAAAGCAGGGGTAGGGAGAGAGACACCAGCACATAAACAATACATACATGCACACATGATATATGCACATGTGTACACACTGATATATATAAATACATGGTAATGCACAGACATGATATACATGAATACGTAAGAAAATGCATATATACATGATATATATAGATACAGGCATGCTATATGTACACATGATATATACACACATACAGATATGTATGTACATAATAATATATGTACATACAAACACATGTATACACACATATATACAGATTGAAATTCATTGTTTTTATATATTTTAAACAAAATAGTTAAGAATTATAGCTTTATGGCAAACCATTGCTTATGAGACAACATTAAAAGGCTTGCTGACAGGCCCTCAATCTAGATAAAGTACCTAGCTGAAAGAGGGGGTGAACTATCTAAATTTGGTGGTAAGGATCTCTTAGCTCTTGTTTCTTTAAGGATATATTTCCAAAACACCAATAGATTTTTTTCCCCTCAGAGAGTTTTGTGGAAACATTTTTTGTGTGGGAAAGTGCTTACTGCATCCAATTTTTAAACAATTCCAGTGCAGATTTTCAAATTAATGACAATTCTGAGAGGACCTGTGCTAAGCACCAGCGTATCTGTTTAATATTGCTTCATTTTCACTTCCAAACCTGCACAGACAATTTATGTTACAAAATACTTATTAATATTTTCACTGAAAACCTAAACTGGGAAAATTGCTTTGGAAAGTGTCGCTCCCCCTCTTCATGGAGGAACGACACTAAACCCTGCCTAGGCTTCATATCCAAGTCACGGCACCATTATGTCGCTCCCCCTCTTCATGGAGGAACGACACTAAACCCTGCCTAGGCTTCACATCTGAGTCACGGCACCATTATGTCACTCCCCGTCTTCGTGGAGGAACGACACAGGACCCTGCGCTGTTCTTTTGTCTGCTCGGCCCTTCCCGGGTTTGCTGCTGGTTCTTCCCGGGTTGGCTACCATCCCTTCCACCTCCGTGGAAGGGCGGTTCCCCCTGGTCACTTTCCCCACTTCCGCGGGGGAGCGGCACACCACCGGCCGGCTCTCTCGGGGGCTGCACAGGTGTTCCCTTTAGATGTTCCCGGTGCATGTTGTCTCTCTCCTCCTTTATAGTCCTCTTCCACCAATCCCAACTCGGCTGCCCACACGCCGAGTACGCTGCTCTCCTCCAATCAGGAGCAGGTCCTACAGTTTATTGGTTGAACTGGAGGCAGCTGCGTAGAAGTTGTTACTCCCTTCTCAGCGCCATATTGTGGGAGAGCAGATGCATAGAATAAGTCTTAATTCCAGTAACAGTCTAGTCCGAGTTGCTCCCCACAGAAAGACAAAAACTGAACCAAATAATGAGAATTACCCAAACCAAATAATATCTACATGTGGAGCTTAGGCATTGCTGCTATGTTTAAAGCACTCAAGTGCATGGCCTTTGGAAAGTTCCTTGCCTTCTCAGAAATTCAGCTTCCTCATGTGAAAATAAGTATATTCTCTAACTTCTGTAGTTAGGAGTTGTGAGATTGAGGCACTTGTGAAATACTCTGTAGACTACGAAGTACCCCATGAAAGTAAGGAATATATTATTATTATTATTATTATTACTCAACTTTAGACTTTTAATTTATTCTTGATTAAAAACATTTAAAAATCAAAGCACTGATCTTGCACAGTTTATTACATCAAGGTTGTATCTGATAAAATAAGTCCCCTGTCCCCTTCCTGCCCTCTCCCTGGGACCTGGGATAGAATGATAGCCATAATGACAACTTCACAGTAAAATTGAAAAATAAAATACTTTGAAGTAAAATAATCTGAAAAAAAAGGTTGAAGTATGGGAAGTTTGAGAGGCATCTATACTTACATTAGAATTTCTCATGTTGTGATTATAGAACTTGAGCCCATAACCATTTCTTGGTGGAGTGAGTGCCTCTCAATTTCCAGAGAGCCCATTGTAGGAAAAAAGACAACCATGGTCAGGACCATATAGTCATTGTAGTAAGGAAGCTAGGGAAATAAGATTTTCATCCTACTAAGGATGAGAGAGACCTTTGAAGGTAATCATGCCTTCCATTCTTGAAATCAAAATGTGTATATAGATCCAAATAATAGGACAGTGGAGCTGAGAGGAAAAACAAATGTGACCCATATACACACGCATCCACAGGGACTCTGTCTTGGACCTGCTCTATACCAGCTCATGCCAAGGACAATGAGTTTGCAGCAGGGGCTTTAGAAATCACTTCTCATGAGCTTCCCACAGCTCTGATCATCAAGGTCTGATCCTTCCCTGGGAATATCAACCAAAATTCTCTCTCATTCTTAATGTATTACAGCTGTGTCCATGCCACAGTTCCTTGAGATCACAATTTCTTGAGAGAAGAAACCATGTCTGATAAACATCCACGTCCTTTAGTGAGATGTGCGCCTATAGGTCACTGGAATAGGAGGAGCAGCAAGTCAACTGTACCTTGTCTTATCAATAAATTGTAGTTTGGAAATGCCCAGTCGGGAGCTGTTAGAATCGTCAGATACCCCAGGGTAATGAGAAACAGAATTTGGGCATCTGACTCCAAGATAGTCAATGGCCAAGTGATACCAGCACTGCTCAAGTAGAATGTTGGCCATCTCCTATGTATCCCCCTTCCCATGTCCCTTCCTAAAAGCAACAGAGAAAATAATGGAGGAGAGAAGCAAGCAAGACAGTAGAATAGAAGGCTGTTCATTCCCTACTGCTAGGTTGCAATCCTAGGGCAAAATTGAGCTGAGAAAGGAGAGACTAAATTAGACTGAACTTTGTAATTCTTAGAAACAACCACTTTTCTGATAGCTGAGAGTGACCTGAAAAAAATACAGATCAGACTAAGATATATCACCCTAGCATGGGAAAAGGAGGCATGATAGAGCACATTTGAGGTTGTGATGAGAGAATTAAGTTAAACTGTTAAGTTAAACTGGTTATACAAGAAAGCATAAAAATGGCATATGATTCATTCTTAAAACAAGAGACTTTAGCCAGAATTGCTGATGTAGTACTTAAAAGAAGAACTGTGAGAGCAGGAGGGTACAGAGGAAAGTGGCCCAGGTCACCAGGGGTAGAGGAGAAGCTGGAAACATCGATGTCCTTCCAAAGAGCTGCTCAGTGGATGGGTACACAGAGGGTTTGTATCTCTGCTCTTTGGCCATTAGCCAGAACTTAGTTCATCTGACTATTGGAATTCCTCTCTAGTCTACATCTTGAGAGTAAGCAGAAACCATTAATTCCTTATAATAATGATTGTTAGACATTTTGTTAAGAACTTAATGTGTTTAAGAAACTGTGTTGGATATTTATTACATTATTTCATTGATTCCACATTGTAGCTCTGCAAGTAAGTGTCTGCAAGGGAAACTTCCCTTTGTGGCAGACAAATTGCATGTCAGAGAGGATTATAATTTGTCCATGATCATACAGATGCACTCAGTGATCCAAGTGTTATTCAAACCCAGGATCCTCTCTCTCTACCAATCTACATTTGACATTCATTTTTTGACTATGAAAATAATACACATCTGAAGAGAAAAGGCAATGAGCATCTGTGTATCCATCATGCAGCTTGAACCATTATTAGGTCTATTTTGTTTTTCTTCCTTCCATACACTTCCCCTCTCCGATGAGTTATTGGGAACAAAATACAATTTCATCCCATCATTTAGAAACATTCAAATATGTATCCATAAGAACTCCTTAAAATATGCACAATTCTAGTAGCACAACAAAATACACAAATATCCTATCAGTGTTCAAGTCTCAAAAGCAGTTTTGTCATTTATTTGAGTCAGGATCCAGTTGGTGAACAGAAGAGACAGCAGCCTGTTTGATACAAAACGTGACTGCTTCTCCCTAGGGAGAAGCTGGGTGTGGGTAAAAGACATGTGGTTAAAAGGCTGGCCTCGCCACTGTGAACAAGTTGTCTGAATTTTGGGAAATGAAAATTACATCCCTGAGACTCTGCAAGGATTAACGTAAGATCTTTGAAAGTGCTGACAACAGTCTCTGGCGTGTCCAAGGGCTTCAATGAATACAGCTCCCTTTCCTTAAAAGAAAGAAAGAGAAGAAGAAGGAAACATGTGATAATCAGCCAAGAAGCTTGAGGAAACTTCTTGGAGTGCTTTGGCTCCTGATCACGGGGAAAGCATTCCCATCTAGTTTCTGGATGGATGTTTGACCACAAGTCTGCCAAAGTGGCCAATGATTAATGACTCTGAATACTTCTGTATGGATTCTCATATGAAAAGGAAATAAATCTATGGCTTTTAAAATGATCTCAAATTAAGAAAAATACCAGTATCATAAAATATTTTAACTAAATTCCAATTAAAATGATAGAAACATAAAATCCAACATTATATTAGTAAAAGTTACTCTTCTGTTGCAGAAGTGATTTTAAAAAAATAGAAGCTATTAATCTGATTCAGATTCACCACATTGTGTTTATAATAAGGGCACAATGAGAGTATCATAGTGTCTTGTACTGCTTGTGTCTGCTTATTTAAGAAATACAAATGAGCAGCTTTCCCTTTGTTATGTGGGAAATGCTCCTTAAATGCCAATTGAAGTTTGTTGGTAAGGAGTCTTCAGATTTTTTTTTTTTTTTTTTTTTTTTTGTGGCTTTGCAAGATTATAGGCCTGTCAATGGAAACCCATTGAGAGATGACTGGATGGAATGAAGGCTAAACATCCATGCAGCACTCTACCTAGCTTCTCTGCATTGCAGTTACTGAATCCTATGGTAGATAACTAGGGATAAACTCATTCTTTGAATTTGAGTCTAACTTGAACACCACCGACAGTTACTATAGTGATTGAGATGGCCTTACTGTAACTGTGAGTATATTTCAATTTTGTGGTTGTCTAGCACTCAACTGAATTATAGAATGTTTATTTAGTTAAGTGAAGGAGGAGACAGAGATTGCTTTTTTCTTTCAGAAGACTTTTTTTCTAGTTTAATAAATTCAATTGACAAAACTCTAATTAAAGTTAAAAAGGGCTGTTCTGGGCATTCCAACTAACCTATTGCTCCTTTTAGTTTCTACTCCATGCAGCAGCTCTTAAATGAGCCTCATTGAGTTCTGGAAATTTTTTCCCTTATAAGAATTGAGGGATAGCAATTTCTGAGCAATAGAACAATATTTGCTCATTGTAGAAAATTTGGAAGACAAAACAAAAAATGGAAATCACCTACACTCTATTACTATTGTATTTTCATCAATTTTCAAAATTGTTTTCTAATTGAGATAACTCATTTCTTTAAAATTTATCTTATATTTGCCCTTAACATTATAACAGATATGTAACACTTTGATTAAAACTCTTCACAAACATAATTTTTTAGTGCCTCAATCGCATTCTATAATATGTATGAACAAAGTTTACTCTATTCCCTTATTGTACATTTTAGCTTTTTAAATAACACTGATTGGAACTTCTTCATGTGCTTTGATTAAAGCCGGGACTATATCCTCGACATAGATGTCAGGCCCTTCTAACAAAGCGAGTCGATTCTTGGAACCAAGGCTTGATGATCAGCAGGCGGGAGCTTGGACTCTAGAGAATGGAATAGGTATAGATAGTACAGATCCAGCTTTATGAACAGGTGGCTACATTCCTTTCAGAACCTCCAAAAACCCTCTCCTGATCAAAACCTACCTGAAACTGCCTGAAATTCCATTATTTATGCCACTTTGTTTCAGAGCAAGCAATAGGAAAGACAGCCAGGTATAAGCTGAGACCCCACAGCACTGAGGTTTCATGGTGTACTTTGCCTTGATCATATCACTAGTGCTGTCACCATCCTCATTCTCATCCTCACAGTAGTCTTCTGACCAGTCTGTGAGTTCCTGCAAGAGTAGACCCAGGGCATCATTTATCTTTGGATCTCTCAGAGGTCTGCCCACCTAAAGGGTTCTCTAGAACATTATTATGTGCTTTAAGGTAGAATTCACTTGCTTAGATTTTTAATTAAATACATTTCAGATTTTCTCCCCTTAAAAACAAGTTTTGCTAAAAAGAAATTCAATTGGAGACTCTGGGGCTCCCAGGAGGCAGCAAAAGACAAATTTCACTTGTTCACCATTTGTTCCATCTCACACCAACCCCAAGCCCCATTGTGACACTCCCAGGAGGCTTTTAGGACTTCTCTTCTTTGAACTACAAATACTTCTTATGCTTCTCTATGCCAGGAATTGAGTTTAGCCTCAGAGCTAGAAATATCCTGATGACAAAACTCTACCTTCAAGAAGTTCATGGTCTAAAGCAGAAACTGAACAATCATAATTTGGCCAAGCAGGACAACAGCATAGGTTCTTTGCCTCTGATTACATGATATCAAACACAATGGCCAATATCACATCCATGTTCTTATGTGTTTCAAGGGATGTGAATTTTGGCACCCTAGGTCTAAAAAAAACCCTCTTGGACCATGATTTCAACTTCCAATTTGTGATATTTTTTAAAAGATCTTTCTACCAGATAGCGGCAGTTTTCACATGCCAGTGAAAACCCAACATTTATGAACTCTATTTTTGTATCAGTTATTACAAGAACTGTGTTTTTAAATTAAATAACCATTTATGGTTACCATATAACTAAAGGAAGCAAATTATAAAATATTGATGATTCAGTGCCTCATAAATCAATTAGACCATTAAAAGTGATTGACTGGCAGGCATCACAGAAGGAAAATTACAGCTGCAGTGTCACACAGACCTGAATTCAAATCCCAACAACATCATTCTAGCTGCATGGCTTCTGCTTCCTTGCCTATTACATGGAAATCATGATGTCTGTCTTCCACAGCTCTTGTAAGGATCACACAAGATTATGTACACATGGGACACACATGGGACAGAGAAGGGCATTGAGTAAATGTGCAACACCGAATAGTTTTCATTATTGCTTGCAGTGATATGAGAATAACTAAGGCTCCTAGGTCCTTCCAGAACTTACATTTAAAGAGTTAGTCTCATTCCTCATTATATTCCCAGAGCCCAGTCCAGAGCCTAGCATTTCATAGATGCTCAGGAAGTATGCATTGGATGAATCATAGGATACCAAAGGATCTCAAGTGCTTGTCTAAAAAGATTGAATAGGAGGGCAAAAATTTCTGGCCATATAAGAAACATATTTAAGGGACAAAATAAACATCTGCCTACATTTAGTCATCTAAGGTCTTTCCACTTTCCACAAGTATTTTGACCCCGGGAAGTTCATGTGTTCCAAAACTTCCAGTTTTAACCCAGCAAGGAGAAAGGACAACATGGCTTTTTGAAGCAAGCCATGTTGATGGACACTCACCTGCACCTGTTGTCTCTTTGTCAAGGACCCTGCCAAGTGCTTTGCATGCATATTATCTTACTCATTTTCACAATGCTCCAATGAAATAGATGCTATTCCTACTTTAAATGAAGAAAGTGCTGCTCACAGAGATAGTAATTTACTGAAGTCAAGAAATTTGTAAGTGGTAGCTCTAAGATCCAAATGTCGGTGCCCTTTCTACTCACTTAGCCTTGTTTTTATGTTCACTGCATAGCTTTTGTATGAGGTACTGTCTCTCTGTTACATGACCTTATTATTTCAACAAAAATTTATTGAATATCTATCATTTGTCCAGCATGAAGTATAATAGGGCTAACCTAAAGCAGCCATCATCTCTGCTCCCATAGAGTTCAGAGTCTAGTTGGAAAAACATACTAAATAACCACAAAATAGAATCAAATTATAAATAACATTAAATGATTAAATGTTGTAGAAGACAATATGTGATGTTGCAAGAATATGCAACAGGGAGGCTTATAGCAAGTCGTCTGAAGTAATAGACTGCAGGGAAATCCACTGAGGGTTGAGTTTCCAGCTCAGCCTCTGAGAGCCACTAAGAATTGTTTACACTCTCGGAGCCTTATGAGAGAGGATCACTGCTGAACTTTTCTTTGAGAAGAGAATTGTGGTGGGTCTTACTCCCAGGATCTAGCATCTCCCGTTTTGCTCCTCAGTCTCAAAGCCCCAATAGCAGAGGGCAACAGAGCTACTGATGTTGGTTAATGCTCAAATGAACCTCACCTTCTTAGGCAAAGTTCCCTGGGACTGTGTCCAGATAAGGAAATCTGCAAGCACCTGTGTGTCAGATGCTCTTTCCAAACCTCTGGCTGCTTTCTTGTGTGGACCATTAAAAAAGCCAAGTTCTTTCTTGTGTGGACCATGAAATAAGCAAGTGCTTCTGCGAAAGGCCATTAAAGAAGTAGAGAGGTAGGCAGAGCATTTCTGTGGCACACAGAACTCAAACTTCCACAGGGTGAGGATTGGAAGTGGCTACTGACAGCAAGAGCAGGAACCAAATTGTACAATAACAGCAGGAAAGTGCTTTCAAAGGCATGTGTTCTCACATCATGTTCTGAAGAGTTATAGAATCTTGATCACATAAATGAGCACGGTATGCTGGAAAGAAATGTGAATTTTGTAATCAAGCTCAAGGCCAAATCCAGCTGTCATAAATTACAAGTTTCATGAATCATTTTATATCTATCTGGGAGTATTATTATGGTAATTAAATTATAAGTATTGCCACACTAGTAATATTTAGAGGTGGTAGTAATGGTGGTTTAAACAGTGTCAATATTACTGCCTGCTCTCCAATGTCTCCTTAAGTTATCAATACACAGCTATTACTATCATTATTCCCTTTATCATTATTTTTTTTTTTTTTGACAGGCAGAGTTAGACAGTGAGAGAGAGAGACAGAGAGAAAGGTCTTCCTTCCGTTGGTTCACCCCGCAAATGGCCGCCAGGGCCGGCGCGCTGTGCCGATCCAAAGCCAGGAGCCGGGTGCTTCCTCCTGGTCTCCCATGCGGTGCAGGGCCTAAGCACTTGGGCCATCCTCCACTGCCTTCCTGGGCCACAGCAGAGAGCTGGCCTGGAAGAGGGGCAACTGGGACAGAACTGGCGCCCCAACCAGGACTAGAACCTGGAGTACGGGCGCCGCAGGCAGAGGATTAGCCTACTGAGCCACAGCGCCAGCCATGATCATTATTTTAAATTCAAAGCTCTTGATACCATAACCATAACCAGAATTCTGATATTAAGTATCCTAGAACAAATGATTGCAGATTATCTTTAAGATACTGTATTCCACTTTTATTGTTTACCTTAAAATTTACTGGGCAAGGTAGATTTAGGTTCAGCTTAAAATGATAGAAAACCCTAAATAAAAGTGACAAAAGTGACTTAAGCAACAGAGGAATTTATTTCTCACTCATAAAGAAATCCAGAGGTAGACAGTCTAGAACTGGTAAGCGGCTTTGCAACATTCTCACATGGATGCAACCATCACATCTGCTTCCCAGCCAATAGGAAGGAGGAGAGGGAGATGGCAGGCACATTTTCCCTTGTTAAGGACACTTCCTTAAGTCACACCTGAAAAGTGGCATGAAGGCGTTGGCCAGGATGTAGTCAGATTTTGCAAAACTCTTGCTAAATGTTAGGGTTTTTATTATTAAGGAAGAAGAGAAAAACAGATCTTGGAGGAAACTGGCAACTTCTGCCATATGAATAGTCAAAAAAATTTTATGTTATAATAATGTATTAATTTAGGTTGCCAAATAGTTCTCTAAAATGTAATATAAAAATCAGCACAAAAGTAATGAGTGGTATTTAAAATTCACATTTACAATTCTAATCAATGAAGTCTTTTATGAAAAACATTGTTCCAAGGGTCATAAAATTTGCGATTCTTGTCCAGGCTCTGCTCATAAGTTTTCTATGCAGGCCAAATCACGTTTTTTGGCTGGGCTTGAGTTTCACCAAATGTAAAAATGGATTGGGTTAACTAGAATGTCTCTAATATCCATCTGGTTCTATCTTTTGTTACTGAATGTCATAAAAAATATCATTCACTTTCTAACTAGAATGTTTAAATAATATGTGTTATAGGACAAAAGTCTAGCAAGGAGATGGCTTTCTGAGAATAGACACAGCTTTGTCTCTATATTATTTAACTCTTTTCTGCCTTGTTGCAGAATTAAAGAAACCTATTTATTCTTTGTTTTTGCAAAAGCAATACAGTGAGAAAGGAAATATGCAAAGTAAGCAACAGAAAAATGATTAAGCTATAATTTTTGCAGTTATACAAATGAATAATATAAAATAAAAATTAATAAAACAAAAATTCATAAAAATAGGGACAAAGGCTAAGTATGATAAAGTATGGAAAAATAACCATTTGGTTTATCAGAAATGCATTAAGAAATAAAAATTTGTAAAACAATTTTTATGTACAGCAGCAATCAAGATGATAATATAATCAGGATTTAAAAGAATTCAAGGGGCCAGTGCTGTGGTGTAGCAGATAAAGCCATTACCAGCAGTGTCAGCATCCCATTTGGGTGCCAATTTAAGTCCTGGCTGCTCCACTTCAAATCCATCTCTCCGCTATGGCCTGGGAAAAGCAGTAGAAGAAGGCCCAAGTCCTTGGGCCCCTCACGTGGGAGACTCAGAAGAAGCTCCTGGCTCATCTCATGCCTTTGGATCAGCCCAGCTCTGGGCATTGTGGCCATTTGGGGGGTGAATCAGCAGATAGAAAACCTCTCTCTCTCTCTCTCTCTGCCTCTGCCTCGCTGTAACTCGGCCTTTCAAATAAATAAATAAATAAATCTTTAATAGTAATAATAATAATAATAAAAACAGGGCTGGTTGTGGCAGAGCAGGTGAAGGCACTATTTGTAATGCTGGCATCCTATATGGGTGCCAGTTCATATTCCAGCTGCTCCACTTCAGATCCAGCTCCAGGCTGGTGGCCTAGGAAAGCAGTAGAAGATGGACCAGGTGCTTGGGCCCCTGATACCCATGTGAGAAACCTAGAGGAAGCTCCTGCCTGCTGACTTAGACATGGCCCAGCCTTGGGCATTGTAGCCATCTAGAGAGTGAACCAGAAGGTGGAAGATTTCTTTGTCTCCCCCTCTCTCTCTGTAACTCTTACTTTCAAATAAATTAATCTTTTTTAAAAAAAATCATAAAAGCAATGTCTATGTGGATGTAACTATAAGATCTTGTTGAAGGAAGCAGGCACTGTAGCACAGAAGAGTAAGCTGCCATTTGGTATGCCTGCATCCTTTATCAGAACGCTTGGTTCTGGCCACAGCTACTCTATGCTTCCAACCAGTTTTCTGCTACTGTGTTTGTGGGCAGCAGATGATGGCTCCAGTACTTGGGTTCCTGCCACCCACACGGCAGACCAGGATGAAGTTTCTGGCTCCTGACTCTGGTTTTGGTCTGGTCTAGTCCTGTTTGTTCACACTTGGGAGTGAACCAGCAATGGAAGCTATCACTCTCTGTCTCTCCCTTTCTCTGTCACTCTGCCTTTCAAATAAATAAATACATTTTTTTAAAAAAATCTTGTTGAAAAAATGCTCAAGATCACTAGCCATCAGGGAAATGCAAATTAAAACCACAGTGAGGTTTCACCTCACCCCAGTTAGAATGGCTCTCATACAGAAATCAACAAAGAAATGCTGGCGAGGATGTGGGATACCCTAATAGACTGTTGGTGGGAATGTAAGCGGGTGCAGCCACTGTGGAAGACAGCATGGAAATATCTCAGAAATCTGAATATAGACCTACCATATGACCCAGTCATCCCACTCCTAGGAATTTACCCAAACAAAAATAAATCAGCATAAGAAAGAGTTATCTCTACCCCTATGTTTATAACAGCTCAATTCACAATAGCTAAGATATGGAATCAATCCAATGTCCATCAACTATTGACTGGATAAAGAAATTATGGTATATATACACTATGGAGTACTACTCAGCTGTTAAAAAAATGAAATCCTGTCTTTTGCAACAAAATGGATGCAATTAGAAACCATTACACTTAGGAAAATAAGCCAGTCCCAAAAAGACAGATACCATATGTTTTTCCTGATCCCAGGTAACTAATAGAGTACCTAAAATGTAATATATTGGAGTGAAATGGACATTTTGAGATTCAATGATTGTTTATCGCCCTTGTCTCTACTGTAGAGAACATCATGTTTGTTGAACTATTTGCTTAGTGTAAGGTTAACCTTATGACTATAAAGTAAACTGAAAATAGATCTTTGTAAAAATTAGGAATGAGAATAGGAGAGCAAAGAGGAAGAATGGTTGGAGCATTCAATACTGAGGGCAGGTTTGCATGGCCAAATGTCCTGAGCTTACTAGCATTATAACCAAATATATTAAATATGCATAGGAATAGACAAATAGACCAATGGAACAAAAATGGATATCTCATATTTTATGAGACTTGTTTGATTAATTACCAACAAAGGCAGCATTTCAGTTTAGTGAGAAGAGTATAATTTATTTTATAAACAGTACTGGAACAATGGATTATCTATTTGAAAGCAGGTAAATTTGGACCCGTATCTCACACCATAAAATGTAATCCAGGTATATTAAAGGCTTTAATTGTTTTAAGATTTAGAAAAAAATCTGAGGGGTATTTGTATAATAACCTAAATGTAGTAGGAAGTTAGCAATCAAGAAACTATATAATAATAGTTATATTTAATTTCATAAAAAATGTAAACTGCTACTATGTCAAAATGTACTATTAACATAGAAATTTGCAATCAATTTTAGTAAGCCTTACAGGCCAAGTGTTTATATCCTCTGGAGCATGCTGCCCAGTTCACAACCAAGATTCAGATTACAACATATAAAATAGGATGACATAATAGCTACTACAAGATGGTTTGATCATATCCTGGAGAAAGCAAATCTCTTTTCAATACATTTCTTAAATTGCCTCTTTGGGTCTCAAATCTTTCTTCAATAAAAGCTCAACAACTCAAGCATTAATTGAGTGTCTAGTATGTCCCAAGCCCCATACTCAAAAAATTTAAAAGCAAAAAGACAGACTCTGTTATAGAGATTATATTATGGCAAGGAAAAGCCAAGGAACAGATGATTAAAAGTTAATCAGCCTTAAAAAAAAAAAAAGTGCAGTCTGGAAATATGATCCTGCATATGTAAATAAAGATGACTTAGCCTAAGAAATCCAGAACAGAAACAAAGATACATTTTAGGTCTAATCCCAGTCAGGTGTAGTAATGCTCCCCACAGAGGATGTAGCTTGTGCAAAGGGCTGGCTCTGACAGTGAACCTGGCGAGAAACTGGGGCCTCCTCTTGCAAGTCTGGCAACTCATAGAATGCAAGTTCAAGTCTCAGCTGCTCTGCTTCTGATCCAGTTTCCTGCTAATGTGCCTCAGAAGGTGGAAGTTGCGGCCATGAATGTGGGAAACCCACATGGAGTTCCTGGCTGCTGGTTTCACCCTGGCCCAGTCCTGGCTGTCACAGCCATTTGGGGAGTGAACTATTAGATCTAAAACTGATCTCTCTTTCTCTTTGATTCTGTCTTTCAAATAAATAAATACATCTTTAGAAGGGAGAGAAAGGGGTGGAGGGGGAGAGAGAGAGAGAGAGAGACACTTGGGAGAGTGGTACTGGATGAGGCTTCAGAGTTAGGTAACAAGCAGCCAGGTTCTAGACTGTGGTGAATCTCTCATGCGCTATGTGAAATGTTTTTATACTAGCTTCTTAAACAGGAGCAGTAAGAAGCTAGTTAAATCTTTAAAAGGAGGTGATTGGTAAAATTTGCATCTTCAAAAGATTAAAAGGGCAAATTAAGGAGAAGATAGATGGAGACAGACCAGTTGGGAGGCAGCTGTAGTTGTCCAGGTGACCGGTGATGTTGGCTTGCTAAGAGCTGAGCAGCAAAGATTGAGGGACACATATAAATCTAGGAGATTCAGGAAATCACAGAAAAGCATGGCTGTATTTGGGAGGAAAGAGAGGAGGGAGAGACTATGCGGGCAACATGACTGATTTTGGTACAATTCTTCAGAGAGAAAATCCTTGCCAAGTATCTTTTCTTTTGTGACTCTGAACAATGCAACCCGGAAGTTAATCTAGAAAATGACACTCCTTTTACATTGTTCTAAATAGCTACCTTCCAGAATAAAAATGTGACTCACACCAAACTCTCTTACCCAGCCAGGAGGTCTGTAACACTTCTAAGCCTACTGAATTACTATTCACTTCTGTTACGTTTTGATTGAGGTTTTTGCAGGTCTGGAGTCTGTGGCAGGTGTTCAGAGTCTTTCCCAGCATTATGTTGTACTTCTAGGATTTGGCTGGTATGCCACCAATTTTTTCAAGTTTCCGAAGTTAGTACTTGATTGAAAGGAGAGACAAATAGATACTATAAACTCGGCAGTTTAAAATTAATTCATATTTTATTGATAGCAATGGCATCAACATAAATTTGAAAAAGAATGTAGTGACACTGCAAAGATATGCTATCCAGCTTCAAAGTTTAGTGCTCTTATGGATTCACAGTCCCTTGTCAATAATTCAGTGAACTGTCACCTCCAGACTTCACTCCAGCAATCCACAGACCAACCTTTATTTTTCACATGTTCATAAACATTTGTGTTTGAAATTTAAAAAAATCTAATAATTTATTAACTCCACATTCTTTAGAACTCAACGCAATTAATTTCTTCTCTCTAAAATGGCAGTTAGGGCTATGGGATTATACAAGCAGGTGTTCTTTCTGCTCCATTTAAGTTTGGCCTGGGTCTAGAACCTACCATCTGTCCCCAGTGAGGGTATACATGGTCCAGAAGCAGTTTTGCCCATGTGTGAACGTCATTTATACAAAAATGACTTAAAGATAAACATCAGAATTACTTACTAAACCTAGAGCCATCCGAAACCAGCAGAATTCGGGGATTTATGCTGCCTTCTTTCCTCAATTCAAAATGTCCCCCGGTCTACTCATAGCATTGCCATCTCTCTCTGTAGCTCAGCTTTGTATCCCTGTTGATGAAAGCTCCAGCACTGTCCATCTTCCATTCCCAACCCCTGAAGGAGCAAGTGTGACTATTTTTACCTCTGCTGGAAGAGCCCTTTCCACTCTCCAGCCTTACTGGTCTCAGCTGGCCTGTGCTGTGTCACTGTGGAGTCAGTGACCCAACCTTGACTGGATTTCACATCACTTCTGCCTAAATAACAATTTGATACTACTCACCTTATCATGGCATATAGATAGAACCAATTCTTCTAGAAAATACATGGAACGTATTAACAACTGGTGCATTCAATGTGTTGGGCAAGCAACAACTGGGGAGATGAGGTGAAAAATACCTTGGGCATTGAGTACATACATTACATGGGACATTACCTAATGTGCCTGATCAGCTGGCAGGCCTGTTTGACTCCAGACCTTGAGCGACTTGCAGACTCATTGTACTGAGAGGCATTTTGCTTTATTTGGCATCAATCATCTTGTACACTTAATAACAGGAAGGGAGGACAGTGGTCAATCCATCAAGTTGGCTAACTTGAGGCCAGTCGAGAGAGCTCCCAAGATTCAAAGTAAATAGGTAACTGTTAAATATTTGAAAACTGTCTTTCTACTATGTGAATTTGTAAGCCCTTTTTCAATAGTATGTCCAATGTACAGTTCCATTGTAAAGGTAATCTTTGACAATGATAAGGAATCTGAAAGATGTTACAATAAAATACTCATCATCCTAATGCTTAAAGTGAATTACTGTGATTATCTGACACTTTTATGTCTGATCTCTTAACAAGCCGCCTATTCTTTTTTTTTTTTTTTTTTTTTTTTTTGACAGGCAGAGTGGACAGTGAGAGAGAGAGACAGAGAGAAAGGTCTTCCTTTTGCCGTTGGTTCACCCTCCAATGGCCGCCGCGGCCGGCGCGCTGCGGCCAGCGCACCGCGCTGATCCGATGGCAGGAGCCAGGAGCCAGATGCTTTTCCTGGTCTCCCATGGGGTGCAGGGCCCAAGCACCTGGGCCATCCTCCACTGCACTCCCTGGCCACAGCAGAGGGCTGGCCTGGAAGAGGGGCAACGGGGACAGAATCCGGTGCCCCGACCGGGACTAGAACCCGGTGTGCCGGCGCCGCTAGGCGGAGGATTAGCCTAGTGAGCCGCGGCGCCGGCCCGCCTATTCTTTTTTACATAGTGCTGATACAGAGGACATTCACCTGCTTCAGAGTTCACTCTTCTCCATCTCATTTTTCTAGTTTTCTTCTTTGGTTCACAAAGGAATTTGGTTTGATTTTTTAAATGTATCAAGTGCAAAATAAAATAAAACAAAAATGTTTAGAAAAAAGATTTTTCAGGAAAACAAGACAGCAGCTTTCTTCTGATTCATTCTAACCCCTATTTCTGATTGTTAAGTATTTTGCTATGTGGCCTGGCAAACACCTTTGAGTCTTGCTTGAGTCCTTCCAACCTAAAATGCATTTTCAGGGCTTAAAACTGCAAGAAGCTATGTACAGATAGTTGGCCAAAGATCAAGTTCCATTTGGGCAATGAAATGTACATTTGTCATTAAATGGAACTTAATTACACAATCTCATGAGGTTGTTCAGAGTAACTGTTAAGAAACTATTCCAGCCGGCACCGCGGCTCACTAGGCTAATCCTCCGCCTTGTGGCGCCTGCACACCAGGTTCTAGTCCTGGTCGGGGCACCAGATTCTGTCCCGGTTGCCCCTCTTCCAGGCCAGCTCTCAGCTGTGGCCAGGGAGTGCAGTGGAGGATGACCCAGGTGCTTGGGCCCTGCACCCCATGGGAGACCAGGAGAAGTACCTGGCTCCTGCCATCAGATCGGCGTGGTGCGCCGGCCGCAGTGCACCGGCTATGGCGGCCATTGGAGGGTGAACCAACGGCAAAAAGGAAGACCTTTCTCTCTATCTCTCTCTCCCTCACTGTCCACTCTGCCTGTCAAAAAAAAAAAAAAGAAAGAAAGAAAGAAAAAGAAATTATTTCAATACTGATACTTAGGAGTCTGTAAAGCAATAGGAACTATAAGGAACCATATCTCATTTTACGTGCTTAGTACAACGGCAGGAAGCAGACAACTTGAAGTTACCCTCCTGCAGCTTTTTTGACTCTGTCTCAGAACTTCAAAAGATCAGAATATCTCACTACCTTACAAATTTTTGTAAGGTTTCTGTGTCCACTATCCCCATTCACAGATAAAAATAGAAATTGTGTTAAGTCTTCTTTTAAAACCCTTGCTGGATGTCCGCGTGGTGCAGCCATGGATGAGCAAGACGGGGTTCCCACTTTCGATGTGATCCAGGAACCCAGAGGAGTCAGATAAGTAAACAGGTAGTTGCAAAAACCAGCTTAAAGATATTAACTGCAGGTGCAGGTGCAGTTCTCACAAAGGAGTCACAAAACTATGGAAACTAACTTGGATTTCCATTTTAATTTGTGATACAAATTTAATACAATGCAAAAATGAAATCACTTGAGAATTACCAGTAGTGAGGAAAGAGAAATGTATCTTTCCTCAACTTAAAACAGACATGCATTTGGTCAGTTAACTTTTTACAGTTCTGGCACATTTTTTTCTTTCATATTCTACCACATGTCTTCTTTGAAATGAGCATGATTGCTCTCTATGATGATAGCTAGAGGAAAACTTTATTCAGAATCATAGAAGGCCATTTGATTAGTCAGTCTTCATTGTAAAATCTGAGTCCGGAATAGAGAGAATCTGAATTACAAAATGCTTTAAAAGAAAATACATTATTTTTTATTATGAAAAATTTCAACCACACAGAAAAGTCAGAGTAATGATAAATACCCATTGAAGTATTCTCCAGAGACTAGAAATAGCAGTGCCTTTTCATATTTTGAAATCATTTCATTTCTCTTCTCAATCCTATGTGTCTCCCTTCTTCCTCAGAAACAATCACTCTGTTGAATTTTGGTAAGCATTTTCTTCATGAATACTGACTGGTTTTTTTTTTATTTTCTTTCTTTCTTTTTTCTTTCTTTCTTTTTTTTTTTTTGACAAAAGGTGCAGTTTTGAAGTATCATTTTGACTGCTGTTTGTATTTCTTTTCAATTAGAGAGGGAGAGAAAGCTCCCATGCATTGGTTCAGTCCCCAAATGTCCACAACAGGCAGGGCTGTGCCACGGTCAAAATCAGGAGCTCGAAACTCAATCCAGGTCTCCCACGTGTGTGTGGCAAGAACCTGACTAGCTGGGCCCTCTTTACTGCTTCTTAGGGTCTGCATTAGCAAGAAACTGGTATCAGGAGCAAACTGGGTATCAAATCCAGGTGCTCCAGAGTGGAGTAGAGGCGGCTTAAACACTAGACCAAGTGCCAACCCTTGTTGTTAGTATTTAGGGAGATGACATCATACTGTAAGTAACATTCTCCAATTTGCTTCTCTCAAACAATATGTTTAGATTATTCTTTTTATTCATATAATATTCATTCATTTTCATTTCTGTATAGCATTTCATTATGTGATTATCCCTCAACTTAATTATTCCCATTTGATGGACATTTAAGTTATCTTTTTTGTTTCCATTACAAAGTCACAGTGTACATTTTTCACACGTTCCCTGTGTGTTTATGTTGAAATGGAATTGCTGGATGATGTTGTATATACACATAGAATTTCTGTTTTGTTGGATATTACCAAATTGTTCTTCCAAGAATATTTAACAGATTGTGGGTTTTTTTTTTTAAGATTTGTTTTTATTTATTTGAAAGACATGGTTATAGAGAGAGAGAAGGAGAGACAGAGAGAGAGAGAGATTTTCCATCTGCTGTTTCACTCCCCAAATGGCCGCAATAGCTAGGGTTGGGCCAGGCTGAAGCCAAGAGCTTCTTCCACGTCTCCCACATGGGTGCAGGGGTCCAAGCAGGTGGGCCATTTTCTGTTGATTTTCCCAGGCACATTAGCAGAGACCTGGATTGAAAGTGGAACAGCTAGGACTCAAACCAGTGCCCATATGGGATGCCAGCATTGCAGGCAGCAGCTTTACCCACTACACCACGCCAGCCCCAACAAACTGCATTTCTACCAGCAATATATTAAAGAGTTCATCCATGTTTCTCTACAACTTTGGTATCAGCATATTGAAAAGATTTTTTCTTTCTAAACTGATCATACAAAATGGTCCTTCATAATTCCCACTTCCTTACTTTTTATTGGTCATTTAGGTTGTCTTCTCAGTAAATTATTTGTTCATAGACTTTGTTTATTTTTCAATAGGATTGTCTTTTTCTTATCTATGATTTGGAATATAGTCTGAATATAAATACTTGGTTATATAAATTTTAGATATCTTTCCTTGATTGTTACTTATCAGGATACTTCAAAAAGTTCATAGAAAACAGAATTAAAAGGTAAGTATATTTTGTTACAAAAAATTTTGAAATCTATGCAGTTTTTCATAATATGCACATTTCATGAACTTTCTGAAATATCTTCATATTTAATTTTGCCCATGGTTGCTTTTTTCTTAAAAATAAAGTTTTCAATTTTGAGGTAATCAGTTGTATCAATATTTTACCATTATTTGTGTACATTGTATTTAATTTGCATTTTAATCAACCTGAAGTGCATTTTTATGATAGAGATGTGGTATGATATGGAGATCTAATTATCCTGTAATGTTATTGACTCTACTTTTCCTTCCATAGCATTGAATTAGGCATCCACTATCACATATAATGGTTCCAAAATTATATCACATATGAAGTTCCAAAATTATTAACTCTCTCTTCTAGTACATTGTTTTACTTTTTCATTCTTGTCCTAGTCCCACACTCTCCAAGTAGTGTAGCTTTAGAAGAGGCTGAGCTGTTGGGTGGAGCAGAACTCTTTCCTTGCTTTTCTTCAAACTGGCCTTAAGTATTCCTGACTCAGTGCTTTTCCACTTTGAACTTTAGAATAAGTTTTATCAAGTTTCACAAACTTAAAACAATTGAATTGAATGTTTACATAATGAGAAGAGTATTAATGCTTTAAGAAGACTTTCAGTTGGTTTTCAACTTGCTCGATTTTCTTTTTCAATGACGTTCTATAGTTTTCTACACGAAGTTCTGGCACAAATTTATTCCTAAGTATCTTAATGTTTTGTTCCTAATGTCTGTAGGGTCTCACTCTTTAATGTCAATTTTCATATTGATATTTAATAGTGTAACTTGTTTTATATACGTCCTTATCCCAAATGGTTGTTAATTACTTTTTAAGACATCGTATATGGTGTGGTTCTGTTAGTTTTTTCATCAAATTGCTATCAAGGAGTGATGACATCACTCACAAAATTACATTTCCCTTCCCACTTGTTCTGAAAAGCTTCCTTGATCATATACTAAGTGATTGTGTATAGCTGGATCTATTTCTAGACTCTCCACTCTGCTATGCCGATCTATAGGTCTATTTTTGTGCCACAATATTCTGCAATGCTGTGAGGAGAGCTCAGATTTCCTCTCTGCAGTCTTTGCTTCTCCAGGCTAAACATTCTCTGTTCTTTCAATTGCTCCTCTCATTTAGCATCCAAATCGCTTTCCATCCTCTTGAGGGCTAGAAGCAGACATTGTGAGGAAATTGTCCAAGCCTTGGTATACCCTGAAGTTCTTCACTTCAGAGAAAAGTATATAGATAAGGGCGAGATTGAGGCAAGGAAGGGAGAGTGGTGAATCTTGAAATCATGGGGTTTGTTCTAGGACTGACTTTCTTGTTTCTCATCTCCTTTAATCAGGCAGAATAGCTTACAATTGCTGTTATAACAGAGCCCAGTAGGGCTGAAATCCCAACTCCACCATATTCTTGCTCTGTGGCTTTGGACAAGTATTTTAAACTCTCTAAGCCCTATTTACCTCAACTGTGAAATAAAACTTAGTGGTGTCTACTTCATAAAATCAGAATTATGAGGTTAGGTAATCCATAAACACATAGTAAGTACTTGTGAATACAAACGATGTTCATTTCTACTAAATAGCAGTCATGTAAATCTATTATTTTGTTTAATATTTTGAGTTGTTAGAGGTATTAATGTATAAAATTTAATATTGAAGAATGAGATTAGCAAGTCTCCAGAACTTTCCCAAAGGCACCAGCTAGTGGAAATTGTCACTGGAGATCTCAGCTCCTCAGTCTACCACCAGGGCCCAGCCCTTTCCTGGGAATGACACTGCTCAGCAGCATGATATAAGACACTGATAACTGGTTCTTTGGATTTTCCAATGGTTACATCAGTGAAGCTGTAAATTCTTAGAGAAAGGTAAAGATAAGGTTCAAATATATGATTGTCTTGAGGCTTCTTTTGGGTTGCAACATGGTAAGGTGGCATAGTAATTGGAAGAAGCAGTATGATTTTATCCACAAATTAGCTGATGTGGAAACATATCTCTCCAAACTAAGGATTACTCAACCCTCTTCTCTAAGTGGCAGTGACACCAGCCCAGAAGCATTTGTCATCCCCACAGGGTGCCAGAGGAAGCAGCACTTCTTCTCCTTCAGCACATGTTACCTGTGCTCTCAGAAGGCCACGACTGGGAGAGAGGCAGGTGGAGGGTGCCATATTAGCAGCCTGTGCACATGAATGCCAAGTCAAACATAACCGGAAGGTCTAATTTTAGCCCTCCTAGCCTTGGCATTGTCCCTTTCAGCTAAGATATTTTTCATGCCCCACAATAAAGTGCTTTGTTCCAGCTTTGCTGGATACTTCACAAAGGCCCAGCAAGGACAGGGTGAGCCTAATTCAGAGCTGGAAACACATCAAAGACAGGATCCTCACTGGAGAGGGTCAGCACTCCTCCTGCAATCTTTGGTAAATATGCCCTTTCCATCCATCACCCAAAACTCCGAGGAGAGGCCCTGGGGTGTGCTTCTCCTTCTCCTCTTCTTCCAGCTTCTTTTCTGTCTCGCTTCCATGGCTGTCTCTCTCCTTCATTCTACACCTTCTCTTCATCCTTGCCTAACAAAGCCTGCCTCTTTCTCTATATCTGGGTCTTGTTTTCATTCCTGATATGTCATGCAAAGTGCATTTGATCAAGAGATAGAAGCAATCTTACAATTCACATACTGCCTCTATGATCTGTTCCTTACAATGACTTGGCCAATTAGGGAAGGAAGACATGTTCATAGAACTTATATAGGTGAGAAAACTGAAGCTCCAGGAGGACACAGACTTCTGCAAAGGCTCCACGGGCCACATGGAAAACACTGACAGAGTTGGGACTGAAACCTAGCTCTGGTGCTTTAGATGTGGTCCCTTGAACCTACTGAAGCACAGAAAATACATGCAGTCCTTTGGGAGGGCCCTGGAAAATTTTCCTGGGGAGATCAGTCAACAGTGTGAGGTAGCGGCCCCAGAATGTTGGGCTTTGCCTTCACCATTTCTTACTTCCTTGAATGAAGGCAGAGGAGGGTGACTCAGGGAACTAACTGGTTCCAAAGCCTTCTTGGAACTTTCTCTAGTCCTTCAGGCAGATTCTTTTCTGGATTTTATTGCAAAACCTTGGATCCACTCTTGGGCACCCAGAAGTGATGATCTATGAAGCCATCAACTTTTTGTCTTTGAATTTTAAAATCTTTCACATTTGTATTTCAACCATCATAATTATCATTGTGATTTTGCATTGACAAAGCTCTTCCCTACCTTGCATCCTATTTAAATCTCATGACAGCACATTGTGGCATTGTTACCATGGACCTCATAGATAACAAAATCAAGCCACAATGAAAATGTCCTGACCTGGTAGATTCTGAGAGTCAGGGACTCTGACCAGGGATTCTGAATTCTACCCCTGTGCCTCCCCGTTACTTCTCGAAGGTGTTCGATGTTGGTTCAGGGTTCTCCGAAGCCTTTTCAATGTCCATCACTTCGCCCAGAGCTAAATGTGTTGGGTCTCAGAATTAAAAGTCTTTGGCCTAAAAAATGAATCTTGAAATATTATTGTAGGTTATTTGAAAAAAGAGTATCTCCAGTTGAAGATATCACAAGTCTCCTTTCTCGTATTCCTGAAAGTGATCATTTTTTTGAATGAAAGAAGTTTGTTTATAATTTCTTTGTTGAAATGGAAATTATTAATGTCTGTTTTTACACTCAATATTACATGTACCCATTATAAAAACTTTAGAAACATATTGAAGAGAGAATAAACATTACCATTATGCTGCCAGGAGTTATCATCACTGTTAAGATTTTGGTATAAGGCGCCAGTGCTGTGGTGTAGAAGGTTAAGCCCCCAGCCCTATGGACACTGGTTTGAGTCCTGGCTATTCTGCTTCGGATTCAGCTCCCTGCTAATGCTCCTAGGAAAGCAGCAGAAGATGGCTAAGTCCTTGGGATCCTGCACCCATATGGGAGACCTGGATGAAGTTCCTAGCTCTGACGTGACCCAACCCTAGCTATTGTGGCCACTTGCAGAGTGAACTAGCAGATGGAAGTTCTCTCTCTCTTTCTGACTTTCAAATAAATAAATAAATAAATATCATCCAAAAAATTATTTGGTATAAATCATCAACAGCCCAAACTTCCAGTTCCTAAAAGATTGAGCAAGTGAATGCAGCATAAAGCAAAGTGATAATACACATAATTTTTGTTGCCCACTTTTTTTGTTTTGTTTTTAACTTTTATTTAATAAATATAAATTTCCAAAGTATAACTTTTGAATTATAGCGGCTTTTCCCCCCATATCCTCCCTCCCACCTGCAACCATCTCATCTCCCACTCCCTCTCCCATTTCATTCTTCATCACGATTCATTTTCAATTATCTTTATATACAGAAGATCAGCTTAGCATATACTAAGTAAAGATTTCAACAGACTGCACCCTCAAAGACACACAAATTATAGAGTACTGTTTGGGTAGTAGTTTTACCATCAATTTGCATAGTACAACACATTAAGGACAGAGGTCCTACATGGGGAGTAAGTGCACAGTGACTCCCATTGTTGATTTAACGATTGACACTCTTATTTATGATGTCAGTATCCCACTTTTTAAACTTAGCGGTCTATTACAATGTCTTCTCTCTTTTTTCTTTCTTTTTAGTGCATCTAGCATGCACTTATGTCAGTTATATTACTCACTCCATGGTACATCGCCATCATTGGCAATATAAAGCCTTTCTTGTATTTTCTTATATGCTTCTAATTTTCCCCTTATCTTCTAGACTTTCCATTGTCCTCCTCCATTCTATTGTATTAAATATTATTGTCCTCAGGTAATTGTTGATTCTTGAAAATATACAAAGTTTTTGGTAGATTTGTGTTTTGATTTAAATAAGTGACACTGAGTCGATATGAATCCAAATAAATCAATGTAAATCTTTTTTTTTTTTTTAGTTATTACTTGAGAGATGGAGGGAGAGAGAGAAAGGACAGGTCAGAGAGAGAGTATCTCATACACTTATTCACTCCCTGAAATAAACGCAATGGCTAGGGGTGGGCCGGGCCAAAGCCAGGAACCATGAACACAACCCAGGTCTCCCAGGTGGTTGGCACGAATCTGTTTGCTGAACCTATCACTGTTTCTCTCAGGGAATGCATTGGCAGGAAACTGGAGTTAGGAGTCAGAGATGGGATTCAAACCCAGGTACTTAGATGTAGGATCTGGCACCTTAGCCACTAGGCTAAACACCAGCTTGCAACCTTACTATCTTAACAACTTCATAATTTCCATTGTATAGCTCTACCAAGATTTATTCAGCCAGTTCATACAATGCACATTTAACTTGTTTTTAAAGAGGTAATTTTTAGTTTTTTAAATAATGCTGAAATAAACAACTTTGTGTTTAATTGTAAGTCTCTGCAGATTTGTGTGATTAATTCCTTGAGATAATTTTGAGGGACTACTTTGTAGAACATGCTTCACCCAATCAGCTCCAAAAGAAGCTTTACTGCTGACTCCTGGCCAAAAGTGTCTGTGTGCTTGCTCTCTCTTTTACCCATTGGCTTGTCTCTCCCTGATGACATTTCCCACAACCATCTTTGATCTTTATTTCACAGACTATCGCTTAACATTTGCCGATAAGCTCTGTTAATAGCCAGGCGGGATTACATAGTAATTTACTGACTCAACATTTCCTGACTCTCTGTTCAGTGGTGGGCTCTGAACTAGGTGCTGAGGTGAACCAATTACTTTTCCACTATGCTGGTGAGATGGAAGACACATATTATACATATTTCTGTAGCAGACAACATAGTGACAATAGTAGTACAAAGCAGAGAAAAGAAGAGGCCAGACAATGAAGTAACTGAAGATAAAGTATCCTTCTATATCTTGGAATGTGAGTGTTCATTCAAAGACCACATGGAGCGAACCGAGATTGTCCTCTGAGCAAAGAACAGCAAAAAGAAACACATCAGAGGTTAAACATGACATAGGGAGTAGTAGCATAGAGTGGGAACATGGGGAGAGAGGAGACTACAGAGGGGCTAGAGGTGAATAGAAGGGAGTGGAAGAGAATGGGAGGATGGAGGTGGACAGGTCTAGAAAGTTATGCTCAGGGTTGGAGTTCAGAGTCAGAGTGGAGTTAAGGGGAGGCCACTGAAGGATTTAAGAAGGGCAATGGTGTTGTTCCAGCCACAGTGTGTGCAATATTTCAGGTAGGCAGACTTCCCACAAGGAAGCAAGTTAGGAGGTTACTGTAATAATCACGGGGAGAGCAGACAGTGGCTTGAACTAGGGTAGTGGCTATAGAGAGAAGTAGATGGAATTGGGAGGAAGTAGAATCCACCAATTACTTAATTTGATAATTGATTAGATACAGGAACATGAAGGAGAGAGAGACATCCAAGATAACACTTGGACTCTAAATGGGACCTTGGGCAAATGGCAGGACATTTGCCAAGAGGGGAGGAAAGGACAAAGCAGGGTTGGGGGTAAAAAGGAAGAGCAGTTCTAGTTTGGATAGTGTGTTGAGTTTCATGCAACTGGGGGATACAATGGTGGAATATCTAGCAGGTGAGTGACTATATTACCTTATATTCACAGAAAAGCTGCCCGACAAATAGACTTGAAAACCATATGACAACACTAAATAAAAGTTTGTTGAATAAATGAATGATCTGTTTTCAGCACCAAGTTTCCTTCAAGTAGAGCAATTTGCTTCCAAAAAGCCACCACATTAGGAGAATTTCAAAGTTATCTATTTTTAGACACATCCACATAAATAAAGCTATCCTTTTAGAATTACTGTAGGGACAACAATTTAGGAACATGGTGAGTACAGGCAGCTCTCAAAGGGGAAAGAGCACTGGCCTAAGGGTCAGAAGAGTGTGCTGTGACAAGGACACTGTTGGCAGACACTGGACATACCAGTCACCCAACAGATACCCAAGTCCTCATGCTGGGACCAAATAGAAGGCTTCATCCTTGATGATCAAGGCCTAGCCCTATGACAAGGGATGTGCAAGTAATGTGGGACACTCCTGGCCTGCTCTCTCCCTCAGCAGCTCCCTGCTGCTCTAAGATAAGGGCCATGGTCCCTCCCCACAGGGACTTGGCAGCACAACCTAGAACACAATCTGTTGGACAGAAGGCTGTGATTATTAATGAAAGCATTTCCTCTGTTATCTCATAGAACCTAGTGAGGTTCTGACACTGCCAAAGATGGCCCATTTCCTTTCATAGAAACCAATTCTCAGAAATACATAGAATGCTCAGAGACAGGATGCACGGGGAAGTAAAAATACGATGCAGAAAAGTGGGTGGCTGCTTGAAACACTCCCAGATGAAAGGTTAGCAGCTATTAATCAGCTCACACTTCTGTTCAGTGGGTGAGCAAGGAATTGGATGGAAACTTCACTCAGTAGTGATGTTTAAGCTGCGACTGTGGGGTCCTCAGATGACTTTGTTCTTTCAAGTCGGATAAGAAGAATTTTTAAAGAGAGGAGAGTCAACAGGGCCATGTTTTGTACTCGGGGTACTTCTGTTTACGCATACAGGCCTGGTGTTGGCTACTCAGCTTAGAATGACTCCTAGATGGGATGGAGCTGGATCTTGGAATGTCCACCTCTCCACCCTCTCGAGAAGCCCAGTTTGCTGGGTTCGATGCCAAGGATAATAATAGTTACTGCTGTTGAGCACCCGCCTTGTGGGGGCACACTGGAAGGAATTCAACACTTTCCCTCATTTATCCTCATGGCAACTCTATGTAAGTAACCATAATTTTCACTTGACAAATGAGAAAAACAAGGCTCCAGGGCCTGTGTAGCTTTTCAAAGTCACACACCTTGTACTTGGAAGGAGCATCACTTGATCCCAGGCCTGACTCAGCACACACTTGTCCTCCCCACCAAACTAAGTCTGAGTAAAAAAATCAAAGAAGTGCTGAGACTTGAAAGAAAGAAAAGAGAACCCACCAGATGGAGTACAAAGGAAACTGAGTCAGAAATTAAGCTTTCTGAAGTCACAGACCAGCAGCCATGTACCAGCTATTGCTTTGGTCTGCATCACACTTCCCAGGAGCTCAGGAAATGTTCTTTGTGTCTAGGAGAGGAAGAGGAAGGCAACTGAGACTGGTCCCCTGAAGTTGATCAGGTCATTGTATCCCTTTCTAGTTCAGAGTCCCTGTGCACCTGGCTCTCAAGCTCCCAGGTGGGTTTTAGCTTGGGACGGCCTTGTGAGATCTACTGTCAGCTCTCAGCCTGGAGTCAGAGAGGTGCCATCCACCAAAGCTCTTAGCCCCTGACCCGTAGAGAACTGGTTCAAGCTTTCTAGAAGACCCTGGACCAAGCCTAAGGAAAAGGGCCACTAATTGCAACCTGGATACTAGACTGGTTTCTTCTACTTCTGCAAGATCTGTGATGGTCAGCCCATCTCAGTGCCCAAGGATCAAAGGCCTAGGCCCAGCAGCAACCCACTGGTCTCACTGCCAGAGCACTGCTATGCTCTGTTACTAACTGACTTTGTCCCTTGGCATCACTGCTTTAGGCCTTCTCTAGGAAGCAAAGAATTTGGATAGGATCGTTGATCCCCAGGGCCGGCTTCTGTTTTCACCTTTGTGTATTTATTCTCTTTTCTTGAACAGAACTCTTGTCATGTGTCCTGACAGTGCCACTGCCATCAAAATATTTTTCCTCATTTATTATAGATCAAAGAAGTACTTTTGCTTTATCTTGAGTCCCCAAGGATGTAGTCTGTGCCCCCCTACACACACCCCTCCTGTTTCATCCTCGTGGCCCAGAACCTCAACTGCAGTCCCACGAGGTTTGGGTTTTTCAGGTAATGTCATCAGAGAACACAGTGCGAAAGGACTTATTTTTCCTGCTGCTTCTCTGGTTCCCAGACACAGCAAGAAATGCCAGCCTGTGATCTGCCCTCTCACTGTCCCCCTCAGAGATGCTGCAGGGGGGTTATGAGTCCTTGGCTTCAGGAGGAGCACAAAGCTCCTAAGTGTCAGATACTTGACTTGCTTAGGAAAGAAAACCCCACACAACGTGCTGGGAAACCTAGGGGCATGTTTCCAGGGCTGTTCTAATGGTCTCTAGAAACTAGCAATGTAATGTCATTTGTTTATAGGATCCAAGGGTGAGGGGATTGTTTCAACATACTTGCCAGAGATAAACAAGCTAGTGGCTTACAGGCTTTGAATGCCTGACGTGGGGACAGCACACTGTGGGGTGGGGGCGGGACCCCAGCCATGTCAACAGACTCGGCCTCTCATCCCAGTTCTGCCATCAGCTGCTCATGTGATGTTGGGGGATTTTTCGCCTTCCTGAGCCTCAAATTCTCCAACCTAAAACCAAAGACCTTGATACAGAAGAGCCCAGAGGCAAATCTTTTTCAAAGTCTGGTCTTTCCTAGCTCTGTGATTTTTTAAATCCTAACACCATCCATCAAGCAAAAGGTTCTAGGGGCCGTGAACCTTGTCAGGGCTTCAGGTGAGGGGAGAAAGGGACCTAAGAGCAGATATCTGACATCTGTGCTGCTCTGGGGGCTTCCTCCTCAGCCCAGCCTCTCTGATTTAGATTCTGGCTTTACGGTGGCATTTCCCAAGTTGATCGCAGATCATGCTCATCTGAATCACGTGTTAGCTGTTTGGTTTTCCCTGCAAGGGAGAGCCCCATGGCGCTGTATTCGAACAAGACAATCAAGGGTGATTCTTGTTTTCAGGCAAGTTTGTGCAGCATTAAGTAAGAGTTTTCACCTGGGGACTTGAACAAGCGAAGGTGTCTGACCTGATGGGACTTTATCTCTCTGCCCATCCACTGTTCTCCATTGCTGTCTACCGTGCACATTCATTTCATCAGGCCTCACATTTTTTTTTTTACAGACAGGGTGGACAGTGGGAGAGAGAGACAGAGAGAAAGGTCTTCCTTTTACCATTGGTTCACCTTCCAATGGCAGCCGGCATATCGCGCTGATCCAAAGCGAGGAGCCAGGTGCTTCTCCTGGTCTCCCATGCGGGTGCAGGACCCAAGGACCTGAGCCATCCTCCACTGCACTCCCAGGCCATAGCAGAGAGCTGGCCTGGAAGAGGGGCAATCGGGACAGAATCCAGTGCCCCGACCGGGACTAGAACCCGGTGTGCTGGCGCCGAAGGCAGAGGATTAGCCTATTGAGCTGCGGCGCCGGCCAGGCCTCACATTTCAAGAGCTGTGAATGTCTCCTGCATCCAGGTCTGAGCCCTTCACCCTTGGAACTGTGTCCTCTCTTTACATCCCGCCATGCCTAGCCCAGCACCTTTCCCAGGGAAGATGCTTCTAAAAGTCTGCCCAACAGAGTTGTCCAGAGTGTTTCTGCCTGGGTGTTTAATTGTGCCCTGGGTCATCAGTGACACAAAACCATGACATCCAGACAAGGAGTAATGACAGCAGGTGGGGAGGTATCATGAGGAAGACAGGATCGGAACAGAGTCTTGCAGGAGGGGCGAGGTTTAGATAGAATAGTTAGAACGGGGCCTTTTAGGCAAGAGTCTAAACCTGAGCATGACAGCATCTTCTCTGTTTCCCCACTGATGTGTTTATTCTGCTGTGTACCTGCCCATGTGGCCAGACTGTTCTCAGCCACTCAGACTGTTGATGAATCTCACTAAGATTCAGCCAGGCTGATTGCTAAATGACTTGCAAGGAGCTGGGAGTGAAGTCCTGGTGCCTCAGAATCAACAGGCTCTAGGATGTCCTGGGAAATTGGATTAACACACATACACACACACACACAATCACTCTCTCTCTCTCACACACACAAACATCTAATCCTCTCTAATACCCAGAGTTTGTGGAGAAGAGATGTTCATGTGTGCTTCTTTTTTATAAGATTTATTCTATGTATTTGAAAGAGTTACAGAGAGAGGTAGAGACAGAGAGAGAGGTCTTCCATCCACTGGTTCACTCCCCACATGGCCACAATGGCTGGGGCTGCACCCAATCCAAAGCCAGGAGCCAGGAGCTTCTTCCGGGTCTCCCACATGGGTGCAGGGGCCCAGGACTTGGGCCATCTTCTACTGCTTTCCCAGGCCATAGCAGAGAGCTGGATTGGAAGAGAAACAGCCGGGACTCAAACCGGTTTCCACATTGGATGCCGGCACTTCAGGCCAGGGCTTTAACCCGCTGCACCACAACGCCGGCCCCCATGTGTGCTTCTTGGTCCCTCATTGTCTCTACTTCTTCCAGGGAGTTCTCCTGGTTGTCTCCAGAGGGCAGATGACCTCTTCCTCCCTGGAACTTGTTATCAATACAGGGGAAGACAAGGATGAGCAGCAAACGAAAACTCAAGGCAAGACGGCCAGCTTGGAGATGGTTGCAAGAGAAGATAATAGCTTGTATTAGGAAAGCAAAAGAGGAAAGAAATACCCTATCCCTTACTAAGACATTACTAGCTGGTTGAGCTGGGGTATATTAATCATTCTGTCCCTCAAAGTTCCCATCAGTAAAATGGGAATAATAACTCTCTTTTTTATGGCAGTGTTATATGGGTAAATTCCTTTGCACAAAAGTATTTTCTATACAAAAATGATACCTTTTCCAAGTATCATTTGAATTAAGTCACAGTACTGGCTCTCCTGTCCCAGGGCTCAGTCCAAATGGAGTTCTTTTGCCCACTGTATGTCAGTACTATTTTGTGCCCAGCCCTGGGCTTCTCACTACTGCAACTCGAGCAATGAGAAAGTCTTTTGAGTTTGGGGCTGAGCTGGCTTCGATGTTACAGTCTGTGACCTCAGCTTAAAAGTCTACATTCCCCTCCCTTCCTGGGTAATAGCACTCAAGTGCAGGAGGAGGATTCTCAGGTAAGGAATTTGCAGAGTCAGCAGGTGCTGAGACCAGCCCATCTCAAGTCTGACTCACGTTTTCATGGCTGTAAAATCCATGTTGCAAATCAGTGAATAGTGGAGTTGGAAGGGCCTTAAAGATCCTCTGCTCCAACTTGCTCATTTTTTACATGGGAAACTGAGTGAGGAGGAGGGAAGGATTTGCCCAAGATCACAGAGTATGTTGAAGGCAGAACTGACGTGAATACTTCTCAGATTATGTCTTGGTGTCTCTTTACAGGAGATGTTGTAAGACTTACTGTCACTTTTGTCCTTTCCGTCACCCTGCCCCTCCTAATGAAAGACACTACTTGACTGGTATCATTGCAGCCTGCAACAGCAGGCGTAAAATGGGAGCAGTAGTCCGCCCACACTTCCTTTCATTTATCACACATTACTAGGCAACACTTTCATGCCAGTTACTGAGGACACTGAGGTAAAAGGACGCAGGCCTGCCTTCAAGGTGTTCAAAATTTAGTGATGAAGACAGGGGAACAATCTCCAGGGGGGACTGGCTGCCTCCCAGAGTTAAATGATACGTGTCTCCCACCTGCTGACTCAGTTATACTTATGATTGCATTGACTCCCCTCTCATATAGAATGTGAGATGGATTTTCCTGGGAAGAAATATACCAAATGCCTCAGTCCCCCTCATTTATTCATAGCCTCAAAAAAATTTGTTGGCACTTAGGATAAATTACCAGGGAAACAAAGGTTGATAACAGACAAGAAACCTGCAGTCCAGTAGAGAAATAAATCATGAACATCAAAGCTTACCCAGGGATGGGCGATATCAAGAACAAATGGTGTCTAAGTCCACCATGAGAGTTTCTCAGAGGAGGTGGGAAGGGAGCTGAGACTACTTAACCAAGGGGATGATGTCTGCTGAGAAGACAAAGTGGGAATCGTGCTAGGAAGAGAGAACAGCACATGCGGGGCCGTGATAGTGCAGATGCATGCAAATTCTAAAAACAGCAACAGCTAATTATTGCTGGCACGTGGAGTGAAAAGACAGGCAGAAAATAAGGATACTGATAGGCAGGACCTGTGCCATGTGAAGGAGATGGAATTGCGTGCTGAGGACACAGGAGAAAAATTGTGGATTTTAGGGAGTTAATCAGATGGCCAGGCGTATATTTCAGAAACTCACTGAGGCAGACATGTGGAGGGTGTGTTGGAGCCAGGGAGCCCAGGGATGGAGCTGATCCAGGTAAGAACAGATGAGGCCAGATGAGGGCAACTGGAGCACCACCCTGAGCCAGGCTAGACTTTGATTTTCTGTGTGATCCACCCATCACCAGTCACCTGGGGGAAGGTACTGACTATAACATGTAACCAAAAGGCATGAAGTCATGGATTTGAGTCTCCAAACCTGTGATTCATGATCCTGGCAACACTCTGTGTCCGAGACCACCCTCCTCCCACTCAGCCAGAATGGTTTGAGACATCATAAATGATCCATGGAGAATCCAAGCTTTCTTGCCCAACAGAACTGATGTGTTGTTGAACTTGTAAAAGTACTTGGGGGGGGTGCTTTTTCTTAATCTTTAATCCACCTTCCCATCATTAATATAAAGTCACTTCTGAGATTTCGGTTTTGGTTCTTCTAACCGTGTTTTCCAAACAAGGCAGCCAGTCTGCCAAGTGATGGATCCCACTTCTATCCCTTCTTGGCAGTGACTCAGCTGTTTCAGACCTTCTTGCTTTTGCTGCTTTCATTCCTCATCTTAAAATGCCTTCTCTTCACTTATTTATCTATGGTCATGCTTTGTTGTCTTGTAGCTCCAAGTTCAAATTCTGGAACTGCATGTATTCATGGAACTGCATTGTGCAATCATGTACAAGCTACCAAAGTATTCTCAGCCTCAGGGAGCTTCCCAAATCCCTATTGCTTAGTTGTCCTGGAGTTAAAGATAGTTTGTGAAGTGCTTTATATAGCACCTTCTCCAACCTTAATTTTCAATACCCCATACTGCTAGGTGAAATTCTAGTTTGATAATCAAGTTTGTCATTCTCTACCAAAAAGGCCAAAGCAAGAAAGAATTGGCAATACATCTCCTGATTTTCAGGATAACTATGAATTACAGTTTTCTTACCCAGATTAATTAAACTTGACTCCTGAGTACCCACTTGATCTCCATATCCAGCTGTGGAATCCCACAGTAACCTATAATTAAGAGACAGTTGCTAATAACAGAGTTGGAGCTTGAAATTAAGAACAAAAATAGGTAGAGATGCACCATAATGAGGGCACTGTCGCAGATCCTCAGGTCCTTTCTCTGAAAGATGAGCATTTGGAAGATAAATGCTCATCTTAAAGGTCTCATGGAGCCACATTGTGTGTTACTGGGAGGGTGCGGCCGTGGAAATGATCCCTGAAAGCAGAGTGCTTTGCTTTCATTACAGTGAAAGAATTGCTCAATGTAGGGCAAGAAGCTGCCAATGGGTGTGGAATCAGTTTTAGGAGAAGGTAAAAAAAAAAAAATAGTGACAATAGTATGTGATGAGATTATCCCTTCTGGTTTGTTGCAAGTGGAAACCTGCCTAGAGCCTAGGAGAGAATTTGTCTCAAGCTCCTGGGAAGCCTGGATCCACTTGGGTAAATTCCTCAAAACCTGATTCAGAATGCTCTCACCAGCTTACAGAGATCATCTCATACTTTGTTTGTTTCGGTGGTCTTTCAGATTTTTTTCAAGTTTAACTTGACTTTTTAGATCAATTTTTGGTTAATTGATTATGTTTTATCCTCAAAAAGATAGAATTAAAAGGAATTTTTTTTTTGACAGGCAGAGTGAACAGTGAGAGAGACAGAGAGAAGGGTCTTCCTTTGCCGTTGGTTCACCCTCCAATGGCCACTGCGGCCGGCACACCACGCTGATCCGAAGCCAGGAGCCAGGTGCTTTTCCTGGTCTCCCATGCAGGTGCAGGGCCCAAGGACTTTTTTTTATAATTATCCTTATTTTTCCTTCACTAATGCAACACCTTTTTCCTTTTGGAGTATTTTTGGTCCTTGTTTATCTACTTATTTTTTAATTAGCCATCCAGATAAATCTGAAAGAATATTATTATCTCTGCTTTATTAGCAAAGAAATTAAAGATAGCAGAGTTTATTAATATTGTTCTAAATAACACAGATGTATATAATAAATGGCCAACTCAGGAACCAAGATAAGGAATGATTCCAAATATGCCCTATTCCACTACATTCTACTGTGATGTTGGCCACACAACCTGCCACATAATTACTGTAGGTGTCATAATTTAATGCAATGTTATTTTCCTTTACTATCCAGAATAATAGCAATCTGAAATTATATCACCACAAATTTGACCAACCAATCCCTAGAGTAAACAAAGAGATTATCAACTCTGAAGAGAATGCTGTAGGAATGTGCAAAGATGAGAGGTGAAGTGGAATTAATATGACTTTTTAAAAAATGAGCTGTTTTCATTAAAATACGTGCTGTAACTTTATTGTACTAATTGAGACTCCCTACAATTGCTGATCAATTTTCCAAGCATTTCTTGATCATTTGATTATAAAGCCTTCTTATTATTCTTGTCAGTAATCCCATTTCATGTAACTAAATGTAGAATTAGACACCTGGGCAGCAGGTGCTAATGAATTGTAATTCATAAAAGGAGAAGAAAAATGGATTCCTTTGACCTAGCATAAAAAAGATGACTGTCTTTCCACTCTGGAGTCAATGTCATATGGAAAATGACATGAAGATGAGGAGGGTGAGTTCTACAGCCCTTCCCACTGATACAAGAGTCTATTTCCCTCTGATCTTTCCTATGACAGCAAATAGGTAGAGGCAGGCTTGGGGAGACTTGATCAGACACATTGGAGGGAGTTCCCACCAAGAACTCTAGGTTGGCTCCTAATCAAGTTTGAAATGACCAAAGCCACAGCTAATTGCATCAATTTGCTTTCCTTCAGGCAGAATGGGGAAGCAGAATAGCAAACTGGCCCCCGAAGTCATGGAGGACCTGGTGAAGAGCACGGAGTTCAATGAGCATGAGCTCAAGCAGTGGTACAAGGGCTTCCTCAAGGACTGTCCGAGCGGGAGGCTGAACCTCGAGGAGTTTCAGCAGCTCTACGTGAAGGTAAGGACACTGCCTGCGAGCATGTCACCTCATGGGAACCATAACCTGAGGAAACCAGTTTGTTTCAGTTCTGGTGGTTTTCCATTAGATAAGAAAAATGGCTCTTTTTTCAAAATGCAAATGTACACATGTTGGTCCAGAGATGAAGTCAAACAATAGCTGAACCAGAGAAGTAATTGTTAAATCACAACACTGAACAGGATGACAGCATCTGGTGAAAGAATCTTCAAAATCTCCGGTAATAGTGTTTGCTGGTGACTCCTGATAGGTGGCCAAGGATGACATTGATTGGCTGACTGAAGGTGAATGTCCCTCTTTCCATTAAAGACAAAGTCCATGGGAGGGCTTTTGCCCCAAGAAAGATTCTCCTGTATGCAGAAAAGAACCCCACAGCTGAACCTTTAGAAACAGGGTCTAGTTAACATCTGGGCCTCAATGTCTACAACATGGGCTCCTAATTCAACGTATTATAGTGTTTTTTAAGATTTATTTTGGGCCGGCGCCGCGGCTCACTAGGCTAATCCTCCGCCTTGCGGCGCCGGGACACCGGGTTCTAGTCCCGGTCGGGGCACCGGATTCTGTCCCAGTTGCCCCTCTTCCAGGCCAGCTCTCTGCTGTGGCCCGGGAGTGCAGTGGAGGATGGCCCAAGTACTTGGGCCCTGCATCCGCATGGGAGACCAGGAGAAGCACCTGGCTCCTGCCATCGGATCAGTGCGGTGTGCAGTCCGCAGCGCACTGGCTGCGGCGGCCATTGGAGGGTGAACCAATGGCAAAAGGAAGACCTTTCTCTCTGTCTCTCTCTCTCACTCTCCACTATGCCTGTCAAAAAATAATAAAAAAAAAATTTTTTTATTTTATTTTAACAGCAGAGTGGCAAAGTCAGAATGAAAGAGAGAGAGCGAGAGCGAGAGAGAATCTTCCATCTACTGGTTCACTCCCCAAATGGCCGCAACAGCCAGGGCTAGGTCAGATCAAAGCCAGGAGTCCAGAACTGAACTCCATCCAGGTCTCCCACAGAGGTGGCAGGGCCCCAAACACTTGGGCCATCTTCAACTGCTTTCCCAGATGCATTAGCAGGGAGCTGGATCAGAAGTTGAACAGCTGGGATATAGGATGTCAGTTTCAAAAGCAGTGACTTAAATGGTGTATCACAACACCAGCCCCCAATGTTTAGAAGCTAATCTTCCCCTGGACACCAGATAGATATGCCCCATTAAAGGTGTAATTTCTACCTCAATGGTGATGTTTTTGCTTGTCTCAGTTTATGAGTTGTATTGGTTGTAGATCTTGTATGATCTAAAACATTCCCATTTTGTATATACTTATATAATGTTCTTGTGAAAGAAAAGCATTGTTTTCCTTTAAATATTTTTGAAAAAAATACCACAAGGAAAATATTGCTTTTTAATTTTGGTAAATGTCAATTTGAGCAGCATGGTTCATTCAAATACATAAATATATATGGGGGAATCATGCAAAATATTAAACATTGTCAGTGTTTTATGTATTTGAGCAATTTCCATGGGGTGGAACCCAGCAATTCCACTCTTGCAAATGTACAAGAAGGGGCATGTATGAGAATGCTGATAGCTTCCCTGTGCACAATGGCAAACCTGGAAAGCAACCCAAAACCCTGTCAAATGGAAAGTGGAAAATAAACTGGTTTGGTCACATACTAACATTTTCAAAATTGCTGAACTCTAACAACACTAAAGCATTACATGCAAACAGTATGTCCCAAAGATTCTAAATGAAGCACAAATAAAATTAAAATATACTTTATAGGACTATAAACAAATGCAATTACTACATCATATCAAAAGGGGAGCAAGACACTGGCAAGCACAGGATTCAGATTGATGGCTGTGTCTCCTAGACAGGAAGCAAAGGTGGGAAAAGGTATTGCCACATACCTAGATTATGCCAAAGTCATAGCTATTATTTTGGGTTATGGTTTTATAGATGCTTGTTGCATTACTAATAGCTCACTAACCAACCAACTAAATAAATGACCAGGCCCTGGGTGAATAACAGATGAATGTCAGAAGCCAAGGATTATGATTAGTAGCCCAATGCTGTGGACCCCACAGGTGTATGTAAAGCTACAGCCTTAAATAGGTATAGAAAGGTACACAGACTTCTGAAATCCATGCATACAATGAGTCTTCAAAAAGATCTTGAAAATGCACTTATGAAAAGTCCTTATGAAAGGACGGTGCACCAAATAAACTCATCTTTTAATGGTATTTATGTATGAACTCTTTGAAGTAACCTCACATAGCAGCTTGTGTGCATGTCACAAGATCACTGTGATGTTTCAAAGATCTCAGTAATTATTAGTGTGCAGGGATCTTTTATGTAGAACTACAGGGAAATGCATTTATTACTCAACTGGTAGAATTTTTTCCTGCAGAGAAGAGGGACAGATGCATTTTCTATATTGTTATCCCAACCTTCCATAGTTTCTCAAGTCACATTTTCTGCCATTTTATCACCATTTCTGCCATTTTATCACCAAGGAGTTAGCCTGTGGCACAGAACTAACTTGACTTTCAACCACAAAGAAAGTAGAGACAAATGAGATTTGTCAGTCATTTTCATATCACGAAAGTTCATGAAAGCTGCCACACTTTGATTAAGAGAGTTCTGAGGCCAGCGCCGCGGCTCAATAGGCTAATCCTCTGCCTGCGGCGCCAGCACACCAGGTTCTAGTCCCGGTCGGGGCACCGGATTCTGTCCCGGTTGCCCCTCTTCCAGGCCAGCTCTCTGCTGTGGCCAGGGAGTGCAGTGGAGGATGGCCCAAGTGCTTGGGCCCTGCACCCCATGGGAGACCAGGAGAAGCACCTGGCTCCTGCCTTCGGATCAGCGCGGTGCACCGGCCATTGGAGGGTGAACCAACGGCAAAAGGAAGACCTTTCTGTCTCTCTCTCTCTCTCACTGTCCACTCTGCCTGTCAAAAAAAAAAAAAATGAGAGAGGAGAGAGAGAGTTCTGTGTGCCACATTCTTCTGTTTAAAATGAACGGGGCTTTGCCTTTGAAGAAACAGCTGAAATGCAGGAAGCTGCACGTGTTCAGCCCTGAGAAATCCCAACCTCAAACTGAAGTTTATGTAAACACTGGGCATGCAGCAGTGCTTTATGGGCCAATTGATGTACAAGCACCAAAGCCACCTCCCACCCCCCACCCACAGTAGGTTTTCTTTGTTTCAGGAAAGTAATATATGACTTTCTGAATTTCATTTATATCTTTGCCAGTTTCTTATTTCAGCCTCTATTCTTATTTAAAAAAAAAAGTATCCAAATTTGACCTATGCTCTTGGATCAGATAGTCAGAAAGTAGGCAAAGTCTTTTTCATTTTCCAGAGTTTTCTAAGGATCGAAATCAATAGAGAATCACAGAAGAAATATGCTATATACACAGAAAAAAGGAATGTCAGTTCTGGTATGCTAAAAGGGAGTTGTCTGGAGAAAGATGTGGATTTATGTAATAGGCCCATGAGAGGGGATGATGTGAAAAAACTTCCTTTAATGCTATTAAAAATGCAAATATTCAGCAAGACACAGTCATTATCCTGGTGAATGTGCACTTGCCAGTAGCTCTGTCTGTGCTTGGTGGGGAGGTGAGACGTCCTGCGATCCAGCTAAGCCCTGCCCCCTATCTGTGGCATCAGTCTGATGCATCTGCTGTTGCTGCTCTGCCCTGGTTCAGGTTCCAGGGGAGTCGCCCTGGCTTCTGTAGGACGAAATCCAATGACGCTGGAGCAAGGAGCAGGATAAGGGGAGGGGCCCCTCTGCAACACAAACCCCAAACTTCTGAAGTCCCTGAACCCCAAATGTAAAGATTTTCCTTCACTATGTCTACATTTTAAAACAGGTTTAGGAAAATGAGGCAATTTGGCCTACATTATAGGGAGCATTGACAGGACAAACTTTAAAGATGGAGCTGCTGACCCCCACAGTGGCTCACAGTCCTGCATCCCCAAGGCAGCCACTCCTCCAGCCTCCACCCCACCAGCCCACCACGCACTCAGCTGCTAGAGTGAGCTTTGTAAAACAAACCTGGGCCTGGGCCTCCCCTGTTGGGTGCAGGTTTCACTCTCCTGTCATGGAGACCACAATCACCTTATTTCAATCAACATAAGACCCACTGTCTAGCACAGAGACTCTCACAGAGCAAGCGGCAGGAGGTATTTCTTGGCCCTCCTTCTCATGAGGCCATGTGTGGTGGAGGCAAGCAAAGTGATGAGAGGACCATCCTTCCTGCCCTCGGGGATCTCAGAGGCTCCTCAGAGACTGGGTACAAGCTGGGAGAGGTTAGTTTCAAAATGTAATATTAAAACAAACACTAATGACACAGTCATGAAAGGGGGCACTTTTCCATCTCCTTAGAAGACTAAAATATGCCCCAGTAGAGAGCTGTTAACTTCCTGTTGTTGAAGCCGCCCAGTCTGCAGCACTTTGGGATGGCAGCCGGAGCAGATGAGAACAGTCCCCACCCCTTTCCTGTTGCCATCTGCAAACTGGGAGCCCCATGTAACTGATAGAAGGAGCCTTCTGTCAAGAATGTCTGGCACCCCCCACACTCGGGGATTTCTGAGTCTCTGGTCACAGAAGTTGCAGCAGATGCTTTATCATCCACACCACAGCACTGCTGCTGATAGGCTGGGAAGGAAGATTTCCCATTTTGTCAACAAGAATCAAGTACCTGATTTTCTCCCCGTGAGAATTTCCTGTTTCCAACAATCATTTTGATGGCCAAGTCTAGATCACATATTAAGATGGAAAGATTGCCATTTTAACTGCATTTTCAGAGAAACAGCCACAGTTTTCAGAGAGAACCCAACCCCGAGGAGGAGCAAGCAACTATGTAAAGGTGGAAGCGTGCTTGTCCCAGGGTCCTCTTTCTTGAAGGGCTGACACCTCTTCTTATTGTATTAGCCACTATGACATCAAAGCCAAAGAAACCAGGGAGCAAACCCAACAGAGTCCTGAAAAAAGCTCTAAATAGAATCACACAGAGAATTTTAGATATATATAGCTACATATATACAAAGTTATACATATGTATGTATGATGCGCAAGATTGTTTTTATTAATAACCATTAGAGATGGCTGAGGTTGAGTTGAAAAGGTAGTAACGGTCAGTTTTTTTACAAAAGCATAGGATTTGGGATCTGACAGATGTGAGATTCAGCTGTGACATATCCATATCTCTGCCTCTCCACATCTCAGTTTCTTATTTATAAGGTGGAAGTAATAAGCCCTGTCTTGTCACCTCAAATGGTGAAGTCCCAAAGGAAAGAAGGGAAGTGAAAACAATTTGCAAACTTGTAACAAGTTGTGATTTTTTCCATCATGATTGATGACCTACTCATTGACTCTCAGGGAGCCAGGACAGAAATAGGTTTTACTTCACATGCCAAGTTTGATTGCAGCACAGCATGGGATGGAGAGGAGGATGTGTGGAGGAGTTAAACTGGAAACCAAATAGTGATTTCTGATGTCTACCATGCATTCCACAGCGGGGCAGCAGCCCTCACAGGACACACCAAGGAGCACAAAGCCCTTCCCTAGCTCCCTAGTGGTAGGCAGGCCCTTCTTAATTCATGTTCGACCAATCACTCTGTATCCTGACCCTCAAATTCCTCCTTAAAAAGGGAGACTCCTTCGTTCAACCCATGCTGCTTATTGTTTTGCAGGTAAAGGAGATGAGGTTTCAGATGTAACAATATTCAGAGGTTGTCCTGCTTGTCTCATTGCATGCTTTCTTTTCAAAAGAGTGTTAGGTGGGGCCTGCACTGTGGCACAGCAGGCTAAAACTCCAACCTGTAATACCAGCATCCCATATTAGTGCTCATTCCAATCCTGGCTTCTCCACTTCCAACCTAGCTCCCTGTTTATGTGCCTGGGAAAGCAATGGAGGATGATCCAAGTCCTTGGGCCCCTTACCTACATGGGGCACCCAGAAAAAGCTCCTGGCTCCTGACTTCAGATCGGCTCTGGCCATTGCAGTCATTTCGGGAGCGAACCAGCAGATGGAAGATCTCTCTCTGTCTCTACTTCTCTGTACTCTTTCAAATAAATATGATAAATCTTTTTTTAGGAAAAAAAAAAAAAAGAGCGTTAAGTGTTGGTGAGGCAATTGGCAGGTGCACCTAAGAGGGGTGGGAGAGCCCTGGAGTACAATTTCATCATCACTGATCCAACAGTTCTAATTTTTTTTTAATTTTTTTTAATTTTTTTTAATTTTTTTTGACAGGCAGAGTGGACAGTGAGAGAGAGAGACAGAGAGAAAGGTCTTCCTTTTGCCGTTGGTTCACCCTCCAATGGCCGCCGCGGCCGGCGCGCTGCGGCCAGCGCACCGCGCTGATCCGATGGCAGGAGCCAGGAGCCAGGTGCTTTTCCTGGTCTCCCATGGGGTGCAGGGCCCAAGCACTTGGGCCATCCTCCACTGCACTCCCTGGCCACAGCAGAGAGCTGGCCTGGAAGAGGGGCAACCGGGACAGAATCCGGCGCCCCGACCGGGACTAGAAACCCGTGTGCCGGCGCCGCTAGGCGGAGGATTAGCCTAGTGAGCCACAGCGCTGACCCCAACAGTTCTAATTTTAATAAAAGTTATTTGCTTGTATAATGGTCAGCTTTTTATTATTTTATATAACATATTTGAAAGAAGCAATTTATGAAAGAAGAATTATTTTGGAGGTTCACAGCAAGATCAGTGGTCCCTTGGATCTGGCACCTGATGGGGGTGGTAGATGGCAGAATGCTGTGGAAGAAGCTTTACTTGGCAAGCCAAGCAGAGAGAGATGGGAGCACACTGATCCTACATGAAGTCACCAGGATTCTATCATAGAGACTCCACCCCAGCAACTTCATCCAATTGAATCCCTTCCCAAAGGCCTCACCCTCACACATCACAATTGGATTAAATCTCAATGGACAATTCATTGTCCATTAACATTAGACTTTGAGAACCAAACCCCTAACATATGGGTCTTTGGGGTAATATCCAGACTACTATCCAAACTAGAGCAGCATTGAAAAAAAGAATTTCTTCCAGGTCATTTCAGATCCAAGTGACAGTTTCCTGAAAAGTTTCTATAATTGGTATAGCTTGAAAGCAGTGAGAGAGGGAGAGAGAGAAGGGGGGAGGGAAGAGAGAGAGAGAGAGAGAGAGAAAGAGAGATCTTCCATCCACTGATCCACTCCCCAAATGGCTGCAATGGCCAAAGCTGGGCCAGTGTTGTTGTGTAGCAGGTAAAGCCGCCTCCTGGGACACTGGCATTCCTTATGGGCACCAGTTCCAGTCCTGGCTCCTCCACTCTGATTCAGCTCCCTGCTAATGCATCTGGGAAGGCAACAGAAGATGGCAAAGTCCTTGGGCCCCTGCACCCACGCGGGAGATCCAGAAGAGGCTCCTTGCTCCTGGCTATGGACCGGCCCAATTCCAGGCCATTTGGAGAGTGAACCAGAGGATGGAAGATTCTGTGTGTCTCTCTCTTTCTCTGTAACTCTGCCTTTCAAATAAATAAATAAATTGAAGAAGAAGAAGAATAGCATCCAGGACTCAAACCAGTGCTCATATGGGATGCCAGTGCTGTAGACAGCAGCCTTACCCACCAGCCACCACACCACACCACACCACATAATACAACACCAGCCTCTCTCTGCATATTTTTGAAAAGATTTATTTTATTTAAAGACAGAGTTACAGAGAGAGAGAGAGAGGTCTTCCATCTGCTGGTTCACTCCCCAAATAGCTGCAATGGCTAAGCCGATCTGAAGTCAGGATCCAGGAGCTTCTTCTGGGTCTCCCACATGGGTACAGGGGCCTTAGGACTTGGACCATCTTCCACTGCTTTCCCAAGCACATTAGCAGGGAGCTGGATCAGAAGTAGAACAGATGGGACTCAAACCGGTGCCCATATAGAATGCCAGTGCTGCAGGCTAGGTCTTTAACCCACTGCGCCACAGCACTGGCCCCATCTCTGCATGGTTCTAGCATTCTGTTTTCAACTGGTACACTTGCATTTCAAAACACACTCTCAGAGGTAAAGGCATTCTTCCTGAAAACACTGTGTGAACACATTTGTTTTATAGAATATGAAATAAAAAGTGCATTAAGGTCAACTCTGCTGCATGATTTTGTTTCTCTTCTTCTAAGATTCAGTTTCTGAACAAATGAAAAGTTGATCTATATGAGTAGCTCTTTTTTTTTTTTTTTGACAGGCAGAGTGGATAGTGAGAGAGAGAGAGAGAGAGAGAGAGAGAGGTCTTCCTTTTGCTGTTGGTTCACCCTCCAGTGGCCGCCACGGCTGGCACGCCGCAGCCGGCGCACTGCGCTGATCCGAAGCCAGGAGCCAGGTGCTTCTCCTGGTCTCCCATGGGGTGCAGGGCCCAAGCACTTGGGCCGTCCTCCACTGCCTTCCTGGGCCACAGCAGAGAGCTGGCCTGGAAGAGGGGCAACCGGGACAGAATCCGGTGCCCCGACCAGGACTAGAACCCGGTGTCCCGGCGCCACTAGGTGGAGGATTAGCCTATTGAGCCGCGGCGCTGGCCAATGAGTAGCTCTTAACTTTGGTGTGCAACAAAATCACACAGGCTGATGGTCAATTGGCAGATTGCTGGACCCTTCCTTGGGGTACTGTTTCACTGAGGCTAGGACAGAGTCCTTGTATCTAAATTCTTTTTTATTTACTTTTTATTTATTTGAAAGACATGTAGAGAAAGAGACTGAGACAGATAGAAACAGATCTTTCATGCAATGGTTTACTCCCAAAATGTCCACAACAGGTGTGGCTAGGACAGGACAAATCCAGGCTCTGGAACTCAATCTGAATCTCCCATTCAGATGGCAGGACCCAAATAATTGAGCCATCATCTGCTTCTCCCTGGGTTCACGATAGCAGAAAGCCAGAGTCAGAATCAGAAACAGGACTCAAATCCAAGCATTCCAATATGGAATGCAGGCACCCAAAGCAGCAGCTGGGTCACTGCACCAAGTTCCTACCCCTAGACTCTTAAGACTTTTTTTAAAGATTTATGTATTCTATTTGAAATACAGTGTTACAGGGAGAAAGACAAAGAGAAAGAGACAGAGAGACAGAGACAGAGACAGAGAGAGTCTATCTGCTGGTTCATTCCCAAAATGGCCACAATGGTCAAAGCTAGGCCATACCAAAGCCAGAAGCTTCATCCAGGTCTCCCACATGGGTGTAGGGGCCCCGGCACTTGGGCCATCTTCCACTGCTTTCCCAGGTGCATTAGCAAGAGCTGGATTGGAAGTGGAGCACCAAGGACTTGAACCATCATCCATATGGATGCTGGCATTGCAGGTGGCAGCTTAACCCACTACACCACAGCACTGGCCCTGACTCTTAAGACTTTCCTAATGGTTTTAATGGAAGTATCCAAGAATGACATTTTGAGAGCTACTCTAGATTACTAACCTGGACATATCCTTGAGTGAAATCCATAAGTTCTGTACATGCTGAAGTTATATAAAAAATTTTATATGCAGCTCTCTATGACAACATTCATCAGATTCCTACAGGGTTCTATAGGCCCAAGAAAGCTGCTTCTAACCATTGACACACCAAACATTCTAGAGTCCATGATAGCAGTTATTGAGGTTTAATTGACACTAAAAAAAATGGAGTAAAAGCTCTTTCTAAACCAGCCTTTCAAATAAACTTCACTGGCTTAACAATAAGAGTGAAGATTTCTAAACCATGCTTTGCAAGTTTGCTTTCAGTTTGTACACAATGTCTCCTGCTTCAGAACCCATTAGTTGAGTTTCTTTTTCTTAGGGTCCATGCTATTCAAATGAGAAGCAATCAGAGGGGTAAAATGCAATACTTTCTTCCCATTTGTTCCCCTGAACACTGCTGTGTGCCAGTGTCTGTGTAGCACTCGGCCTGCAGAGAACATCACAGAACCCTCCCCAGGCTGCTATGGTTTGGAGCCATCAAGACATCTATAGTCAAGTGTGGGGAAACGGCTCCAGGTGGCTTTTGCTCAGGACCAAAGAGGACAAGGAGAGGCCTGAGGCCCCAGAGAGGGTAGGTTAGGAAGATGACACAGAAGCTGATCCTTGCGGGAAGGAGGATTTGGACGTGAGGAGCAGCTGATCTGCCTGGAAACTTGAAAATACCATTGGGTAAAATCCCAAAACTTGTGGGGGAGGAACAGCCTTTGTTTTAGAGCCCCTGTGGATGATGGTCACAGGGGGCCCACCAGAGGGAGTATGCTAGGTTGAAGTAAAAACACAAGCAGCAGAGGTGGTCATTTGGCCTAGCACTTAAGATGCTCACGTTCTACATTAGAGTAACCCAGTTTTAAACCCAACTCTGGCTTCTGAATCCAGTTTCCTGTTACTACAGATCCTGGGAAGCAGTGATGCTGGTACAAGTAGCTGGGTTCCTGCCACCCACACGGGAAACCTGGATTGAGTTCCCAGTTCTGGTTTCATCCTGACCCAGCCCTGGCCATTTTAGGTACTTGGAGAGTAAACCAGCAGACAGGATCTCTCTCTCTCTCTCCTTCTCTCTCTCCCTACCTCCCACTGTGCATGTCTCTCCTCCTTTCAAATAATAAATACAGTTAATTTTTTAATAAAAACCAGCCAAACAAAAACTTCTTGATAATCCTGTTGAGATAGTCTGAAAAGTTATCTGTGGAAGAGAAAGCTGTATTTACTCTGCCATACACCTCCCCTATATTTCTCCCTTATTCTGATCCCCTTGTTTTCATTCTTACCACTCTAACTGCTTCAGGCTGACCATCAGCTCACTTGATTCTCACTGTGGCCTACGATGCAAACATTGGAGGCTGCACTCCCCTGCCTTAAGCCATAGGGCTTAGAAAGCCAGGGCATTTAGGTTGCTTAGTGAAAAGCAGAGACGAACACCTGGTCACTTTGTCTCCCAGCCTCCTTGCCACCTACCTACACTTTCTATGTTCTCTGAGTCACATTCAGCATCAGTTATGTTAGAGTTTCTCTTGTCTACTTTGCTGTGAGGCAGAATGAATCAGGTGTTCTCTTGTTGTTTCACCCCAAACGTCCTTCCAGGACCAAAAGCTTGGAAAATCCTTCCTTTGTCTCCTCCATTCCCAGAGCTAGAAGACTCTGTCTCCTCTGTGTTTCCATAACTTTGGCTTTTACCCACCCCAGCTTTTAGCAAAGACATTCTGATTTGGGGACACATTTCTGAAAGCTTTTCTCAGCTTCTCACTAGTTAGAGCCTTTCTTTACTCTCCAGAGCCTACCTTAAATACAGGTAAATGCAATGTGGTTTAATCAGAAGGCTGGGTATGAATTTCACTGCACCGTACACCAGCCATGTGAACTTGGGAAAATCCTTTATGCTTGAAAGTTTGCTAAATAAATCAACAAAGCTCTCTGATGCTCAGTTTTCTTATTTGTCAAATGAAAACACTCAGTCCTGCTCACTGCGGAGATCATCAGTGAGGCAAGAAGGTGAGGAGAATGAACATGTGTTTTACAGTAAAACATCTTGCCCAGGTGAGGCTGACACCCATCTGATGCTAGGTACCTGGGCATGGGAGGATTTCCAGGTGCCAAACAGCTGTGGCATCAAGCATTTGCCCTCCCCCCCAATCAGATATTTTATCAAAAGAAAATGTAACAGAGATTAATATTATTTCTTCTGAATATCTGATTCCAATCAATTTTTAAAATAAACCTCAGCTTAAAATGGAGTTTAGAGTGATCAGTTTTTAGGGATTCAGATTCTGCTTGTTAGTCAGAGAAAATTAGGGGTAGATCTTATTAAAACTGTTGGGCAAAACTTTATACAGAAGCATTTTAATTCCTTAGGGGAATAGATGTTCTGTAAGATACATAATGTCATCAGGATTGGGTTGTTGAGGATGTTACAATTTTAGGGAGAACCTGGGAATTCATTTCCATTTGAAATGTTTGCCAACATGATCAAGACTGCACTTCAACTTGAGTTAATGTAGAAAATAAGAGCTGGGGTCTGAATTCTCAAGGAAGAGACTACAATAAAGTTCGAGTTCTGGGAAAACAGTTTCCCACATGGTGCTTCAATGGTGTTTTATTGCAGTGAGATTGTCTCAGAGAATTGCTAGCTGCCGGTGTGGTTTGCACTAGAGACAGCACGTACTGCAGAGGGGTGGAAGTGATACCCTTCCCCGTCTCAAGGGTGAGATGCTATTTTGGATGGTTTCCACACCATGGTATTTTGCCTTGCCATGATAGGCACATGTCAGTTGGAAAAACAGCAATCAATGGTCATTGCAACTATGACATCCTGGAAAAAAAATGCCCTGAGATGACACTGCCACTTCTCTATCCTCGGGATAAGGCAAACGCCTTCAGGATACTCTGAGTCCATCCTGTTTCTATTTTACAAAAGAAGAAACTGAAGTCCTTGAGTTGGAAAGGGACACTGTAAAGTAGATCCACTCTTAGTTACTCCAACTGACATCTGAAAGGATGTGTCTCAACTTCAGCCTGATTATGGGGATTTAAAGCCAGAAGGACCTACTTGCTATTTATTCTCTGCAGCCGGTCATTCATATACAATCCATTTCTAAATGGAAAAAGAACCAAAAGGGGGGAAACAGTGTATTCTTATTGCAGAGCTGGACTTGAGCATGCAAAACCATGTCCAGATCTCTCACTGAAAGCTGTTTTGCAATACTAGATTTTTCTGGCCCTTCTGAATGATGATGTGAACTTTATCTGATATCACTGATTGACCTTCGTTGTGTGAATGGGGCTGACTCACTCACCTCGGTTGGAATCAGTCCCCCCTCCTCTGCAGTGACCCACTGAGAACCCTAGCACCTAACAGGAAAACCCCCTGTCTGGCTGATCATTCACTGCCTCGTCTCCACTTGTACTGATTCTCACTGACTTCTCTGAGGGTTGTGGTGGAGAACTGTGGTTCCATCCTGGGACTGGCCTGACATGACCACGAATGGGATCCTGCCCTGAATTATAAGTCATCTCCTCCCCGCACTGGTGGAATCCAGTCCTGTTATCACGGGTGAAGGATGGGGAAGTCAGTGGTAAAGTAGACGTAAATCCATCTATCCAGAATGCTCATCAGCCTTGGTAGGTATATCCTAGTGAATCCCTTTGTAGACAGTAGTCCAGAGAAGCTGTTAGCAATCATCCACCTTCAACATACAATGACCAAGTAGAATCTGTAGCCCATCTGTTGCCAGGAGCTATGGTGATGGAGATGGAGGTAAAGTTTGAATCAGACCCTCCTGGTCTTCTAAAGGGCTTGGCATAAAGAGAAAGCAACATTGTATGAAAATAGCCAAAAGAGAAGACAGAGAGTGATAATTGCCCCAAGACAGGTGCAGATACTCTAGGAAAATTTTGTGTAAATGCAAATGATATTTGACTTCAAGATATCCTGAAGTTTGAGTAGGATTTGTTGCTCTAAACATAACACCCCCAATACAAGGGACTGCCTAAGACAGGATATGACGGCCAAGTCTTAGTTCTTTCCAGCTGCTATAACAAAATGCCATAAGCTGTGTGGCTTATGAACAACAGAACTTTATAGAACTTCATTTCTCTCAGTTCTTGAGGTTGGCAAGCCCAAAATCAAGGAAAATTTGATGTCTGCTGAGGGCCCATCTTCCAGCTCATAAATGGTGCCTTCTTTCTGTATCCTCATAAGGGCTTTTGTTAAATAAAGGTTAAGAATCCCATTCTCAAGGGCTCCATTCTCATAACCTACCCCAAAGGCCCCACCTCTTAATACTATCCCCTTGGGGTTAGGATGTTACCAATTTAGTCTTGGGGACACAAACATTAAACCGTAACAGGCAGGAAGACAAGAGTACAATATGGAGAATAGAAAACAATTCTGTTGGTTGAAATGTCACCTGATCAAAGAAGAATCTGGGTAAAGGAGGGGTCGGAAATGTGAATGGGGCCAGGCCACAGAACCACAGAATGCCAGAGAAGTTCTAGAGTCTTCAGTGTTGGGCACAAGATGACCAGATGGTTTTCTCTAGAGGCCAGGACCTGTCAGATGACCATGGGAACTCTCGTGGCCCGAGGCTATCTTCCTCTTAGAACAACACAATAGACACCACCAACAATGAGAAGTCACTCCTCATTTCCCCTCATCAGTGTCCCCAGAGTCGAGCAGAGCTGCAAGGGCTTCTACAGTGCCCAGAAGTGAATGACTTACAGCTCAAGTTTAGTTTGTCTGCAGAGTGTATGTGCAGTCTAGATCCAACATCAGGAGGATCAGCAGGCAGGACCCCCTCAGGATCCCCATGACGTCTGAGGAGAGGAAGCTTCCAAAGCTGGCAAGTGCAGCAACGGCCCAATAGCTAAGCACGGTGAGAGTGAGTCAGGGTTTTGAGAGCTCAGAAGAGGGGAAGGAAGAGAGCAGGTCAGGGAGGCAAGGCTTCCTGGGCAGTGGAGCAGTGCAGGGGCTGGGGCTGGGATCCAGGAAGGATGAAGACACACAGCGAGGACAGAAACACTCCCTGAACAGAGCAGAGCGGGAGCAGGGAGTGGGCAAGATCCTGACCTTGGATGGATGAGACTCCACCATGGCCATGTTAGAATGTGTCTACCCAGCCAGACCTGAGTGCTGGAGGTCAACCCCAGCCCACAGAGCCAGCCCTGCCGTGCCATCCTGGCTCAGTTCTCAGCCAGAGCTCTCTGAACTAAGCCCTCTACTCACTCAGAGAGCAGGCCTTCTCTGGGCCTTTGCTTGTGCTGCTTTTCATGGAGAGAGGCTGGGGAAAATTTGCTGACAGAGTGGATTTGTCAGTGGTAACCAGGATGTTCCCAGGACAACCAGCCGGACTGCATCCGTGCAGCTGACCCCACACCTGTCTTCCTGTCGATGAAATCCCTTTTCTTTGAAATAAAGGAGAAAACTCAATGCATTTGGAGCTAATAGCAGAGACAAATATGTCAGTTTATCAGTGCTATTCACAGTGTTTTCAGAGACAAGAGCAAGATGGATGCGGTTCTGTGTTTGTTTGTTTACTTGGTCTTACTGGTATATTTTTATTACAAAATGGCACAAAGATACAAGGTGAAATTATGTATCTTATCATCTTGGGCTTGGATATCCATCAGACACATGGCAGCTGTGCTCTGTGACAGGAAGCAGGGGGAGGAAGCAGGCCTTGCTGTGTCCTTGTGCAGCACAGACCTTTCTGGATCTGCTCCTCTCTGGGTTGCCTCAAGTTTCCATCTGCTCCGGGGGACTGTCCCTCGTTATCCCTGGGGAGGCTGTCCTGGCTCACATGTCCCAGCCTTCTCCAGCACTTCGTCCTGGCTGGCCCAGCCAGCACTCCATCTGTGTAGAAAGAGGAGAAAAGAAGCAGAGAAAAGGCCGTCCCTGGTGTAGGGGGCTGGGAATCTTCCTAGAGGCCAAGGGGTGAGCCTGTGAAAGAGGCACCCAGAGGTGCTACATTGACTCAGTGGAGAGGCTTCGGGAGATCACAACTTCCCCCCAACAAAGCACCCAGGAGGAGTGCTGGGTACCCATGCCAAGCCCTTCATGGGCCTGACTCATAGGGACTGCTGTAGACAAAGCTGCCTAACATTAGATGTTGTAGTGCGAGTGGCAGGACAGGAGTCTGTTCTCCCTATCCATCATCCAGTCTACTGTTTGCTCCAGGGAGATAGTAATGCCCGGCAATAAACACAGAGGGGACTGCTTGACTTTCTAGCACTAAACACCGCAGACCCAAGCCCATTAGGTACTATCTAGAATAAACGAAAGGTTGACTAGATGGCTAGGTGAACAATGAACAAATAATGTTAGCTAACAAGTATCAGGTTCTGTGCATATATTAGCTCATTTATTCATCATAAGGGTATAGAAGGTAGCTAAAATCACATGCCACAAAGGAGTTCAGTGATTTTCATAAGGTCACACCGTGGGACTTTGTTGCCAATGTACTTTACCAGGTGGAGAGAAGTGTGGTGGAAATCTTAGGGAATCCCAATGCCTGCTGAGTGTGCTTTGTGTGGTTTGCTTTCCTAGAGTCTTCAGATTAGACATTCACGTACATGTGTAGTGTGGTTCCAGTGGACTCCCAGATGGAGTAAAGGGGCCGGAGGAGGGCGGGACCTGGGGTCATTCAGAACTGTCTCCTGCTGTTTGCCTGGGGGTGAGTCCTGCACTCTCCAACTGCAAGTTTCCTCATCAGACCAATGGCATGAGCTGCTTTACCTGCTTCCCAGAGAGCTGACGTGCTTACATTTCTAGTGTCTGGGTTCTTGTTGGCAGTGTTGGGGCTGGATTGGTAGAAAACCAGAAATAACCAGTTGACTGTGTCTATGCAGTTGCAGAAGCCCTCCCACCATGAGGAATTATAGCTTCCTTCTCGAGCAGATTTCGTGACCACAAATTATGGGATTGTAAGATCTAACTCCCAGCACTGAGGAACCATAAGGGAGCAACTTGATTAAATGAGATGCCAGACACTGTTGGTTACCTATCAAATGACCACCCCTACCAGCACCTTCCTCACTGACCAGGACCTGCCTCTCCTGGTAGAAGCCAAAAACAGATGTATGCTCTCCTGGTCTACCCTGTGCATCCACGATTGGCATGTTTCCCACTGCTGGTCAGGAGAGATCTGCTGGGGGTATCGAGGGTCCAGGCAAAGGTCTTCCTTATGTGTCTGCATGTGATGCCTAGAATTGCCACAGTCAACTTTCAACCATGAGGGGAGATGCAGTCTCCACCAGATGTTGGCAGAGTGAGAAGATGGAAAGAACCCAGGCCCCTGACAGTGTCCCTGGGCTGCAGAATCAGTCCTGAAACAGTAGCTGGACCACAGGTTGTGGGGCTAATTAACTCGTAGTAGCTGAGTTGCATCTTCGGTTCCCTTCAGGAGAAAGCACCCCGTTCAACACAAAGAATAACAGGGCTAGGAGCCAGGAGGCCCCAGGCCTGCTTGGGATGCTGCTGCTAACACGTTGTGTGGCTCTGAACATGCTACAAATGTCTCTGGGCTATAGGGTCCCAGTCTGTTGAAAGGCATTAGAAATCATTGCCGTTTCTCCTACAAAGAATGTTTGCGGGAGCACATGAAACATTTTCCTACTTTGTTCTGGAGAGACAGAAGTGAATAAAACATGGTACAAAAGCAGAAGTGAGAGTGAACCTTGTGTTCCAGGGGCAGAAGGAAGTTCAAGGTTACTGGGAAGAGGGAATGAAAGCAAGAGTGGTAGGGGCTGAGTAGGAGAGGGAAGACATGGCCTTATGTTCTTCCTTTGTAAAGGAGGGAGTTGAACCGCACAACCTCTTAAGTCCCTTCAGTGCCAGGATTCTGGAGGTCAAGTGGAGCTGTCTTTAGATCTCTGCTAAATATGCTCGACCCTGTAGTGCAGGTCACTTGACCTCACGGCTTCTTCCTTGTCCAACTGCCCACAAGGGCAAAACAGTGTCACATGCACCTCTAGTTTCCTGAGCACCAAATAATAAAGATTACTTGGTTGACAGAGTAAATTAATAAAGAACTATGTCTTATAAGATAACTGAGATTCAATTCAAAGAATAAATGAGAGGAATGAAATTTTTTATAGTGTGTTGTCCAAAGTAGCACACTACAGCAATTCCCAATGAATTCTTTCTACATAGTATTTAAGGAAGTAGAATGCAATGTAACATAACATAATGAACAATATAACATCCCAATTCTCAGAGCCAAATGGCTAGCTAGTATTCTTATGGGTAGATGAGGCAATTACCAGCAAAAGACAGTATGTAGTCCATGAGCTTCCTTAAATACTATTTTCCCAAAGAGGAAATGGAAATATAAAACATAAAGCTGAAGATGCCCAAAATGAAAAAGCTATCTGATGCTTGAAAATTAGGCTGCTAGTCTCTGAGCTTGTGATTTTTCTGAGAAAAAGCAAAAACAGAAAGAATGTTCTTTTAGAAGAAATGCAAGAAAGAGCATAAAAGACATTGACAGTCTCTGGAAATAGATTGCTTTGTCTGCTTTCTAAGTAAATCTCACAGCATAGTCAAGGTAGGACCTATTTTTATCCATGTTCTTTTAACAAGAGTGACATGTCTACCAGAAACACGACCAGTGATGACATCGTGTTACAGCTAATATGTTGTGGCTTCAAGGCTCATCCCCAGTCAAGTCCTTTGCAGACTCCAAAGCTGGTGCCTGGAGATATCTTTCCAGATCACACGGCTGGGTTGCCAGGGTAACTCACTGAGTGAGACTCTAGCTGGCTATGGGAGAGATTACATAAGACCAGACCAACTGGGAAGAGTCAGGGATATCCTGGGAGTGAAAGGAATTGGGCTGTTATCTGTTCATCTTTAAGAGCAAGTTTGTGCTGGGGACATTTGGAAATGGGTAGTGTTAGACACCAGAGTCAGCCATCTCAATACCAAACTCTCAGTGGCCAGACTGATGAAGAAAGCTCTGTGTAACTGAGGGTCACAATTAATAATACATATCAGGCAAAAATGACCATTTTGCTAAGAATCATTCTCATCATTTAAAGCTTTGCAGATCTGTACACTTCCAGTTATTTTGTATTAGGGACATATGTTAGTACGTGTTCATCATCCAAATGTTTGAATAGCTCCTTTGCCCTCAAGTCAAAAAACTTAATTGAATTCATGTGATCTGAAGAACCTACTGACCCTGTGTGTATGTGTCTGTGTGAGAGAGACTGTCCCTATGATCCAAACAGGCTCACCCCATTGCCACATTCCAGCTAAAGGGAAGGAGAAGAAAGAAGGGTAGGAGAGTATTCCCATTAGGGACAAAACCCAAAGAAGGCTTACCTCACCTCAATCTACATCCAGAACTTAATCTCATGCCAACACCAAGCTGCAAAGGGCATTGGGAAAGTAGCTTTATTTTGGAGTGGCCATGAGCCCAATTAAAAAGCCAGTTACAGTGGAAAGACAGAACACTACATAGTAGGACAGTTAGCAGTCTCTACCCAGGGGCACAGTTCCAGAGGGCTCTCCTGTCCGTCATCAGCTTCTCTTCTGAAAGTCAGGTGCAAAATGTGCAGCCATTAAGCTTCCCTGTGGGTGGGATGGAGGCCTTGACAAGCAGGCATGGACACACTCTTTGTGTGCTTCTGCTTTGCACAGAACTCTTGCTAAAAAAAAAAAAAAAAATCCCTGTTGCCTAGACTGGACCTGATCAACACCCTGGGGCTTTGCTTTATCAGAAATGCTGATGACCAAGGGTAACTTCCTCCAAATAGAATTCAACTGTGACCATAAATGTTATACCATTCAGGTGCTTATGTATTGCAGGCAGTGGGTTTTATTTTTAAAACAAGATGGTTTTATCCATAACTTCACAGCACAAGACCTCTCAGACCTGGATCTCCACTTGGAAGTCCCGCAGGGTGTTCTGCTGGATGGTAGATTGTGATTAATGCTCCTGTTTCCAGAGTTGATTAGCAGCAGAGGCATGTATTTGCCTGTATGATTTGAATATCACATAAAGAATAGGACTACGGTACAACTAGGCAAATTAAGCATGGGATAAGGAATAAATGACTGGCAATGGGTGAGAGATACTAAGACCTGGGCTTGAACCTGTAGTCACATTCGTAGTAAGATTTACTGACATAGAATGATGGGTTGATCTTCGTATTCCATCCATCCATCCATCCATCAATCCATTAAACCATCCATCTATTCATTAAACATTATTGAGCATCTACTCTATAATTCGGAGGTGGGGACACTGAAATGATGAGCCAACAGCCATGGCCCCTGCCTTCAAAGAGCTTAATCAATGAGGGAGACCATCAAGTAAACTGACAATGATAACATAGAGAGGAAAACATTGCACAAGATGCTGTGCACAATGAACCATGCTGGGAGGAGGTTCTAGACAGGCTTCCAGAAGAAATGATGCTCAAGCCACATCTCAAAACAGTGGCAATGGAAAGAAGGGACTCTGAGCAGCTGGAAGCATTAGCAACACTTTTCTTTCTTGCTAAAACTTATTTCTTACTTGTAATGCTCCACAAAATTATCTTGCAAGGCAAGACCCTTGGTATTTCTCAGCCACTCTAAAAATACATCATAATCTAATGGAAACAAGCACATTGGCAAGGGGTGTCCCTTCCTGCCCATTTGTCAGCCTCTATCAGAACAGCCCTGTTGAGGACAGAGAACATGACGTTGGATCGCAACGTGTCAGTGATATGGGGTGGGCAGCATCCGGATGACAGCAGTTGGCTTTCCGCCACCGTGTGTTTCCAAGGAACCTCCTCTGAACTCTAGCCAGGCAAGGGCCATAAACTGGGGCCCTGAACTCTGTTTGCGTTGATCTCATGGTGCCAGCATTGACTCCTCTTCCCAAGGAAGACAAAAAGCTTTGCAGGATAAAACGAGCAGTGCGACACCTTCTGATCATGATGGTAGTTTTCAGAAAGACAAAAGCAAGAGAAACGGAGGGAAGCTAATGTTTACTGAGCTCCCACCAAGTGTCCGGAAGATGCTTTGTGACAAACAAGAAGATGGGATCCCCTGGAATCCAGAATTGAATCAGAAAAGCAAGAACATTAAGCATAGCAAGCATGTTTGCAGTACTCACATACCAGACCTGTTCCATGCATGTTCTGTGTGCTGATTATTTAAATCATGCCACAGCCTTCTGTACTAGGTACCGTTACTATCTTCATTTTATAGATGAGGTGACTGAAGCACAAACAGAGAAAGCAACATGTCTAGTATCAAACAACCTGTGAAGAGCTGATGTGCAGGCACTGACTTCGGATTTCCCAGCTCTGGCTCTTTCCGTGTGACCAGGGGCAAATGCCATAACCTCTCAGAGCCTCCGTTTCTCCATCTAAATGATGGAGACCATATTGCCTTGCACATGGCTCTGTTGTGAGGATTTCAATTGCACTGAGAGATGAGCTTGTTCAGAGAAAAATGAAAATGGCCACACCGTGTCACCAGAAATGGGGTGCTGTGCTCACATATGGCTGCTCCCGGGTCAGGCCTCATCTGGAAGTGGGGTTTGAACTGGGCCAAAGGTAGACTTGTAGACTTCTTCCACGCTAGGAACAGGTTTGGGCAATTGTTCCAAACCCCACCCTACCCCTTCACCCTGAAGTAGGATCGACTCTCAGAAGAGGACAGTGTTGGCTCAAAGTATATAATGAGCCAATGCTGTCCCCAGCATCTCCACTCCCACTTTTTATTTTTAAGATATATTGAATTATTTGAAAGGCAGAGTTACAGAGAAAGAGGGAGAGGCAGAGAGACCTCTGCTTCTTTCCCAGCCACACTAGCAGGAAGCAGGATCAGAAGTAGAGCAGCCAGGACATGGATCCACAGAGATATGGGATGCCAGCCTCGCAGGTCACAGCTTAACTCACTGAACCACAAAGCAGGCCCCTCCCTTCAGCTTCTCTGAACTTACTTCTCTGCTCTCTCATTCTTCACTACGCAGCTATATACTCCACTCTTGCTTGCCCCCCAAGTGTTTCCAGTCTATTTATTTGGACCAACAAATCAGTGACTACATTTAAACTGTACATCTTGCTGTGCGCATAAATTTATAGATTATCAGGAAAGCCAAAGTACTAATGGCAAGATTTTAGGGTCCACGAAGGTTACTTTGTTTATTTGCTAAAACTCACATCACACAGGCATCAATGAGAGGGGAATTTGATAAACAGTGTGCACGTGTGTGCATTCCCAGTGCCAGGCTGGGGAGAGAGGTAGATGTGTTGAAAAGGTGTCTTACTTGATTTTGTTCCCCAGCAGGAACACAATGTCTCTGCAATGTGATCCTTGTTGAGGGCTGCAGTGTGTCGACCCTGAGTAACTGTGGCTGTGACTGGAAAACCTACAGGACGTTCAGCACCATCCAACCTTACTGAGTCCTCAGCCCAGGGGTGACAAAAAGATGAACTCACAGTTAATGCAAGATCAGCTCCAGAGGACGCTGGAGTCAGAACAAGTCTGAAGGAGTGGTCCCCACCACTGGGCTTTGGTTGAGTAGCTGATAGGTCTGCCCTGGCCCCTTCTGATGGGCAGAAGGGGCAAGACCAACTCTTGCCTTTGAAAAAGCTTCAGGATGACTCTGAAATGAATCTCAATTGCCACTGGGCTTTAGCATCTCTGAAAAGGGTCCTCCATAGCTCTGGGTGACAGCGATTGTTTCATTTCCCAGGAGGTGGAATTCCCCTTCCTTCACTCATTCGCTTAGCAAAGTGACCTGTAAGCCAGCTAACCCTCAGTCCTGGTTATACAGAGATGAAACCTACACCCCCCCCTTCCTCCAGCGGCCCCAGTCCAGCGATTCCAGCTCTCTTCTCTCCCACGCCTTGTCCTATCTCCCCACATGATTTTCTTCATGCCCTAGGCATGCTTTCCCCATGATCCATCACTGCCCCCAACATCCTGACCCCAGCAAGGCCATGTCAAGTGGAGCAAGCAAGAATACAGCTCTATGAGAGTACCAGCTGCAAGCATGACTTAGCAGACCTTTAGCTGGGGTTATTTTAAGTGTGCGTGGAAAACCTTAACTGAGGTAGAAAACAGGAATTATAGAAAACAATTAAGGAAGTTAGCTGGAAACTACAGTGAAATTCCTGAAAAATGCATGGTGAATTATGTTTGTGTCTGTATGCGTGAGATTATCATGGCTGAATTGAAACGATGACCAGGGGATGGTGCGCAGAAGCTGCCTGGGTGGCCAAGTGTGTTCCAGGCTGGACTTCAGCATTCAAGGGCTCTGATCCCAGCCACACCACTGAACCCCTGAGACCTCAGACCGGACATCTGTCTTCAAGGGCCGTGTTTCCTTGTCATGAACTGCACAGGAATAAACAACCCCTAAGGACTCTTTTTGGGACAGTCCATCCATTATTGCCTGTGTGTTGCACACTCTGCACTCATTGTAGTGCCCAGGTCTCTCCCCCAAGCTGCAGTGAGGCCATAAGCAGGAGAGCCCCCTGTTCACTCCTGAGCTGGGCAGAGCTGCTTCTATGGAACTCACCACTCGTCTTCTCACTTTCCAGAGCAAAGGACCCATCTCTCCTCTGCAACTCACTCGCTTTTCCATCCAACAGAAATACAAGGAGCTCCTGCCATTTAAATGGCTCTGTGTAGGGCAAACAATTAGACAAGATCTTGCCCAAACAAGCTCCCAAGTCCAGAGGGAGAGAGGTGAGCAGTAACTCTGTTGGGCAAAATATCCTCAGTTCCCTTAGAACAGAAGTCACCTCTGAGCTGGGCTCTGAAGAGCCCAGAACCCAGCAGGACACGGGTGAGGGAGCACGACACCAGGAGGTCCTTCCAGGTGAACAAAGTCCTCTGGGGTTTGGCTGAGGGCGGAAGACACAGTGGCCTCTCTCGCCACCATTGCTTGTGTTGCCACGTGGTCCTGGCAGCACACTTTCCTGGTGTGAGACTTCCCAGCTGGGCGAAAATGGTGGCTTAACCATGTGCAGCAAATTACAAGTTCACAGTGAATCCTACTGGCAGATCTTGTAGCCTTCAGCACCAGGGAGCACCCCTGGCTGCATACTTACCTCTGGGCGTGAGTTTTGCCAGTTGCATTTTCCCAAGAGCTTCAGGGACACTTCTGTGTGTAGCAGTGTGCAGAGAAGCCAGCCTAATGGGCTCTACAAGGCTCTGCGGTGGCTCTCCTGCCCTGTGCCCCATTCCCTCCAATCCCGTGCTGGTTGCTCTGTGCCTCACTCACTCGGCTTTGCCCAGCCCCAAGAGTGCATTTATTCCTCAGGACCAGGGCCAGAGCAGTTTGTCTTCTTAGCTGGGCCCACCAGGAAGACACTCTGGGAGTTTGCTTTGTGTGATGCCTCGCCTAAGGGAATTTAAATGTTTGCATTTTAACAGCAAGAAAATCCAGGCAGTTATGATGAGCCATGCTGTGGAAAAACACCAAGCCCCTTGTTGGTATAAAATGGAAACCAAGAGCTTCAAGGCATAGAGAACTGGGTTCCAATTTTGAGAGAGCCTCTGTTTCCTGGTTTGTAAAATGAGAATCATCCGGGAATGAAACAGAAATGCCTTGCCCAGTGGCTGCGCCTCTGAAGTTCACCCAGGGCTCCCTGTTTCCTGTTTTCTTCTTACAGTGAGGCATTGTCTAATTAAGCCCATGCTCTGCTATAGGCCATGGGATACATGGACTTGTCACCTTCCTTTTTAAAAGATTTATTTATTGGACAGGCAGAGTGACAGAGAAGAGAGAGACAGAGATGGACAGAGAAATGGAGAGAGAAAGAGGGAGAAGAAGAAGTAGAGGAAAAGGGAGAGGGAGAGGGAAAGAGAGAGAGGGCTCTTCTACCCTCTGGTTCACTCCCCAAAAGGCCACAGAAGCTGGTCCTGGATGAAGCCAGGAGGCCAGAACTCCAACTGGACCTCCCACATGGGTGGCAGAGGCCCAAGTACTTGAACCACCTTGGGCTGTCTTCCCAGGCACATTAGCAGCTGGTCTGAAGCTGAGCAGCCAGGACTCAATGTGGCACTCTGCTATGGGATGGCAGAGTCACAGCAGAGGTTTAATGCACTGAAACACTAGCCCCTCATCTTCCCTATGGACAGCTCTGAGGGTATGCTACGTCCTCAAAAACCTCCTGCATCCACGACAAATAATTAGGTGGAAAAGGCCAACTGTGAAACACTGCAGACATATACAGTAGAATTCTATTTTGTGTTGTATCCACACACCTCCCTCCACCCCTTTCTTCACGGTGTTTGCTTCAAAGAAGGGGGATATGCTTTGTCATTTGAAATTTTTGCTGCACACAGTGTAATCACTTTTTATTTTAACTAATACTAAGTAATAACAGCAAGATCCCTTCTCTGACCCCCTCCTCCCTTTATACTGGACAGAGCATAAATTCTGTTTGCTTGCACTCTGGCCTGTCCCGCTTACCTGACTATGAGGAACTAAATACCCGACAGACAGTGGCTTAAACAAACAAGAATTTAGTTTTCTCACATAGGAAGTTCAGAAAAGGACGTTTGTTTAGTATGGGATCATGACTTCTGAATATCTCTGAGGTTCTCTCAGTCTTTCCTTCATGGATACAAGATGATTGCACAATTCCAGGCATCACATCATCATTCAAGTCTGCCAGAGAAAAGAATAGGGTGTCAGCTGCCCCAGTCCCTTTTTTCAGGAAATCGAAACATTTCCTTCCCACCCACCCATCTTCAGCAGACCTCTGAGGCTTCTGTCAATTTGGCCTAAACTTTATCACACAGGCTAAAAAAATAAATTGAAAGCAAGAAACTGGATTGCCATGATTAGCTTTCATACAATCATCATCGATTTTCTGGGCTTGAGAACACGGATACCTTGAATGAAAGTGCGATTGTTTCAGTAACTAAAATGGGAAAGCAGAATAGACCAAGACTACCAGCCAAAAGGCCCAGAAACTTGCCGTCCTGCCTGCGGTAGTCCGTGTCCGTGCAGCTAACGTGCACCGCTTAGTCACTAAGCATTCCTCACTGTAGCACCTCCCGCCCTGGACTCCGGCTGTTCTCATTCTCCCCTGGGAGAAGGAAACAAGGCGCTCACACATTGTGAACGTGACACTGAGTGTGGCCCAGCAAGCTCTGCACCGCCTTATGACTCTGGGTGGCCCTGCAGCCCACCCTGTGGCTCTCTTGTGTAATGGATGCACTCCAATCAGTGACTTTGTCATGCAGTGCAGGAGATGGCACAGTGCAGCCTTGCCCTGTCCACACTGCTGGTTGCCTTTCTCTCTGCAGCCCTGGGACAAGTCCTCCAAGGAAGGGAAAGGAGAGGATATTTCTCCAAATACTCCTTTGCTGAGTGGCAGTGCACTGTAATAACAGATGGTGGGCGGTGAATGTGCTTCCCAAACAGCCAAACTTGGCCAATCGGAGCCCGATATAGACTCCCAATTGTGTCATCCGGGTGCACATCTCAACTTTCCTGTTGCTAACGTTCCCAGAGGTCAGTAGCCAGGTGAGCATCCTCAGGCAAAAGACAACAGCACATAGCTTCGTTTGAGGATTTCTTCTGCTTGTGCACTCTGCGCCCCAGAGACCATCCCACCCAGTGGGAGAACTTTTGAGCCATCATATGGTCCCTGAAGATGAGTTGTAGAAACAAGATTCTTGGATCCCAACGGGAGGGAGTCCTCTGCTGCACACGCCTCGGGTGAGCTCATCACCCAGTCTCCTAACTTGTTCACTATGCAATGGGACACTCTTTGCGAAAGATGCGGACTGTGGATAACATAGGAGTCACCTGGTTTTCAGGAACACCTAGAGAAAGCCATCGACCTGACCATTCTTCAGCTCTACCTTGTTCCCTAGTGTCAGTTTGTGGTCTTTCCACGAACTTAGTCTCACAGCTGCTAGAGGGACATGCAGGGGTCATTCTGGGTCAGCCCCTATCCATCATACAAAAGAGGAGGGGAAAGGGCTCTACCGGAGAGCTTGAGTCTGTGGCTCTGTCTGCTGCATGCTGAGGCCTCTCATCCTTGTTCTCAAACCTATCTCCTAGCTGCCAGCTAGGATAAAAAGAGGTAAAAGCTCAAGTGCTCTGGCCACATGATATGCAGGACCCTGTCATGGGTGGTGGCTGCATTGCGCAGCCGCAGACCTGCACTGAGACAGAAGTGAGCAGGAGGAAGGGATGCTGTTCCCATGGCAACTGCTGGCTATCCCCGGCTTGCCAGATTGGGATTTCTGGAATCAGGCAGGACTGAATGACTGCCCCTATCCTGGTTCTGAGGTGCCTCCCTCTGCATTTACACACACACACACACACACACACAGCCAGCACCTCCACACCTCTTTCCTCCACCTTTGTCCTCTGATAAGTAGGTGCGGTTCTCAGCAGCAAGTGTCAAAAAGGTGGCACCTCCCAGCTGCAGAGAGCAGCGGTACCCTGGGGCAGGAACAGGAGGGAAGCTGAGGAGGAGCAGCCACTGTCGGGACCCCTGCAGCCAGTGGGAGGATTTAGGGGTTAGGGTAGCTGCTGTGGGCAAGGGCACAGTGACCTGGTGTATCAGGTTCCCACTGCTGCTGTAACAAAACACACAAGCTGAGTGGCTTTGAACAGCACAGATTTGTTCCCTTAAAGTCGAGAGGTCAGAAGTCCCATTTGGGTTCCAGCTGTAGCAGGGCTGCCTCCCTCCTGGAGGCTCATGGGGAGGACACATCCATGACCTTGCCTTTTCCACTTATGCTGGAGAATGCTCACAACCCCTCCTCCTGCCTCGAGTCAGCAGGGGGGCGTCTGCAAATCTCTGTTTAGGCTGACACCACTGGGGACTCCTGTGATTATACTGGGTCCGTCTGAACAATCCAGAAATAATGTGCCCATTTCCAGGTCCATCACTCAGCCCTATTGCAAAGTCCATTTGGCCACAGAAAGTCACACTTGCACAGATTTCAGGGATTTGATTGTAGACATCTTTGGTGGTGGAGCGAGCATTATTCTGCCTACTGCGCTCAGGTTCCATAACTGCAAGAGTGATGACAATCATAACATTTCCCACATATTGAATCATAATGTGTAATGCTTAGTCTCCTACATTTTTACATATATTTGCTGACTTAATCCTCTCTCTATATATAGGGATGATATAATTATCTTCCTTTGCACTTGAGGAAATTGGACATGAGATGTAAGTGAATTGGCTCAGGGAGTTCAGGGAGTGGAGGTAGGGCCGTATGTGAGCATTTTCCATTATTTTCCCAGCATGTTAGACCAACTCCCGCTCATAATTGTTCTCTCCTGGTCAAATGAACTAAGGGTGGGTGGCAGATGGAAGAGGTTTGTGAAGAGACCCTCACAGTCAGTGAAGGAGCAGAACCAATCCTGAAGATGCATTGTGTACACTAAGCCAGGGGCTCCTCCAGGGGTTTCCCTGACTCCTCATGGGACCCCAATGGGTGCCAAGACCCTAGATTAAGAGAGGAAATGACCAATGCCCAAAGAGGTTCAGTAACTTCCTCAAAGTAACACAGCTGATAAGCACTGTAGCCCCCTTATCATCAAGGATACATTCCATGACTCCTAGCCAGTGCCTGAAACCCTGTATATACTGCTTGTCTCCATACATACACACCAATGATAACATTTAATTTAGAAGCTAGGCTCAGGGACCAGCATTGAGGTGTAGCAGGTAAAGCCGCCACCTGCAATACTGGCATCCTATGTGGGTGCCAGTTCAAGTCCTGGCTGCTACACTTACAATCCAATTTCCTCTAATGTACCTGGAAATGCAGTATTAGACAGCTCAAGTGCTTGGGCCCCTGCACCCACATGGGAGACCTGGGAGAAGGTCCTGGCTCCTGACTTCAGCCTGGCCCAGCCCAGGCTGTTGAAACCGTTTCGGGGAATGAATCAGTAGATGGAAGATCTCTCTGTCTCTCCCTTTCTCTACCTTCTCTCTCTCTCTCTCTCTCTCTCTCTCTCTCTCTCTCTTTCTCTTTCTTTCAAATACATAAATAAATCCTTTAAAAAAAAGAAGCTAGGCACAGTAAGAGATTGACAACAACACTAATAATAGAACAATATGCCCATATATTGTAGTAAAAGATATTTAGAACCTGTGAATTGATTGTTTCTGGAATTTTCCATCTAATGCTTTCCTACTGCAGTTGACCACAGGTAAAAGTGAAACCACAGATACAGCTCTACAGTGGCAAAAATGGAAATAGATCCAGTTTTCTCTGAGTCCAGAGCCAGTGTTCTTTCCCTTTCTCTTATCCATGTCTAATGGTGTTACACACAAGGCCTTGAGCCAGGCATCTGTAGGTGCTAACTATGAGCCTCTTTTCAGAACACTAAGTTTGACAGGTGGCTAAGTAAGTTAACTAAATAGTAGGTATTGAAACCATGTTGGATTTTTTAAAAGGAACTGTTTTAGTTAGGATAACACACATTTCTTTTTTTAACTTGTATTTAATAAATATAAATTTACAAAGTACAACTTTTGCATTATAGCAAATTTTTACCCACATAACCACCCTCCCACCACCAACCATCCCATCTCCCACTCCCTCTCCCACCTCATTCTTCATCAAGATTCATTTTCAATTATCTTTATATACAGAAGATCAATTTAGTATATACTAAGTAATAATTTCAACAGTTTGCACCCACACAGAAACACAAAGTGAAAAATACTGTTAAGTACTAGTTATACCATTAAATCACAATATGCAGCACATTAAGGACAGAGATCCTACATGAGGAGTAAGTGCACAGTGACTCCCGTTGTTGACTTAACAAATTGACACTCTTGTTTATGTCATCAGTAATCCCCCAAGGCTCTTGTCATGAGCTGCCAAGGCTATGTAAGCCTCTTGAGTTCGCCAACTCCAATCTTATTTAGACAAGGCCATAGTCAAAGTGGAAGTTCCCTCCTCCCTTCAGAGAAAGGTACCTCTTTCTTTGATGCCCCGTTCTTTCCACTGGGATCTCACTCGCAGAGATCTTTCATTTAGGTCACTATTTTTTTTTTTTTTTTTGCCACAGTGTCTTGGCTTCCCATGCCTGAAATATTCTCATAGGCTTTTTAGCCAGATCCGAATGCCTTAAGGGCTGATTCTGAGGCCAGAGTTCTGTTTAGGACATCTGCCATTCTATGAGTCTGCTGTGTATCCCGCTTCCCATGTTGGACTGTTTTCTCCTTTTCAATTCTATCAGTTAGTATTAGCAGACATTAGTCTTGTTTATGTGATCCCTTTGACACTTATTCCTATCATTATGATCAGTTATGAACTGAAACTGATCACTTGGACTAGTGCGATGGCATTGGTACATGCCACCTTGATGCAATTGAATTGGAATCCCCTGGCACATTTCTAACTCTACCATTAGGGGTAAGTCCTATTGAGCATGTGCCCTCTCTTATTCCCACTCTTATATTTAACAGGGATCGCTTTTCAGTTAAATTTAAACACCTTAGAGTATCATATATTAATTAAAGAGTTCAACCAATGGTATTAAGTAGAATAAAAAAATACTAAAAGAAATAAAGTAGTAAGTTGTTCCTCGACAGTCAGGACAAGGGCTGATCAAGTCATTGTTTCTCATAGTGTCCATCTCACTTCAACAGGTTTCCTTTTAGGTGCTCAGTTAGTTGTCAATGATCAGGGAGAACATATGATATTTGCCTCTTTGGGACTGGCTTATTTCACTCAGCATGATGTTTTCTAGATTCCATTTTGTTGCATTTTGTTGCAAATGACCGGATTTCTTTTTTTTTACTGCTGTATAGTAAATATCCCATAATTTCTTTATCCAGTGTTCTGTTGATGGGCATTTAGGTTGATTCCAGGTCTTAGCTATTGTGAATTGAGTTGCAATAAACATTGTGGTGCAGACAACTCTTTTATTTGCCAATTTAATTTCCTTTGGGTAAATTCCAAGGCGTGGGATGGCTGGGTTGTATGGTAGGGTTATATTCAGGTTTCTGAGGAATCTCCAAATTGACTTCCATAGTGGCTTCACCAGTTTGCATTCCCACCAACAGTGGGTTAGTGTCCCTTTTTCCCCACATCCCCGCCATCATCTGTTGTTGGTAGATTTCTGAATGTGAGCCATTCTAACTGGGATGAGGTGAAACCTCATTGTGGTTTTGATTTGCATTTCCCTGATTGCTAGTGATCCTGAACATTTTTTCATGTGTCTGTTGGCCCTTTGGATTTCCTCTTTTGAAAAATGTCTATTGAGGTCCTTGGCCCATCTCTCAAGTGGGTTGTTTGTTTTGTTGTTGTGGAGTTTCTTGATCTCTTTGTAGATTCTGGTTATTAATCTTTTATTGGTTGCATAGTTTGCAAATATTTTTTCCCATTCTATCAGTTGCCTCTTCACTTTCCTGACTGTTTCTTTTGCAGTACAGAAACTTCTCAATTTGATGTAATGCCATTTGTTAATTTTGGCTTTGACTGCCTGTGCCTCTGGGGTCTTTTCCAAGGAGTCTTTGCCTATGCCTATATCTTGCAGGGTTTCTCCAATGGGATAACATACATTTCAAATAATGTTAACTAAAATATGAAACTGTAAATCCAGCTACCTCCGAGTCTGCTGAGACCATATATATTCTATTTTTCTTTTTTTTAAAGGATCTATTTATTTGAAATGCAGAGTGACAGAGAAAAAGAGATCATCTATCCTCTGGTTCACTCCCAAAATTTCTGTGATGGTAAGGACTGGACCAGGTCAAAGTTAGGAGCCAGGAACTCCATCTGGATCTCCCATATGGGTGTCAGGAGTCCAGGTCCTTGACCAACTTCTGTTGCTTTCCCAAGTGCATGAGCAGGGAGCTGGATCAGAAGCAGAGCAGCTGGAATGCAAACCTGCACTCTGATGAACATGGGATGCCAGCACCGCAGGCTGTGGCTTAGCCCACTGCTCCACAAGGCCAGTCCTAGCAGATACTGTCTACTCTTAAGGGTGCTTTGGAGGAAAGTCTGGGCATGGACCTGCAGGAGCTCAATCAAGGCTCCCATATTTGCCTCTTTAGAAAAGGTGGCTTTCGGGCAAGAAGGTAGAGAAACAGGTCACAGCCATCACTAGAATACACTGTCCCCACCCCCACCCAGAGCTCTTGGTTCTTACCCATGAGCTTCCCCACCTGCAAGAATGAGGGTAGCTGTCATCCACTGAAGAGACTGCTGGGCTGCCCACTATGATCAGGACCAGGAATTCAAAGATGATTCAGCTTCAGTCTTTGGGGTGGGAGGGCGGGGGAAGAAGGTGGATGCAATCCCTGCTCTACACGACCACAATAGCAGGTGTTAATGTGCTCTGGGGTCATGGCCAGGACATGAAGAGGTCAGAAGGGAAGGATACTGGCCTTTCATAGATGCTCTGTCCTGCAGGGTGTGTGGACAAAGGCCAGGGGAAGGGCAGCAATGGTGAGGGACTTTCCACACAGTGGTGGAAGCAGGAAGCGATGAATCCAGGTCCTTCACTGGGAGGCACGAGAGAGAGGAGAATCGTCATTTTCCTGCCATGCGGTAGGAAAAGCACCACTGTTGGAATGGATAAGCCCTCAAGAGCTGAGCAGGGCTTCCCTGGGGGGGCCCCAACTTTTCAGAAGGTGGTGCAAACCCAGGCAAAGGTGTTCAGGGAGATGTTTCCATGGAATTTTCCTTTTCAAGTAGTTCTCTCCAGCCACAGTGTGGACAAGGATTTGGCAAAATGAGAGGGGCAAGCTAGAGGCAGGGGAACCAGTGGGAACCCAGGGAAGGATCCCCGTGGGAAGAGAGCAGCCCACAATCTTACCCTTGGGAAGGTCAGCTGTGCCCACAGTGGATTGGCCACAGTGGAAGCTTTCCTGGGTGGACGATTCTCCCTGGCTCCAGGCTAGGGCCCCTCACCCAGACAGGAAGCCTCCAGTAAACACCAAGGGGTCCCAGAAGAATGCAATCATCTCCCTTCCCTTAGCAAGTGGGCAGGCGAGTGAGCAGCGCACTATTCACCATGTTCTCTCAAGAAGAATCTGCCATTAGTGAGTGTCTTTGATCTAGTGACATTATAAGCAGAGTCTAAGCCTCAGAAATCAGAGCATAGAGTAACAAACCAGCAGAGAGCATGCAATCTTCATTTGCTTGTGTAGGAAAGTACCTTGAGCGGGGCCATGATGGCATCCCATGAGGGCACCAGTTTGAGTCCCAGCTGCTCCCCTTCGGATCCAGCTCCCTGTTTCATGCTCCTGGGAAGGCAGTGGAGGATGATCTGAGTGCGTGGGCCCCTGTACCCCTGTGGGAGACCCAGAGGAGGTTTCAGGCTCCTGGCTTCAGCCTGGCCCGACCTAGCCCCTGCAGCCATTCGGGGAGCGAAAAAGCAGATAGACGATCTCTCTATATATTTCTATTTCTTTCTCTCCCTCTGTCTCTGTAGCCCTGCCTTTCAAATAAGCAAATAAGTCTTTAAAAAAAAAAAAGAAAAGAAAAGTACCAGAGCAACCCCCGCTAGACACAGAAAAGGAGAGTGAGACTTCAATTTAAATTCACCAGGGAAGGCTAATTTGAGTTGTCCATTGTTTCTAAGGAGGGTAATTTTAAACCTCTCATGTCCAAGCATAATAAAACTTTAAGGGAATATTTGTGTAATCAAATGCTAATGAATAGATAAAGGCAAGCTAATAGGAAAATCACAATAGACACATTACATAATGGTGACTCACGAGTAGGCTGGTCATTTTTATCTACAAGAATGAACCTGCTGGAGGGTAGCTATCTCTAGAATCCAGCACCACTTTCACTTACTAAGGAATCTCACTTACCTGGGCAGCCTATAAAATCAGCACTTTCAAGAGAGGGTACTGATCTCTATACTAGGTTCTTCTGGGTGGCCGGGAGGATTCTAATGACTCATAACAGAGAACTGAAGAGTGAGGTTGGCCACATGACCTCATTCATTCTCCTCAATTCTTCTGGGTGCCCTTCCTCACCTCCTCTTTCCCCACACCACTACAGGTATCAAACCCAGAGGCATGGCCTGGTATTTGGCACAGCAGTTAGGACTCCACATCCTATATCAGAGAGCTGGGTTCCAGTCCTGGCTCTGCTCCTGATTCCAGCTTCCTGCTCAACGTATCCCGGAAAGCAGCAGGTGATGGATCAAATAGTTGGGTCTCTGCCACCCACATAGGAGATCTGGGTGGAGCTCCTTGCTACCAGCTTCAGCCTGACCTAGCCCTGGTTATTGCAGGCATTTTGGTAATGAACCAGCAGATGGAAGATTTCTCTATTTCCCTTTCTCTCTCTCTGCCACTCAAATATATAAGCAAAACTGTATTATAATAGCCAGAGGCATCCAAATGTAATCCAGTTTCTCTCAGCTCATCCCAGCATTCTTTACCTATAAACACAGAGAAAAAATATTCAATGAATCCTAGTATCCATATTTAGTGTGTATTAAAACAATCATTCACCATAATCAAGTAAGTACTTTTGTCAGCAGTCCAAAGATAGCTTAGCACTAGAAAATCTACAAATAGTGTATGATGCAATTATGTCAAAATATGAAGATAGAAGTTATTTGCATAAATGCACTTAGACAATAACATCATCTTAGAATCAAGAAAATTCCACATCTAGTAACCAAGGGAATTTCCTTAATTTTGAGGAGATTCACTGTGTTAAATCTTCATCAGCATCCAGGTCATTAATAAGAAGCATTGATTAACATCAAGACTAAGGGGGGCCAGCACAGTGGCATAGCTGGTAAAGCCGCCGCCTGCAGTGCCAGCATTCCATATGGTTTTTGGTTCAAGTCCCGGCTGCTCCACTTCCGATCCAGCCCTCTGCTATGGCCTAGGAAAGCAGCAGAGGATGGCCCAAGTCCTTGGGCCCCTGCACCCACGTGAGACTCGGAAGAAGCTCCTGGCTCCTGCCTTGGATCAGCACAGCTCCGGGCATTGCAGCAATTTAGGGAGTGAACCAGCAGATAGAAGACCTCTCTCTCTCTCTGCCTCTGCCTTATAATAAATAAATCTTTAAAAAAAAAAGGACTGAGGAAGGGTTCCCCTTGATGTTGACCATTATTATGTAATTTTCTTATACAAACTATCTCCCATACAGTAAGGTAGCAAATCAATACTAGCATCAGAAATTAAGATTTACATTTATCAATTTTTATCTTTTTATGTTTTGATTTTAAAGAGAGCAAGGAAGAGAAACCTCCTGTTTTCTGGTTCACTCTCCAAATGCCTGCAACAACTGGGGCTGGGCCAGGCTGAAGGCAGGACCCCAGGAGCCTCCCATATGGGTGCATGAGCTGTCACTTGTTGTCTTCCAGGGTGTGCATTAGCAGGAAATGGGATGGGATGCAGAGCCAGCCCTCAAACCCAGGCCCTCTGATATGGGATCTGGGTATCCCAAGGCACAGCTTAACCACAGCCCCATCTACCCACCCTCACATTTGTCACTATTGAGAGAGCATGTACCCCTTAAAACTCTGTGAAAGTCAATAATGATTAATCTCAAACAACTAGATGTCAATAAAACTATAAAGATCACTACCTTTCCCATATATCCTCAAAAATTAACTGGAAAACACATTAGAAAAAGACAACATTTAAAATAACAAAAAAATAAGATAAAATACCTAGAAGCAATCATTAGAAAAAAAGTGTGGGACTTCAGTGAAACTTTGAGGGCCATAGAGAAGATTTCTATAAATATAGAAAAATACAATACACCTAAGTAATCAAATCAACTGTCATAAAGGTGCCAATTACTCTCTAATTTTATTTTTTAAAGATTTATTTATTTATTTGAAAGTCAGAGTTACATAGAGAGAGAAGCAGAGGCAGAGAGAGAGAGAGAGAGAGAGAGCGAGCTTCCACCCGCTGGTTCACTTCCCAATTGGCCGCAACGGCCGAAGCTTAACCAATCCAAGGCCAGGAGCCAGGAGCTTCTTCCAGGTCTCTTATGTGGGTACAGGAGCCCAAGGACTTGGGCCATCTTCCCCTGCTTTCCCAGGCCGTAGTAGAGAGCCGGATCAGAAGCGGAGCAGCCAGGACTTGAACCGGTGCCCATATGGGATGCCAGCACTGCAGCCAGTGGCTTTATCTGCTATACCACACACCAGCCCCTCTAATTAATTTTAGATATCAATTTAAAATGGCTTGAAGGTCCAAGGGAAGAATGAATAGCTGAGAACAACTGACTTAAGAAAGTGAGGTACTTACTCTGTCCTATAAAGACAGGCTTGATATTTCCAGTCATTAAACAATGTGGCACTGGCATCACAACAGAAAACTGGCACAGTTGGGTCGGGAATAACCCCCTGGATCTACAAGAACGTAACGTGTGATCAAATGCAGCCGTGGACTAATGCCTGCTGGGCCAGCTGCTTGAGTTTTGTGGAGAGAGATGGGAAATAATTCTCCTTCCACCAGACACCAGATAAATTTCAGGTAAGGTAAGAGCTGATTGCTTGTTTTAGATAATAAGGCACCTCTTAAGAAACAGGAGTGACTGCTAATTGACTGGCTGGATGGGGAGAGTTGTAAGAGTACCAGTAATGGGAAATACCTTAGATGAAGCTCACGACTGTGTACCAGTGTCCGTCCAAAAACGCCACAGGCCAAATGAAGGGCCAAGAACCAGCTAACGAAAAACCCCTGCACACTGCTGAAAATTATCATCAGGACCAAAGGAGCTGAGCAGGAGCACTCCAAGACATCTGCAAGACGTCTCCAGGGAGAAGGGACGCCTGCAAGTCTCTGGTGCTATTTCTGGGTTAAAGTTGGGCTGATAAAGGTCAGACCCAGGGCTCGTAGACAATATTTTGTTTGTGGACAGATGGGGCCAATGTGCATGTACTTCCAGATCTGCAGCTTACACGCTGGGTGACTTTGGATTAGTCACTTCACCTCTGTGCCTTTTGCCTCCTGTGGAAAATAACAAAATGTAGGCAGAGAACAAAGACATCCATGTCCAAATCTGTAGAACTGTGACTGTGTTGTTTTATTCGGCAAAGGGGATTTAAGGTAACACCTGGAATGAGGCTTACTAATCAGCGGACCTTAAGTTAGGGAGAGAATCCTGCATTGTCCAGGTGGAGCCATGGTACCTACAGGGTCCCTGAAAGAGAAAGAAGGAAGCAGAAGAGAAAGCTGCACTGATCCCACATGAGGAGTCCACCCAGCTTTGCAGTTTGCAGGTGGAAGAAGGGGCCACGTGTCTAGCAACGTGGGCAGGCACCTCGGAGGCAAGAGCAGGCATTAGACTGAGTTCCTCCTGGAGCCTCCAGCAGGGAACACCAAGCTGCCATTAACTCAACGGTAGCCCAGGGAGACGTCTGACTCCAGGACTGGCGGATCATAAATTTGTGTGTGTGTTGCTTTCGCCAATAAGCTTGAGGTTATTTATTACAGCAGTAACAGAAAAGTAATACAACAAGTAATACTCAAAAGCATAATTATGATGATTAACTGAGAGCACCCGTATCAGTTGCCTCCTGTGTTGCTCAGTGCAAAGTACCCTGGTCATCATTACAGCAGCAGCCAGAATGGGACCCACTCCCAGGAACCAGACTTCCTGAAGAGTCTCTGCTCCTTGACGTATAAACGTGACTTTTTCTTAGGATTCCGCATAGCCCTGCGATGATGAACTCCTGTCCTATGTAACAGCTGCTCGGATCGCCGGCTTGGCAGGATTCCTGAAGCTGGCAGTCACTGCAGCTATTAGTTATCAGAGCACACTCATCTCAGGTAGTTAAGACTCAATCCTATTCATTAAAAAGAAAAAAAAATCCCATCTGCAGCTCGGTGCAGAGCTTCCCCTCTCTTCCCAGCACAAGCTGACTTCTCTGTGACTGTGGTTAGGACGCAGGGGGTGGGGGCAGGACGTGTCACTGACACGTGACACCCACTCCATCTGCCTCTACTACAAATGGTTGCACAGCTCCAGTGTGGGCTGGAACTGGGAGGAATGGAGAAAAGTGAGTTCAGTAGCTCCTTGCAGGACTAGGCAGGGTGAAGGGCTTCTCCACAGCTGATCTCCCAGTTCATTGTCACTGGGCTCCTTGAGGTCTGGCAGTGACTGCCAGGGGCTCCCACCACAACAGTGAGACTGGAGGCTCTAGGCACTGGCTGTCATTTGAGAGAGCGGGCTTCAGCTAGCAGATTTCATGCTGTGTTCCTGTGGGGACTCGTGTACTCCCCTGCAGCTACTGCCTAGTGATAGAGCACACGCCAACACCACTGTCCAACCCTCTTAGGAACCAGGAACTGGAAAGGGTGGCTCGACTGGGGAGCCGTCAGCTGAGGCCCCCTCCACTGCCTCATGTCTCTGAGACTCACCCTCCCCATTCAGGTACACAGGGGGCCACTAGCACTGCCTAAGTCACACCCAACCAAGCAGTCAAAGCCAACGCTTTCTTTATACAGAACGGCCATGCTTTCATAGTAACTCTTAGAACCAGCAGAGGAAGGGCTCACCCACCCACCCACCCCGACCAGCCCTGCTCCTAGCCTGAACCAAGGAAAGAGAAACAGAGATTCACGGCACTCACCTGGGAGACAGAGGGGGCTACAGAACTCATTCCTGAAGCAGTGCCTCTTCATAGACCCTAACAGCATATGGCTGACCTCAGCTGCCCAAGCCATCTATCTTAGAATGAGGGCTGCTTAGCACCTTTTATCCCAAGTTTGGAGCATTGTCACAATTTCAGGACAGAGGCAAAATCTCCACGTCGCTGGCTGGAAACCTCACCAGTGTTCTCAGAAGAGGCACTGAGAGGCTGCCTGTACTGATTCACAGAGTGGAAAGTTAAGGTGATCAGTTGCCAGCCTGCTTCCACCTTAGTCTGACCACTGCAGGACCTGCTGGGTCCTATGCGCCTGCCAAAGAGTCTTGGTAGGGTTATCCCCAAGGAGGATTTGTGGCAGCAACAAAAGCCATAAGTGACTGTTGTGTACAAGGCCCATGTTCCTGGACTGTCCCAGAAGCCCCACCCTCATCCAGGGCATCTAAGCAGCTTCAGGGGCGGAATGCAAAGCCAGGCCAGGGAGACTCCAAATGCCACACCTGGTGCCCCATCCTTGCTCAGGGAGACAAAGCCAGCACAGCTCCTATGCTCACGGCACATGGGCATGCAGACATACAGCGAGCCCTTCCAGGACTTGTTTCTTTGTTTATTCAATGAACACATACCTTGTGTGCCCTGCTTTGTGCTTTGAGGGATACAAAGAACAAGGAGAGAGGACCCTTCCCCTTGGTGGTATGCCCCAGCCTAGCAAGACAGGCACAGACAGATAACTGTAAAATAAGACACAACGGGGTCAGACCCTAAGAGCTGTGTACATTGAAAGGCAAGAGAGCGTGCATCTGGGACAGAGGCTGCAGGCTGAGTGAGTGGAAGCATAATCAAGGGTGAGTTATTGAGGGCAGTGGCCGCATCTCATCTCTCTCTGTATTCATCTGGGTCTTACACATATTGGGTGCCCAACAGTTAAGTTAACCTAGCGCTGGAGGCATGGGTGTGTGGAGAATCTGAATAAAAATAAATATTTTGGTATAGCACAGGGCAGATGGAGTGTATGATAGGAGATTGGTACCCAATTTTGAAGGTCTTTACTAAGTTACAGAGTAGACACTACTTCCTCCAGGTGGGAGGGGCAGAAAAGATGTTAAAGAGAAGAGTGACACCATGAAATCTGGGCCTTAGGAAATTTCCTGTCAGGGCCCTTGTGGTGGGTAAAGGCCGGGTCACAGCTGAGTGGTGTTGTGCCAGGGAGAGGAGACATTTGTGAGAACTGGGGTATTCTGAGTGTTTGGATGTGGGTTTCCATTTGCTGGGACGCGTACCTCCTTCTACCATGGTGCTAGAGAGGAGAGCAGGCATTCAGCCTAATGGTTAAGATACTGGTTATGACGCCTGCATTATACAATGAGTACCTGATTCCATGGCTGGCTCTGACTCCTGACTCTGGCTTCCTGCTAATGCAGCTCTGAGAGGCCGTGGTGATAGCTCAAGTTTTTGGCTGCCACCAACTTGGGAGACCTGGATTGTGTTCCCTTCTCCTGGCTTTAGGCTCAGCTTAGCCCTGACCATTGAAAACATTCGGGAAATAAGCCAGCAGATGGGAGCTCTCTCCCTCTCCCCCACTCAAATAAATAAATAGGAATTTTTTAAAATAAGTGAGGTCTCCTAAACCAAACAAGTAAGTAATAAATTAGTATTAGAGAAATCCAAAGTCCCACGGCTGCCCACTACGAGATATAGGGGAGGTCTGGCTCTGTACATGGAACATCCTTGGGCTTGGAGGGGTCAGCCTGGGAAGGCATGGGTACTGGCAGACTACATCTTGACTGAACTTGGAGCTCAGCCTCATGCCCAGTTGCAGGCCCTGAAGGAACTCTGCTAAGCCAGGGCTCAGGAGCCAGCGCTGTCTGTCTGCTTTCAGGGGCTGAACACCCCAGCTCTTCTCTTGGCATTCTCACTCTCCCTCTGTCCCACCTGCTTTGATCCCCACCTCCCCCACGGTCACTGAGACTCAGCTCTTTGTTGTCTCTGCTTCCAAATGCCTTGCTCCAGGTGGATAAAGAACGTCTGTCTTCAACGCAGGGCACAGAGCAAGGAGAAGCTTTGAAAGAGCAGCCTCAGCTCGAATCTCCTTCTTTGCACCTTCCTTGGGCATCTGCCCCTTCTGAACCCACTTCTGGGGACTCCAGAGCTGCCTCCTGTCTTCAATAAGGAAGCCCCAATCTCTGTCTCCATGCACCCCCAGCTTTAGTTTTCAGGCAGTTCCTAGGATGATTTAGTTGAAAATCGTGAATGCAGACAGGTCTGGGATCCAATCCCAGAGCATTGGCTGCAAGACCAAGGGGCGGGTCACCAAGCCCTGGGCCCTGCCTTGCTCCACAAGGCAGCACCTGTCACCTGGCAGAGTTGGAGAGAAAATGCAGTGAGGTGTTTCCACAGAGCAGCTCCCGGATGAGATGCATAACAAGCAGCAAACATTCACTTTGCCCAAGAAAGGTCCTTGCAGGGCCAGACTAAGATCTGGACAGTAGCAGTTGAGAGAGAGAGAGATTTCTGGGAAGATTTTCCTAAATCCTTTCTCTCTGTATGTCCTTCTGAGTCCAGCAGAAGTGTCCTCTTGGGCCACCCAGAAACCTCAATGTCAAGGCCTACAGCTCATGAGAAGGGGTAGGTCGATACTCCCGAAGCCTGATCAGCTGGGCAGACAGTAAGCCAGTGGATGCTCCCTGTTCTTATAGGAAGACCCAGCATTGCAAAGATGGCAGCTCTCCCCAAATGAATGCAGCAGCTCAAAGCAATCTCAGTCAAAATCTCCTTGGATTTTTCTTTGGTTGGTTGCTTTGCCACTTGAATTAATCATTTTGAAGCTCCTCTGAAAGAATAAATTTTCCACAAACAATCAAAGGAAGAAGAGGGGAAAGGATATTTTCACATTAAAATGAAACATAACATGTTAAACATCATAACACTTTAAAATATGTTATAAGCTTGTAATAATTAAGATACCATGTGGCAGGAATAGATTGACAGCCAGAGAGCATAACTAGTTCAAACATAGATCCCAGTGTGCGGGATCAAGTGGCATTTCACATCAGTAAACAGAAAATGGACTCTTCACTAAATCACGTAACAGTGGTCTAGCCACTATATTCACCAGATAATTGAATGTTCAGAGGTAAATGAAAGAGGGGTACATTAGAAAAAACTACATGTACTATGCTGAATCTCAGTGTGGGGAAGGCATTGCAAAGTGTGACTCCCAAACCAGAAGCTATTGATGAAAATACCGATGCATTTGACTACATAAAAGTCTGAACTTTTTACAAAAAAAAAAAAAAAAAGCAAACTTGCTTAGGATTTTCCCAATGGAAATACAAAAAAATGATCAACCTCACTGGAAGTCAGAGAAATGTAAAAATTCTCGGATAATGAGGTGGTATCACTTTTCTAGCAGAAGAGAAAGAGTAGGAAGAGTGCCAACACCCAACGTTGTCAAGGACACAAGAAGAAACCGCACTCTGAGGGGCTCTTAGTTGTTTGGCAATATGGGTCAAACCAGCGGTCCATCTTTAGGAGATAACCACATCAATTTATTAAGGTTTTGATAACAGTGAAACTTCTAGTAGTAGTAGCAGTAGCAGTAGTAGAAGTAGTAGTAGCAATAGCAATAGTAATAGTAGCAGTAGTAACAATAATAATACTAGTAGTAACAGTAGTAGTAGTATAGTAGTAGCAGTAGTTAGCAATAGCAATAGTAATAGTAGCAGCAGTAACAATAATAATACTAGTAGTAACAGTAGTAGTAGTATAGTGGTAGCAGTAGTAATAGCAGTAGTAGCAGTAGTAATAGCAGCAGTAGTAGCTGCAGCAGCAGTGGTAGCAGCAGCAATTGTAGCAGTAGTAGTGGCAGTAGCAGTAGTAGTCCTAATAGTGGTAGTAGTATCTCTTGAGGCAGAGACAGAAACAGAGACAGAGTTCTCATCAGCTGCCTGCCACGGACCCAGGACCTGGGAGCGCAAAACAAATCTCTCACTTGGGTGACAAAAACCCAGTTGTTTCACCCATGCCTGCTGCTTCCTGGGAACTGCATCTCAAGAAGCTGGAGTCAAGAGCCAGGGCTGAGAATCAAACCCATACACTCTGATATGCGACATTCCTAAGTGCTCAGTCAAGTGCCTGCGCCTTCCTAAGAAAAGTATTATTTATTTATTTGAGAGATAGACCGAGAGAGAAAACGACACAGGTAGAATGAGTAGAGTGATGATGTTTTAAACCATCGTCAGAGGGTTGAGAGTGGGTTACATAAATTATGGAACATGGACATAATGGAATATTTATCAGCCACTACAAAAGGGGTTATACATTCAAAACCAGGGACATGAAACAGTTTCCATGACACATCACTAATTAAACACATCTAGACAAAAATTGTAAATACGTGTGTGTGTGTGTGAGTGTGTGTAGTGCAGAACCATACCCAGGTACATGCCTGCATGAGTACTTGGGGGAAGGGAAGGCTCTGTCAGTATTATTCTTTGTTGTGTCCCCAGAGTATGAAACTCAGTCACTGTTGCATAGCTGCTCACTCAATCAAGGAAAAAACCCAGAAAGCAGTGCTCACGGTTGATAATGGCTCTCTCTGAGTGACATATTGGTAGAGAATTTTTCCTTAATTGTTGTGTTGTACGTTTTTCCCTCATAAATGTGTTTCATCTGTATAATCATTAAAAAAAACTGCTAGTTCCATTAATTGAAAATTAAGGTTCTTTTCCTTTTTTTAAAGATTTTATTTATTTATTTGAAAGAGTTACATGGAGAGAGAGAGAAGGAGAGTCAGAGAGAGGTCTTCCATCTGCTGGTTCACTCCCCAGATGACCACAAGGGTCGGAGCTGCGCCGATCCGAAGCTAGGAGCCAGGAGTTTCTTCCTGGTCTCCAATGTGAGTGCAGGAGCCCAAGGTCTTGGGCCATCTTCTACTGCTTCCCCAGGCCATAGCAGAGAGCTGGATCAGAAGTGGAACCGCTGGGTCTCGAACTGGCGCCCATATGGGATGCCAGCACTGCAGGCGGCGGCCTTACTCGCTACTTCACAGCTCTGGCCCCTAAGGTTCTTTTCTAAAAATTGAAGCAATGATTCCTCTTCAGTTATAGATTTGATAGATCCCACTCTAAGAAAGAATGACAAAAGGCAGACTTCAACAATGAAGACACGCCTTAGCTACCACAGTACTGAAACTTAGAGCAGCACTGTTTAGGGTGGATGTGGAGAAGGGCCACTTTCACTCACTAAGTTAGTGGGAAGTATCTCCTGAGTTCCTTCTGTGTCCCGTACACCAGAGATACAGGAGCAAGTCAGACACAACCCCTCTCCAGAGATGTCAGAGCAAGCGTATAAACACTTCACTGCAATGACTAGTGCAAGTGTCCCCAGACATTGGTGCAAGGAGTTGTCATCACTGTGGGGGAAGCCATCACTCAGCTCAGTCAGGGGACAGCTGGAGTTACAGCAGTTGCAAGGAAAGCACAGCCCAGGAAGGCAGCCAGGGGAAGCCCTCCTTGGGCTGAGTGAGGAAGTGCTGGTGAGAAAACAGCCGGGCACAGGCAACGGGGCTTTCCTGGCAGAGAGAGAGAGAGAGAGAGAGAGAGAGAGAGAGACTCCTGGGCAGGATTTCCAGGGGTCAGGCAGGCTGGGAGGTCCCGAGGTGGGCTGCAGAAAGGCAACGGGAGAGACCTGTGTGGCCCTGGTCTAGAAGGGCCTTGTGGCTCCCAGCCATGCAGGGTGGCTCAGCCAGGGGGTGGGAGAGAAAGGAGAGGGCCTCCAACAGCTTTCCTAGAGAGGAGCAAGGATTCAGTTTGCAAATGTGGGGGCTCATTCTCCGAGGCTCTGGGCCCCGTTCAGGGGCCTGTGACCCCAGCTGCTGCTTAGGGGACTCCACCCTTGGTTTAACGCTGTGCTGTTGCCATCTTCAGCTTGTTAATAATGTCGAACAAGGAGCTCCTCATTTTCTTTTTGCATGAGGTCCTCCAAATTGTGTGTGAGTGCAAAAGGGAGGCCAAGGCCAAGAGTTCCTGTCCCCCTTCCTTGCCCTGACGTCTGTGTCTCTCCCCCAAGATCAGCCAAGCAAGAGTGACTCCAGCAGCGGTGGGAGAGGAGGGAGATGGGGTTTGTGTGTTTGCGGTTGTGTTGCTGGAAGAACCACCAAAGCAGAGAGAAAATGATTGCCCATTCTCACTGCCCTGTGGCTCTGCCCCACGCCCGTGTGTGCCGGTGCTGTGACCACATCACCCTCAAATCCCCGGAACCTGCTGGAGCTCTTGTCCCCACAGGGCCTGCTTCAGGAGCTGCTTTGGGTCTGCTGTGTGGCGGGGCTGTGTGGCTGGCAGCTGGGCCCGAGTGGGAGGGACGCTCAGCCCCCAGCTTCTTTAGACACACGCACGGGCACTCACGCACACACACATATGCACACGCACGCACACACACATTCAGCTGTGAGCACGTGAGGTTTGTTTTTGTCACCAGGAAGGTTTCCTTGCACACTCCGCAGCGTACACCAGCTGCTTAGCAACAAGCTGTTGGGCGGAGCTGGGAAGTAAGCACCCCTCTGGTTGCTGCGATTGCAGTCTAGAGACAGGCTGCAGAGTGGCAACGCGCAGCCCACAGGAGGGCACTTGGAGATGGAGCTGTGCCAGGGATCCCAGAGGCCTGCTGGGAAAGATGCGCCAGAAAACAGACTCAGAAAGTGTGGGGTGGCTGAGGGATGCTGCACGGATTGTTGGTTGCAGGCTGCAGCCCAGGGTAAAAAAAAATGCAATACTAACTACTGATGGGTGGTGCTTGGCATGATTCAGCCTCAGGTCATCCTTATGGCCATCCTAAAAGCCTCCTTCCTGGCTTTTGGTTCTTGTGTTTTGAGCTTAGGGTCCAAAGTTCCATTCCCGTGAGTCTCTGGTAGCAGGAAGGCAGAGCTCACCAACGCCAGCATTCTGCAGTTGGATTCCCTAAGTTCGCTATCAGCTCTGCCATTTCCTGTGTTACCTTACGAAGGTTACTGCACCTCTCTGTGCCAGTTGCCCCATCTATGAGCCCTACCTCATAGGACTGCTGTGAGAGTTAAAACATGTGCAAGTCGATCCTTGTGTGGTCAACAGTGCTTGTTGACCTTGATAAAGGTAATTCATCAAGGATGGCGCTGACTGTAATGTAGTCCGTGGATACCTGTGACGTACTTTCTTGAGTGTCTCCTATGCTAAATATTTTAAAGTGAGCTACTTTGTGAACTGTGCACCACCCACGGGATTGGTCTTTTCACACACAGGGAAACTAAGACTCAGAAGCAAAATGTTGTACCCAAGGCCCTCCTGCAGAAGTGGAGCTGGGGTGTGGCACAGACACTATGGCTCTGTAGCCGTCAGTCACTCGGCCAAGCCAATACGCCTGCTCTATTGCTTCTCAGAGAAGGGCAAATAAACACTAATTTATCCCAGGGAGTGGGGGAGGCTGGAGGGAGCTCTTCCCCAAGGAAGCATTTCAGACTTATTATATAAAGTCGGGATAATTGCTATGGCACTCCCCAGTGGGCAGTACATGAGACAGAGAAATATTAGACAGAGTTTTTGGGAAAACAGAAGCTGTTACCAAGGCATAAAGGTAGCAGACACCTGATTTTGTGGAGGAATCCCAGATTATAACAAGCTCCACGTGTAAATAGAAAACCCAGGCTACCTGAACATTCATAGCCAGGAACACCAGCACGGCCAAGAGTGAGGAGAGTAACTGTTGTCCAGGGCTGAGTGGCTGCGGCCTGCTCACAGCCCGAGCATACACACAGACCCCTGCCTCTCTGCCCAGCACATGCTGGCACTGGGACAGGTACAGATTCCTGGCGCTCTCTTGTGGCATAGCAATATTGCTAGAATTTGCATACATGGTTGAGAGCTGCCGGGTCCAGGCTGGTAGCCCTGAGCCTCGTGTGGCTGCTAAGTCCCGGGCACCTGGTAGGCAGTATGCAGATGTGCTATGCATGGCACAGACATACAGATTCCAATGACAGTCCAGAAAAGGATAAAGTCTCTCATTAATAACTTTGTGGGGGCTGGCGCTGTGGCACAGCAGGTTAAAGCCCTGGCCTGAAGCACTGGCATCCCATGTGGGAGCTGGTTCTAGTCCCGGCTGCTCCTCTTCCAACCCAGCTCTCTCCTATGACCTGGGAAAGCAGTGGAAGATGGTCCAAGTCCTTGGGCCCCTGCACCCACATGGGAGACCTGGAAGAAGCTCCTGGCTCCTGGCTTCAGATCGGCGCAGCTCCAACCATTGCAGCCATCTGGGGAGTGAACCAACGGATGGAAGACCTCTCTCTGTGTCTCTACCTCGGATGGAAGACCTCTCTCTGTGTCTCTACCTCTCTCTATAACTCTCTTTCAAATAAATAAGATAAATCTTTAAAAAATAAAAAGTAACTGCGGACTCATCCTGCAAGGCCCACACAGTTGGGATTGTGGGGTGATGACGTTCTTCAACAAGAAGCACCGGAGACAAGTTTCGGTGAACATGTCCATTTATTAACAATCAAGCACACCTTTTAAAGGGCAGGCGGAGGGCGAATAGCTAGTTCAAGGCAACACTAATTCCATAGGATAAAGCTGATATTGGCACCTCCACGCTTCTCCAATCAGCTAGAAGGTCACGTAACCTATGTAGCCTTCCAGGTGATCCTTATGGGTCTGGGCCACACCTGGGAGACGTTGGCAATTACAAAGCCCTTCAACAGGGAGCAGGGTGAAGGAAACGTGCCTGGGGCTCCTGCCACCTGCTGGTAGTCTGGTCCTAGGATCGTTCCCGGGAGGCATGGTGTGCCATGCCCTCTACCCTCCTGCACGGGCTAGGCAGGCAGTCTCCCAGCCAGGCACAGGATCACCCACATAACTTTAATCCTGGTGACATGTTGAAAGGATGTAATTTTGATGTGTTTTGAAGACAGTAGCTTAAATAAGTTATTAAAATTAATTTCATTTTTACCTTGCTATTAGAAAATTCCACACGTGGCTTGCCTTTGTCTCACAGCATCTTTCCATTGGACAGGGATGCTCCCAAAATTATTCCCATCATCAGGCATTGTTTTTGGAGAGCGCTTTCATAGTGCAGGCATTTGCATTTCTTTTTAAAAATGTTTATCATTTAGTTTCATTTTATTTGAAGAGCAGAGACAGAGATCACCCACCCACCAGTTCACGCCCCAGATGCCCACAACAGGTGTGGCTGCTCAAAACTAGTAGCTGAGAACTCAGTCCAGCCTCACGTGGCTGTCAGGAGCCCAACTATCAGCGTCACTCGCTGCCTCCCAGGGTGCGCAGCAGCAGGAAGCTGGACGTGGAAGTGGCCATGGACGTGGGACAGGATGCAGTCATTGCCGAGGGTGCCGTAGCTGCCAGGGTTTACGCCCACCCGGCATTTGCCTTTTTTTATGGCAGCATCACAGAAAGCCAGCTCTGGAATGCAGACCTTCAGCCGTTTGCTCCCTCTCCTGATTTACAGGCAGAGGAGCCAAGGCTCGGAAATGAGAAATGATTCTGGCGCTCCTGGTGTCACCCATCGCCCCCACCCCTCCCGCTGGCTGCCTCTTCCTCCTCAGCCCTGCTCCTCCTGCCCTTGCCTCTCCTCCCTTCCCCCCTCCCCTGGGGAAGGCCTGGAGAACTCTCCAAGGGGAGGCATCTTTATTCATGAGAGGCTGTTCCCTGCGTTCCCTGCAGACTCCGGGAGAGATAAATATGGAAGTGTGAGCGAAGAGTTCCTGGTCCATGTCAGGGCTGCCACAGCCTCTAGGCATCCACAACAAGGGGGAGGGGCCGGAGGAGGTCCCTGCTGCTGTCCGCAGCTGAGTCTCCTGCACCAGCCCAGCCCCCACCTCCAGGCTCAGCTCACCTGCGGGGCGGCTCCAGGGCTTTGGTTCCTGTTTCCCACAGCGCCTCCTGCGTCTGCTCCCCATCCCTCCCGGAGGCCTCCCTGTTTTCTTCAGCCAACACGCTTGCTCCAAGTGTGTTAGGTAGGAAGGATCCCTGTCCCACGCTGAGTAAGCATCTTCATTTCCATAGCCCGTCCCTCCTTCCCCCCAGGAGATTGGCTTGCTCTGGGCAGACTGAGACACCCCGGTCTGGCTCCCAGCCATGACAGCAGGCACCACGACCCCTTTACACCCTACCTACAACGGCACAGGCCTGGCGATGGATACTCTGATCCCACAGGGAATCACATCTCTTGTGTCCTCACAGTGGACACAGCACTTTCTCAGATGTGGTCCCAGATCAGACACCTGCCCCAGGGCCCTAGATGATGCTGAACACTGCCTTGAGCCTCAGTCTGAGCCCACAAGCTCTACGCACCCCTGCACAGCCTGGCTGAGGGAACACTGGAAGCACTGCTGAGCCCTCTCCTACCAGGGAGCTCCTGTCTCACTGGGGTGGATGCAGATGGTCCATGACACTAGAACTGAGATTTTGCACTTTTCAGTGTCTGGGTTGCTTAGTTACAACAGGGGACGGAGGCTCTAGCACCAGAGCCAAACTGCCTGAGTTCAAATTTTGCCACTCACTGTATGGGCGACCTTGGACAAGTTACATAATATCCCAGTGCCTCTGTTGACTCATCCCTGTAACAGGGATGGTAGTGTCACCTGCTGCTGAGTCAAGAATCAGATCACATTTGCTGAGGTTATATCCCAGGGAAAGCAAAAATCAAGGAGTTTGGGAGGAGAGAGTGGCCTGGGAGGGCTCATTCCCAGGGAAGTAAGGTGAAGGTTCGTTCAGCTGTCACTCAGACGCTCTGCAGCGAGGGCCAGGATGCGATGATGAGGTCTCTCAGGCCCTCACTTAGCTGCCCCGTGGTGTGCCTTCTGTGTTTCTGCACTTTGAGCCAGTGATTCTGACTCTCACCTCACTTGGCCTTCTGCAAAAATGCCCTCATCCTTCCCCAGCAGGCCCTGGATGCCTCCTGGAATGTGGCTTCTGAACCCTGGTGAGGGCTCTACTGCAGTCTGCAGGGATGGCTCGGTCTTTGCAGTCTTCAGCTCGGAGACTGGGGGAGGAGCGGCGGGGGAAGGCATACTGCTCGGACATCCTGCAAGGGAGAGGGAGGCCTTTAAACACCACTACCACCACCACCTGCCCCAGACTTTCTCATGTTGCAAAATTCCTTGCCTCAGCTAGGTTACTGGCTTCAAGCACATTTGGACGGTGGTTGACCTGGGTTCCATATGGATTTCGTGGTAAGGAAAAGGCAGATGCACCACGATGTACCCCATGTAACCTGCAAAGAGAACCCAGTGCCCCACCACAGTCTGACTCTGCAGTCCCTTGGCTGGCCTTGTGTTGCCTGTCAACTTTGGTGAGCCTGTGTCTATCCCCCTAACCTCACAGAAGCCCTGGACTGCAGCTGTGTCCATCTTGGCACCAGTCTCTGGGACTCAAGGCGCACACACTCTATTATTGACTAACCACTCAATATATTTTTCCAAGAGGGGATGAAAGCAAGTCATGTGCTCTGTGTGTATTTCCAAGATGTTCCTTAGTTTTCCCATTCTTGGCACATGGACAGAGTAGGAGCTTGTTGAAACATGAAACAATAGTAGTAATAGTAATAGTAGCATCTTTCATTTGCTGAGTGCCTGTGATGATGCAGGCAGTGTATAGGAGTCACCACGCACATGGTAATCCTCCCGGTGTTGTAACCATGTCCACCAAGAAAAGGAAAGCCCACTGCTCCCTCATGCCCGACTCTTCTCTAGTGGAAGAACTGGTACCCATCCTAGGCATCCTGACTCAATTCCAACATCCCCCCCCCCCCATTAAATCCCAGAGAACGCAGCTTAGCTCTCAGCTCTCCACCTCCCCACCTCATCACTCGTGTGAAGAAACTATGGTTTTGGAAAAGATTTAGAAAGAACTTGTGCCCAAAGTTCTACATCTAGTAAACTGCATGGAGCTAACACAGATAATCAGCGTCAGAGCTGAGTGCAGTCTCTGAGCACAAAAACCCGCCTGCTTTCCAGCAACTGAGGAGAATTCCGGGTGAGTGATCTCATTGTAGCATTCCCCACTGCAACCACGTGTCTTTTTTTTTTTTTAATTAATTTATTTATCTATGTGAAAGGCAGAGTTACAGAGAGATGGAGAGACAACAGAGAGAGAGAGAAAGAGAGAGAGAGAGAGATCTTCTGTCTGCTGGTTCATTCCCCAAATGGCAGCAACAGCCAGGGCTGGGCCTGGCTGAAGCCAGGAGCCAGGAGCTTCTTCCAGCTCTCATGCCAGTGCAGGGCCCAAGCACATGGGCCATCCTTCGCTGCTTTCCCAAGCACATTAGCAGAGAGCTGGATTGGAACTGGGGCAGCAAGCGTCCTAGGTGGCGCTTTACCTGCAAAGCCATAACACCAGCCCCAAGTTTTATACCAAGAGTCTTCACCCTTGTCCATTTTCAAAAATAAGTGTTTTAAAATTAGCAATGTTATTTCTAGTATAGCACTTTGGCTGTTGGTGAAAAGTTATGACGATGTCCAGAGAATAATTTACTATGGTCATCCTGTTCTGGTAGCGAGTCAGTCACTGAAGATTAATCAGCAAGACAAGAAAAGGAGAGATCCCCTGCCCAAAATGAGGATGCTACTGACCCAATTTGTAGTGCAAATTATATTTGAGACATAAGTAAAGAGAGTTTTTAAAATCTGAGTAAACCTAGAGTCTCAGAGTCAGTGACACTTTCAATAGAGGTGGAGGTGGAGGTAGAGATAGAAATAGAAATGATAGGCGCGATGCGCCGGCCGCAGTGCGCCAGCCGCGGCGGCCATTGGAGGGTGAACCAACAGCAAAAGGAAGACCTTTCTCTCTGTCTCTCTCTCTCACTGTCCACTCTGCCTCTCAAAAAAATAAAAATAAAAATAAAAAATAAAAAAATAAAGAAATAGAAATGATAGATGATAGATACATAGATAGAATATAGATGAGCTATAGACAGACAATAGATGGACAGAGGATAGATATAGATAAATAAATGATAGATACATATATTGATGATAGATGATCAAAAACATTCACCCTTCAAAGTTAGGTCCTACATAGGGCATTAGATACAAGGGGTCAGTAAGTGCTTTGTCCAGTGACATCCCAAATCATAAAAAGGTACCATCCCTATATCAAATTTATTTCTTCTTTTCTGCCTTTTTTTAAGGTTTTATTTCCAAAATCAGAAAAACAAAATAAAACACAGTTAAAAATAATCTTAAAGCTTATTTGATTTATTCCTCATTTTACATCCAGGGAAATGAAAGTCCTAAGGGACCAGATGGCTTGACCTTTGTCATGCCCAGTCACTGTGTCACTCAATCCAGCATCTTTTCTTCTGAAATAAGTTGCTATCCTTATGTATCCTATTACCAAATCCTGTATAAAGCATCTATAATGTACCAAACTCTCATTATCTGACATAAGAAAGAGCAATGCATGATTTTTAATTTTTTTAATTTTTTTTTTTTGACAGGCAGGGTGGACAATGAGAGAGAGAGACAGAGAGAAAGGTCTTCCTCTGCCGTTGGTTCACCCTCCAATGGCCGCTGCGGCTGGCGCACCACGCTGATCCGATGGCAGGAGCCAGGTACTTATCCTGGTCTCTCATGGGGTGCAGGGCCCAAGCACTTGGGCCATCCTCCACTGCCTTCCCGGGCCACAGCAGAGAGCTGGCCTGGAAGAGGGGCAACCGGGACAGAATCCGGCGCCCCGACTGGGACTAGAACCCAGTGTACCGGCGCCGCAAGGTGGAGGATTAGCCTAGTGAGCCGCGGCACCGGCCCGAGCAATGCATGATAATTCCCCAAAGTGGAAGTGATCTGGGCTTTTCCCGTAGTGAGATTCCTAAAGTGAAGCAAATCTGGAAACCAGTGAGGAGTCTGGGTTTCTACTGCCTATGTCTTGTTTTCTGTGAAAAAAAAACAAAGGAGTTTCTGTGGGAGTCCCTGTCCTGCAGGGGGCAGTACGTGCGCAGAGAGAGACCCAGTCCAGGTATTGCTCACCCTGCCCAAATGTTGCCAATCTTACCTTTCTCCAGGCATACACTGGGCCTGGCAGTTAAGATACCTGCATCCTGCATTGGAGAACCTGGATTTGATGCCTGGCTCTAGCTCCTGATTCCAGCTTCCTGCTAATGCAGACCCTAGGAGGACTCACCTGCTACCCACTTAGGAGACCTAGATTGAGTCCTTGACTCCCAGCTTTGGCCCAGCCCAGCTCCTCCACTGGGAACATTTGGGAAGTGAGGCAGTCAGTGGAAGCACATTCTCTCTCTCCCTCTCCCTCTCCCTCTCTCTCACAGTTTTTTAAGCCCCTTTTCTATAAATGCATGAGTTGACTGTGGTTGCCCTGTGAGGAAGACTACAATGTTAAAGGAGGTGTAATTACACAGAGTGCTGCTATCTAGAGGATAAGTGATGGGCTGCTCTGAGAGGCAACCTCAGAATCTGGGTGAACGCTTTGGGGCTGGGGAGGGTGGGTGTGCCATGCACCTCCTCTAAGAGAGCCTGTGTGTGGAAGGAGCTTGCATGCTGCGCTATATCTGATGCCTTGGGCTTGCTGCACCTGCTTAAAGTCAGGGACCAGGTCTCATAGCTTTGTGTTCTTGGTGGCCCTCCTCATCCTCCTCCTGCCCCACACAACTCAGCACAGAACCTGGCACCAACAGGGTTTTGGTGCGTATCTGTTGAATGAACGCTTTGGCAGGAAATGGTTTTGGGAATCACCATTTCTAGTTAAAGGGAAATGCCTCTCCTCTCCCCATCCACGTGACCCAGCACATGTACAGCTCTGAGATGATTCATTCCCTCATGAGTCATCAGCTAAAGTAGTAACACGAAGGAGTCTTCAGGCTAAATGGTGAGCCTTCTCCAGCATAGCTTACGGCTTATGGCAACCTTCAGAACACGTCTCGGCCCTGCTGGTGGTCATTGCACAGATGTATCACCACTTCCACCAGCCTGAAAAGACCTGCTATGCTGAATCGCTGATTCACATCCCAGATATCTACCAAGCACCTCTTGTGTGCAGACACCAGGGGTTACAGTGGTGGCAAAACCAGGGCATTCCCTGCCCCCATTTCATGAGCAATCCCTGAGCATTGCTCCCCAAATACTAAATGTTACCAAGGAGGGGGCCCATTGACCATGTCTGTGCGTGATGGGGGTCTGGCTTAGACTCAGGGAAGGTGTCCACGAGGAGTGAGGACGCAAGTTCTGAAGCACACACAGGGATTGACTGGGTGGAGGGCAGGAAAGGAGCATTTCAGACAAGGGCAGCTGCGAAGGTGCTCTCTAGCCACAGCGAGGGCCCCTGGGGGTGAAACAGGTCCTGGGAGCAGACAACTGGATGTGGAAGCTAGGATAGGAGGCAGAAGGGTCTCAGAGGCCTGAGAATAATCTCATTCCTTCCTTTGAGAAAAAAATAGACGCTATTAACATCTATGGGGTGGACTTGACTGAACTTGGGTGTGCAAAGTTCCCTTGGGAGCTGTGGGGAGGACAGGCAAGAGAGCTGGAGAGTGGGTGGAGGGTGGCAGTTAGGATACAATAAATGCATTACATCAGCAGGTCCAGGGAGGCAGCCAAGGCAAGAGGTCTCATGTCCATGGTTTCATGGAGATGAAGAGTCAAATGTCAGAACCAAAACACCAGATTAACCCTCAAGGGCACCACATCGGCGAGCTGCTCAGGACAAGTGTACCTAGACCCCACTAAACACCTGCTTGCCAACGCTGCAGAGATACTGGGCAGGCTGCCACTTTAGGCATGAAAGCCTCAGCTGCCAGAGCCGGGGGTTAGGAGCAAGCTCATATGAGTATCCCAGGCCCTCAGAGGGCCTTCACGGGAGAGGGGCAAAACCAACAGGCCAAAAGCAAAGAGTAGCTTGATACAGTGTGCAGCCAGGACTGCCCAGGGAGCCTCCCAGAAGAGAGTTCTGGGACCTGTCTGTGGGCTGGTACAGAAGAGGGAAACCTCAGTTGGTGGGCAGTGAAGCTAGGAAGAGCCAGGACTCTGACAAAGATCTGAGTATGATCTCATTTCACATCCATGGTTGTCTGACCTTAAGCCAACTACTTAACCTGGACTAATGACGCTTCTCCAAGTCCTAAACTTACGGAGAGAATCAGCTGAGATGGGGTAGGAAAAGGACCTGCTTAGGATCTGGCTCCGTGCGAGTCACCCATGGACTGATAACCACTGTAGATGTAGCAGGTCCTAGGGAGGTAGCTGCAAGCCCAGGTTATCCCTAAGAGGCTGGAAGCTGCTGGCTAACTCCAACAGGGTGATGGGAGGTGGCCTCTGAGAGGCAATAAAGTAGACTTCCCTACTGGTGAGACAGTTGCATTTTTGTGTGTTCATAGGTCAGACAACATAGACCTTGATATCTGAAGACAAAAGCAAATAGAATTCACCAAGTGAGGGCATTTGAGAAGGGACTGTGAGGGTCTGGATGGCAGATCTCTCCAGTGCTGTGAGCAGCAGAGCAGCCCGAGAATACACTTTGGTGCTTTGATTCTATCACAAGCTCTATTTCAGGCAGACTAATGGGCAGAAATCTATTCTGAGGTCTGAGGGCTGCCCAGCATCAGCCAGGAGCTGCGCCTGGAGAAAGACCATCCTTCGTCCTCCGGTCTCAGTGGCCTTGCTGTCTCAGCTCCAGACACAGCTCATCAGCCATCCCAGTGGGGTGGGAAGGGTTCTGGCTGTGGCCTTGCTTGTGCAGGCCTGCCCCCACCCAGAGGTTGGGCTGGGAACTTCTGGGGGACACTGCGTTCTCCAGCAGGATGCAGCAGGGTACCAGTCATCTGTGCGGAGAGAGTGAGTCCCATGGGAAACATTACAATGTCTTCTCCAAATTTAGTACAAGTTCTGGAAGGATGCGCTATTCAGGCATCAAGATGGTGCAGAGGGAGGCTGGGTGGGGGTGCAGCAGAAGCTTACACCAGGGCATAGTGCAGAGTTGGAGGCTATTTCTTGGTGAGGCCATCACACAGCTTGTCTGTGCCCACCCCGGGGAGGGAGCAGCCCCAGGGCTACGGAGGTTAATGGTACCACACACACCGGTATTCAGCTTGATGTGCCTGTGCTCATTCACCACAAACTTCTTATTCATAACGGCATAACAGGAAGAGAAAGAGACAGGGCTTGGGCCCACTATCCACAGGGAACTCTTCAGCCCTGGCCTCACCTGGAGGGAGCCGGTTAATCCCTGCCAAGACTCCTATTGTCTGCCTGAAGAGAGACAAAGATCTCAAGTGTTTCCTGTGGTTTTCTTCTCCATTGGCTGGTTGCGGGTGAGAGTGTGGAGTGCGTGCAGCCAGGAGCAGTCAGCCATACATAGTCCCAGAAGTTTCAGGCTCAGGCTCAGAACGATGTCTTGTCGGCAGCCTATATATTAGACTCATGGGATGAAACTGCACGCTAATTAGACCTAAGTTTTGACTTCATAAAATGACCTCTATCACTCTATGTGTGGCTCAATAGCCTTTTAGTGTGTCACAGTGTGATTTTACAATTATTTAGATATTAATTTGACTATATATGTACTTACACTAATATCTACATCCCCTAATATCCTTAATAGTCTCTGTGTTTGCTCCATTTTATTACCAACACCCAATATAGTGCTTAACACATAGTAGTTGCTCAATAAGTGTTTGTAGAGTTAAAGAACGAGTGAGCCTTGAAAAGCCTCCCTAGGAGCGTAATTCCCTCGCAGTACATGCGTGCTGCCAGAAGGTGGCGATAAATATGGCCGCGAATTTTAAGCTTCTATAAGAATTATGTAACGCAGCGAATGTGCTTGCTCCTTCAGGCGTGGACTTAGGCTTATGCCCTTGGCTAGCACTTGACTAAGAGAAATCTCCAGGTGTAGCAGAAATGATCGGACAGATTGACACATCCTTCTTCTTCTGACAGCCAGGAACCCTGGGCAAATGACTTAATCTTTTGGGATTCAGTTTCTTCCTCCACAAGATGAAATTAACCTTGACCATGTCAGGTCTTGTTATAAAGATTAAACACGATAACTCGTGTAAATTAAATGTATACACATAATTTTTCAACTTCAAAGTTATTTTCCATCTATTATGTTAGAATAATTGTAGATGATCACTTCCTCCAAAAATTACCTCCACCTCAATATGTACTACAGGAACTGAAGCAAAACACATTGAACTTCACAAACAAAACAAATTGCTAACAACAATATGTGAAATGTACTTGTCTTTCTCAAGCCCAGTTTTCCTCTAAGAGAAATGAATATGAGTTCGAGACCTTACTTTCTTCCTAAAGAGACTGAATAGAGAGTGGCTCCATTCTTCTGTGATGACCCATCCAGAATTGAATTAGTTCATCAGAAGAACTTGAATTATTTCTTAGAACACGATGGGATGAATTCTCGCAGGAAACAACCCCTCCAGATAGCAGAGGGCTCTTCAACATCCCCTGAGTTCTTCTGAAGTAAACATTCAGTGCTGAAATTCAGGAAATAGACCTGCCACAAGGCACATGTAACTTTTATAGCTGGAAATTTGCAATCGATTTTTCTCTCAAGGATTTTCAGACCTAAATTAATTTTTAATATACTGACCTAAGGTGCCTAGTTATTTTTAGATAAAACTGTCAAGTATCCTTGAACTTAAAAGTAGGCTGTGAGAAATAAGATAGTTAAGATATTACATTGCCAGAAACCCACACAAATGAAGTAAAATGCCCACTGGGCTGCTGCACAGAGGAAGGTTGATGGCTGAACCATGTAGGGAGGATCCAGCCAGCTGAGGACCAGGCTCCCTCTGCTCATATGAAGGCCACCTCCACCCAGACCCTCGACCGTGAGGCAGATGAGCATTTTCATAAATTTGACAAACTTCAAAAAGTTCGCGGAAAATGGAATCAAAGGTTGTGTTTATTTTGGTACCCAAAACTTTGAAATCAAGGATCATCAAAAAGCTCACAGAAAATGGGTATGATGAAAAGCCCAAGTAGGGATTTTAATTTTTTGCACCAAAATAAGTTTTTCATTCCATTTTTCCATGAACTTTTTTTTTAAGATTTATTTATTTGAGAGGCAGAGTTACAGGCAGAGAGAGGGAGAGACAGAGAGAAGGTTTTCCATCCTCTGGTTCACTCCCCCAAATAGCTGCAATGGCTAGAGCTGGGCTGATCCAAAGCCAGGTGCCAGGAGCTTCTTCCGGGTCTTCTACATGGATGCAGGGGCCCAAGGACTTGGATCATCTTCCACTGCTTTCCCAGTCTATAGCAGAGAGCTGGATCAGACGTGGAACAGCTGGGACTCGAACCAGCATTCATATGGGATGCCAGCGCCGTAGGCAGAAGCTTAGCCTAGTACACCACAGCGCCAGCCCCTTCCATGAACTTTCGAAGCACCCTAGTATCACCCACAGAGAAAGAAACAAAGACCACTAGTGCACCAGGCACCCAAGGAGCAAACTTGCTTACCAAGACACTCTGACGTTCAAAATTGCTCAGTAGAATCCCAGCCCCTGGCAACCTGCCGTCAGGTACCGAGCCCCTGACTAGTTTCGGGGTGGGGCAGGAATGGCGCTTAGCTGGTCCAAGAGGAAGAAAGCCTTTCGTATCCCCACTTGAACCCCACAGCTCACTCTCGGAGCCTGAGGAACCCTTGACCCACTGCTCCGCTCCCGTTCAACATGAGCATGGCCACTCTCAGTTGGACCCCCCAGAACTGCTGTGCAGCTGCAGAGCAGAGACTTTGAGCTACTGATCTCAGTGTCCCCAGGCCTACGGCAGGGCCTACATGAAAATGGCCCAAGTTTTAATGAAAAAGGTTGGAGAGCATAAATGAAACAAAAGTGGAAGGAAAGAAGAAACAAGGTAGGATGTGGCTCTTCCCAGCCACAGAAAAACCTGCTGATGACAAGTTTCCTTTCCTGAGATAATAAAACAATTATGTTCTTTTAATCCACTCAATTTTGGGGTAACAGTAACTGGAACCAATTCAGGTGTCTAGAACTGGATGCCACTGAAACACAAGCCTATGCCTGCCCCTCCTCCCCCTGGAGTGAGCCTCTCAGACAGAATCCCTGTGGGGACAGGTACACTGTGCTCCTGCAAAGATGTCTCCTGTCTTCCTGTGTGTGTCTAGGTGCAGGCACGACGGGCCGACAGGCTCAGCAGGACCCTGAGCAGGATGCATGGTGGGAAAGATGCACCGATGGCCCCAAAGGCAGGCAGCCCTCTGCATGGCAGCTGACCAGCTGGTCCACTTAGCAAGTGACCGAACCTGGGATGGGGCAGGGACACCAGCGCGTGCATCCCTGTGATACGTGGTCTGTAAAATGATGTATGTGATACATACATCCCCTCTCCACTTCAACACAGCAGAGTGTGTTTTTGTTTTTATTTGGGCTTTGAAGTTTGCTGGCTAATGATCAAAACGACCTGCTGCTTGCAACAGGCGTCGGCTCAAGTCCAAGGGCACCGAGGCCAGCACGGCGGAGTCTCCGTGGTCTCCGCTCCCCACAGCTTCTGCCTCCTCTAGCTCTTCGTGTCCGTTCTCCAACGCCCACGCACCCTGGGTGACTGCTGGCTCTGTGAAGAAGCCTCTTTATGTCTCTTGCAAATAAGCCCAGTCATGCTCTATTTTTAATGCATTTTAGATGTCTGTTCTGCCAAAGAACTGTCCCTGTAAAAAGAAGTCAGACACCGGAACCTCACGCAGGAAGGCGATGAGTGCGTGGGCTGGGCCGGGAGCCGGCGGCAAGAGAAAGCGGGTCCGGGTGTCGTCCCTCCGGCCCAGGGGGGCAGTGAACCTACGTGTTCACACCTAGAGGAAGACGGAAGTTCCTGTAGCACCGCCCTGTGTAGGCAGAGGAACCTGCTCCCGCCTCCAAATTTGCCCAGCAAGTGAGGACCCCCATGGATGCTTCTTGCCTGACCCTGGGTCCCACCGACTCAAAGCCACGAGTGCGGGGCCTGGAGGGGTGGACCCGCCAGGGGAGGCCTGCCTTGCCCTGGGGCACTGGGCCAAGCCATGGTCCAGCAGAGGGGCCGTGGCAGGAGAGGCTCTGCAGTGAGTCACCTTTCGCTCTCTCCAGGTAAAGAGCCAAAAGCCCGCTTGCTCGCCCTCCGCCCCTGACTCTGTGTGTTCTGCCTTGCAGTTCTTCCCCTACGGCGACGCGTCCAAGTTCGCGCAGCACGCCTTCCGAACCTTCGACAAGAACGGGGACGGCACCATCGACTTCCGAGAGTTCATCTGCGCCCTGTCCATCACCTCCAGGGGCAGCTTCGAGCAGAAGCTGAACTGGGCCTTCAACATGTACGACCTGGATGGCGACGGCAAGATCACCCGAGTGGAGATGCTGGAGATCATTGAGGTGAGACCGGGGCCTGGCCAGGCCTGGGGCAGCCTCCTCAGGCACCGGCCGACAGTGGCTTCTCTGTTGCGCTGACAGGAGCACCCCGGCTGCACACCAAGCCCTGTCTTCTCTGGCCTGGGTGCCCTGCGCCCTGCAGCTCCCTGCCCACAGTCACAGGTCCGGGCTGTCCGGCCCTGCCAGTCAACAGAGGGCGCTGTAAGCCTGGGCAAACAAGGCTTGCTGGGCAGAGCGTGTGCTCAGGGTCACTGCAGCCTATCCCTTGCATAGCTCTGTTCTGCTGGACACGACACTCTCTTCCTCACAGCAGCTCCTTGGGGTGGGCAGCCCAGGCCTCCAGGGGCCCCCGGTGCCTCCTTCCAGGCTCCCACCACGGAACAGGGAGCAGCAGTCTCTCTGTTGTTTTCAGGCATCGCCGGATTCCTCTTCACTGCTCCGACCTCCACCCACCACTCCCTCTCCCTGCAGGCTGCGCTCCTGACCCACAGCCTTTCTGGACTCCCACTAACGCTCACTCCTGCCACGGGGCTTCTCTTCCTCTCCCGCCACCTCCCAAGGGTTCCTCTGTCTCGCCTCACCCCGGCAGCTCCGCGAGGCCCTCCTTCCCACATCCCTACCCAAATGTGCCCTCCCCATCCCCTCCCCAATGCAATCTCAGCTCTCAGCCAAAGGGATTTCTGCCCCAGCGGTGGCCCCTGCCCCACAGTACCTGGCACCGGAGAGTGCATGGTGGATTGGGAGCTCTGTGAGAAGGACCCAGCTTGCTCACTGCTGTATCCTGGGAACCTAAAACCATGTCTGGACTCCAGCAGGCACTCAGCAGTTGGTGCATGGCTCTGGGACTGTTCTCTGCGTGTGTGCCCACCCCTGCACCAATCACTGTGACTGAAGGGGTGAGAAACACGACTCACCATAGGCAAGACCCGGGTGTTCCCTTCTGCAGATATCCCAGGGCTGGCATTCATGGAGGGTAGCCAAGACCCAAGTAACGCGAAACTGCTCTCACTCTGCCTCCTGCTGCACACACAAAAGGCTTCTTGCCTGCCCCTGAAGCTGAGCTCTTCTGATGCCCCCTCTTTGGGCATTTGTGGTTTGTTCTCCTCTTCCTGTGGCTCCTTCTCCTCTTAGCTTCAATGCCTACATCCTTCCAACACACCCAGCAAACAAACACCTTAGTTCTCCATTTGCATGACCTTCGTTCAATTGAATAAACCCTTCCAAATTATTAGAAAAGATAAAACAATCATTCTGAATAGATGGCTTCATTTTCTCATCTTCCTCATCCTTTAATTTTTGTCCATCTTCCACACTCCACTTGCCTCTTTCCAAGGTCTCTTTGACCTTCCTACAAAATAGGTTTTTCCAAGTTTATTCTTCTCTTTGACTTCTTGCCGTTTTTCCCCACTGAGGGTCAGTCTTTTCCTCCCAAAAGTCTCCTCTCTCATCCTTGTCGATGCCCTTCAGCCAAAGACCACCAATAACACGCCTGCGAAGTTAAACAACTTGAACCTGTACCCCTGTAGTGAGGGAGCAGTGGCAGGTGTTCCAGTGAGAGGATGATGGGACTCACAGGATCCCAGCTTTGGTTGGGTGGATTGGGAAGTGTCCAGGGAAGCAGGAGTCTGCTCTGGACTGGCTACTGCCAGGGAGTGGGGCCACTTGGATGATTGTGAATCAATACAGCTCAAGTACAACCAGGGCAAACTAGACCAAGCCTGGGGCTCTGATCGGTGCAGCAGCAGCAGCAGAAGCAGAAGCAGCTACTCAGCATGGAGCTTGGCATTTTGTGGCTTAGACAGTGTTTTGTCTGTATCCAGACATAATTACAAAGCAATCTTATTTTTGCCTCGCTTGATTATAGTCACAGGTGTTCCATGAAATGGTTTATGTTTGATGGGAGAACATGAAGACCTCGTTGTAAGGGCCAGGCCAGCTCACGGCAGGACAAGGCAGGCCCAGGGGACAGGACCAGGCCAGCAGTGCTTGTCCTTCTCGGTCCTGAGGATGCCCCAGGCCGCTCCACATCTCTTCCTCATCCTTCCAGCTCTTTCTTACTTTCTCCTCCTAACAAAGGGCATTCTGGTAGGAGGCTTTTATGCACTGAAAACTCACCTTATGCGGGTCCCAGTTTCCTGCTTCTTGGTGTGCCTCATGAACCTTAATGGTGTTTGGACCTTATGAGTGTTATAACAGCTGGACTTTAATGTCCTTGTCTACAGTGTGCTGGGATTTGTTTTGACAGGCAGGCATGATACATGCAGTTGCCCCAAGGCTGTTTATCGGTTTTGTCAGGGCAGATGGAGTAGGATTTCTTTGGAAGTAGTTAGCCGTGTTTCTACTCTGGGGCTATTGTGGGGTCTATATTGAGTAGTCAGATATTGTGAGGTCTCTCTACTCTGGTTGGGAAATCGCCATGTGTGTGGTGGGGCTGTTCTGGCTAAATGGACAAAGGCATGCAGGGGTATAGATGAAAACGAGGTTTGCCGAGGGCTGGGCTCTGGGGCATGGTAATGTTTAGAGGAGAGGAACGCAAGGAGCCATCCTCAAAGGAGACTGAGGAAGAATGGTCAACAAGACCAAAGTCAAGAAGGTGGTGTGAGGGGTAGTTTGGCTGAGAGGTTAAGATTGTGCTTGGGATGCCCACATCCCACGTTGAAGTGCTGGGTTTGAGTCCTGACTCCACTCCTGACTCCAGCTTCCTGCTAACGTGTACCCTGGGGGCAGCAGCTGCTCACTGGGGACACTGGGGGCCCCTGCTACTCACATGGGAGGCCTGGATTGAGTTCCAGACTCCTGGCTTCAGGCATCCCAGCAGTTTCAGGAATTTGGGGAGTGAATTAACAGGTGGAAGATTCTCATTCATTCTCTCTCTCTTTCTTCTCCCTTTCAAATAACTAAAATAAATAAGCTTTTAAATAAGAGTGAGGAGGGCTGGAAGGGAAATAAAAAGACGTTTCTCGGGGGAAGGGGCCTGCTATCACATCCAATGCAACTGGCAGAAGCAGAACAAGGAGTAGTAGTTGGCAGGTGGATTTGGAACCCCGAGGTGGCTGGCGGGCTGCTCAGGAGTGGTTTCAGCAGCCTGTGGGGCAGACTCCTAGTTGGAGCCCCCAGGGGAACAGGGGTGGGGGCTGTGCAGACAGTGACTACAGAAGCAAGAGGCTTTGCTTGAAAAGGAAGAGGAGTGGGCAGTGAACCCCTGCTGGTGCTCAGCCAGCTCTCTCCCCTCTCGCTGGTTAGAACTAGAATGTTCTGTAGCCTCCTGTGCGGGCTGAGGGGTGAGGGGTGAGGGTTGTCTGTGGAGCTGCTCCTCCAGCACAGCCTGGTGTCAGAGGAAGGTTAAGGAGCCCCGAGACAGACGTCTGGAGATCTTTGCGCAGCTCCCTCCTCTCCAGTCCTCGGCCAGTTCTGGCTGGCTCCACCTTCCCACTCAGACCGCTGCCTCCTGGAGTCAGTCTTGCCCTGTGCTGCTCCCGGGCAGGAAGCTGCGACCTCTCCTTTGTGCCCTCCTCCTGGGACTGCAGCCAGCTGCCAGGTGTGAGGTATGAAACAGCTGCTCCCCGTATTCTTGCGCACGCTCCTAGTGTATGATGTCCAGGTGGGGGACAGGCATGTTTCTCAGAGTTCTGGAGGCTGGCAGCAGGACTCCAGGTGCCCCCAGCTCTGGCGAGGGCCCTCTTCCTGCCTCACAGGTGGTCTTCACCTGGTGTGGGGGCAGGGCAGCCGTCTCGAGCCTCCTCTAAAGGCATCAAGCCGTGCATGGTGGCTCCATCACAAGTTCACCAAAGCATCCGACATCTTCACTTGGGGATTAGCTTTTCATGTACAGATGGGGGGGCGGGGTACACGTGTTCAGTCCCCACAGAGCCCTGTGCTGCTACTTCCTGCCGTGGGGCTTCCAGCAGCCAGGCCTTGGCGTCCTCATGGGTTGATCGGTGATAACTGCCCCGCATCTGTGGGAACTGACCGAGGCTTCCGGCACCTGTGCAGTGCTCCCTTCCATCAGCACTCAACGGCTGGCAGGTGTTTCTCTGCTGTCTTTAGGCTTCTGCTTCTCACCTTTCGCCTGCACTCCTGCACAGTTTCCTGCCACCTGCTGCCTCGTTTCTGAACTCCTGGTTCATGGCCAGCGCATCAACACACTTAAAGTGACAGTCTCATTATGGCATTGCTGGTTTTCCTTTGGCCAAAATGCTTCCCCTGGCACAGGTCTCTGCAGCTGCTCTTACTGTGATCGGCTTCTCTCATCCCTCCTCCAGCTCCTCTGCCTGCCTCTGGTGCCTCCCCCTGCACTCCTGCCTGGGCACTGGTGTTCTCAGCACTTCCTCTTCCTGGAATGTCCTTAGCAGCTCTGTGCCCATCAAGGTCTAGGTTATCTTGTCTCATCCAAGCCTTCTTGGCCCACTTCACTCCAGGG